>NC_073720.1:71135135-72335195 GCF_023634085.1 Falco cherrug | reverse complement strand
CATCGCTATAGCAATGTTCTCTTCTTGACTTTTAAAAACTTGCTGTTTTAAAAGAGCTTGTTGTAAAATGCAGATCAGGGAAATCAGCATTCCAGAGGCATGCTTACACTTGCTTACTGCAAATATTCACAGAGAAATACTCTAGTGTTAAATCATATTTTTTAGTTTAGATTTTTGTACTTCCATTCTAAGAATGGTAACTATATTACATAGCTCAGCATTTCCCTTGGTTTTCTTTGATGACTAACTCTCACAAAATAATTTCACAAAATTTACTAAAAATGAAACATGCAACAGACTCTGATATTCACGTTCTTTCAGATATTATCAAAGAAGTCCCATTATGAGCAGTGTATTTTCATTTGCAGTCTCTATTCTGCAGACTAAAACGTATTTTCTGAAAAATCCCACAGTTTCCATGAACTCACTGAATAAGTTCACAATATATTCTTGAAAATTAATAGCAGAAGAATAATTAAGTCATTACTAGTTCTATTTATCATAAGCAAGAAAAAGGCTTAATGGCATGAAATCATTACAATACACATTTTTACATGAGTCTAAAGATGAAAACTGCATTTGTATTTAGAATTAATTTTTAGCAAAGTCTTAATTAAAAAACACATTGCTTTTATAGTGGTAGAATGCAAATGCTGAATAAGCTAATAGGAAGCTTTTTTAAAAAACAACTATTCAGTAAATAAAATAATTTCAAAAGAAAACCAAAAGGGAGACTTTTTATGGACGTGTGAGTATTTGAAAAGAAGTAGTTAATTGATAGCATTGTTTTTTAGCCTTTATTGTTTGCTAGTAAACACAGAATAAAGTGCTAAGAGAATCTTGGAATGAGCAAATGAAAGGAGTCTGCTATGAGACGTCAGTTTAACCTCCAAAATAAAGTCTCTGAATTCATCCCACCATTGCCTGTTTGTTGTTTATTTATTGCTAGACTGAGCCATCTTTCCACTCATTCTTTGACCCCTTTTAGAGTGATAGTCAGTCTCACAGGTAATGCAAGCAAATGCAATATTCATGATTTGATGGCCAAGCTGTTTACATTTAATACGTTCCTCCTACTGCAGCCTGCTGAACCACTTAAAACTTTATTTATTTCTTTCAGGAAAAAGGTGGAATAATCATCACTCATAAGTTACTATTTTTTCCTTCATTGTTGCTAAACCTGCATCCATTTTTCTTGACTATTTGTCTTCATGTATTAATCATTGTTTCATTTTGAGGCAGCAAAAGTATTTGCTCTATATTCTTCAATATATTGGAAAGGGCATTGAAGAACAGTAAATCATTTCAAGAGCGATTTAACCCAGCCGCCCTTACCTTTCAGTGGAGATTATTGAACATCTCACAAGAATATCTAAGAGTTACTTTGTAATTGAGGCAGGGATCTGGAAAGCAACACCAGTTGAGCAACAGCAGCACTTACACCTAGAGATGTGCCAAATGGGTCTAAAACAAGCTATATCTATAAAGAATAGAGAAAAGAGAGATAAGTGATTTAAAACTTATCAGACTTGTGCAGTCAAAATATCCTTTGGTGAGATACCTCATAACAACAACAAATATAAATAAAAAAGTGATACTGCTTATATAGTGTGAGGGAAGTAGAAAAAGACAACTATGACAAGCAAAAGCAAACGTCATATTCTTTCTGGTAGGCTCCTTTTAATTATCTTGTGCAGTAACTCTCTCTAGTGTAACAAGTGGCATACAGCCGTTCTTGTATAGAGGTGTAAAAGGTGAACAAAGAAAAGGTGCTTTACCTTTCCTCAAGAAGACTCTACCCTGACTTTAGGAAGAAGTCTGCCAGTCTGAGCTTGAAGGTTTTGAACATACATGTTTAAGCATGTAAAAGAGGAGGAGAGAATAACAAATAATCCATGCACAAACATTCCTTGTCACACAGCTTTATTTGTTCTCTTTATGTTTCAAGTTTTCCACAGCAGCCAGTGACCTTCAGAGCAAAAGTTAAAAGTGTGTGTATGTTTTGCTTCCTTCGTTAATCTTGCTGTGTCTAGGATATTAAGTCGGAATGGTATCAGCAATTTCTTCTCACTTTAGTTGACAGAAGTTTTAATGGCAGAGGAAGCAACCAATGGCAAAAATGACCCAACCTAAATCAGATCAAAATTCCAAGAAAATGCAAGCCACAGATAAACTTTTAATTTCAGGTCTCATCTGTATAAACCATAAAAAATCCACTAGAAATAGGTTTAGCATTTTCTTTCCAGGAAAAGGTTAGGCTGGAAGGAAAACAGAATCAGATGTTATGGACAATCACATTGAAATTGGGTAAATGTCTGAATTCTGAGTAGCTTTTTAAACTAACAGTCCAGAAACATCTGTCTTCCAACAGCAATGTGTTTAAATAGGAACAAGGTTGTTAAAGAAAATCAAATCAAAACAAAACAACACTGAAAACCAGCTTGCTAATATTGGTGCCTGTGATCTGCCAGTTTCCACTTTCCCCAGAAGATTAGTCCTGATTTGTGCCAAAGCATGGGAAAAACATCACTCTTATTTGTTTTATTAATGCTCCCCATTAAGGCTATTAATCACATATTGTACGGGTCATGTTCATATATATAGGCCCTGGTAAACTATAAGTTGAGCAAACTATGTCTTTAGACTATTCCTTAGCATGGGCCACATCTTTCATCTCAATTGATGGCAGTAGTTTCTAAATGTCTGTTCAAAATCCCTAAGTCTCTTACTCCTTTTGTAATTCGCAATTGGAAAAGAGATCTGAGATACACAAGTATCTATAAGAATAAATTGAAGCTATTTTTAGGCTAATTTCTTTTTTGCTTTACTGTAGGTTATAGTACGTACTAATTTCTAACTTTTCATTAAACCCTATTTCTTAAAAGACAATTTAATTTCAGGTACACAGGAAACCCTGTAAAACTAGAGAAGGCTATGGACACTACTATCATGTTATAATGTACATGGGATGCAAGCACACATTTTTTCTGAAATCACAAGGAATAAAAACATACTTTACAGTTTGCATCTGAGGTTCATTATCCTGAATCATTCCAGGACTGGAGGCGTTTAGGTAAAACTATCGGGTATTTTAACGATTCTCAGCACTAGGTGAAATACTGTTACAATGCACAAGCATGATTTATTACATGGTGCTTGGTATCAGGCTATAAAGTTACAACAAACAAAGGGCATACAAAACATTAAACTGAAACATAAATAGGTTCAAAGAAGCATTTGAACTTCTTAACATCTAAAGGTTCATGGAGTGCATCAGAATAGCATCAATCTAATTTCAAGAAAGGTCAAAAAAATGCAGAGGCCCAGTCAAGGTTTGCACATGACGGATTTGTGTCCTTTTGCACAGGGAGAAACCGATTTACTAGAATGTTTGAATCTGAATGCTTTTTGCAGCCATAACAGAAATGTGTTATTTAGGCTTGCTTTTTTTCTGGAGAGTGCAATAACAGCCTTTGGATATTCAGCTAGAACATGCAGATTAGTTGAAAAGTTTCTGAATATAATCTAAAATTACTGTGAACACCTTTTCCTCACGGCAGCAGGTCAGATACATGAAGACTCAGTATCAGTCCTTTTCATGTCATATGTTCCCTAAATTCAGAAGTGTCTCTTTAGTACAATTTTTAGTTTTCTCTTATCTAGTAGTATTGCCAAAGCAGGCAACTTCAGCAGAACTGACAAATTTTACATTCACACTACTGTGCCTGCTAAGCACCTGTATCAACCTAGAAGATTCAAAGGAGGAGGAAGGAATATCCAGTTCTGCTCTTGCTCTGTTAGAAACACATGAGGAAGATACATTTTTGCATTCAGGTAGATCATTCAGCCTAAGGAAGCCAGGCAGAGAGACTTGGCATGGAATGCAGAGTTAAATCTTGCATGGAAAGCTCAAGAGAGTTCTCTTAGAACACATGATGTGATCCCTCCTGTTCCAGTGCCTCCACAGGGGAAGACATTCTCTTTCATTTTTCCAATTAAGAATAAGCAAGAGTCACTGTCAAGCCTGCAAGTCTCTGTGCACTAAAGAAGAATACAGTTTTACATATGATGTTACACTAATTGCTAATCCCATCCTTTTCTGCTTTTGTGGGCTGTTTTTTTGTAACAGCTGTTATGTTTGCCAGCTTGACAGACTAACTTGAAAACCTTGGGACCTAAAAACCACACCTACTTTTGAGTTAAAATCATTTCTTACATCCAAGGATGGTAATAGAGTCATCTTCTTTTGAGACAGGTCAGACACAGTGCATTTCACACAATTGCCTCCCCGTTCCTGTTCAAAATTCCTTCCCTCAGAGAGAGAACTCATTTACTCTGCACTAAGGTGGTAGTAATCTATCTCAAATAAAGTCAACTATCAAGGGATGAAAATATTATTAATATTCCCTATGAATATCCCAGCTGATCTAGGCTAAGCTTCCTTTCATGGAAAAATTTGAGAAGGATTAAAAGGAAATTTATTGACAGGTTTTCTTCCCTCTCAAATACACGTGCACAAATTATTTAGTCAGACCCATACTTCCTTGGAAGAAAAGAAAAAAAAAAAACCAAACCAAAAAAACAACAACAACAAAAAAAACCAAACAAAAAAAACAACCAGCCAAACAAAAAACCTAACTACCCAAAATATTTTTATTTTAACCCAGAAAAGAAAAAGAGATTCAGGTGGCAAAGTACTGAAAAAAGAAATTCAGACTGAAGCCGGTGCCACATACGTTCTAATTTAAAACTACATCAAGAACCTGAATTTTTTTTATTTGACTATTGAAGTTATTAATAAATTGACCTTTTCTTTCCTTCCCTCCTTGAGTACGTGCAATGCAAGGTCCTGATGAATATGTCTGGGCACCTTTTATCTAACAAAAACATGTAACACAGAGCCAGTAAATGCATCCTTTTGTCCCTAATACATGTCATGAAATTGAAGTAAACAGATTTAAAACTCTAACATTGCAGACGATGAGATTAGAAAGCCATTAGTAGCCAAACAGAGTATTAGAGCACTGGGCACCAAAAAGCCATTACAGAGAAATTTCTTGAACAGATAAAAACATATTGATATCATCCTTCTATTATTCAATAAAGCATTTTGTTTTAACCCTTCCGTTTTTTCTGCTATCCCTTTGTGCAGCAGAACCAATAATAGAAAACTTTCTAGACTTCTTCTGTCTTTAAGGAAAAGACTTCTCTACTTCAAGTGATATTGTCTAATTGTTGTAATAAAGTTTAGTTTCGACAAACAGGTAACATTACCATTCAAGATTCCCTCTCAGCTGCTAATCTCATCCCTGAAAATTCCCATTTTTTCTGGTCTCTCAAAGACTTTGAATAGAGTGCCTGGTGATACCATTGTTTTTTAGAAGAGAGGGAAGGCAAGTGCACTTCTGAACTGGTGTCAAAGTATTTCTGCTTTGCTGAAGTGAGAAGAGATGTCTAACCATATGTCAGTCAGGGGCCAATCCAAGTTGTGAAAGGACAAAAAATTACAGAAAAAGATGCTAAATAGTTGCTTAAGTCAGCAGTCTTTCACAAGACCAGCTATATGTCAGTACATCTGGCAGTGATGAGAAGAATTAAAGGAATAATCCTCTGGAATTACAGTTCAAAAACCGAACTAGTTTACGTCTGATGTTAACAATTCAAACAACTGTTTTAAGCTCTCTCTGCTAGAACAAGGAATTATCCAGGCCACAGAGTACTGTCCATGTGTACTGCTGGAAACTGGTGGTCTACCTTACCCCTGGCAGGAACACAAAGATGCATTAGGTATTGTCAGTGGCAGTAAAAAGGAATGTAGTTGGTTTGCCAGCCAGGGAGGAAAAAGGTAGGAAGGACAACTCTGAGTTACATCTACAATTGCTTTCTAATAAAGCAAAATATTAGGACAGTAAAAAAGTGCAAGAATAGCTGTCTCTTCTTCCTGCATAATGGTTATAAACATTGAAGTAAGCCAGGAGCTCTCTGCAGACTACAGTGTCATGCTATGCAGGATACTACTGGCTTGTCAACAGTACTAATTTTATTTCTGTGCTACTGTAGTGCTGTCACTCTGTGTAACATCCCTGCAGCTGCAGGAATGCTTAAATAAATAAATAAAAAAACCAAAAACCAAACCAAAAAACTCACACTGATTTCCACCAGTCCATGTAATACTGCAATATTGGAGATAATTTCCTTCAGTTTCACTCTTTATGTAGCAGAAGATATATTAACATGCTTTAAGATTCCAGATTTAAAAACTGATGTTCTGTATTTCTGTGTAAAAGAGTAGACAAAGAAGAGGAATAAAATGGGAAAGACTATGCAGAAAACTTAAAAACATGCATATTTGAATAAAGGAATTTACCACATTGTTGAATCTTCACTTAACTGGATTAAATAAATTTGGAAGCCTCCTCATAAATACCTGTTGGGACTCTATACTATGAAATTGCCCATTATCAATATTCATAAATGACTGCTATGACTGCTATCTCCAAACACTATCTGTTTCATTTTATATATATGTGTGTGTGTACATATATATATATATATATATATATATATATATATATATGGAAGTTATTAGAAGTATCTGATTTATATTTACAATAATTAAAATAGATGGTATGCTTGTAAGATGCATTTATGATTACAGTAACATCTCTGAGTTTTTGTGTATATGAATTATGTGAATCAAAGATATTTGTTGGCTTCAAGGGCATTTATATTTGTGTACGAAAGAAAGGGCTTTGACTAAAACCAAGTAAGAAATGGTTACATCATTTTAAAAGAAGTAAGTTTATGTCTGTAGCAATGACAAACTGTTTTTATAAGCACTTTTATTTCTTTGCATTATCAAGACAAGTTCAGATCTTGCAAAAAATTTGTGGTCCATTTCAACATGTAAATGGTGTAACTCAACACTGTATGAGTGCTTGCAGTACTGATGCCGGAGTCGTTCACATTTAAATACACAAATTTGCCCTTGGTGTTTCTGCTAGGTCTGGCTGAGCCCCACAGCATCCCTCACGGTGCTGTGCCTGCACTGGTAGCTGGAAAGGCGGTGGTAACACACCGGTGTTTTGGCTGCTGCTGAGCAGCGCTCGCACAGCACCAAGGCTGCCCCTTCAGCCTTCCCCCCCGCCCCCATTAGGCTGGGGGTGGGTGAGATCTCGGAGGGGACACAGCCAGGACAGCTGACCCAAACTGACCAAAGGGATATTCCACACCCTATGACAGCTGCTCAGGTATAAAAGCTAAGAGAAAGGAGGAGGAAGGGGGGGGCATTTGTTATTTAAGACATTTGTCTCCCAGAGCAACCACTACCCATACTGCAGCCCTGCTTCCTGGGAAGTGGTCGAACTTCACCTGCCGATGGGAAGTAAAGACTAATATGTTCTGTGTGCAAAACTTTTGCTATTGCTTCATTAAATTGCCTTTATCTTGAAACACAAGATTTTTTCCCACCTTATTTTCCCCTCCGCTGTCCTGCTGAGAAGGGCAGAGATAGAGTGGCTTGGTGGGCACCTGGCATGTGGGCAAGGTGAACTCACCACAACATTTCATGCATTTTTCTTAAAAAATAATGTAAAATTTCTGCTTTATATCAAGGCTGCTCATAGCTTCCTCTTTGGTTTCATGAGCCCTCAGGAGTTTCTGTAGCCTTGTGAGTTGTTCTGTACAGTGAATTTCACTTGGCTGGTCTTGGTTGCAAGTTCAATGGGATGTGAATACACCCAAACCTGCTGGAAAGCAATGGTGGCATTTGTCTGGCATTTTCACACCACCCTTGCACTCTTCCCTGCTGACTTATATTCTGACTTATATTCTGACTTATTCCTGAATAACAGTCCTGGTTTCAGCTAGAATAGAGTTAATTTATCTTAGTAGATGGTTCCATGCTTTGCTTTGGATTTGGTGTGAGAACAATGCTGACAGCACACTGATGTTTCTGGCTGTTGCTGGGTGACGTTTATACTAAGTCAAGGACTTTCGAGTTCCCTGGGCCCTGCCAGCGAGAGGGCTGGAGGGGCACGGGAAACTGGGAGGGGACACAGCCAGGGCAGCTGACCTGAACTAGCCAAAGGGATATTCCATACCATATGACCTCATGCTTGGTATATAAACTGGAGGAAGAAGAAGGAAGTGGGGGGACATTTGGCATTTATCTTTCTGAGTAACCATTACACATGACAGAGCCCTGCTTCCCTGGGGATGGCCGAACACCTGCCTGCCCATGGGAGCGGTGAATGGATTCCTCGCTTTGCTTTGCTTGTGTGCGTGGCTTTTGCTATACCTATTAAATTGCTTTTATCTAAACCCTCAAGTTTTACATTCCTTTCCAATTCCTCACCCCATCCCTCTGGGTGAAGGGGAGTGAGCAAGCGGCTGCGTGGTGTTTGGTTGCTGGCCGGGGTTAAGCCACAACACTTTCTGTTCTTGGTTTTTCCACCCTTAAAAAGAAAATTCATATAACTCTCAGCTGGGTAAAGAATAAATAAACCTGCTTCAGGAAAAATAAAACATGCATTAATTTTACTACTAACTTCTGATTGAGCTTTGTGGTAGTGGTAATAGTGGGGGGTTTTTTTGTTTATTTGTTTGGTTTGGTTTCAGAAGGGTCAGAAATTCTTAAGTATTTATTTTTTGTTGCTTTTTTCCTTGTTTCTCTGAACTTCTGGATTTAAGCAAAGCTTGAAATGACTCCCTAAACCTATAAATTCAGATATTTAGAAAGCTATCCAACTTTGACATCATTACTAGTCTGGTAGGTTCTTA
The DNA here is from genome assembly GCF_023634085.1 of Falco cherrug. Taxonomy (NCBI): domain Eukaryota; kingdom Metazoa; phylum Chordata; class Aves; order Falconiformes; family Falconidae; genus Falco; species Falco cherrug. The sequence goes on along the minus strand of NC_073720.1, from coordinate 72,326,414 downwards.
ATGCTTACAAATTGGGATTTTATTACTACTACCATACAGCCAGGTTGTATTGGGAACCTTGCAAAAGTTTTTGGGGAATCAGGGAGACATGGCTTTCACATTTGTTGCAGCTGTTTTCCTTTTTATGTAGTTTATGGTGACAGTGACTTTCAGTCATTTACACAGATTAATGTTGGTCCTGTACCTTGCTGTGATACCCCTTCTGTGTTTAAGTTAGGTCTATAACAAATCTGTTTAAGCTCTTTACACTCCTAGGAAATGCTACAGGCAACTGCATATCCCAGTTTCTGACAGCTAACAGCCATTACACCCAGTGCATGCACCAGGAGATAAACACTGTTTTATATTTTACCTATGTGTTGAGGGAAGATCAAATCAACAGTAAAGAAGACCCCCCCAAGAAAAGGGAGAGGTGGGTGGGGGGAAGAAAATTAGGGCACAGTCAAGACAGAGAGGAAAATGAGAGGACAAAGAATAACCTGTGAAGTCTTGTTTAAAGCATGAAGACACAATAAAGCCTAAAAAAATAGGTTGTTGTAAATCAGGTGGTATCATGATGATTTAGAAAACAAGTTCTGCTCACCCCTTTAAAAAAGGGCAATGAGTGTGAAATGATTTCCATTGCAAGGGTAGGAGCAGATGCAGATCGTGCCAATGCTTCAGTAAAGCTCTGTTTACATAAACAGCTGTGAGGATGTTATTTTCTAAAATAGGATAATCTTTGGCTCATCCTCATTCAGGCTGAGAAAAAGGCAAGGTGAGTAAGGTAATTTACTTGTATATACACTGCAAGCTCAACATGCATTTAATATTTTGTAACCCACTTCTTCCTGCAGTTTAAATGAGTCATTACAAAACAACTCTGGACTGTTATAGAAGCAGTATAGTAGTATTTTACTGAGTTTAACATTTTATTTCACCCAGGCTATGATCTAGAGTCCACAAATATAAAGTGATGTTTCTCTTTTGATCTCAGTGGGTAGCTGATGAGCTTGGTTAAGTCTGCAAGGAGAAGAAATGCATTAACTCCTCCACTCTTCATAAAATGTTTAGACTTTATTATTAGAGATATTTATATTCAAATTTTGCCTTAGTTGGTCCACTAAGTAAAACAGAGTTCCAAAAGACCAACAGAATACATATTACTTTATTACCATCAGCAACAACTTCTCTTTCCCCATTTTTAACTTTTGATGTCTGCTCTATATTGCTCTGATAGAAATGAAAGATTTTTTATTAATTTACTGAATAGTTTTGTTGAATCTTTTTCCAGACCTCCTTTTGCCTGATAACCGTCTTCTTTGATATTTTTTTCCATTTTCTGTATTACATAGACCTATTCAGCACAACTTTTAAAATGCCTTTGTTTTCACGTAACTTAAAAATCTCTGATTGCAACTGCTATTCTGAGCTATAATTCTCATGTTATATCCTTGACAAATGTGAATAGTAACTGAACTGCTCTTTTACTCTCATGGCTTATTTCCAGCAATTTTCCTTTTTCTATGGTGTTGTAGCAAAACTCTTGTCTCTGTTTAAATTACAAAACTGATACACAACTGTAAATAAGAATCTTGTAACTCTGAAGTCCTGAACTCTCTTATTAACCCAGCATTTTAAAAAAACCCTCCATGTAGGGGAAAAACTTATGACAGTAGTCATGTTCTGGTTGTCTCAGTCACTTCAGATTAGTGGAGGAACTCTCTTACACATGGTGCTGATCCCAAGAAAAACTTTACTACTTCACTGGTGCAGCTGATTGTTCTTAATGTCTATAAAGTTAATAAGACACCTTTGTAGCACCACAGCAGAGCAAACCTACACTGCTGCTACTGAGCATGGTGATTTGTACTTATCCATTGCATACTAAATCACTGGATTCACTAGAGTAACTTGTTTCCTTAAAAATCAAGACCATACTACATACTCCTAACACCTAATGAGCTGGTAAGCAGCTGGGAGGAAAATAGGGTTCTTAAAACAAGCTCATGGATGCTGACCATATGAAATAAAATATTTTCTTCAAATATCACAATGTATGTGATGTCACAAACAAGGCTAGTTTGTTCTTTCAAGGGAAGAACAAACCAGGTAAAATGTAAATGTATACACATGAAGGGTCTTTTTTCACTGTAAATAAACAAACAAACAAACAAACAAACAAATATTTGAAAGCAGGACCAAACCATGCAAATTGACACAGAAGGCTATTAAATTCCTGATACTAGACTTTGCAAGATAAGTACTGCAGAGTGGTATCTGTTGTATGTGTATACATGGATTTCAGTCTCTTACATACATGTTATGGGGGATTTAGGAAGAGATAATACCAGCCAAATGGTGATAACTTTTAAGAATCTTCTTAAAAAATAAGAAACCATTTTTTTTTTAATTTGTATTTCCCCTATGACTAGAACAAAAATCAAGAATAACCAAACACAATGAGCTGTGTCCTTAAGAACCCATGAACAACTTCAGGCAGAGTGAAAACAAAATAGAGGCTTATACATTTCAGGAAAGCTAAGTTTTACTACTCAGGACTGATTTAAACTTGCTGCTTAACCCTGCAGATATATTTTAACTCATCATGTAAATAGAAATATAAGATTAATTATTCTGTGCATTTTACCTGTGGTTTACTTATCTGTTCTCAAATTTATCCTCTGTAAAATTTACCTAAAGAGTGAACAAATTATAATTTCCTGCTAGAAGTCATCTGGAGGTCAGAGCTAAATAAATCCTAAATACTGGATTTTGCACTTCTGGAAGTAGTTGACCTGAAAATAAAACTACTATAAGCAGCCTTCCTGGAGGACTATCAATTTGAATAATACATGAAAATTTCAATACCCTGTTTTTTTAAACAAATATTTAATTCGAAATTTTGTCCTGAAGCACTGCAGTGATTATCTCACAACTTCAATATCATTCAAAATATATCCCTAAGAATATATAGCCAGAGCATGTTTTAGATTCATGGTTTTATATTTGTTACACAAGATGATGATTAGAAATATACAGATATAAAGTATCTTAGCACTACCTAGCTAAATAAAGAGATATTACATGTGACTATATAACAGTGTAGAAACCTGAAGTATTTTAATATTAGCCTGTTTAAAGCGGCAGTACCAGCAATAATCACATTTGACCTACAGGACTTATAGCAAGTAAAAATGTGTTTGTTCACACAGATCTATGTCTCTGGGCATGTGTGTGTACAAATTTCTTTTCACTATCCATCAGTGTAATTATATTACTGTAAAGACCTCAGTGGCTGTGAAAGTGCTTCGAAGTATTTCTAACAGATACAGGCAAAACATTTCTTAGGTTCAGAAAGTCAGCACCTGAGCACACTCTAATTCCAGTACTATATATCATGACTAAGAGCCCTCTGATTTTCTTATTTATTCTTAATTAATAAAAAAAGCTACAAAAATATCTGATTGATGTCAACATATTCAATGCATAGCGTGAAATCAGGAAACTTCTCAATATAAATTAATTCTATATTTTCATCTAAATACTAAAATAAGAAAAATAATGCAGAAGCCTATCCAGAATGCTACCCTTTAAATTTCATGTAAAATGAGTTTGGGGTATATTATTTCTAGAAAAGAGACTGACCTTTGGAAAATACAACCCATTAAACAGTAGAATAAACTACATAAGCCAAGAAATACTGTCACTAAAAAAATTATCTGGATTATAAGAAAGCTAATTAACCAAAATTATTCAGACTGAAACTGAACAAATCTAATAAGAAAAGCACAAAGTCACATGAGAATATTGAACACAGGAATTATAAAAGAAACACCTCCAGCTAAGCACTTCACCACAGGATACATTTATGGACTAAGAACACATTAACTGAAAATTATGTATAAGTTTATTACATTGCCAATTTTCACCATCTCCATTTGCGGCGATCCTCACTTAAAGTCAGTAAGCTATAAACAGGAAGCCTGAACAGGGTAACAAATGACCATAATCACAAATAAATGGAATTGATAAAATGCTGCTTCTGCCACTGTGTCACTGGGGAGAAACATAAAATGAAAATAAAACCAGAGGACAGAGGACAGTGTATTCTCTGACACTGAAATCAATCAAAGCCTGAAAATCATTCTGATGCACTGCGTTCTTTATAAACAACATATCCACACACTTCTCATACTACCTTTTCTTTTCTTTTTTTTTTCTTTTTATTTTTAGTATCAGAGATAAATGCCACTGATGGAAAAGATGATCTTTCTACTGAAAAAAAGTGGAGGAAATGGTCTAGAAGCAGCAATGGTCCATAACACCTGTGTTAACCTGTTATAGCTTGTATTAACAGATAGGCAGGAACGAGAGGTCATTAGTACTTCTGTCCACAGCTCTTATGTATTCAGCTGTTGTACTAATATATGGGGACAAACGTTTAGCAGTCTCTGCTTCTTTATTAATGAAAAGCTCCATCCTCACAGGATGGCACATCTTCAGTTTCTACAGGGTAGAAAGCAAGCAAGAATCTGTGGTGCACTGCAAGGTGTGTTACTCCCTCTGTATCTCTGCAATATGCAGCAATGCAGTGCATCTGTTCCCAATGCCCCTTGACAGCCTGAACAAAAGATGCCTTTCCTTCTGTAGGTGGAAGAAACAGGAGCATCAGTAAAAACAGCCAGATGACAAACGAACAAAGAAAAAGAAATGGTGAAAGAAAATGTGGATCTTTCTGATATACCTCTTGCCAAAAACCCAGGGAGTAGTTCAGAGTAATAACAGATTAGTTGGAAAACCAAAGCACTAATTAACATGAAGAATATATTGTGGAATTCAGTTTACTAGCAAGAAACAGTATGCTATTTATTAAGGAAGTTTGGAGAGACAAAGAAATGCGCTACTGCAAATTGGAGGTAATTGTGAACTCAGGTGTCACACAAATCATTGCAAACTACAGCAGTCCATCTGCTTCGTGACATAAACATCAGAAACCTTACAGAGTCTTATGAAGCATCTTGTTCTGGACTATAGCATAGATGAGGTGGAAAGAGACTCAATAACAATACCAGAAATCCATACAAAGGCCAAATTCAGCAGGTCACCCTGATGCACAGGCAAAACCCATCACAGAATAGCTCAAAAGCAAGTTCCTTGCTAACAGCAATAGAAGACAGAAGAGGAGATGGATTGTTCAGAGGACAAGCACACCTGAATGGCCATGTCATCTTACCTGCAGCAGGGGGCTGGTGCTAAATGCTGTGTTGCTTGGGAGGACAAGGAAAAGGGGTTTTCTAAGGTTGCAGGAGGGAATGGTTTATATATTGCATTGGGAGCTTGCTTATATGTACATCGCCCTCTGCAGCTACAATATGCTTACTTACCAACGAAAATCTGCTATCACCTCACAGCCTGAGACCTTATAGATTCCTGTCAACTTCTCTGATATCAGTATCCCCTTCAATACCTCACAAGAGATCACATGATCTTGTGATTGCTGTCCCAGAGAAATTCCACTTCTAAGATACAGGGAAATTATGTCTGTCACTTAATACATTTTATTGAATTTGGTTTTTGAAAGGAATATTAGCTGCATCTGTACCTAGAGAGAACTTCTCTCCAACTTTTGACAGTGTCTTACCTGCCAAAACTCAGACTTGAATTCCAAAGTGCCATCTTGAAAAAAAGGAGGAAACAGAAGCCTGGTCCACTAAAGTCTTCCACACCTAATCAATAGCAGCCCAATTTTTATGGTATAGATGCCAGAAAAATCATATGAAGATTAATTTATCTTTAATTCTTACTCAGTGAAAGAAAATTATTCTAGCCAGAAATCAAAGGAGAAACAACCTGTTGGGGGAGACAAATATAAAGTGTATAAACAGCCATATTGAGAAGAAACAAGACTTGGATTAAAATGACTGCACCCAAGTGCCTTTCATGGCAGCCTACTCATTTTAACACTGCTATGGACTAACCCCAGCAGCACCGCACACCTCGCAGGGAACTGCTCACTCACTACCCTCAGAGACTGAGGCAGAGAGGCAGAGATGACTGGAAAAGTAAAACTGAAAAAAACTTGTGGGTTGAGATACAGTTTAATAAGCAAAGCAAAAGCCCCACACACAAGCAAAGCAGAGCAAGGAATCCATTCACCGCTCCCCATGGGCAGGCAGGTGTTCGGCCATCCCCAGGGAAGCCGGGCTACATCACGCGTAACGGTTACTTGGGAAGACAAACGCCATAATGCTGGATGTCCCCCCCCTTCCTTCTTCTTCCTCCAGTTTATATACCAAGCATGAGGTCATATGGTATGGAATATCCCTTTGGCTAGTTCAGGTCAGCTGCCCTGGCTGTGTCCCCTCCCAGTTTCCCGTGCCCCTCCAGCCCTCTCGCTGGCAGGGCCCAGGGAACTCGAAAGTCCTTGACTTAGTATAAACATCACCCAGCAACAACCAGAAACATCCGTGTGCTGTCATCATTGTTCTCACATCATAGCCAAACCACAGCACTGTACTAGCTACTAAGAAGAAAATTAACTCTATTCTAGCTGAAACCAGGACACTTACTTTCAATATTTTCAGGTATTTACAAAAGAATAGTATACATGCTTTACACACTGACCTCCACAAACACCCAGAGTAGCTAAGACATAACTGTCTATTTTTTCTGTGGATTGTCTAATATGCATAGAAAGAAAATGCGGCCCATTAGTCAACATGACAAGAAATTGGCTTTGATTACAGAATCATAACATAGTTTAGAGGAACTAATATCCCTTTCCAAAAAAAAAATGATTGAAAACTAATGCAAGCATGGTCATTCTTTTGGTAATACAGGAAATTATTCCTCTGAAAAGTAGGAGGTTTACAGTTGTAGATCTGACCTGTCAGCCTCCTCATAGAGCTCAGTTTTCCTCAAACTCACCACCTGTGCAAATATCCATAGATTACTCTTGCACAGAAGGTGTAGAAAGCAGATATCAAGACTATGATGCCGAAATTACTCATACGAATCCCTGAGGTATGACTGACCACTGCTAATTCACACAGTGAAAGTTCAAAAAACAATGACCTCAAAAACTTAGGTCTGTATCTTTGGTGGCTCCTTATTCTGTGTGCTATCTTTTAATTAAAGAAAAAAAATATAAGGAGATAATAGACCCAAATATAAATCAATATTTGTGAAGCTCTCTCCTTCATAATTATGACAACTTAGAATGAATAAGCCATAACCTGAATGGTCCCAAAACATCTAAACAATACAACAGAACCAAGGGTTCATGCACATACTTCCCTTTTAGCTGTGGGACCCCAGGTATCTAAATAAAGATCCTGGAAATGTCTGGTCTTAAGAAAGAAAAGTCCGAGATTTGGTTGTCGTTTTGATTAGTAGTGAGCCTTGCTCATGAAGAAGCTGTTTTTTCAGGAGACTGGAAGTACCTTGTGGGCTCAGATACTGAATTACTCAGAAATACTCACTAATTTTCAAATTATAAATGTGTGAATTATTTTGATAAAAGACAAAACATTTGATCATGCTGACCTGAATTCTCTTCTCTTGTACTGAATGACTTAAATTACAAATGCTAAAGGTAGTTGATGGTAGTGTCTAGCCATCAAAACCAGCTACAAGGTTTTGATTGTCAAGAATGTAAGTATTCTAACTTTTCACTGTTTTTTTTTGAATCCCAGACCATTACAGACTTCATTAATAAGCTTTTTACCACATATATCCTGGAAATCAGGAAAAATATACACTATACTTAGTTCAAATTTCTTTGGCTGCTGTAGAAGTTGCCCAGAAACTAATATATGCTACACCACAGAAAGAACATGACTACACAGGATCAGCCTTCATTCTCCATTTGTGTAGCAAAGAAGCAAGTGAGTTTATTGACCCATAAGAAACCTTATCCTCCTGAGCTCTGTGTGAAGGGTAGAGAGTAAGTCTGTGGCTGTGTAATTAACTTACAATTATGTAGGCAATAAAGGCATAATTTAAGGTTATTAATATGTTAAAATTTGTAAGGAATTTTCTGGCATTTAATTAACATTTGCCAAGACAGTCTACAGAAAATTAAATATCAATTAATAAAAATACTGACCATTTAGTTAGATACTCTATTAGTTGTCACAATTATTAACTCGATATTGCTAGCTTTTTAAAATCCAATTAAGAGCCTAAATATTCGTTACAATTTTTATGTGTGGAAAATCTAATTATATTTGTGTCCTATAATTTTACTAGATTATGCATCATCTTTTCTATTAAAGATTCACATCATCTTCCTATTAAGTCTCTTTTAACTGTCAATTGATGCTTAATTGACATCATTATCATAAAACCACAGACATTTCTTCCTTTCATGAACAGATAAACTATTGGATCTATTGTTTTCTCCATTTACTGAATGTGAACATCACAGCTTGCTGACTATGCTCTGTCTGAGACCTCCTTTTTACTAACATCTCCCTGTGGACCTAATTCCTAAATGGTTTGAAGGCAAAGTCTGCATTTCAGAACCAAATAACTGAGTGCAGGTGAAGACCAATGATCTGAAGAACAACCCCAAGCTAGAACTGGTGCAATCTTTCTAAACTAGAGAGACACTGCTGCATTTCATAAATATCTGCAGAAGGTTTGGCCCAGAATTTCCTTTCACAGAAGACTGAAACAGAATCCTGGTATAAAATTATACAAAACTTACTAATCACTTCCTTGATTATTCATCTCACCCAATTGCCCCTGTACCTCCTTTTTCTGTTTGCTATTATTTCCGATTTTCTCTTCTCTTGCCCTGCCCCTTGTCCTGGGGTTACTGCTGCCCAAGTTTCTTTTCTTATATTTCTTTTTTTTTCCCATTAACTTCAGCTCTGAGCAAGTTCAGAGGTTCCTCTGGAAGAAGCTGACTTTCCCCAGAGATATTAAAGCCCTGTGTGCTCCCAGGTTTCTTTGAAGGTATACTACAGGTAAACATATACAAGACCAGCAAAGATCTGGCAAAATTAACTAGCTTTTTTGTCTCATTAGTACCCTAATTGTAGAGGCAAAAGAAGGCCAGTTTTCCCTTCCATTCCCAACATGAAGGGACCCTAGCTTTGGAACAAGTAATTAAGTTACTATATTTAATGACAGCAATGTGAGTTGGTGGTAGTTTGGGGTTTGACAGGTTTTAGCTATGTGTGTCTGTCTTGCACCATGTGCAGACACAAAAAAAAAGAAAAAATAGGGATTAAGATGGCTCTCTACTCTTACTGGGAAGCAATATGGTCCTTCAACACAGCAGTCCCAGAAGGAGGGATAGCCAGGAAGCTACTATACTCCATCAGTTCCTGGCTACGGGGTCACTATGCAACAATTGCAAAAGCTGTTTGGTACAAGAAGCTTGTTGACATGGTAGCATTTGCTTTTACTTACTCTCCGAGGTGTGCTATATTCAAACACAGGGTAAGAAGTGGAAAAGTTCAGGACTTTAAAGTCACATCTTTCTTTTTTCTTGAAATTTACTCAGTGTTTTCATCTGATGAAGAGATGATCGGGGGGGGGGGGGGGGGGGGGGGGGGCACCCGGAAAGTGGTGCATTCCTCTTCCATTTCTATCCTGTGCCATTGTGCATGACCACTGGTGCAGCTGCTGAGTTTTGTTGCAGGAATGACTGTACTCAAAGGTGTGCATTAGGATTGCTTACCAATACTCCTTTATACCAGACACATTCTTCTACAGTTCACTTCTAATGAGATGGGAAAGCATGAACACAGAACCTGCATTTTTGAAGTGTGGAGATCTCTTGGGATGAAAGCCATTATCCTAACATGGTCTGCCTCTGTTCTTTAGATTTGGCCACAGGAGTAGCTGCTACCATGTTAACATACACACACAAAAAAAGACTGAAGCAAGCAATTCTAAGATATTGCAGAGCTTCAGTTGAAGTCACATCCAAGTAATTTCCTAACCTAGTCACAAGTAACAGTTCTTACATTAGTTGATCTGTCCTTATCTTTGACCTTAATCTACTCTCATTCCTGTTTTCCTATATGTGATAAGAACTTAAACCATGAAATTTACAAATGCTTGACATCTATGTCATTATAAATTAAACTGTAGCTTAAAGCTTGCCATATTCCCAAAATTCCAATAGCAGCTATATTGCATTAGTAGCTCAATATTTGGTAATGAGACTGGTAAGAATCAACCTAACCTTGGCGTGAGGCGTGAGACAATACTCAGCATCTTCTTGCTTAGGTGCTTAGATTGTGTAGCCACACTGCCACTATCCTGCATCCCAGTGCTGCAATCTGTAAATTGTCTCCCTAAAGTAGAAAGAGCTTTGAGCATCAGTAATTTTTAAAGAATGTGATGAATCATGTAACATGCAGCAAGTCATTATCCAAAAGTAAGTCAATAACCAGCTAGAAAGCTTTAAAGCCTTGTTTTTCTTCAGTAGGTTTGCCTAACCTAGCCTTTAACATACAGGAAATGGGCAAAAAACCTACAAACTTATCAAAGGGAAGAAGATACAAGAATATGACAAACAAATCCCTTCAGATAATTCCAGGGGTAATATCCCTGTATTTTTAATTAGAAAAATAATGTAGAAACTGAACAGAAAAGTAATTAAAAAGCACTTAAATTAGACCTATATTCCCCCACCCCCAATTATTAGAGAAGTTAATATATATCTTGGGGCTTTCCCATACATGACATTTTTGTAATAGAAGGAGAAATTAACGTCATGTATAAATAAGGAAACAAAGAACTAATTTCTTCTCTTGGATAATGTCTATAACCATCTTTGGGATATATAAACAGAAAGAAAGAAAATAGGTTTATTACACTTTGCTGCTGCCTATGTATCAAACCAAAGAAAACAAAGAACTCACCTTTATCAGACATGGATTTCTTGGGAGCTTTTCTGTCACATAAAGATAAAAGTCATAATTGTTACCTTTAGCTTAGATCCATCAGTCAGTCTGTAGTTTCACATATCTGCTGCACTAAGAAACTGAAACCTGTTTTCACTCAAACAATTTGGTTTTCATTGTAGGGAGGAGGAGTAAGTATAGCAGTGCTTTTTAAATAGATACTCATTTTATTCTTTATAATTTTATCAGCCTGAAAGGGCCTCTGGCAGCGGCCCTCACAGACAGGAACAGGCACAGTTCTCAGCAGACTGGACATTCACAAGCTATAAATGAGCAGCTACCTTACCTCTTGATTTCAAAGCTGCATATTAGTAATACACTCATCAATTATTATTTTCAAGTTGTTGTGATCATTGCAGAAATCATGGCATTAGTTGCATCTGCAGCACCTCTGAAAGCATTTCAGCTTTACAATGGCTTTGCAGCACAGAAATTATAATCATCCATCACCCACCACTTGTATTTCCTTTAGCTGATTATATTACTAAAAAAAATCCTGTGCATACAGACCTTACGAAAGTAAGTAATAGAAGTGTTAAAACCATCTAGAAAATATCTTTTAAAGTCATCTCCTCCCTTTTTTTCAGAACCTAAGCCTAAACTGCTGAAGTTATTTGAAGGTCTTTCCCTTACTGTTCTCAATGGGCTTTTCTTTCTTTCTTTTTCTTTCTTTCTTTCTTTCTTTCTTTCTCTCTCTCTTTCTTTCTTTCTTTCTTTCTTCCTTTCTTTCTTCCTTCCTTCCTTCCTTCCTTCTTCCTTTCTTTCTTTCTGTCTTTCTTTCTTTCTTTCTTCCTTCCTTCCTTTCTTCCTTCCTTCTTTCCTTTCTTTCTTTCTGTCTTTCTTTCTTTCTTCCTTCCTTCCTTTCTTTCTTCCTTCCTTTCTTTCTTTCTTTCTTTCTTCCTTTCTTTCTTTCTTTCTTTCTTCCTTTCTTTCTTTCTTTCTTCCTTCCTTCCTTTCTTTCTTTCTTTCTTTCTTTCTTTCTTTCTTTCTTTTCTTTCTTTCTTTCTTTCTTCTTTCTTTCTTTCTTTCTTTCTTTCTTTCTTTCTTTCTTTCTTTCTTCCTTCCTTCCTTCCTTCCTTCCTTCCTTCCTTTCTTCCTTCCTTTCTTTCTGTCTTTCTTTCTTCCTTTCTTCCTTTCTTTCTTCCTTCCTTTCTTCCTTCCTTTCTTTCTTCTTCTTCTTCCTTCCTTCCTTCCTTTCTTTCTTTCTCTCTCTCTCTTTCTCTCTCTTTCTCTCTCTTTCTCTTTCTCTCTCCTTCTTTCTTTCTCTCTTTTTTTTAATTTTATTTTATTTCTCCTCTCCATTCTCTACAAAGGGTAAATCAGCAGTGTGCTTAATACATATTTGTGTAGATCTGGAGGCATGCAACTGAGTCTTCTTACTGATGCTTGGTAGAAACTGTCACTGTTATTGCATTCTTGTTTATCTGGGTGGGGAAATAAAAGACAGTGAGATACAAATTCCCATTGCATAAAATATCTGTCTTTTAACGATATTTATCTGGTCTATCTTGTCTGGAATATGTGTGTAAAGTACAGCCAGAGTCATGTACCCCTAGTAGAAAGGAAGCCTGCAGTCCTGACTACAGTCAATAACTATCAATAGGTTGCTAGAATGACTTGATTTCACCTGTCCAGACCTTTTGATCAATAAGAACACTTATAAATGCTGCCAGGCAGCAATTTCTGATTCATTTGCTCTGTCAGCAGGGGTGGATGAATAAATTGTGTGAGACAAGTCACCTTCTCTTATATCCTTGCTCAGACAAAATCACCACATTGAGCAGAAAAGCAATTAAAAATATTTTTCACTGGTGTTTTTTTTTAAATGAAAGGATTAATTTTACTTAAGGAACATTCATACAAAATTGCAATGATATGAAATACATGAAAGTGATAAGGGCAACCAGGATGGAAGGAAAAAACCAGAAGACACAAAGGTCTGTTGGACCCTGCACTCTGTGAATTATGGTCGCCTATATGTATACTCTGGCAGTTCTTTGGGGCATTATACTCAATTCATTTGGCTGCCAGCTGACACTGTCCTACTGTTTACATGAAACCATTTTGTTGTCTGTGTTTATGTTCTTTTGAGACTGTGGGCCAAGACCTATGACATCTGAAGTGTCTTTGCAACAACACTGTGGAAAGGAGACATTGTTCACATGAAAAAAGTGCATCTAAATCTAGGGAAGACAACTAAATGTCTGATTCTCCATGTAGATTTATTTCATTACTTCTCATTCACACATTCAAACATTTCCAACCTGTATCTAAACTAGCAGCTTTAATCAGTAAGATTCTAACAATCCCAGGACCTTCAACAAGAGAGGAGTGCAAAAGACAGCACTGAATGGTTAAAATAAATTTGAGATTTTTGTGATAGTGTTGCCTATCACAATGTAAACATGCAACAGAGTCTGACACTTTTATTGATGAGAAAGTCAATAATTATTTTTATTTCTGTTATTATTTATTGCAAAATACCATCACATGGCCATGTCTTATTGTGCTATGCAAATGTATAATCACAGAGAGTACAGGCTCTGATCCAAAATGCTTACAGTCTAATTTATGTGTTCAGTTAAATCTTTCTAATGTATTCTATTTGAGTGCTATGATTTACACTAAACAATTGTAAATAGGAATATATGATTGCTGTGCATAATGAATATAATAACTTGCTGAAATCAAAATGTAGCTAAGGAATGTGAAATTCTTCTGCTTCTCTTCAGGCATAAAATATTGAAAAGAAGTATATTTCACCCCTATTTTATTTGAAAAGACAAAATCCAAATGTTTCCAAGAGTGTAGATGTTGTATGAAATAATTAAAGTGAAAAATGGCATAAATCAAAGACAAGTGAAATTAATGGAAATTATTTCGATTCCTTCTGTAGGTTTTGGATTTTACCTCAAAGAAACTAATTCCATTTGAGGGTATTTCTAGAAAATAAAGGTTTATTAGGGAGCATGAGAGCTGGGCAGAGAGATTCTGATAAATTTTGCTCTATGACTAGAAAGATTTGGAGGATTGAAATGAGATTCTTTTCTATACTGCTAAATCACAGACATGGTAGAAAAAAATAGGGACTGTGTAAGGGCTGGCTAAGGGACTGACTAAATTTCATAGACTTTAACTGCCCTCCAGACATGTGGTAATTTCAACATCATAATTCTTGGAAGAAAATTGCAAACAATTGGACTGCCTTCTAGGATCACATAGCATATGCAGCTTGATCTAATGAGTGAACTCAGAGCCCCATACACACATAGCCAAACAAAAAATAACATATATGTGTGTGGCTAAATATGTATAAGTATATGTGTATACACTTCTGCAGGGTTAATGAACAGTATCGTACAAAGATACAAAACTCACTGTCTAAAAAGTGTCTAAAGAAATCACCCGTGCATTTTGGTGTTGTTAATAAAGCACTGAATTTTTTAATACTCAAGAAGAAATGTTTCTGTGGAAATGCTTTTCAGAGGAAATTTATTGCGTTTGACCACAGCTGTAAATTTTCTCCTCCAATACTATAAATTTCCTCTAAATGTTTAATGGTTTATAACTGTAATTATTCTTGTGTGCCAACATTAAACTTTTAAAAGTTTAATTTGGAGACTATTCAGAGAAACTCATCTTTTTTACAGCCTCATAAATAGTTCTTTGATGAAATGAACAGAGGCTCAGTGTCTGCCCAAGGTGAATACAAATGACACTATGTAGTATCTCACTTGCAGAAAGAGAGCAAATGCTTTGATATCTCAAGTGATCAGCTAATACTAAGCGCAACAGTGGTGAAAAGTGATACACGGCTAGATGGGTAAATATGGTACATTCAAGCTTCATCACCGTTCACTAGGAAAGACTTCAGCTAAAGAGTGTAAGGACAGAAAAGAAAAAAAGGGCAATAGCCCCAAAACTGAGATCCTGCATCACAGAATAAACAAAGAATGCCATGACAGAAGCTGGGCTCCAGACGTGGCAAATGCTTTTTGTCTAGCTGATTTGAATTATGCATAAGAAAAAACACACAATTAGAAAACATACAGTGTAGCAAGCAACTTCATATGGTCTGATGTTATACCTCATTTTAGAAAACATCAGGAGGATATTGCAGTTAACAAGTCCTAAAACAAAGAGGGTGGAGAAATGCAAGGGCAAAGGCAAATGTAACGGGAACCTGCTTTTTCCTTTCAGCCAGGTTTCTTTAGGATATCTGTCTGAACCTTGTTCCCCCCACAAGGCCTGATACTGACCCTTAACCACTGCCCAAGGAAGGGTTTAGTACTTGAAAGAGCCAGTACAGAATTATCAGGGTGGCCGAGAAGACAGCCACCTTCTCTCCTTGACATTACTACTGAGCAATGTGTACATACTTCAGGACATGAAATACTCACACTGTTTACAAAGCAGGAGTTTCTAATCTCAAAGAAATTTGGATAATTTTATATAGGTTTAGCAGTTAAACAGGTAGATTATTTCTACTGCATTTATATGTATATATACATATTTCCATAATTCCTAAATGGCCATATTGTGCTAAGTGATGAACATGACAATCACTTCTCAGAAAGCATTCATCACCTAAAAATATTGAAGGAATAGAGGAGGAAATTAATAAAACTCCATTTGTTTAGAATTCACTAAGGTACACAGTAGGTTATATTATTTCTGTTATTAATATACTACCAAATTTCAGATGCAGTGGGTATCAGAAACCTTGAAAAGCAGATCCAAAATTCACTGACCTTGTGTTTTAGTCTAAATGTTAAAAGCTCTGAAGTGACCAAAAGCATATTTTCTGAGGGCATGTAGGACTGTCTGTGGTGTGTGATCTCCTTCTTAAAATCAAGACACAGCAGAAAAACTTGGGTCTAGGTATTAGCATCTTGCATTTGATAAAGGTTGGTGAAGATTTTAGCCTGGGTAATGTATTTAGTTACCTAAACCTCTCCTTTTTACATTTTACCCATGGTTATTATGTACAAATAATCTCTTTAAATATTTTCTTACAAATATTCTCCCTGCAGTCTGTTGTAAGTTAGAGGGCAGAGAGGTGTGAGAGCAGATGAAGTAGGTGACTCCTACCATAACTGAAAGTGAGGGCAGTAAAAAAAAAACAAAAAACAACTTGTAAGTGCAAAGCATTTATTAGTTCTTTTTTATTAGGCATCTGAAAGTTCCCAATGAAAAACATTTTTAAAAATATTTTTTCTTTGTTCAAAAAGAGGTCAATGGCAGTGCAAAAAGCTGTACAGAACCAGAAGTAACATCAAATTCCAGTTCCTTCATCAGACTCCAACCGGTATAATGTATCTGCAAATTGACAGATGGACACCACTACATCAGTTTTGTACAGTTAATTTGAGTCAAAACATCTGAATCATGTGATGAGTTTGGCTCATAGTTTCACTCACTCAAAATATTTACAAGAAAAAAAAATAACAAGGAATTAAACCAGTCCACTAACAACATGCCCTGTTACTTTTTCAGGATGGTTACAAGAGGTAAGAGAGGGACACCGGTAACTGAAGAGGCAGAATGTATACTCTTTGACAACCATTCCCAGTATGCTGCACAAGTATATCTGCTGGTGTCACAGTACTTCAGAAACAACTCTGAAAACACGGCTGAAACTGTTGGGTTATAAATTCTACTGTGATTCACAGTTTTTTGTCTGGAAAAAACAGGAGAGAAAATGCCTTCCACTGAAAGACATCCTTGTCACACCTTAAACTCCTGTTATTTCATAATCACTTTGAACATTCAAAGGACTTCCAGCTGTCAGCTATGGAAACAAAATAAAGCACACAGTAATTTTGGTTCAGTGTGAGGGCTGATGAGGCATCCTGTGGGATTCAGCAAGCCATGGAAGTGAGGCATACAATAATAGACAACAGTGATTCAAAAAAGGAATGGAGACCACAACCTCTGTAAATGAGTATTTCCTTTTAAAGAGCGGCCTTGTTTCCTGGTTTCATCTGGAATAGAGTTAATTTTCTTCTTAGTAGCTGGTGCAGTGCTGGGTTTTGTCTGTGGTGTGAGAACAATGCTGACAGCACACGGATGGTTTTAGTTGTTGCTGGGTGGTGTTTATGCTAAATCAAGGACTTTTCAGTTCCTTGGGCCCTGCCAGCGAGAGGGCTGGAGGGGCACGGGAAACTGGGAGGGGACGCAGCCAGGGCAGCTGGCCTGAACTAGACAAAGAGGTATTCCATACCATGGGACATCATGCTTGGTATATAAATGGGTGAGTGGGGGGATTTAGCCAGGGCAGAAGATCATTGCTCAGGGACTGGCTGGGCATTGGTCAGTGGGTGGTGAGCAGTTGTACTGTGCATCTCTTGTTTTCCTTTCTTCCTTTTCCTTTGGAATTTATCCTTTTCCCTACTTTTTCATTATAACTGTTGTTGTTGTTATTATTATTGTTATTGTTGTTGTTCTTACCCTTTTTTTGTTCTGTTTAAATTATTAAGTTGTTCTTATTTCAGCCCTCCAAGTGAAGGCAAACTGTGGCCTGCACTCCACAGCCAAAAGGATCGAGAAAAACGCATTTGCAATATCAATAGTGGCATACCACTTGGCTGCCTTTGATTCCAGTTCATATTGAAGTTCTAACACATCTGGTATGGTAACATTTAACGGTGGCATGGCTTCATTCAGCCACGATAGTCCACTGTTAGCCTCCATTCTCCATTAGACTTTTGCACTGGCCATATGGGGCTGTCAAAGGATGAATGGGTCTTGCTGGTCACTCCTTGGTTCTCTAGTTGGCAAATCAGCTCCTGGATAGGAGCCAGGGAGTCTCGGTTGGTGCGGTATTGCTGCCGATTCACCATGCTAGTAGAAATTGGCATCTGCTGCTCCTCAGCTTTCAGTAACCCCACCACAAATGGGACTTCTGAAAGGCCAGGCAAAGCAGAATGCTGCTTAATTTCCTCTGTTTCCAGGGCAGCTATACCAAAAGCCCACTGATACCCTTTCAGATCCTTGAAATACCCTCTCCTAAGATAGTCTATGCCAAGGATATATGGAGTAAAAGTTCTGGGCCAGTCACAATGGGATGTTTTTGCCACTCATTCCCAGTCAAGCTTATTTCAGCCTCCAATACAGTTAGCTGTTGCGATCCCCCTGCTACTCCAGAAATACTAATTGGTTCTGCCCCTTCACAGCTTGTTGGCACTAAGGTACACTGTGCACCTGTATCTACTAGAGCTTTATATTCCTGTGTGTCCGGTGTGCCTGGCCATCAGATCCACACAGATCAATAAACTCTGTTATCCATGGCCTCCACCTACTGGAGGCAGGGTCCCTCTAATCCTGATCTAGGGACTCCACACTAGGATAGCTAGTGGTGCAAAACAGATGTAGCGTGGAGTCATTCTGCTCATTTATGTCTTGCCAGAATGGGTTAGAATTCCTTTTCACAGGATCAAAAGTAAAGTCAGCCCTGTCACTGTCTGGAAAATGGTCCTCTGGAGACTGGAGCAACAACCTTCCCGGAAGACTCCTCATTTGTGATTGGTTTTCCTTGTAGTTCACGCACTTGTGCCTCCAGAACTGAGGTCAGTTTTCTATCCCACCTCCTCATGTCCTCTCCATGGTCTTGCAGATAAAACCACAGAGTACCTCATGGAGTGTATTTTCTATATTATCCCCTCAAAACAGAAGGGTGTCTATGGTTGATAGCTGAGATGTGACTCTGTATTGGTGGAGAGTAGCACATATTCTTGTCAAGCTGCTAACCAGTCTCTCTGCAGCTGAGGTGATGGTGGTAGAGACACTATCTTCACAGTCTCGGAGCTGATGAATTGCTTCATCCACTGTTGGTGGTGCAGTGTCTGACCAACCCATTACTGCCAATGAGTTGGCATATGCTGATGGTGCAGTCTGTATCAATTTCTGCCACATCAGTCATGTGCATAGGACTTCATCAGGAACTATGGGTGACTGTGGATCATTCAGTTTATAATATCTTGTTTATAACTAATTCTCTCAAGTACTGAATACCCTTCTTTGCTGCAGTCCACTTGGCTGGAAGACATGCAATACCCTCCTTGTAGGGGTACTTTCCTTCATGCTTGACAGAAGTTGCTTCAGAGGCTGATTATTTGCACTCTTTTTCCAATTGCCCTATCAACGTCCCTTTCTCTAGCAAGTGATGCCAGCTGGTTGGCTTCCCTACCCTCCAAATCTATACTATGAGCCCCATTATCCCAGCATCAAAGCAACCAGGTGACAATGTGTTCACCTGGCTGACAGGCATAATCTTTCTGCATATCCTGCAGTTTACTCAGAGATAGAGGTCGGGAGGTTGCCTCTTGTTCACGTTCTTCATCTTGTTCCTGTAATGGGCCTGCTCCTTCATCCTCCTTTACCAAACAAGCTGCTTTCCACTTCCATTTCATTTTTTCTACAGGGGCCACTAACACTGACACCAGTCAGTCTGTGTCACTCGTTTCAGGGGCCAAAGTAGCTGGAATGCCTGCCACAGGGGCTAGAGTAACTGGAGTGCTGGCTGCGGGGGCTGGAGTGGCTGCAGCGGCTGGAGCAGGGGCTGGAGCAGCCACAGCACCTGCCACAGGAGCTGGAGCAACTGCGGATATACTAATTAAATTGTTCTTATCTCAGCCCTGGAGTTTTACATTCTTTTCAGATTCTCCTCCCCACCCCTCCAGGTGGGGGGATGGGTGAGCAAGCCACTGCATGGTTACTGGCTGGGGTTAAACCACGACACCTTGACACATCAATAGTGTCTTTTTGTGTGATAAATTTGGCAGGTAAAGAAATCAGAAAGAACAAGAGAGGGGGAAGAAAAAAAGACAGAGTGTTTAGATGAAAGATTCTCTGTAAGTGCAAAGTATTTTCAATTAATATATTTTTCATTATTTATCCTAGGAATAAGCAGCAGTAAAAAAGATTTGAATAAGAAAGGATATACAGACACAACTTGTTTATTCCCTAAAAAAACCTAAGTAAATCCAAAGCTCCATAATTCCTGTTAATCTTAACCCTTTAGCTCCATCAAAACAGGAGCTATGTGGAGTTGCCACCATTCCATCTGGAACAGCTTATTGTTTGTGGAATCCCTCCTTTTTCATATTTTTGGTATCTTACTAACAGTGCCCATCTAAGGCTGCATTTCCAGCCTAATCTCTACTACACTGTAGGTGAAGGCCTTTTAGTTAATGTGCTTGTCTCTTAGCAAGACCAAGAGTACCTTCAGCAAAATAAATGAGCAAAGAGGGAAGAAAGGGAAAAATTGTCTTTACATGATTGCATGCTTACTTTCCTTCCCTCAGGAGGAACGACGACTGTTGTATTCACATAGCCTATACTCTCATTCACAGAGCAGTTAACATAAAAAGCTGTTTAATAACTAAAAACAAACAAAAATTTTCTAAAATTTATGAATAGGAAAGCCTGGCCTATCATAGGTAAGTTAATCGTGTGTGCATGTTCAATCTGTATGGAACTGATTTCTATGTTAGAGGAGGTTTTTGCAACTCTAATAACAATTAACAAACCCTGTTACTCTGCAATAACGATGCTCACAGCCTATCATTCTATATGATTCTATTAAAACCTGCTCTTAAAGCACAAAAAGACAGGAGGTCTCAGCAGTTACCTCTTTGGAGCTACTAAATCTAACAATGCCATCTCTAAAGTAGAACAAAAACCAATAAACAGAAAATCCTTACACCCGCTGTGTTGGGCTCCCACACTGACAGAATAAAATGAAAAGCAATACAGGACAACATCATAAATGAGAACAAGGAAATTCCATCCACAAAGCAGCTTAATACTAAGAAATATGATTCAAAGGTGGAGATGTCCATGTACAAGAATGAATGCTTAGACAGAAAAACAGATGTCTCAGGAGACTGGCTTGGCTAGCATGAAATTTGTGACGGAGTTCCAACACAAAAAGGCAGCATATGGGAGGTGCAAGCAGGGAAAGGATACAAGGGAAGAGTTTAGAAACATTGCCCAGGCATGCAAAGATGGTATGAGGAGAGCTAAAGCTCGAACAGAGCCAAGACTGGTGGGATAAGTCAAAGACAACAAAAAGGGCTTCTACCTCCACGTTGGTAGCAAAAGGCAAAACAGAATGCGGGACTGTTGCTGAATATGGCAGGTGACAGTGACAGCACAGATCAAGCTGAGATGCTTTATGCTTTCTGTGCCTTAAACTTGACCGAGCAAGGTCTCCTATAGCTCTACGCTTAGGATCTTGGTCCGAGGAAGAGAACAACTAGCAATGGATGCAGGCTGAGCCTGGGATGACTTGCATGAGTCTGACTCATACAAATTCATAGGAACAGATAGTCTGAATCCAAGGGTGCCAAGTGAGCTGTAAAATGCATTCACCAGGCCCACAACCCTGAAGAGCAGTGAAGGTCTGTGACAACACAAGGAAAGAAAATATTGCAGCTTTAATCAAAAAGGTAACAGGATGAGGCTGTTCAGCTTCACATCAAAGAGTAACAAAATGATGGAGTGAGTCCTCTTCTAGCACATATCTCAGCAGTTGAAGGAGAAGGTGATGGGAAAAAGTGAGCATAGATTTACTCAGAGTACAAACTACATCACTCGTCTGGTTGCTTTCTGTGATAAAATGACTGGATTTGTGGACAAGTGGAGAACAGGGGACATAATTTACTTTGATTTCAGCAAGGCTTCCAGCACTGTCCCTCAATGTTCTTGAAGCCAAGCTGGATGTTAGGGTCTGGGTGGGTGCTCTACCAGGGCAGTAAATATCTGACTGGGTGGTTGGGCTCAGAGATTGAATCTGCTTGTAGACTTGTGCCCCATGGGGTCCCACAATATCTGCCCTGAGGATTGTCCTGTTTAACATCTCTGTTATGACCTGGGAAGGTGACCAAGTACACTCTGTCAGGTTTTCCTGGTGACACAAAACTGGGGACACTGTTGATATGCACAAGGGCAGGGCAGCAGTCCAGAGGGATCTGGACTAGTGGAAGGAGAGGACAAGGCCCCTGTGCACTTGGGGCAGGAGCACTGTGCAACCCTGCCCCAGGCAGGCAGCCCTAGCAGCAATGCTGGTGGGGTGGGGGGCAGTCCTGGGCAGAATGTCCTGGGTCCTTGTGGACAGCAACCTGCGCAGTGTCAAAGGTGCTGGAGATAAGGGAAAGCTTGTTTTGCCATGACAGCAAGGTAGCGAGGATGAGCCCAAGGAAGTGGTGCTGTCTCCCTCCTTGGAGGGGTTACAACCCCCACAGCACAATGCCATGAGCAACCTGGTCTGACTTCATGCCTGAGCCTGCTTTAGGCAGGGAGTCAGGCTGGAGACTTCCTTGCTGGCCTGAATTGTCTAACGATGCTCTAAACTTATTTTTTTTTTAAAAAAAAATCATAATAAAAGTGAAAGCTGTATTTTAAAACTGTTTATTTTTATTAAAGTCAAAGACTACTCTTAATTCGCTAATCGTAATGAAGTTTAAAGGAACTTAAATACAGGCATTCATTATGCAGTTCTTCTATATCTATTTACCCCTCAGTTATGTGTCTAAAATCCCACCCATCCTTTTAGCCAAATCAAAACATTTTCCCTCCTTTCTCTCTCTGTGCTTCTGGCCCTTTTCATCTATCTTCCTACATCATTTAATACATACCTATCTCTGTCCCTCAAACCTGATTATCAGAGATTTTTTGAAAGCCTTCTTTATAGTCCTGCATTCTAGAAAGGTTTTTAGTATGTCTGCCTACCTTATTATCTCTCCTTTCATCTCTTCAGAATACCTGTATTTTCCCACTTTCCAATATGATAATTTATTTCTTATTCCTACTGCCGTGATTTTTTTACATGTCACTTACTCAACACATTTGTTGAGTTTGTGTAAAAATGTATTTATGAAATAAAGGTACATTGTACAATATCACTTACTCAATTTAAAAAAAAATAATCTTAGATTGTGGATCATAAATATACGGCTTCCTTAGATATAACTTCTGTGTGGTTTGATAATATCCGGAAGGTGCTGTAGAGGGAGCCTATTTTTAAACACACAACATGCCTTACAACATAAAGAAGAGAGTGCAAAAGCGGTATTGTTTTAGACCAAAAACATTGCACATAGCACATTGTTTAGGTAGTCCAAAATACTGTAGTGGTTGGAATTCCATTTTTAAAAGTGAGGTTTTCCATCGTTGTTCTTCCATTTTGCTACAATAAACACACTTAAAAAGAAAATAGAGGCAGAAGCATCTACTGATAAACTATACAGCCTGCCTAAGCAATACCTTGTTGTACACCCCATGGAAGATTGTCTACAGTGAAGATATGAGTAAATATACAGTCACACTGTTTTGAAGATACAAAGAACGTCACATAACTGCAGTTGCACTTTGGGAAAATTAGCAGCTTTATTGTCTTAGGGGAGGGGGGGGGGCATGCAAATGTCCCATGCATGGATGGAGATGTAACACAAGGCTTTAACTGTATTGCTGCCTCTCATCTTTTAATGATGGCACCATGCATTAGCGTATCAGTACCACAGTGGATCACTAACTTCCTAAAGCTAGCAGGCAGGGTAACTATCCTGACTAAGATCAGCCTTACCTCCAAAGCCTAGTGTTATTACACTATTTGCCCCACTGGGTTAATTTTCCTGTTACTACTGTTTTCACTAAAGTAAGGGAATATTACAACTAGAAGTGCTTGCAAATCTGGAATTAATGGTACCTTCCACTCCTCTGATAATCCTGCTGTTCTTACCCGCTGTAGGAGACATAGAACAGTGTGTAATCTTATGTACCATATGCTATGAAACACTAAGGCAGCTTACACATGGCAAGAAGTGCTCCTCACCATATGAAATTTTGCAATGCTGTGCTGAGCAGAATAGAGGCTGGGTTTTCTTGAATGTTCCTGAAACTGATCTGTTCCCTTCTGACCGCAATGGAACGCCAGATATTAGAGAAAAAAAAACCTCTGAGCTTGTCACCAGATTCAACACTTCTTTTACTCTAGAGGTTTAATATGTATTAATTGATTTTATGGTATGTGTCGATAAAGAAAGACACACCTACCAGTGTTGGTTAGTGCAAATCCAAGCTTTGACCGTGCACAACATGCCATGCTTATGGTTGCTGTTTTGGAATGTAGCTCAAAAAATGTTATCTAAAACGTGGGATAATTTACACCATAAATACACAGATGACAGCACTGCTAATTCCTACAGAGGAATTCTAATGCCAGGGTATCTTTCTTTCTTAACTGGCTGGAGGTGTTTTTGCATGTTTCTCTTTCTGCCCCTCGCCTTGCAGGGGATGAAAGTGATTGCTTTCATAGTATTCAGTGGCCTAAAGTATCCTGAAGATGTTGTAAGCTTGTAGAAGTTGAAGAAGGATTGAGCATGCTCTGGCACACCACAATATATGGTTTAGGGTACCCATGCAGGCCTAAATCCACATAATAATAATTCTGGGTACTCCAACATTTGAGAAGTTGTCCCTTGCCTTGTAGAGGACAGTGCAAGTTGTGTAGCTGCAGGGAAAATTTTTTCTGCTCTTAAAAGCCCAAATGGGAAATCTTTGGCAACTCTCTTCGGGTAATATTGCTTCCTAGGATTTAACACTTTAGAAAGGTGGAGGAGAGATAAGGTCAACACCTATGCGGAGTCAGATGTTAGGCTGGGCTGGAGCTTTGTACGTTAAAGGGATAGAATAGTATGTATGTCGACACCTGCAGGAAGCAGTCTGTGAAAGAGGTTGCTCAGCCAGAGACTGATTCACTAGCCCAGTCTTCAGTATTGTGCCCCTCTTCCACAGCCTTTATAGTCATAAATGAACATGTATGAGGCAGTTGTAAGAATGGGAGGCCAGTGAGTACTTCATTAGGGTGTGTGCTTCTATGCTATGCATTTCTGGCTACAATGCATTCTGCAGGAATTGGTTTTTATTTAAGCAATTCATCCACATTTTAATGAAGCTACATAGGAGACACACAGTTAAGACTCTGTTCTTTCAAAAATTTAAAGGTCATCCACTTCCACATAGAAGACATGAGACTACAAGGCTGTTGATCTGTGTGCACTTCCTATTCAAGTGTGATTGAATGGGCTGTAACATCACCTCAGGTGAAGCAGTCTTGGGGTTTTTTTTAATGAGGGCAGTAGCGTAAAAGTTAAGTTTCTGCTCTGTGCCAGACAACTCAGTGTAAGACTTTGGAAGAGTCATTTGGGAAAAGTCATCTCCAGAAAAGATCAAAATTTCTCCAAAGATGGGGCAGTTCAGTATGTCATTTAATTGCTCTGAATATCAATATCACTATCAATTTCTCTTCTTCCAGACTTTTTCTTAAGATTGTTTTCTGCTAAACCTGAAGGTAACAGCAGATTGGCAGACATCTAAGCTGGGGGACTGAGACAGAGGATTTTTCCTTATTTTCTTGTTTAAGTAAGTACATATATGGTGTGATCTCACTACATGTTCCTACTTCACCACCCCTTCCCCTTCTGTTGCTTTTTATCCCTACTTTTGGTACTTTGATTTAAATTAAGTGGCAGTACCAAAAGTTTATGTGTGCATGGGAAGAGATCTTTCTAAGGGTTTTGGTATAACAGTCCTTGACCTGTCAAATCCAAGAAGACTTAGGTATCTTGTTGGCTTTGTGAAACTTGTCCCAATTTTCCAAAGATTTCCAGACCCCAATGTTTTTATATATGTATGATAAGATGTGTGTATATATGTTCATATATCCAACTAAACCCTGTTGGGTTTACTGATCACTCCTGTAAACACAAAGGCAATAACACAAAAGGGACATTGACTGACACATTCTAGCAGTGCAGGCTATGTTTGAGACAGGGTGAAAATAAGACAAAAAATATTCTGAATTATATAGTTACCATTAAGTGACCATATTTTGCATTAATTAGGGCACTTCACAGTGGATTCTGAAACTTAACATGACTGGAGTTTACATGTCAACTCAGAACTATTCATTTAAATTGTCAAAATTTTTGGTTAAACAAGAGCTTATCTTAGTGCACTTTTAATCACAGACCTTTAAGCAAAATATTTGTCTATTTCTTCTCTTAGAAAGCACCAAGATTCATGTGCTTATCTTTCCCTCTCTCCCCAATTTCCTTCCTGCTTTCTCTCTCATCCCCTTGTGTTTCATTCTTTTCTTCATTTTCAAGTAGTTTAAAACAGCTGAGGCTTGAAACACCTTGAAGTATTAATTTACAACTCACTATTTATATTATCAATGAATCAGAACTAGCAGTATGAAAAGAAAATTTCAATTTAATGACTTATAATCTTACATTTATATATATATATATAAAATCTTATATTGTTCTTGGGAGGAGTCAAAACATATATTCAGCAATGTGATCACACTGCTGAATATCTGATGTTCTGACATTGAAACGCCAGGTAAAGAAAATATGGCTAGTACAAAGAAATATATTAAGAGCATATCTAAGCAAAGATGTCATATTTCTTGAAACAACTTTTAAGTAACATTTTCAATGTTGCTTTAAGAAATAGAATATGAAAACTGTAAGGTAAAATTTATTTAAATTTTATATTTTTCTAATTAAATATACAACTAATATAAACTCTATTCCCTTAATAACTTCAATTAAAAAAAAATAAGTGGAGGAAAAAAGCATTCTTTTCCCAGAAAAATATTTTCAAACCTTATAATCGTATATGATCATAAACTACACAGTTCCAGTAGGCTTGCAAATTCCAGTGGGGCTCACACCTTAACTAAGAGGAAAATTTGCTAAGTCAATCCTTAGTTTTCATTAAAAGTATGTGGTTCATAAAGAGTTTAGTACAATCAGGACTTGAGAATTTTACTGAGGTCATCTCAAGAAGGAAGAGCAAAGGATGAAAATTTCAGGTGCTAAGGTCCAGGGATGGTATGCAACTCTCTGTTATATTAGACAGGCCTTTTATATGATACCAGTTGAATCTTGCTGCAGCTGTAAAGTTATATCAATATTAACATGAAAAATATAGTACATGTATGCCATATCATTGGGATTCAATATAAAAATATCCAAGTACACATGCTAAATCAAATAGTAAGTACAGTAGTTATTACATGAGTCCCAAAGTCAGTAATCACTCTAGACGTTTTAACAAAACCATGGTCTTCAACAAAAACAAAAGAGAAGGGGAAACATCCTTCCTCCATTCTGAAGTCATATTCTGTATTAGTGCAGCATTGCTAATAACTCCACCACAACATAGACCACATACTGTAAGGGGAGCTGATGTAGTTCTGCTCATGACAAAATGGACATCAGAAATTATTGTTTCCTTCACAGGAGGTGATTTTGCACTGCTGGCTGTGGCTGTACATTTGGCATTTCAGAATATAAATGACCTTCAAAGAACTCCATGTTTCTTTCAGACTGTTCTGAATAAATCTACTTATAGCAATTTACTTAAGTTTTCGAAATCCACAGTTCAGTGGTAAGTGGTTTTAAAGTTGTCCAAGTGAGTTCTTTCAACAAATGTTAAACAAAAGTTAAACAAGACTGGACCTAGTGTACTGACACCTAAGGAACACCATTCAGTAAACTTTCTTCTCCTGATTGACTTTTGCCAGAACCTCATTGCTCATCCTTACAGGTCTCCTGTCCCCTTTGCTTGATTTCTTACTCATAGTGATGCACTGATTTTGAGCTTGGAGGAAGAGATGCTTGAAAATTAGCCAGCTTTCTTGGTCCCCCTGACCTCCTAGAGTCCTAACCCATGGGGATTCCTCCAAGCAGATCCTTGAAGAGGCCAGAATTAGCTCTCTTGAAATCCAGGGTTGCAATCCTGCTTATCGCCCCACTTCCTCCAGGCAGGATCCTGAACTCCACCAACTCTTGGTTACTGCAGCCAAGGATGCCCCCCAACCTCCACATCCCCAGCCAGCCCTTCTTTGTGAGTACAAGGTCCAAATGCTCATATATACTGTGCTTTTGCATTATCATTTCATTTAACAGAAACAATGAGGCCTGGAATTTTTAAATCCATTTTAGGGACTCGGGCACTTAAGAATTTTTAGACTTATTAGAAAACAAGTCTTCAATCAGACATCCAGGTCTTGGAAAGTTTTTTTTTTTTTTACTTATAGTTTCAGAGAAGCATTTTACAAAATAAGAAAAAGTTATCTCTTATTTTGGTGGTTTTCTTTCATTAAAAGGCTAATCAGAAAAATTCCAATATGTCAGAAACCAGAAATTTCCAACAAAATTCAAGCCCAGACTGCAGCACACAAAATAAGACTTTGGTTCTGGTTGTGTTCGCTATAGCTCAGATTCAGCAAATTCCAAAATCCTCTGTTTAAATGCCTTTGCAACATAATTTTAGTGCAGTTCAGTATGATGTTAGATGTTTTGCTGCATCATGGATTACTAGAGCTGGAAAAATTACCCAAGTAAAATTCCTTGTTATTATGACCGGCAGATTCTGGCAAAAGAAGCCCTAATTCATGAAATATAAAAGTAATTCGCCTAGCCATTGGGTTCTGCATTGGTACTGTTTTATAACTTTCTTCCATTCTCTGTAACTTTTCATTAGAAATATAGAAATATTACTAAACATTGTTATATGAAAGTTTGTGAAAAATAGGGCATAAGTTTTAATACATATTCATATTTTTTCAGTCTTTGAACGTCAGGTTTTATATTAGCAATGGATTTCAGTAAGAATGATGAAATTTTAACATCCCTTTCATTCTGATAACTTTAATAAAGTGTTACAGAATAATGTAGTGAAGTTTTTTTCTCCTTCTTCATAACACTGGAAAAGAAACTTCTACTGAAATGCTAAAATATTTTTTTAAGTATTTTCTACCAGCCTCTATTTATCATTGGTCTTATGGGGATTCAATTCTTTGCACAGAAGTATTATTGTTTTGATATATTGAGCTGGTATCATGGCAGTTTCTACATTCACTGTTCATCACTGTTCTATTTAATAGGAATGATCTCACTTTTGTAATGAATCCAAGATTAAATCTAACCTTTAATCTGTTACCCAAAATTCAGTGATTCTGAGTAAAATACATTGAGAATGAAACATTAACAGAATTGGCAGTGAGAAAAATGTCATCAAGGGAAAACAATATTCACTTAAATATGATCAGTTTTAAACATTAATGCATATGAATACAAGCTTGTGGGTTTTGGTGGGGGTTTTTTGGCCTCCCTTTCCACACACATTGTGCACGTTTCATACAATGTTGGAAGACTCCTATATAACTGCAGGTAAACTTAATTTTTAACAAAAAAATTGTTAATAGTGGAGAAACTAATCTACATGAAAAAATTAAATCTGCTAACTCAACAAAATATTCACAAGGTGAAAATAAGCCCACCGTCTTTCAGTGTAGGAAGGCAACTTCTGGCAAATGAAAGTAAAAATCAATTTTAAAATAAAGCACATATTCCGTAATCCATTTAGGTCTTTTGTAACAGCAGCCACTATGGGAAATTCACCACAAATAAAATGTAATCAGGGTTGCAAAGGGATAGTTGCAGGCTGTTACTGATGTGTGTTCAGTGAAGCAAAGTACCTTCTCAGCAAGTCAGGTCTTCCACTAGTGTAAATCAGCTGATCACCAGTGATGAAGATGGTTACATAAATGTAATAATTAAAAACTAAACTCGGTTTTAAAAACACTTTAGTTGACAAAAATAGCTTCAGAAGAAGACAACTGTGATACTTATCCCTGTGTGTGAATAATCTGGATGCTTTTCCTGGCTGAAATAAGGGGAGTTAGAGTGATTTACACTAGCTGAGGACCTCACCTGCAGTGTTTAGTGGGACACCCAACCATGCAGCCCAGAATCCAAGGCTTCAGCGAGAGACTAGCACTGGCAAAAGTGATTTAAATATGTAAGGAGATTAAATGTGTATTTAAATACAATTTTTCCATCATGATACCAGTTTTTGTGCCTAAAGGGTCTTAAAGCCAAGAAGAATACTTATACACAAGTTCCATTGCCTTAGTATGAAACACAGATTGTCACCTTTTCAAGCTGCTTAAACTTGCTTAAAATATTTTCCTGGCTAAGGTTAATTTTAACTGGTGGCACTCTGTGGTGCTTTTTGGGTACTGTTTATTTCTAGAATAAAACCCACAAATAGATATATGTTCTGTGATTTGAATTAAATCCCATGTAAAATGAGATCTAGTTTTTGTGAGGGTTTTTTGCCTTTACTTTTGCCTAGCTGCCAGAATTCCTGTTTCTACACTTTAACTTTGCAGTTGTTTGGGCCTTCTGTTCCCTATCATACTTACAATTATCCTATTGAATTCTGTGCTTGTTGGCATACATGTCATGAATATGTGTGCATTCGTGAGCCTCTGATCCTGTGTAGCTACTCTTGCTAAGAAAAGCAAATCCCACAGAGAGAACAAAGAACTGATCTCAAGGTAAAAGCACAAAACAGCAGTTTGCTGTCTTTAAACCATGGCCAGCCTGTGGCTAGAAGTACAGCAGATGTGCCTAGCAGATTGTGATCAAGTTCCTGAAGCAATGAAAACCTATTAACAGAGAATAGACAGGTACACAGAAGAAACCAACAACATCATTCTGTCCCACTAACACTCTTACTCTCCTGTACATAACAGATGCACTTCTCCATCCTTACTACTGTGGCCAACCTGGATTCCCTCTATAGATGCCCTGGGAAATGTACTACGTTTAGTCTCAGCAAGTCTAAGGATTATTTTTTTCATAGTTATCTTCAAAATATATGTAGAATAAACAGTGCATACACAAAATACACAATCACAGTTTACATTCTGTCTTCAGGCAAACAGGAATAGGTCCACTTAATTTCTAATCTCTATTTTGAAATGGGATCTGACAGCTAGCCTCCTAGTTTGCCATTTCTAGCAACATTTTGCAAAATCTGGGTTACCTTTGTAGCAGCGCAACAGCAAGGAATAACTTTCAGTTCGAGGTGTTGACTCTGATATGGTGATTTTTCATTCAAAATACACATCTTCTTGAATCAAATAATTGCCTTTTGTAGAGAATTAAAGCAAAAAAGAGATTAATACCTATTTTATTTTTCTGTCCCTTTATAAAGGGACAAAAGAAAAGGTATATGTGTATAAATGTATGAGAACAGGCATAGGAATATAATTTACTTTTTTCTTTGGAAAATTCAAGTAATTTCTCTATGAGCTGACGGAATGACCAAATGCCTTGCTCAAACAGAAATACATTTTCATGGCATATGCTCAGTGTAGATATAATACATATATACATAAATAATATGTATTTAGTTATCTTCTAAGCATATGTACAGTGCTCTTCACATTGCTGAGACAGGCTGAATCAATAGTGTATTACAGTAACTGTGCTGTTAATAGAGATTATCCTTCCCGCTAAATCCTGTTGTCGTTGTCACTAAGAAATTCTGAAAGGCTATGGTGAACAGCAGGAGCTGAATTAGAGAAAAAAAATAAAAATCAGCCTAGCTCAAAGCTAGTAGTACAGGGAAAATTATTGTCCTGAGATTTAACCTCATCTTTGTACACCTCCAGGATCTGAATAATTTAAGTGAAGCCCTGTTCTCTGGATTTGTTAGGGGTTTTTTTGTATTTTTTTCTTTTTTGGTTATTCTTTACAGTGGACCTTTAAAGTTTCACCCATCACTGGTGTAACTATATAGATGTACAGGTCCATGACTCTCCCATCCTATGCAAATCACTGTGTAGAAAGTGCACAGAGAGACAGTTATTGTGGAAGAATTCAAATTTTCAAGGGAAAACTGGGGAATTTCCATTATGCTCAAGCAAATTTAACCAAACGAAAGCATTGCCTAAGTAATGTTTGAATAGTGTATAAATTAAACGATGAAAACATCTAGTCACTCATTTTAATTGCTAAAATGCCTCAAGGGTGTTGCATTAGATGAAGAAGGGTCCATGGAAGGATCATAATATCTCTCATGGGCAATACTGATAGCTAAGAATACAGCAGCAATTCCTTTTACACCTCACAAAGGAACAAAGTTCAGATAGAGATACAACAAATAAACTGTTCTTTATGTTGATGAGAAGATTGTAAAAGTCAAAGATGTTCATGGTTCACAGATGTACATTACCTGAAGTGGAGAAAATTACTTATAATGTGAATCTCAGGTTTGCATTTCCTCTTAGCTGGAGCAAAAAGCTGTGGTTCAAACACGGGTCTAATGATATTCTAAGAAGCAGTAGCAATAATTGTTTTCCTTTTGATGTATAGCTGCAGCAGCAAAAGAAGAACTGATTTCTATTAATTGCTTGTTAAAAAGCTGCTGTGTAGGCTTTTTTGTCTTTACAGCTATCTGGTTTAAGATGAACATAAAAAGTAGCAGAAAGTTATTAAAACGAAAACATGTTGAAAGATGCAAGTACCTTAAAATGTAAAAATGCGGCGGTGGACATTAAATAGAAATTTCTAGAAGTAGGTAACTTAACACAGGGCATTATTGTACTAGGTCAAACAGAGCAAGGATTTATAAAAAGGACATTTTTAGCACAGCTTCCTGTAAAGGCTATGGACAACACTGAATCAGGTTAATATTTATAATGGGATCACTGTAAGAAGAAATTTCATCAAATAGATTTGTGGGCCCAGACACAAAAGAAAAATGTTTACTTATTATTGATCTATAGATAGCGTATGTGTGATTAAATCTGGATGATAAGACATCACCCTCAGTTACGCTTTAACAAGATCCTCTTCACTAAAAAGTATCACACTCTTACTTTAGTAAAATTATCACTGACTCATCCCATAGCATAATTCAGCCAAAAAAGAACGCACAGCCAAAAACGTGTTCTCATAATCTTTTGAAGTCAGAGTGTGGCATTCACATAGAGAAATACATCTGTTGGGAGAAATGTGGGAACAAATACACATCAGTCTGTGAAGCACTATCATCACACCCTGTGACATGATTGCTGAAATCTGTCAAAAATCGAGCTATGTTTCCTCCCATTTAAAGGCAGATGATAAGATTACAAGGAAAATTTTTTGTGTACTAACTTTAAAGGAATTGACCTGTATTTACTACAAAGGAGAAAAACTGTAAATTATAAAGCCTAGATATCTTGCATCTGCAAAACTTTGCAATTCTATCGCAGCATTTACAACAGAAAGTAACGAGTCATATTGTCCACATCTGCTTTATGAGTTTCAGAGCCTATTTTGTCTGATTGCTTTGCTATTACTTGCATTGTCTGTCCTAGCAGGGATGATGAAGAGCTTCAGCAGCTCAAGGGCCTGTCTGAATGGTCACGTTCCAATCAGAAAGCTTGATCTGGGCTTACCAGAAATCCCATACGGGTGTATTTTTCCTTTCTATAAGCATGGTGTCATAACAGTTTTCTGCAATTTCCTCTGCTCTTAAGGAGACTCAGAAAAGGTATTTGTTGCCTGATTTTGGAATACTGTATGGTGTAAGGGAATCTGGGAATAAATGTCAGAGCAAAGCCCATAAATTCCAGGAATCCCAGGATGAGCAAACTGAGTAAGTATTTGGATACCTTGTATGGGTGTAAAATGGATGTGTCGCTGTGGTATTACTCAGTGGCCTTCCACAGAGCGCAGGAATACCTGTCAGCATAGATGTATGTTCAATGAGAAAGCTTGGATTGCAGTCTTTCTGACTAGTTTGCTTAGAGTTTATAAAATTCACAGTGGTATGTTATTATTGCTGAGATCCATCACAGTGAAAGATGCCTCTGCTCTAACAGCTGTGGTGATGTAAAACATTTGCAGAATGAACCACAGGAGCAAGACATGAAAACAGTACAAGAGTGGACATAGCCTCATACAGAGCTGCAGTGAGGTGGGACTGGGGGAAGCCCCAGGCAATTACTTGATTAGAGTTGTTGTGTTGGTCATGCCTACTTCAAGATGCACTTTAATAGCCAATACTTGCTAAAGACGCCTGGTCAGGGACTAGGAAATTCTTACTCTTTTCCTAAACCTGCTACGGACTTGCTGAGCAACAGCAGGAGGTCCTCTCATCTCCCTGTACACCAGTTTCCCGCCCACAAATTGGAGGTCACATTTCCATAATTCACAATGGCATTGTAAAGACAAACTCATCAGTATTTGTGAGACCCTTGAATACTGCAGTTCTGAATTTCCTAGTACAAAATCAAAGCACAAGATCTGTTTTTCCATCCGCTGCCTTATTTGAGGTATAACAGCTGTGATGCATCTCATCTAGTGAAGTAAGAATACAGTTCACAAAAGGTTTGCAACCACCCAAGGCTGTGAAGAACAAATCTCTATTATTTATGTGCTTTTCTCTTTTTGCATACAATAGCTTTCAAGGTTTAATGGCTGATAAAAACAAGCAATTGCATGTCACTTACATTGTGTGATAGGGGATTAATTTATGCTGTTTAAACAAAGTTTTCACTGTTTCTGAGATACTTCCTCTTCTCCTATCTTCCTGTCTCTCAGAGGAGTATTTGCTTTTGTCAGGAGTCAAAACAGAAAGATGAAAAATGAGAAGACATTACTTTTAAGTACATGATATGTCAGAAGAGATTACTTGTACAACACAGGAGGTACTGAGGCAAGAGACTGGAATTGTCAGCCCCACACCAACAGAAAAACCATGGGCCGAAAGGCAACTAGTAATCACACATCCTGAGTGAGTTAAATTGCTTTACGCATAGACACAACACATGCCAATTGGGGCAGTTTAAAAGCAGGACCAAAGATAAAAGTCATAAAGTGAAAGTGACAGTAAGCAAATCAAATTCTCTTGTGATCTTTACAGTATGCTTAACTACTAGAGAGATGTGGGTAATGAATTATCCATGGTTTTAAAGTAGCTGTAGGTTATTGAGCTGACTACTTTTAGAGCCTATCTGGCCCACTTAAGTGTCTGACAATAATATGGACCAAATGTAATACTAGTTTTCTGGAACTCTCATCATTTCCTGGTCACTCTCCAGCTGTTGTGTTTAAAAGACACTATTGTAATCCCTTGCTACTATATCCAGCTGCATCAACTGCAAGGCAAGTATTGCACTTTAAAATGTCATATTTAGACCACCACTTAGGTTAACTCTAAGACAGGTTCTGTATCTAGAATCAACAGGGAATCCTACAGTGGAAGATGCAGCAAAATTTTATATTGTTATTTTAAAATATGATGGGTTTCTTTTGTACTAGTATTATTCTCAGTTTTAAGCTATTTCTTACTGTGGTTGCCACTTGTTTACACAAGGTCTTCTATTCAAACCCCATTTAGACATAGAAATACCAATGAACCAAGCCCCAGATCAGGACTATTTGTCTAATTTGCATATTAGTTCTCTACCCTGAAATGTGGAGCTGTTCAATAGAAAAGGCATCAGATGTGATCTGTCATTGGCTTGGTTTTATGAAAGAAATTTAAGACATGTTTCGATATTAAACTTAAGCCCTCCCTCACACACTCCCTCTTTTCTTTTTTTCTACTGAATGGGGATGGGTAAAAATTGAAAGCTCATTTTTAAAACTCCTAAACACTACATTTGAGTTCTAAGGACATCTCAGAACAGGTTTTCCTATTAGGTCCTAACTAATTTGCTGATTATCATATGTCTTTGATGATGCCAAACCAAGCTCTATGCAATATTATGCAGAGAAGTTCTCATATAGAAAAACAAACATTTTCTTTTTGTCCATAGCCATCTGTTATTTTAAAACCCGTACTGAAACAGAAGTATAGAAACTCTACAGCTGTTAGAAAGCATGTCACCTTGTCATTTAATGATACTGGTAATTAATACTACTAATACTATGCCATGGATGTGTTTTGGGATGAAAACCCATGGCATCAGAGTCCTATGCTTGAAGCATGCTTTCATGTAGTTTAGAATTTTCTAACAAAGACAAAAAAAAAAAAAAAAAAAAAAGGAAAGAAAAAGAAAAGGATAGTCTAGAAGTAATTTTCAGGGGAAAAGGTTTTATTACGATTTTCCTTCTCCCATTTTTTTTATGTCTTGAAATCTTCATGAGGGCTTCACCCTTTTGCACCGGAAAAATACTAAGCTGAAAAGGTACATTGCAGTTTCCTGCTACTTATAGTCCAAAGCAGTTCACAGACAGGAAAAAATGCCCATGAAATGTGAATGTGATTTTCTATGCTCTGGAGAAATTAAAAATAAATTCAAACCAAGCACACTCTGGAGTTTGAGAGACATAATTTCCAATGTTTGCGGACTTCTGAGATCCAGTGAGTCAAACGTGGAGCATGGAGAAGAAGAAAAGAGAAAGCAGCAAGGTTAACCACTCACAAATTAAATCTTCTTGGCAAAACTGATCGGGATGAGCCAATATAGTACATGAGCATTTTGTTTGGTTTAATACATGCAAACTAAAGGCACTAGGAATTAAGACTCACATTTAAAACGGAAATCAATAATTCGTGGCCATTTTAGCCCAAAGGGCAAGGAAGGTACTTCAGAAACAGTGTTTGAGTCAGATGGCTTCGTAAGGGTAAAGTATCACCCCCAAAGAAACCAAACTGTGGCTGATCATTTGATGTCAGGAACAGGCACAATGCAAAAGGCAAGTCTCCTCAACTAGCAAATCAAGACTCCCTCATGATGCTCTTTCCAAACCGTACACTAATACCTGTCACCCATTATTTCTTCAAGGTCTGTTTCCCAGCAACAAGAAATACTTGCCTGCAGAATAGCAACTCTACATCTGCTGATAAAGATCACACTCGTCTGAGGGACAGATAGTATTTCTCTAAGAAATGGAATTTTCCCCTCTGTACAACATTCATGAGCCCTTCTTTTGTGCTAAGTAGGCACAGACTGAGCATCAAAGACACAGACCTGCAAAGGAGCCAGAGAACACCAGAAATTGTATCCGGCAGACTTTCATCCATGACGTTGTAAAGTCTGATCAAAGGGCACAGAAATAGTTAAGGCAGCATAAAGCTAATAATAAGTGTCTGTAGATTTTACCCTTCTTCCCTGCACCCTGTACTTCTCTGTCCCCAAACACAGTGACATAAATTAACAGAATGGTTAGAGAAGACATAATGGTTTCACAATTGTTTTTTTAACTTTTTAATCAGCGTATTAAGATGAAATAAACACATACCTTTTTATTATTTATGATTATCTAGTACATTATATCAAGTATGAAGATCATTATTTCTCTGTAGCCATTTTTAAGTACAGCAAAGGAAAATAAAACCCTTAAAGTGGAAGAAGAAAAAGAAATTATCCCAAATAATCTTATCTGTATCTTAAATAACGCAATTCAGCATTCAGCTCCATTAATCTCCACTTTTAAAAGTCACATTAACATTCAAAACATGTCACAGAGCAGTGCATCTCTATAAGCAATGCTGTTATTCTACCAACACATTTGCAGTCTCAGAAGACAAACAACTAGAGAAAAGACAGTTTTCTTCAGCTTAAAACTTTTGGATGCAATACACTCACTCTGGTATTTCATGAGATGAAAAAACAAGCTGTTTTTAAAACAAGTATGGTTTTATATCTGTAACGTCTGAAAGAAAAATTTGAGTGGGACATAGGAAAAATAGCTCATTGACATTTAAGTGAAACTGGATGCCAAAATTCATTTAAGCACTGCTTTATAATCAGGCCCTTATTACCTGATCCAAAAACTAACAGTGAATATGTCTATCACTGCTGTACAGACTGACAAGAAAACATGGGCCAAACTTTGCAAACTTTGTGGCAGGAATTTCAGCCAAGAATTTGATCAGAAAGCCATTAGATTGCTGCAGGTTTTAATAATAAGCAAGGGTTAAGGTACTTCTATTTATTTGCAAATCTGTCAGTGGATCACTTAATTCTCTTCTCACAAAAGTCAACTTAAGGATGATGTATTTATCAAGCTCCCGTAACAGAATCAAAAAAGAGTCAATACAGAGAAGTTACAGTTCAGAAACATCCTTTCTTTTTTCCAGGTGTGGGATAGTTGAGTACTGTTGCATATCACTGTTTTTTGTGCAGATATTTCCCCCTTTTTTATGCATACAGATATTTTACTGAATAAAATCTTATACATGTATCCACTAGATTTCAGGTCATCTCTTATGTTTCAGAAAAAAACCTTTTTTTTTTTTTTTTTTCCCAGTCAGAAGTCCAAAAATGTGATTGAACCAAGCCCCCATACTGTATTACAGATACCTTCATTACACTGAACCTGTTAGCTGCTGCAATGTCCTGTGACCTGTCTTAAAGTCTTACAAGAATTAAAATTAACAAACAATTAACTTCTCCAATCGTCTGTATGCTTCAGACTTTAAATAAGGAATAAATCGGGGGGGGGGGGGGGGGGGGGACACAAACAAATGAAAAACTTGAGCAAATAACCTTTAGATATCTTCTCAATGAAAAGGCAGAGAACAGCATCTAGTCTTAGAAACCCATTAAAGAGCAGCTGAGTGCTAGCTGCTTGCATGTAAGCAGAGTTTACAGAGGAACAGTACCCATATTGCTAATTTGCATGGTGAATGGTTATGTACTTAACGGCTGGTTTGAGCTTCTCTGCCAAGGTGGATTCTATAGTTATTGCTAACCAGTGAACAGCTTTTGCATTAATATATCTGAGACTAAGAAGCACCTGGGGGAATCTTCTGACCTAGCAATGATAAAATTGCAGCTGTGAAAATGTGTGGATAGCAGCCCACGTGATATTTCAACGTGTGAAATGGCATGTGTGCATGTGCATAGGGGCAGGACACATGTCTCTAAGGGTACATGTGCGTCTTCAGCTGAGGTGCCCACAGACATATTTGAAACATATTGGTTTAAAGGATAAATATGCCACAAGACAATGACTTACCATCCACTTTCTTCTGCAGGCTATTGCTGTATGAAATTCAATTGTTTTCAAAATTTGCTTTTTTATCTTGCTTGTCTTGTTTTGTCTTTGTTTGGGTATATTTTCCTGTTCATGCTGCTTCAGTGATGTTATGAATTATGCTATTGTTTCAAAAGACACTTCAACAAAAAGTAAAACACCACCTGCCAAGACCTGTTGTTCCTGTAGTTTGGTTTACAATTATATGACAATATGCTGGGTGGGATGGGGACACAGACATGGACACGATGACATGATGACACATGACATGGATGACACAATAACTCTTTCCTGTTTCTAGAAATACTGTTTGTTTTTGCAAAATTATACTGTTAGAAAGTTATTGTACTTTTGAGAAGTTTTTTGTTCCAGATAACATGTGCAAAGACCTTTTCTTTTTTTCTTTTCTTTTTTACTTACATACCACCTCTTTCAGCACCCTCTTGACCCATATTAAACTTATGAACCACTCTGAGACTAACTATTGCTGCCTGACTTTTTCTTCCATCTCTTAATGGAGATGACACCTTTCTATCATACAGAAATGCTTTGTTCTTTGTCTAGCAAATGTCCTTCATGTTTTGTTTTAGCATTTCTTCACTTAATATTAGGTTCATATTTTCTTTCTAATGACACATGAAGTCTTTGCAATTCTCTCCACTTTTGATGTAGAAGTTTACCACATCTTTTAAATAAGTAATGAATAATGAAAAATGTAAATGAAAAATGTAAATGTAACATGATAAAGATCACCATTTCTTCATTTCAGGTTGATAGTAATTAATTGATAATTTTCTCTGCCTAGTTTTTCACATAGTTGTCCACCAATTCTAAAACAATTGCTTTGGGATCATAAATTTCCCTGTTACATAAGATTCTTACTTGAGTACCAAATAGTCATCTCATTAGCTAAATCAGCTATTCCGTAACAGAAGAAAACCAGATTGGTTAGACAAGATTTGTGTTGACAAATCCTTGTTGTAAGTTTTTTACTGTCTTGTTATTCTCCAGATTTTACACTTTCAGAAGAAGAAATATTTCATTGTCTTGGATTCCTCACTTGAGTGACCTGTGTCTGGCAGCTCTTCTCAGTCAATTGTCCTCTCAACAGTACATGTTCTTATTCCCCATTTTATGGGACTACTTTATATATTCTGCAGCTTAATGATTTAAACTAAATGATCTAATGATTCTGCAGCTTAAAAAGAAGGGCGATATACTTTCATTACCTCATTAATGTTTTATAAGTTCTAAAAATAAATTAGTTTAATGAATTCAGTGTTTTTCTTTGAAACCACAAATGTCATATAGTCATTCTAGGTTTGGGATTTTTTATTTGTTTGTTTGCTGTTTGTTTAGTAAATTGAGACCTAATATTTGCCCTTAAATTGCTCCTGTGCAGGACCTGAGCATCATACGCTGAGAGGTACATGACAAGGTCCGGCTCAGGTTGCCAGTGTTCAAATCCATGATACATGGCCATTAGGGGTTTTTTTCTTACTAAGACAGCAACACTTCCTCTGACATCATCAGTTCAATGTGCAAGATTTAAAGAACAGACCCACTGCAGAAAGTTTGGTTCTTCTGCCACATTTTTATTCACCTTTCCTATGATCAAAGACAAGATGCAATGGTAGAAACAGATTCATACACAAGCATTCATGTGTTCCAAAGTTATTTTTCCTTTTTAACATTTGCTTACAACCTTGTAAGACTGACAGGTCTATCATCTATAGTATTATTAGCAGCACCCAAGAAACAGTGGATGACTGAATATACCAAAGAGACTTACTTGAAAGTCAACAGATTTAAGACCTACATACTAAAGACCATAACTGGTGATGGCATTTGACAGTGTGCTAGTAGTTTGAACTCATTAAGTGCCACTGTGGTATCACTCTTTTTCCTCTCAACATCTACCTGTCGTGTTGCAAGAAGTGTTCCTTATTCAGGTAGAAATTATCTTAATCACTTAGATTTGAAGTGACTGTGCAATAGTAGACCACAATCAGTCACTTTTTTATGTCAGTATTATTGCCATCTTTACCAATGTAAATCATCAATATTACTAATAAATAAAATCCTTTACCATTCAGGTTGTATCTTCTTTTCTGCAAGCAATCTGAACAGCCAGGAAATAATACCAGGGTGGGAATACTGTTCATGTTTACAAAGAGTATTTGTCAAGCATTTTTTACATGACCACAGAATATGCTATGCATCACGATAGGACATTATGTGAAATCTGAAGGAGATTAGGGAGATACAGGAGAAAATCACATTGACTCTGGAGATCTTGTCTTCCATGGTGTAAAAAATACGTATCAAAAATCAAATTATGTAATAAAGTCTATTAGATGGAGAGTTCCTCTTTCTTTTATTTTTATCCTCAGCTTTCAGCATTCAGACCAGTGACAACTTTTCTTGAATTAGAACCTGATAGGAAAAAGGGTGGAGCTTCCATATCTGGCCCAAATTAATAAAAATTCCAATTTCTGTATCATGTTAATCCAGTTTTGAAAGTCATTAATGCTTTGTATATCGGCCCTTTATATCTTCTCATTTTTTAAAACCGTAAAGAGCAATTTGGACTCACACTGAATCTCAGCGCTTTGAATTTTACCTTTTACAGCAATAATAAAACATAACCATTCAGGTTAACTGAATACATAATAGCTAAAATAAGTAAATCAGTGTAAGCAAGCAAGTTTAACCTAGTTTTATACTGCATCTTCAGCTATTTCTGGTGGCATACAGAACCTAAACCTTCACTAAGCAGTGGCACAATAAACATTGATATTTTTAATTATTTAAAAGGTTCACTATAAAGAAGAAAAACTTGTGGAGATTGACTTCATAAAAAATAAGATTGGGAAAAAGAGACAGTTGAGATCAGAAGAATGCATACCATGGTATTTAGCATCACACATGGCAGAAGTTAAAAAGCTCTACAGATCTTTATTTGGTCTAAGAAGAATATAACTACATTTCAAAACATTCCATTAGTTTCAGGGCAAATTTTAAATCTGGGCCTTCAGCAGAAAAGATTCAGAAACAGAGTCCACTTAAGATGTGTATTCCAAGTGATCTGAAGTAAAGTAATATAGTGTTCCAAACATAGGGGCAGAGGACAGTATTAAAAAAGACCATCTCTGATGTTCAAAAAACCAGTCTGTCTATGAAATAATTTTGCATAATTTTGTTATCATTTTATAAAAAAAAATGTATCCAAATTGGCAAAATTTAAAGCTGTAAAAAGTGACAGAATATTGAAACCTAAACATCGGTCTTAATGTAGTAAAGCTTAAAACAGGAAGTCACATGTAAAGACTGCTGATCTCTGTTCCATGCCAGAAAACTAGAGGACGGGTAATCACTAGTTCTGAAACTCTTGTCAATTCAGAATGAAGGGGGAGCATAAATAAAACTAAACTTCTGCCATTTTTAAGAAAAAGCTGAAAGCTACTCCAATACACACTCCTGAGCAAGAACTGAACAGTGAAAAAGAAAGAAGAAAGTGAGGCAGAAGAAAACAGATTTGATTTGATTTTGTGACTCATCTCTGCATAAACATTACTGCAAGATTACTGAAAGGATACTCCATGCTGATGGTCAAAAAATTGAATACCTACAACAAAGGCTGGCATGAAAGATTCAGCTTTTCCTCCTCGCCATCTCTCAGTTTCCCATATGCAAAAATCCAATCCTGATGTGCAGATTTTACAGCCAATAAGTAAGGTAATTACCAAGGTGTCTCATACAGGCCTTCAAATGAAGCAGCAGCTCTTCTAGCAAATGCCTTTGCCTTTTCTCCATGCCTAGGAGCCAAGAAGGAGAGGAGGACAGCCTGACACCACTGGTCATGACTGATATCTGCTTAATGAGGTTAATCCACAGGTACCAGTTTTCCTTATAAAACAGGGACACCATGATCACTTCAGATGCTTGTAGATTAATTAGCTTTTCCTACAGGGCCTGGAGGAGGAAAGGCCACGAGATCCACAACAGCAGTGCCGCAGTCCAGCAGCAGTGTGAGATTCCATCCAATACTTACGAACCCTTCTGACTCTTAAATTTACAGCCCCAAAGTTAGATTGTTTGAATCCCTTCCAAAGTAATTTATTTCTCTTAGATATTTATCAGCTCCAAGTAGTCTTGTTACCCATATGAAAGGCTAAGCTTTTTTAAAAAATTCTGACAAATTCTTATGCTCATTAACCTCTCAGGACAATCTTTTCTAGTTTTAAAAGTAACGCAATAAATTACACCTATCTTTCAATCTACCATCTGTTTGGTAGGTAAGTATGATGAGTTCCAAGATTATTTCAAAAGAAATGAGATGATACTAAGTGCATACAATAAATACTAATCTCTATGTGCATGATAACTTTCTGTATGTGCCTGAGCATGAATCTTCTTAACTCTGCTTCTTAGTCTGTCCTCTTTTTTCTTTCCTATAGACTGTATGGGTTTGATACATTAATCCGTTAATTAGTACACATTTACTGTGCTGTGTAGCAGATGAAAGCCCAAATATCTGCATAAAATTGTAGGGAAAAAATCTAATAGTAATGGCAGATAAAAGCAACAGTTGTAGGAATAGTACATTTCCTCACCATCAAGTTTACTGATGCTCTGCTACACATGTGGACCTCTACAAAAATTTCCGCTAGATTTACCCACTTCAAAATTACAAAGGTCACAGCATTATTCATGTCTAACCTGCTGCTTAACACAGGCTATTCAGTTTCAGCCAACAGTTTCCACATTATGCCCACAATTTCTGGTTGTGTTTCATGGACAAGTAACTGTCTTGTCACATTGAATGCTTATTATTTACAAAATATAAACAGCTTAATCACTTTCTCAGGAAGAGGGCTTTTGAACTGGTTTTAAATAGCTTCTGTTAACTATTGAGATCAAGCTATTCCAATTAATTGTTTGCAAGCATTTTGTTCATTTTCACTGCAGGATGAAGCAGAGTGCATAAATTTAGTTTTAATTTAACACTGTTCTAAAAAGTCTATGCAACTCCATCAGAGCTGTGTATATTTTAAAACACTACTGTATACATGCAAAAGAATTAAGTTACAATTCTATTTCCAAATTGAACTATAAATTCTATGGACACACACATGCATAGCTACCAAGATAATGTTCAAACAGGATTTAGTTTACTACAACCTAGAACAGAAATATCTGTTCCTAACTGAAGACACAAAGGAAGTGTTTCAAAGTGGTTCCACTCATGTCCATCTCGCAGCTGCAGTCAGAAATGCTTAATATAACACCATATGAATTCAGTAACTTTCAGGGATCAGAACTGAAAACTCACACAGATTCCTCCATGTAACCTGGAAAGCTACGGTGAGTAATTTTTAGGGTGCCAGGTAGGATTCTTACTGTGCCATCATTATTATTATTATTTATGGCAAGGCTGGACTGGATTTACCTTAGTAGAAGTCAAAACAGTTCTGCAGTTATTTACCATTTCAAGAAGACCCAGATCAAATATCTAAAAATGCTGATCAAACAGAGAAAAAGCACTATCAACCTATGGCTGGTTAGTTGTAGCTACTACAGGAAGTTTCTTATAATACCCTGCCATGCAAAGCAGGGAAATTCTGTCATAATCCTTTTCCTCTCAGTTGGTGAACTCCTTTCTAGCCACTACAAAATCCTTTCGCTGTCATAAATTAAATGAGTGTAAAAACTATGTAAAGATTTTATTTTTTTTTTTTTTTTTACTTTTTAGCTAATCACATTCAATAACAGATAATTTTTTGAAGTAAGAATTGGACAGAGGTATTGAAGGTGCTACCCAGTTCATCCCAATACCCTTTCTATGGTTTTAATTCAGACCTTTTGACTTTGCTTCTCATTGACATATAAATAAAAGGACATAACC
This sequence comes from Falco cherrug, assembly GCF_023634085.1. Taxonomy (NCBI): domain Eukaryota; kingdom Metazoa; phylum Chordata; class Aves; order Falconiformes; family Falconidae; genus Falco; species Falco cherrug. The sequence goes on along the minus strand of NC_073720.1, from coordinate 72,281,748 downwards.
ATATTTTCTGAATTGTTTCATTTATGTTGTAAAGGCTATACAAAAAGAAACAAAATTAAGAAAGATTGTAAAAAAAGTTTAGCAAGAAATAAAAAGGATGGATGAAATTATATAAAACATAAATTACAGATCTGTGGTGACTGATAGGAAATCTGACTCATTGTACAATGAGTTGCAAGTTGATCTAACACCAACAACACAATGATAGTCTATTCCTTACTTCAGACAGAATTAAAAATTCTTCATAGTTTTTTTTTAGTTACGGATAGACTTAATTTGCTTATGTTGTTTTACTGTGGTTGTCATTTACTTTTCTGCCTACTCTTATTTCAAGTTCCCACCTGTAAATAATTCCACTGATACTGTGAAAAGTACTATTCAAAATCTCCTATCTTCCATCTTTTTGCTTGCAAAGACCTTAAGCATCCATGTAAGCAGTGCAGAAAATTGATCTTAAATTACTAAATCGAATTAAAAAAAAAGCTTTTCTTATGAGTTTCTCAATTCTTTCTGGGTTCAACTGGTCAGAAAATAAGATGCTGTGGACAATCACTGTGACTTGTACTAACCTGGATTAACTGAAGAAGAGTAGAGGGAAAAGCTGTGGTGCAATTGATTAGAGCAAGACTTAAATATCTAGAAGCAAATGGTTACTAGCTCATGGGAACAGGTATAAGCATATGACAGACTTTTCTGTAATTGTTACCCATCTATGTTAACACATTTAGATCACATTTTTTATGATACCTTACAGCTGTGCACCCATTCATGTCAGATTGAGGAACCTATGTATTAGCCCAAATAACCAAATTCCTTTTTATGATTTCATGTCTGGGTGGCTGAACTATGAACTGATGTTTCAGTCTTTTCTTTCTTGATCAGTACCTGAGGTCTTGGAAAGACATTTAGAACAATATTCTTAAAGTACAATGAAGAGAGCAAGGAAGTCTTGTCAATCTGAAGAATAAGAAGAGTTCCTCTCCATTAAGGAATCAAGAAATATGGAGATGGGTATTTATTTCTGTGGATTTAAAAGGCAGTCATGTTCCTTTGCTACCATTGAAGATGTTTTTTATTATTAATATGCATCATTTATACATTCTTCTGCAAAAATGAATTCAGGTGAGTTTTATTTTAATGTCTGTGTCTGACATAGGTGATTCCTTTTACGGGTTTCAGTCACAGCATCTCTTCCTGATCCTAACAATTCTTTCCAAGCAACACTCACACCCATGGTTGAGACTATGCTATTATTATTCACCGCAATAGCATTTAGAAGTCGGGCCAGAAGCACATGCAGTCAAACGTGGTGCAATCCTATTGTTGAAAGACTATGACTGTGCGTGATACTCAGTAGCCAGCTGCAGCAAGGTCAGGGACAATGTGGCTTCATTCTCTTATCCTCATGCTGCCCCCTCTGGGTGCTGTTAGTTTTAACTTCTCATTTTTCTGTAGACACACATATTCAATTTTGCATGCTTAATATAGCTACTGCTATCAAGTAGCTATTTTAAACTATTTTCTGAAGACCTTATCATTTGTTATGATCTTCTTTTTCACCAAGTGGCTAGTTTTTTTTCATTTTAATTTGAAAACCAGAATAGCTGAAGCTGAACATATAAATACTATCAGTCAATGCTGTCACCAGCTTCCTTGGAAAACTAACCATAACACAATTCTGTTGTATTTTTGCCATGTTTAAGCAAAACTTAACAAGTGTTCTTTATTGCTTACATCACTTTCCTCTTCCTCAGGTGTTAACAAATCCATGAAACTAAATAGATCAACTACCAAGATCCAGAAAACAGCACAATAGATAAAAGTTTAAGAAGTATGTCTCTTGTGTTAGCCTAAAGCGCAGAAAAACCTTGGCAAATCAGTAATTCAATGTCCCTAAATATTTTTTTCTTATAAACACTTCCATACCTAGGTGGAGTAGTAGTATATATTGTAAAGAAATTGTTCTGCCGCACCGTTATTAAGTGCTGACAGATACTACTTTAGAATCCTCCTGGTCACATACAAGATATTCTTTCTTATACAATTTTCCCGTAACTAATGTGGTTATCAAATATTAAAGCAGCACTGACTCAAAGACACTTTCTGCTTGTTGGAAGAAAGACATAATACATTAAATTAACTGCTAAGTAGTGTTATTAATAGGAAACATCTGTTAAAATAATGTGTATGCACAGTGCTATTGCCCACTATGTGCCCTGTCTTATTTGTTCTATATTGTTCTCCATTCCACAGCTTGGAAGCAATTTACTGGTAAGAAATTACTGATTTTTTCATCTTAATGCATTTGGTAGAGCAGAGGCAGCATTTTGCTAATTTTGGGCCTCGATTTTTATTTGCACACAAAAAGAACTATGTTAAAAGGAGACATTAAGGCTGCAAAGTCAAGCATTTGAAACCTGGGAAATAAAAAATCGAAAGTTGTGTCCCCGCAAAAAAACCTCTTATATCTTGCAGTAGTAGTAGTAGCAACAGTAGTAGTAGTAGTAGTAGAAGTAGTGGTAATAGTAGTAGTAATACTGGGTAAAATATGGTAGTCTTCCTAGCTCAGTGCTAAGAACTGTTGAACTGCTTGTTTGTAAGTTTTGGGTTTGGGAGAGAGTTTTGACCATTTAGCCTAGGGCCTCAAACTGAATATCTCAATCAAGATCACTGAAGTATTGTGAAATGAAATCAGCAAAAAAAGAATGTTTTGTAATGGGTCAAGCAACCTTAATGTTAAACTTTTTTTTTTAATTAAATGGTCCTGAGAAGCCTTACGTGTTTTGAAAGTCAAGCCAAAGACTGATAATGGCACTTCACTGTCATCCAATAATGTCATCACAGTCAGTGAAGTGTACTTCATATAATGTCTGGAAATGTGAACGCTCTTTCCTCACCTTAATGCTAGAGTATCTGGACACAAAAGACTGCAGAGAAACTTCCTGGCAGAACTGGAAAGAGAGTCCAAATGCCTCACTCCGTATTTGAGCCACAAGACACCGTTTCCTTAATAAAAGCACAAGGCTAGATAATAATATAAAAGATACAGAAAGTTAAGCTGGGAAAGTTGAAAATAAATCTGAAATTATGGAAGATAATAAGAGCTTTGCAGCTGGTGTAAGACAGACTAAATGGAGTTTTGAGAGGAAAATTGAAAGAATGGAAACTTGTAGAAAAACTAAATACGTAGGACTGCTGAAAATTCTTACATGTAAGGGGGAGGAATTCCCAGAGGGATTCAGAAAGATTAGATGTTGATGAGGAAAATTGTTCTTGCTACAAGAAATACTGTCATAAGAACTCCCACCAGAGACCAAGGGAACAGAGATGATGCCTAGTAACTCAAGTAAAGGCAGCTACATACAGACTCTGCTCTCATGTGGGGACAGATCATCACCAGTTACATGTGCAGGAAGCTCCAGGTAGTCCTATTCAGGAAAACACTTTTCATAATACTGTTAATCTTCATTCTACAAAGCTGTACAGTGAGAAGTCAGTGAGATGCCCGGACAATCTGCTACTGTAGCTTAGAATGAAATGCTGTTTATTGGCAAAAAAAGCTGGCAGCAAAATCACAAATAACCGTCTGTGAGTTAGACAACACCTAAAGCACTTTAGTAGAGGGTTGGGTTTCATTGGATACATGGCAAAATTACAAATGTGCCTATAATTAGCATAAATCAAACACAGCTCCCTTGAATTCAGTGGAAATTCAGGGGTGAAAGAACCGTGTACAAGAAGATTTTAGCTTAGTTTAGGGTTCTCCATGGATGCCTTGCCTGAAATGATCCATTCTAAGACTAGAAATGTTGACATCCAAGGCTTAGCCCTCTGGCATCACTACAATATAATAATACCAATTAATTTTAAGAACAGAAGACTATAAACTCAAGTAGAACAGATTTATAATCCTGACATTTAAGCCTCAGATTATTTTGCTTTACATGGATTGCTCCAAAGAACTTTCCTTTGTGTTTGGCAAAACACTTGGTAATATACAATCTAGAGAAGATACTATGTGACAAAAAAATATTTTTGTTAGATTTTTCATCTACAGCAAAAAGATTTTTTCTTTCTTTTGCAATAATTGAACCATTTGTTACTATGAGAACAATTTTAGCCTCTTTCAAGAAAGAAGAATTCAGTTAATCATGCACATCTTCCAAATAAATGCCTGGGTAGGAAAGTTATAAAAAAGATATTGAACACAAAATTTGTTCCATGAACAAGAGGACCCAACAGAGCTTTTACTTCAGAGGATTTGTGCACACTCTTTGTGGTCTGCTCCACAAAAGCCTCACATGCATTCTGTGCCATGTCTCCACAGACCACTTCTCCCTCTTAAAGTTTATAGACCTGCTTACTTATTTATATCCTTCCACCACACAGTTTTTTGAGCAGCCAGCTTCCACCCACATCCCCGTGGCTGGGGCAGTCTCTGCTCACTCTGTGATTGAACTGCCTGGTAGGTCGGTGGGTCATTGAGTCCCCTTATGGCCTTTGCTTCATCATAGCAAGGTTTGTGTCTCTAATTTTTAGCTAGCTCCACATAACCCAAAACTTGGTGGAACTTGGTATTTCTGAGGTTTACTTCCTCAACACCTCTGAAAAAGTCTAATTTTCTTTGGAAGCCAGGCTAGAGTCAATTTTTTGTTGGGCTGCAGCTGGCATATTGCTTGGCTGTAAAAAGGTAAAGATGCCTCATTGCAAACCTGTTGGAGATACGAGGATCATCTCAGTTTGATGGGTTCCTACTGGAGAAGAGGGCCACATCATAAAAAGCACTCTGACAAATGACTTTGTGTATCTTATATGCAGAACTGCTCCAATAAGCCTCAGATTACTCTTATCCATTTTAGTGAATACCACGTCTTTGCCAATGAAAGTTCCCAGTCATCGTTTTGGTTCTAACATGGGAACATGGATGGGAGCAAACATGTTTGGCATCTGTACTTGCCAGACCAGCCCTGCTAGCACAGATTTATCATAGAATGAATTTAAGTTGGAAATGACTGAGATAATCAAATCCAACCACTACTAACTCAGGACTGCCATGTTCACCACTATACAATGTCCATAAGCACCACGTCTATGCATTTTCTAAACACCTCCAGGGATGGTGATTACACCACCTCCCTGGGCAGCCGGTTCCAGTGCTTCACCACACTTTCAGTAAAGAAATTTTTCGTAATACCCAATCTAAACTTCCCCTGGTGTAAGTTGAAGCTATTTCCTCTTGTCCTGTCACTGGTTATCTGAGAGAAGAGACTGACCCCCACCTGCCTATGGCCTCCTCTCAGGTAGTTCTGGAGAGCAATAAGGTCCCCCTGAGCCTCCTCTTCTCCAGACTAAGCAACTCCAGTCCCCTCAGCTGCTCTTCAAAAGACTTGTGCTCCAGATGCCTCACAAGCTTTGTTGCCCTTCTCTTGATGTGCTCCAGCATCTTTCTTGAAGTGAGGGGCTCAAAAGTAAACACAGCATTGGAGGGGCGGCCTCAGCAGTGCCCAGTGCAGGGGGACGGTCACTGCCCTGGTCCTGCTGGCCACACTGCTGGGGACACCAGCCAGGGTGCTACTGGCCGCCTGGGCCCCCTGGGCACACTGCTGGCTCCTGCCCAGCCGGCCGTCACCCAGCACCCCCAGGCCCTTTCCCACCAGGCCCTTTCCAGCCGCTCTGCCCCAGCCTGTAGCGCTGCGTGGGGCTGGTGTGACCCAAGGGCAGGACCCGGCACTGAGCCCTGCTGAACCTCACACGACTGGCCTGGGCCCATCGCTCCAGCCTGACCAGGTCCCTCTGCAGAGCCTCCTGCCCTCAGGCAGGTCAGCACTCCCCCCAGCTTGGTATCAACTGCAAACTGACTGAGGTTGAACTTGATCCTCTCTCCAGACTGTTGATACAGATACTAAACAGAACTGGTCCCAATACTGAGCCCTGGGGAACACCACCTGTTACCAGCCACCAGCGGGATGCAACTCCATGCACCATCACCCACTGGGCTCAGCCACCCATCCAGCTTTTAACCCAGTGCAGAGCACACTCAAGGCAGCCACAAGCAGCCAGCATCTCCAGGAGAATACTGTGAGAAATGGTCAAAGGCTTTTTTAAAGTCCAGATAAACAAAATGCACAGTCTTTCCCTCATCCATTAGGTGGGTCATCTTGTTGTAGAAGATCAGATTTGTCAAGCAGGACCTGCCTTTCATAACCCCATTCTGGCTGGGCCTGATCCCCCAGTTGTCCTGCACATGCCACATGATGGCAGTCAGGATGATCTGCTCCGTAACCTTCCCCAGCACTGAGGTCAGGCTGACAGGCCTGTGGTTCCCCAGATCCTCCTTTCCACCCTTCTTATAGATGGACATTACACTGGCTAACCTCCAGCCTTCTGGGACCTCCTCAGTTAGCCAGGACTGCTGATAAATGATGGAGAGCAGCTTGGTGAGATCCTCCTCCAGCTGCCTCAGTACCCTTGGGAGGATCCTATCTGGCCCCATAGACTTGTGCATGTCTAAATGGTGAAGCAGCAGTCACTGTTTCCTCCTGGGCTGTGGGGGCTTCATTCTGCTCCACCTTGTCCCTGTCGTCCAGCTCAGGGGGCTGAGTGCCCAGAGGGAAGCTGGTCTGACTATTGAATATTGAGGCAAAGAAAGCATTGAGTACCTCAACCTTTTCCTCATCCTTTGTGGCAATGTTCCCACCCCTGCATCCAACAAATGATAGAGGTTACCCTTGGCTCTTCTTTTGTTCCTAATGTATTTGTAAAAAAAATTTTTACATTGGTTTTTGCATTGCATTTTGCATGGTCTGTGCAAGCTTATGGGAGCAACCTTTAATTTTCACCTATAGATGTCTGTGTTTATGGTGTTACCCTGTCCCCCAGCCTCTGCTTTGTCATGATATAGCCACACATCTGCCTTGCCATTGCTATCACTTAGGACTATGTAAAATGTCACACTGCCTTGCAGCTGAATAAGAATACAAACAGAGATAAGAATTTGATTAAAGCATGCAAAAAGGGAAATGAATGCCACATTTCTGCATCTTTGCATTCAGTAGCAGAAAAGCAGTAATACTGATATGCAAATACTTATATAATGCCTGAAATAATGTGCACAGATAGACCATAGAAATTAAAATCACTGGGGAAATTGATAGTCGGTGCATCCCAAAGGTTATTATATGGAAGAGAAGAAAGAAATTAATCAGAAACATTACTTTATAAAAATGAATATTTTATGGTGATTTAGCAGATATGGCCCCACGTCTCCTTTAGGAACTTTTCTGAGATTTATATTATCTCTACAAGATTATTTTAAACACATCTTTAAACAATACATGGTAGCTGATTTTGCAAAGTGAGCAAATGAAATGTTCTAATTTAATTTGCTAAATAAATTATTTTATAGACTGTTTGGTAAAGAAGCCAAGTTTCTGATTGTTTTACTTAATGGACGGAATCTGCTGAGTATTTGCTAAATGAGGTAGTGAAATTGCCTATTGTTCTGAAGCAGCAATTTTTCAAAATCATTCTAACTTCCATATTTGCTAGCTGAGCCTACCAAATTTACTCACAGAACAGCTTTCAGAAAGTTTCAGACAATAAACATATTTACCCACAGCTTCTGTGTAATGATTCATATAAAATCTAAACAATTGTTCATATCCTGTATGTTACACATAAATCAGGAGAGATTAAATTATGTGCCTTAGGCTGCTGTAATTTTTGTGTAGGATGAACAGCATTTAAGAACATGACAGATTTGGTCCAAAGCTCCAAAGACAACATTTTTTTCTCCCCCTGCAGTTTTCATTGTATATAAAAAACTCTCTCAAAACTTTATATTCACAAGATTTGAATTAAAATTTTAAAAATGTATGAAATTATATGGCTTCGACATTTCACACCAAAGGCATTCAGAGATTTCAATACTGTGAACACCATACTGGGCTTTAGCCTCAAAGATATTTTTCTCAAGTACAGTTCTGAATCTTTGTTTAAGATCACAATCCAAACATAACAGAAACATCAAAACATACCAACTGCAAGGTAGCATGGTATTTTCAAGCAAAGTTCAAATCAAACTTTTTTGGCACTACCTGTCTGCAAAAATAGGTAGTGCCTGGAGTTCTGTGATGGAGGGTTAACAGATTTTTTAGGTAGGAGAGGCTGGTTACACAAGGAAGGGGAGTGATCCTTTCAGTAACAGACCATCGGGAATGCAAGGAGCTCTGCCTTGGGATAAGTCAGGAGTCAGTCAAGAGCTTATGGATCAAGATTAGCTGGCAGATCAGCACTGGTGTCATTGTAGTGGATACCTCCTTAGACCACCCAAACAGGAAGAAATAGATGAGGTTTTCTTCAAACTGGAGGAAACTTCATGTTCACAAGCTGTGGTCCTCAGGGAACTTTAACCACCCTGATAGCTGCTGGAAGGACAGTAAAGCAGGGCTCAAGTAATCTGAGAGACTTTAGTACATTGATGGCAACTTTCTGGCACAGGTAACTGAGAAGCCAGCAATGGAAATATGCTCTGTTGGACCTGAAAGATAATGAAAGAACCGGTGAGGGAGGCGAAAGCCAGAGGCAGCCTTGGTTGCAGTGACCATGAGATGGTGCAGGTCAGGATCCTAAGGGGAGATAGTATGGCCAAAAGCAGGAACACAGATTTCAGGATTTCAGGAGAGCAAACTTCAACCTTTTCAGAGATCTGCTTCAAAGAATCCTGTGAGATATCCTGGAGAGAAGTATAGCAGCATCAGCTGATAATCAAGGATCACCTCCTCTGCGCTCAGGAAGGACCCTGACAAGTAGGAAATCAAGTAAATGCAGCAGAAGTCCTGCATGGATGAGCAAGAGCTACTGACCTAACTGGCACAAAAAGGCAGAGTACAAGAGACAGAAGCAGGGGCAGGTGATCCAGAAGTGTAGAGTTGCTCTCTGATCTTGTAGAGATGAGGTTATGAAGGCCAAGGCCAGCCTGGAGTTAAATCTGGCACAGGATGCAAAAGGCAACAAGAAAGGTTTCTACAAGTTTATAAATGACAAGAGGAAAACTAGACAAATTCTGGTCACGCTGCTGAATGGGTCAGGGGAACTGGTGATTGAAGAAGACAGAATAACTCAGAGAAGGTACTCCGTGCATTCAAAAAAATGTTCCTAGAAATATTACATTAGCAATGCCCCTCTCAGCTATTCAGAGCTTTACCCAGCTGTTAGGAGTTACATTAACATGATACTGAGCTATTCAGGATGTCACGGTGACTTCGTTACAACCCTTCTGTTCATAAACTATTTCTTTGCTGTCTTACATGTGGCCACTGAAGGCTTCACGGTCATGTTTCAAAATGTTATGCAATGACGGACAGGAAGCCTTTTTCCATTTCAGAGCTGGGCAAAGTAAGAAATGTGGAAAGCAAAATCACTGAAGTCCAAAACCCTTGGGCATTTCATGTCTTGTAGACAGCTCTTGTTTGCAAGGGACACAAGCCTTTGCAATGGTTATGTGCACTTGCATGGTTCTGTCTGCAGAAGGAAAGGCCACCTTCAAGAAGCTGATTTAAACATTTGGAGGAGACCAACACTTTTTTGTAGTGTAGGAAGTAGATAAATTTGTGACAGAAGAAATTCAATCTGTAGACATATGGAAGGTCACCACATGGAAACCACAATTTCACTCTAATAATAAAATCATATATGTATAAAGCTCCTAAAGAACTTAATACACCCAGTCTTTTCTTACTGTATAGATAGTATCCTGAGAAATAATGAAACATTTTCCTATTGATATACAATAGACGAGCAAACTAAGCATGAGATGATCCCTCTTTCATGGAACCTGCATAGACTTTGGGATTAACAGTTGGTAAATGAGCCTTTTAATTCTAGTTTATTGATTTGAATAAAGCTCAGGGCAGACATTTTCAGGTTGCTGTTTGTTTACAGAAACTGATGGTCTAAATACAGAATATTTTAGGGATAGATTATTACTTACAGCAATTTTTAATACAGAATTAGGTCACAAGCATAACACCTTTTTATTGACATGAATGGAGAAATAACGGCAGCATGACCCGGCTAGGCCTTTGCAGGGCAGGAATCATGGAGTTAATGTCTTTCCAAGTTACAGAATGACTTTTCAATCAAATATGCAGGTCTCTCAGAGGGAGAAAGCCTCACTCTCTTTCTTCATTAACACTAAGATGCAAGTTCAGGAGACTGGTAGATGCATTTTCTTGAAAGGGAAATTAGCAGTGACTAGTGAAAATGTAAGACAGTAACTTTAATTTGAATACTATATGGGTAACCAGTGTTTTTAATGAGTGTTAAATTCCACTTTTTACCTTCCCCAGACATTGATCACTAATTCATTGGCCCTGTTGGCCAGCACTGTTGTTGTCCATCATAATCACATACAGGACTGTGTTCAGAATAAAAAAGTTACTTAGATATCAGAAGTTATTCTGCTTCTTGTGCAAATCACAGCAACAAGCCTGAAATTAACTCTTTTCAACAGATAACTAGCAAGGAGATTTTTGTGATGAGGAGTGTTTTACACTGATTTCCTTTGCAATTCCCTTCCATGGCAATTTTACAATATAAAAGCCATAAAAATGTTTACCCCAAAATTCCACAGCTCTGCTGCTTTTGAAAGATGTGCACAACTAAATCAGCCCCCTGCAGTTAAACACAGAAAAGATTAAATCATCTCTCTTTCTGTACAAAAGCTTAGAATAAATCAATGTGTGGAAAGACATATGAATAACATATATAATGGCTGTGTAAATCGTCTTTGCCTTAGGGAAGGAAAGCCACCGAAGTGTGAAAGCCTGGGATGCATCACCAGCCACTGATATTCCAGATTATCTTCCTAAAACCTTGATGTTAATGACTGGGGTATCCTCTTCCCAAAAGTTTCAGCCTTTTTTTCATGTACATCTTCCTTATGGTGGTATATGATAAAGAACAACACGTATGAGGGAAAGTGAAGGCCCTCTGCGTACTCGCCTCTGGCATTCATGGGAAAGTCACATGTTTTTCTTTATGGACGGTATTCCTTTTTTGCATACCCCTGCTTCCTTTGCATACTCACCACACTGCCATTCCAATTCAGTGTTGCTGTGTTTACTGGAAATCCACATCAGCTGAAAGATTTTGGGGGGTGGGGGGTGGTGTCAGATTCCTGGATAGTTCTCTAAAACAAAGCTGATTTGTTCTTTTCATTTTTCATTTGTCCAACCTATTTAGATTTGAGATAGAAAGTAGTAATTCCAGATTTCCATGGTAAACAGCTTTTTTCCATTCCAGGCATTAAAGTATTCAGACTATATACTATGCCCATTCCCTCTGTGTGTGTTTCCCTTCTATATGCCCTGAATTTTTTGGGATAGCTACTGTGCTTTATTATTCATTGGTATATTGCTAAGCAAAATGGAGCACCAACTAGATAGAGACATAGTTTAGAAGAAAGAAATAATATATTTGTATAGGATATGTTAATAAAAATGATAAATTGGTAATAATTATGTTAAATGAGGACAGAATATTTAACACTGAAGTGTTTATCTCGTTACATCTGCTTATTGACATCAATATTGCAAAACAAAAAAAAATCTTACAGCTTGATCAAGAAAAAATGTAACAACTAACAAACGTACAGCTAGTTTGAGTAGAATGTGCAGTAATTAGGACTTGAAATAACAGCTCACAATATTTATCAATATAGATATACTAAGTTTACTATATGATCAGCCTCTTAGTAGCAAAATGTAATTCTTTGTATTTACTCCTGTGATATATTTACAGATGTAAGGCACTGTATTTTGGAGGTCTCACTCCATGAAATCTGAATGCCAGCAATTTTTAAAAAGAAAAAAGTATGCTTTGTAAAGTATCTTCCTTGTTTATATATATTGCTGTGTGTATTTACTTGCATGGTTACACTTAAACTTGGAAAACATCCCTGACTTGTCACTTCATCTTTTCCATAAATAGTTAAGAATTTAGTATCTTACTAATAGCACTAACATATCCAGATAGCTACATGATGTTCAGCATTTGTGTTCTAATACCTTAAAGTAGAATGATCCATCCACCTATTAACATTACAGCAGCATTATCAAGGGAGTATTTATTTTATCTTATACTTTTTTTTTTAATTTTACCAACTTCTTTGTATGTGTATTTGCATAAGTCTGACTCTCCTGAAAGAAACAGTCTTAAATATAATTTCTTAGTTCATAACTGTTAGCTTTTTTCACCTGACCTGAAAACAAGATATGTCCACTTTTATAAGGTGAGTTGCCTGTCTTCTTTTTGTGACTACTAGTCTCATTCACTCCATGTTTTAGATTATGATACTGAGTTCGTATTCTATCATTATAATCTACCACTAATGTCAGCTTAGGTCCAATAGACCACAAGAAAGTTTTGTAGTCATTCAAATAAACAGGTAATCTTGCAGATTTGGTCTCAGTGACAAGGGCGCTTGAAGCACCAGAGAGCCTGTTTAGCTCCCCCTTTTTGTTCAGCCTAATTTTTTATTATTATTATTATTATTATTATTTACATCTAGTCTGTAGTTAGGGAGAGAAAACCCTTCACGGGACCAAGTGAGAAGGCAGCATTTCTGATACCACATTGTAAGTAGCTTGATGGAGAAGAAAATGGCTTGCAAGAATACCACCTGTGGATTGCATGATCCCAAAAAGTGATAGTAAAGCAACTAAAGAAATTGTTGTCTATACACTGCTATGACATCCTTCCACTTCAATAAATATGTGTTGTTAAATTACATCTGTACAGAAGGAAGCATCAAGTCTGTGCAGAAATACGATCATACCATCTTTAGTAAATGAGTCCAGACTCAAGCCTAGCAGTACAAATTACTCGAATCACTTACAGTGATAATTTCTGTTACCGTAAAACTGCCCTGCCACTGAGTGTAGCCTATGCACATGAATGAGACTTGACTAGCAAAGCCCATCTCCAGCTGACCAGACTAGTCTCGTACCAGCTGAATGTCTCAGAGACATACATGAAAACCTGTCTCTCTCTTTGGTCATTAAGCTACATGGCATCACTTCCTTTTCTTGATTAAATAGTCAAAGGTATTATAAAAAAGGACAGAAACAAATTATAATGAACTTATGAAATTAAACCACTGACAAACCACTTTTGGGGAAATTGAGGGTTCACCTGTTGGTCTGATATAAAACTACAGTGCTTGAGCACAGGTTAAGTAATACATTTATTTAAGCAGGAACTAAGAATGCTTGTCTCCCCCTTCTGAGAAGCAAGGACAAATAAAATCTTTTTTAAAAAAAATAAAATATGCAAAATCCTTATAAAACACTCAGAGGTCAGATGATGAGTGAAGACCAAATGTTTGTAATAATAGTAAGCACAGGCATCGAAAACAGAACAGAATCTAGCATAAGAATCAGAATTATGCCACATTGAATAGGTTGTGGTTATATGATGTGACAACACTATTTTTTAGTGCTAACCTACACTAATCTTTCCTGAGATATGCTTAGAAATTTATATTAACCAGTTATGGGAAAAACCACAGATGCTTTATCAAAAATATGGCTGCCAGCCCATTCCCCTGATTACAAACAAAAGGATTCTGAGTTGAAGAAGCTTGGAAAAGACACTTTGTGGCAACTGACTCATCTATAGCAGAAACAATCATTACATTTCTGAGAAAAAAATCTATTAAAATGAGAGAGAAAATGAAACAACAGGTGTCAAAATATAAGAGAGCACTTAAAGCACCATTAACTTGCACACATTTTGCAAAAAATAAAATTAAAAAATATCATTAAGAAACCTCTGAGGGCTATAAAGGATATATTTTGCATATTTTATAAGATTATATAGGAAAAGCAAAGGGATGAGTTAAACCAAGAGAGAGGATCTGTTTAAGGGAGTAGCTATGGGGTGAGGAGGATGTACTCATCTCAGTCCTCCTAAGCTATTTATCTGACTAACAATACACTTAAAAAAAAATGTTTCATTGAATGCGGGAGAGATTCAGTAACTTGCCTTATAATGCTCATAAGCTTTAGTGGCAATAAACTTAGTATTTAGCAAAATCTGAGAAAATGCTGTGCAGGCAGATGGTGAATATGTGTCTAAAGTCTATCCCAAAGCTACAAACACTACCATCTGCTCCTGTAATGATCCAGTTTTTGCTCAGTGTCATTGTTTAGACCTAGGGATCAAATTTTCACAACATACTAGTTTGACAGGTAGAAGTCATTTACAGAATTTTCTTTCTTTGTTCAGATCAGATGGATGTGCATCACTGGGCCCAGTGCCTCAGTGGTAGTGGAGAACACCACGATGCAGCTCAGGAGTCACACAGAAGGTAAATAAAAAATTTTCCACTGCCCCAGTCTTAGGTCAATTATGTGCTGGGTTGGTGTCTCAGTGCAGTTCTGTCTTAAGGAAGAATTTTCAGGATATAATTCTGAGAAGTTTAAAGATATTTGATTACATATATGATTAATGTTTCATTGCTTCAGTATGTAAAGATGTAATTCAAAACACTACATTTCAGACCCACATATCCAGCAAAGTTTAGTTTGTCCACTAGTTTGTGTTTTGTATATATGTTTGTATTTCTATTTGCCTAACAGTTTCTCTCCTACTTGGTGCTCTTATTACTTTAGTAATTGTATAATTCCTACAGCAATTGGTGGGTGTTGAGTAGTGAAGAACTGGCTAAGGGACAATCCAATACCACCCTATGGCTATTTCAAAGGTAGCTACATATGCAAGACAGATTCTACTTGTTATTCGCAGAAGACTTAATAAGTGACACTCACCATGAACTGGTGGCTGAGCAGGTCAGATTAGACATTACGTGAAATAATTGCAAGTACTGGAATGGATGCCCAGAAGAGGTGGTAGATCTTCATGGCTGGGGCTGGAGGTTTTTGTGATTTATCTACACAAAAGAATACCTAGGACTGGAAACAACTCCCTCTGTAGAAGTTGCACCTGAGGTCCCATCTCATCAACTGTGCTGAGATTATATCCAGAATCAAACACCTTCTGGTATTAGGCTAGCATCCTGTAATTTCTGTTCAAGGATTTTCAGGCAAGGAAAGATACTTGTGATCATGCAGGTTTCCAGGAAATCTCAGACTTTTCACATTGTGCTGTAGAATTCATAAGTGCATACATGTATGGAGCAGGACAATGCCATGTGGGATGCAACTGACTTGCTGGGCATATACAGCTTGACTTCACGGGATGTGGACAGTTGGTCCAAGGATTCTGTTTCCCAATACTAGGGGTTTAACTTGGAGCTAAAGAGAGGAAAAAATGTAAAATACTTGGTTTAGATATTTCAAGAGTGAAGATCATCACAATATTGACCACATACCACAGTAGGATGATTCAAGTCGCATCTTACCAAAAACAAAACCAAAAAACCCAAACCAAACCAACAAACAAAAAAACCACCACACCAGCTATTCTCATTAGCTTTTATTCACTTTGCTGCATTTTGGGTTGGGACATAAATAATATGTGTTCTACAGTGGCTAACAGAATGTATTCCAAGACTAGCTCAAAGTTACAGAAAACTTTAACAAAGCAAGGCTCAGGAACTCAGACAATACATATTCAATACATACAAGACAGACTTGTATGTATTGAGAACAGCCCTAAGAAATTTATACATAAATGGACATTTGCATGTACAATAGGCAAAGGATTGTCATAACAAAATGTTCTTTTATTTGCATTTGTAAACTATTCACAGCTGTAATTACTTGAGCAATCTTTAAAACTAGATCTAAATAATTTCCCCCTGTAATTGACCAAAAGAAACCTGATTACTATGAATGTTACAGCTTATTAAACTAGGGAAATAGTAATGAAATTCTCTTCTTCATTAAAAAAATAAATCTATCTTTGTGGCAGAAAGAAAAATAGGTGTGCTTTCAAAAAGAAAAAAAAAATACCTTCTGAGGGGACAGTTAGTATTTTTCTGTGCCTTTTCCCTCCCTTTCCTTTTCATGATAAAATTGCTGGATTTTCCATTTTCTTAAAATAAAACTGTATCTGTATTTTTAAATTCAATGTTGATAAATATTAACTTAAAATGGATATATTAATTTAAAATGTAATGGCTGTCAAGAAACAGTACAGCACAGCAGAGGAAGCAGGCACAAGAAACAGCAGACAGGAAATAAGATCTTCATCAGTATCTGCTATGATTATGTGGCATTTTGTAGTCATAGATTTCATTTAAAAATATGAACACTTTCATCCAAACAAATACAGGGGCATCTTTAATAAACCTAGTTTGGATAACTTGCCATTGTCTCTCAGAATCAACAAGATACTAATTTAGTGCAATCCACAGTTTAGTTTCTTTAGTTTCATCCACAGTCTCAAAGTTTTTAAACTCAACCTTTGTGTAACAGCTAAGACCATGACAAATCCGGGAAGTGATGTCTCTGTCCTTTTTGCTAGCTGATGTAACAAGACAACTGCAGCATCAGCAGAAGTAGCAAGAACCAGGAACATTAACTGGAATGGTATACAGCCATCCAGTCATGCATGTTGTAGGGTAAATGACTATATTGCCACCTTTCCTTATGGCATTTCTCATTACTATGCTGTAAAGATTGTATTTTGTTATATAAATATGCTGTAAGTCTGGCAGCTGGCATATATACTTTTCTTTTTAAAGCAGCATGAAAATTTGTCTTGTTCAAGCACATTACCAATGTGAACCAACGAAGCACAGAAAGGTGTCTAGTGCAGTCAGCATTGCAAATGCTGTACAATAGTTCAACATTCCTCACAAACCTAGAAAAGTCATAATCTTGTGAAAAACATCTGATAACTGGCGTTGTTGTTGGGAGTCTGACTTACCACTGTCTGTTGCTATAGGAAGTATTTTCCATTCAGATTTTCATTCAGATTTTCCTTCCCTTTCCCTTCTTCACCAGGACTTTTGCAGAGAAAGTGACCTTTAGCAAGCACTGCCAAAATAGCAGTGAGCTGAGTAGACAGATGTCATTTTCTGGAGACTCCTTGATGCTTCTGAGAGGTGGACAGAGAGGGATCCACATAAGCTGTGACTTACGTGAAGCAGAAGGGTACAAACAGCAATTTCTGACAGCCTACATCATTAACAGTTCATGACCTTCTTCCAACTTTCCTTCCAAATCCTAGCTTGCACATCAACTGAGCAAACCTGTGGCACTTACTCTTCACTTACATTTGGACCCAATCACTGCTGAGAACCTCCAGGAGGACATTCATCACAAGATTTTTTTCACTTGTGCATAACTAATTTAGTTCAAGACAGGCCATTTTGCAGACTTTTACTTCTTCGGTTGCTGGGGGTCAGACTTCAGTATTTCAATAATACCAGTTACCGTGCTCAGTTTCCCCACTGAACTTACTTGCTGCAGTCAAGAAATATGATGCAATTATAAATGTGTCAGGGTAGTGGTTTATTATTGGGTGTTCACTAAAAAGTACATAAATAAAACAACATTCTTAATGTTTTTACCTATTTTACAAAATAATATCATCCTTACTGAGACATAATGTGTTCACGTGTTCTGCTTCACAGATAAAATCTCTCTTCTTTATTTGTTGGTCCATCTGAAAGATAAACAGGGACAAAAGGGAAAGGCAGAAGATACATGGGTTGAAAGTATGAATATCTATTTAACAACAACAGAAAACCAGGCTTGTAGGATCCCTACATCTAATCTACCTGTTAGTTGTGAGCACACCCTTTTTTTCTTTATTTGGAATTACTTTTGCATGCTACCTTCCACATGACACCATCGGTGTCTTTTGCCTTATATATAACACAACTCCCACATTTGATCTTGTTTCATTATCAAAGTGTCCCACAGCTTGGCTGTTTATATGCTTAGTTCCATGAGAAGTTATTGTATCCCTCTTACATACCTGTCCTTTGTATAGGAAGTCAATTCTCCTTAAGGTGATTGTCATGCAACAGTGTGCAACATTGTAAGCAGGATGTGGAAGCTAAGCCTGCTAACAAGGGTCAGTGACTGAAAGGGCAGTTTTCTTTAGTGATATAACTGAGCAGAAAGTTGTAGTTTCTGCCTACATTCTCAATAACAGTGTGGGTTGGAGTCCTGCTTCACACGTGAAAACTTTCATCGTTATAGCTAGCCATATTTTTCTACGATGTCTTTTGACATGTATTTTCTGTAGTGCTTCTGAAAAGTACTGGGTTTAGCTCATTTAAACCATATTTCCAAAGTCCCTGTGAAAAGAGCAGAAGGCCTGATGATTTTCAGACACAGAATATGGGAAGCTTTGTATTATTTACCAGGTCACAGGTTATAACACCAACAGTTATTAAAGTATACTTGTGAATGTTTCAGAACCTGGGATGGGGTCTTTCTCTATTCTTCAGTAAAATTGTGAGGTGGACAGACAGACAAAAGAAAACAAGTTCCTTAGACAACTATAATGATTTGCTTTTATAGTACATACAGCTTTAAAAATTCCTTGTATGTATTGAAAGTAAACTGGAAAATGGGATAAAAGTGCCATACGTTTTTTCTTTCATAAATACCATATTGATATGGTATTTCTCATTATTTGCCAAAAATAGTTAGTTTATAGATTGACACCTGTTTTCTTAGAAGTCAAACAGTCAATTAGAGATCATCTTCAGCAAAGCCTGTGCTAAATTGTCACCTGGAATTTGTTAGTCAATTTATGGAAGATTATAAGAACAAGAGTTTGGAAGCCAGCGAAGAAACAACAGAGATAAAACCATATAATATTGAAATAAAAACTATGGATGTAGAGGGAGCTGAGTTCCTCAAAGACAGCCTTGGGTCTTAGAATGGCCTTACCTGAAATTTTCATTACCTTCTTTATTACAAGGGCTTTGAGTTGCTTTTGTTTCTGCCTTAATTAAAGAAAGGAAAGCAAAACGCTTTTGTCTAGGTTTTCCTATCCGTTGCACTAAAATACTGAATGTTCTGAAAACAGAGGTATGAGTAAGGAGGGGAAAAGGGGGACCCTAAACCCCTCAAACCCAGAGTATCTCCTGCAATATAACAATCTGAATCTTCAGACTATTGTACAAGACACAAGCTAGTGAAAAGGAAGCAGGCACTAGCTAATTAAACAGAATTCATCCAATGAAGTGTATTCTTTGATTAATTAGAAGTACCAGTACACTTGCCTGTTACTTAGAAGCAGAAAAATCCAACTGATTCTAGAGGAAAGGGGTTGAGTGACAGAAGTCAGTTGCCATTTTAGAGTAACATTCTGAAGAAATCTGAATTGAAAATTAATGTATTGTTTTCATGGAGAAAATGTGATCTGTAAAAGTCTTCAGTGTAGATTATGGAAAAGTTAAGTGAGAAATTTAAAAGAGCTGCAAACCCAGTAAAATTTAAATAGGTCCTTTTTTTTCCCAGGGGAAAAAGTAGGAAAAAGCATTCAGAAAACTATAAAAATAAGCAATAAATAAGGAGTTTGTTGAAGTGTTTTCCTTTCCACAGACATATTTACAGTGATCTGATAAAAATTCTCAAAATTAATGAATTAAAATGAAAAAGAGAATCTTATGGCCAGAAACTTAACCATATAATGAATACCTGAGCTCATTTTAACATTTTGCTTAAAATGTTTGGCAACTCTGAGCTCATTAGAATAATTTTTAGGAAATCAGGATGTTCAAAGACAAAGAAACAATAAAAGGAAAAAAAACCCCTAGTTACCTATGAACTCATTCATCATCTAGAATTTAATTTTAACATAGGTATTCTATGGAAGTTCAGAATCCTTACCTAAAATCCTATGGGTCTTATGTACTAACATTGGTAAAAGTGACTTCAAATATAGGAAAGATGAAATTCTATTTGCTTTATACGTATAAAGACACCCTTCAAGTTTCACACTTTGAAAAAAGAAAAAAAGTTGTTTTAAAAGAGTTGATTTTGAACTTTTTTTTCCAAAATTTACTCTACAATTTAACTAAGTAACGTGAAATTCTGATTTTGCGAATTTCTGTTTAGAGGTTCATAGTGTTTAGAGGCAAAGACCGAGTTTTCTCAGTCTGGAGTAAAAAGGATGCAACCAGGACATATTTTTTTTCCAAAGGCACTTTCCCCTCAGCTGTTACATTTGGGTCAACCACAGAAACATAACAATAAAAACTGATGGAAGCAGTTTCAACAAAAACATTTCCTCCCTCAAATCTATTGTCTCAACTTCTATATCAATAAGCCCACCAATGGTAAAATTTCTTCTAATGTGACGATGCCAAAGAGAAAAAGGGAGATGATCATCAACACATTAAGCAAGATAAAAACATTAACCTGCCCCAGCACATGCCTTATGTCTAAAAGAGGAACATATCGAAATAACTCTCAGAAGGTAAAATCAAAGAGTACACTGTGACACTTGGGAAGTACAGTTGAACAGCATCTTGAAAACTGCAATCCTTATTTTTAATGAAGGGAAAAGATACACTAATATTTTACCAATTAAAATTTGAAGTATTTCTCTTTATGTTTCACTCACACAGACACACGAGGCCATGTGAAATGATGGCTTGCTGATTGTTATGCTAGCGAAACAAATATGACAAAGTCTTACAGTAAATTTCTCCATTGAGGTTGTGTAATACCTGTCACAGATGGTCTAAAAAACCAAATGTCTAGACAATAACTTAAAAAGTTAAGAAAGAAGGCTAGCTCAGGGAGCCAGGGCAATGAAGGCAGGCTCACTTCACACAAAACCCACTTTAAAAGTCACATGGACATTACCAAATAATGTTGCTGGATCATATAACAAAACCACATTTTGGAGCTCCTGGATTTATGTCTGGAAAGAAATAAAATAATTTAAGATATAGTGAGAAAGGCAATGAGGTGAAGTGGACAATTTCTGATAAGCTAGAAAACAGTCCAGGCTTGTCCAGTTTAGAGGATATAGCCATTCTCCAGTCTTGGAATTCTTTATGTCCCTGGGACTTTTAATTTCCTAAAAGATGACTACAAATATGTCTAGCTTAGCAAAAATTGCTATTGAATACCATAATGCTTGCCATAAAGTACATGCAGTCCTTGAAATGCATATTCAGTGCTGCAGATGGCACTGCTAATTTCTGTTACTGGATCCAAGTCAGGGCAGGAGGGGTTGCTGCCTGCAGCCTTCCTATACCACAGAGATGGTTGTTGGTTGCTCTCCTGTTTTCATCTCTTTTTTAACTGTTTGTGTATATCAGAAGTAAAGGACCTTCTGAATGGGAAAAAAAAAAATATGCAAAATGCAAATAAAGGGTTAGATGGTCTCTGTGTATCTTGTTTGAAACCAATGTTGTTTATGTGTTATACTTTGTTATGCTTTTCATGCTCATTTGTTGAAATGGTTTTGGCATCCCCCAGCAGTTCCT
Organism: Falco cherrug; assembly: GCF_023634085.1. NCBI lineage: Eukaryota > Metazoa > Chordata > Aves > Falconiformes > Falconidae > Falco > Falco cherrug. The sequence goes on along the minus strand of NC_073720.1, from coordinate 72,260,315 downwards.
CATGTATGCATCTGAATTTTGGTGATGTGGAGGAAGAGTACCTAATAATCTCTGACTTCTAAACAAGGAGTTGAAGTTTTTGCAAAACTGGAGAGTAGGTTGAGCTGCTTCTTGCATTCCTGAGGAGCTGTTCATAGAGACAGCACCATACTTTGTGCTAGATGGTTGCAGTACCAAAGCTTATAAACAGAGACCACATCAGCAACTACTGAAATGTATCCATCCTTTCTATAAAATGCAAAATCTGCTTAGCATAGCACGGTGAAGAAAAGGGGATAGGTAGTTAATGCAGTCTGAGGAGGCCTGAATAAAATACAGGTGTATGTTGCCACTCCAGCACATGATTTGCAATGAAAAGAAAACTGACATCTGTATGAGGCTACCTCTTCTGGAAGATGAAACTCATACAGACACCTTCATTTTCCAGTGACTCTCACTATGAACTTCTGCAGGAAGGACTGCTTGCTGCTAAGCAGTGCTACACTTTCCGTGCTGTTCCAGAAAACACTGTATTTCCAAAGAGTTCTTTGTCCTTTACTGCTACAAGTTCACCTGGAACGTTGTGCACCCACCAGCTACTAGTAAGGTCAAGACAGATACGCAACAGTGTGCGTTTTAGGGAATATGAGGTACCAATCACGTTACCAGATGAACTGCATGGCCCTTTGCCTACAGGATCTGCTTTGCTACATTAGAGCTCTGTGTTTGCCAAAAGCTGTATTTTAATGAGATTTAAATTTAAGAGCAATGATTTGATTACTGCATATACATATAAAAAAGGGGGACAGAAAAATATTTGACGCAACATCTTCAAAATGTTCAGCTAAATGTAGCTGCAGAAGGTAATGAAAATCAATGACCAGAGAGACTATAAACAAAAATCTCAAGTCACACTAACATGAAAGTCTGGGTTTATAGAGTTTCACAAAGTTATTCACATCAAAGTTGTTTAAGCTCTGACAGAATCAAGCTTAACATAAGAAGGGCAAGGAAATTTGTTGACCTTCTAATGAGAACTGTAATGCTTCTGGATAGTCTTCGATCTGAAAGAAGCTGACCATTGGATCAGGCTGCAAACAATCACAGAGCCTTCTAAAAGATCTTCCTTTCTATTTTCAAACAAACAGACGTGGGGACATTTGGAACCACTTTCCAACAATGATGTAGTTTTGATTGACTGATGTACAACTGACTGAGAAACCTACTTTTACTACACATGGCTTCGTTAATTCTCCACACAACTCTGAGGGGTAGCCCAAGAATCCTGGGGTTTTATTACTTAACTTAAACCAAAATTAAGAAGAATGACATTTCTACACACACACAATTAGAATACTGAGAATCTACCCTGCCCACTCTGCCTTACGTGCTGCTGCTCTACATTAGAGCTTTTAAAATAATTAGGAACCATTGGACTAGTCCTGTTGCACATTTACTGCCTTCTTTCCATCGTGATGCTTGATAACAGAGCTCTGCCCTCCCTTTCATTTAAAGGGCTGAGTAAAGCAGACAACATAGATTTTTGACATTGTCAAAAAATATTGTCAAAAAACTTGACACATAGACACAATACTCTATTGACTGTTTAGTTATGTCTATCTGCACTGTCGTGCATTCCAGAAAGCCATTCGCTACAGTCAACTATGCATCTTCAAGTGATGTGGGAAAAACTTAGATGCTTTACCCTATATGTTTTTCACAAATCTTCAAACAGCAGAGTCATGATCTTGTCCATATCTTGGGATCCCACCTGGCTGAAAAGACAGAACAAGTTTCAGCTTCTATGATAAATGCAACAACCATGTGCAGGTAGCCTAGTGTCATAAAAGCACTCCCTTATTTTTGTTCTTTCCTCCTCTTAGAAGGATGTATTAACAGACCCACAACACCAAGTCCACAGTATACATGTTTTCCTGATGTTATGGGGCAGGGGTTTAAGGAGTTGAAGAAAATATCTTCCCTGTTTTGTTTTGCTCAACATCATAAAACCTATTGATTTTACCAAGATAATGTTCTTCAATTCATTCTGCTAGTTACTTGGCATCATTTGTCTGTCCCTTGGACTGATCTGTCACTTCTCAAGCTGCTGTTTCTGTGTTCACTGACACATACTGGAGCTCAGCTCAGCCTCCATCATCTCTGTGGCCATAAACATTTTCTGGGGACACATTAGTAAGCTTTTGGAGTCATATTCTGTTTTTTACTTGTTTCCCCTCAGTTTGTGGGATCTGAGTTATAATAAGGAATTAATTTTTCTTACACCCAAAACCTGCTTTTCCAAATCCACGCAGATATTTCCATCTCCAGGTGTGCTCTCTTCTGCATACTAATCTGGTAACCTGCCAAGATTCCAATTGCGAGAGATATTATTAAATGCTTCTCTGGGGCTTCTGAAAGTGATCAGCAAAGACAGGCTGGACCACCAAGGAAGAGCACAATGTAAAGCAGGAAGAGGTGGTGGTGTCACTGTCAAGGACAAGTCACACTATCCCCAAACACAAGCCTGCTGATTGTCTGCCCGGAGTTCAGGGACCTCTAAGGGGAGCCTGCAGATGAGGCAGATCTGTGGGCAAGCTGGAAGGCTGATCTGCATCAGTGGGGTAGCTGGCTGCAGCGTGGTTGCAGCACAGCCCAGGGGGGGATCAGTTGCAAGAGTGTCACCTAGGAAGTGGTTGGGACCCCCTCCCTGAGCCTCACCGAGGCTTCTTTCAGCTTTTTCTTGGAGAGCCTTAGAACAGTGGGACAACTGTGAGCCTCCTTATCTGTGAGCTGACACGAGCCAGAGAGCAGGGTTGGTAAGGTAGATGCTGCTCTGGGCCCTGACCACTGAGATTTGCCCCGAGCTCTCTCATTCATTATCATACCAACAACAATGGGCAGAAACTGCTCCAGTGCCATTGGATCGCTAATTGCTTACTGTCCCACTGTGTCCTTGCCCTTATGTCAGGATTTACTTGGTCCAGGAATGCAGCATCTCAGAGGACCTAGGGATTGACAGTGGGTTTATGTAGCATGTTAAAACCTTAAATGGATATAATCCAGTACTATTAGTACAGGGCACTGAAAACAGCCCAGTGTCTACTGTCAGAACCAGTGATCCAGAAGGAAACAGAAGGTTCATTCCCATTTGATAAAGGAGCGTTCACCTTCTTTCAGAGCCGCCTCACATACTAAAGCTTGTGTTTCATAGCTACTCTAACACTGACAACCCTTATGTGACACAAACAGAGAAAGGGGACTAGTATTTCTGGCTCATTACTGACTTTTGATTGATTCTAGATATGTCAGTAACCAATTGCTTCAGGGTAAATTTTCAATTACTTTAGGGTTTGGGGTTTTGGGTGGATTGACCCTAGCCCTGCATTGATGGCTTCAATGATACTTAGCTACTCATTTAACTCAAGATTATATTACATCTTTTCCCCGTAATATTACAGTTTATCATTACTGACTTCCTATATAAACTCTCCTCTCTCTAAGGCGTGTGTTTAAATATTTTTCTCAGCACCTGATATAGATTAAAACAAGTGGGCAAGTATTACCTTGACATGTTTAGAGTGGGCAATTAGGAAGGGCTAATCATTAGCTAGCAGATGTTATACACTTGAACAAAAGGTTAGATAATGGATGACAGGTAAAGAACTCTAGTAGATAACAGAAACTAAACAATAGACTGCTAATATATGCAAAGATAAGCAGGAACTTTAGGTAACTGCCCAAGAAGATGAAAAGTACATTTTGAAGAGGTGCCAGAGGGAGGAGATTATGATAATAAATTTTCAGGAACCTTATGTATATGCATGACTTTGTATAATAAATATCCGTCTACTTGTCAAAATGGTGTGCAAGTTAGGAGGAGCGATCCTCCTTGAACGCAGCGCCACAATAAACACCTCCTTTATAACTCTCCTCGAGTTGTAGAGTCTGATTCCACAAATCACACGGTATTCCGGCCATTTAATGGCATGTTTTTGTTTGCTTTTGAGATGGGTAAAACCCTAAACATAATTTATTGCTCTAGCATTTGACAAAATGTTTCTTGACAAAAAGAATTTTATGAAAGTGCTGCTGTACAACATACAGACACAACCACAAATACAAGGTTTCAGCATTCTGCATGCAATACCAGCATTTTCAATGTTTTATTACAGTTAGCACCTAATTTCACTGATTTTCAGTGGATAGACAGCTAATTCCCATAAACTCCTTTAAGCAGATGTATTTTGTATTATCATCAGGCCACTTTTCACACAGTGCTAGTAATATGGTAGCTATTTCTTTCTGAACTGTTCTTCAAACAATGAAAACTTTCACAGGGCTTGTGGTTTTATACAGAAATATATTATTGTTCTATGGGATTGTAATGGATCATTAGATTGAAAACTATAGTTAACACATAAACGTTATTTTACCAGAAAAATATACAACTAAACTTTGAGCTAAACATGCTTCCCAGAGCCCGTGAGTTACAGAGATCATTCATATCATATACTCGTGACACTTTTAGACCAGATAAAATGCATGATATAAAAGTTTTCAAGTACTTCAAGTAGCAGTGATCTACTTAATTTTCATTACCCTCTGCTTCTAAAAACAGAATGTTGAACAACAGAGTTTCAGGTGGAAGAACACTTGAAGACTGAAAAAATTGAAATAATCTGTTCCATGAATCTCGGACTTCAGCTTGCAGAACCACATTGTGAAGGTATGTAGACATCTGGCTCTCCATTAAATCTACAAAAGTGGCATCCTCTAGATTCAGATGTCCTTAAAAATATAAAAATTTTAATAACTAAAATACTGTTATCATCAAAATACTAGTAGAAACATTCCTACTTGCAGACATTATAGCCATGATCAAAATAAAGACTCTGTGTTCACAGTTTACTGAAAGGTTTCTGAGTTATAGTCATATGCTTGTGCATTTAAAACAACAGGGCCAAACCAGCTCCTGCTGTAATAGCAGAAAAGAAGGGGTGAGAAAAGGAAAGAACTCTTAGGGAATCCAAATGAAGATGCAAATCAACTGCTTCACTTTTAAGTATCCTGGTGGTAAGTAGTTGTAGACCAGTAATTTCCTTCTTTTCTGAATCAGTAGATTCAGAATTGTTTACTACAATTATTTACTATCAGGATACTTAGGAGAGTAGTAGATGATTTGCACCTACTTGTTTATTCGAATTCCCTAGGAGATCCCTTATTTATTTCCATGCTAAAGATGATTTTTTTAAAAAAATCTCATTGCTCTTTGTTGCACATAAATTTTAACATGTTTCATTAGTCTAACTCATCATTAGGAGGGTTTAGTGCTGGCAGGATGATTTATAGCACTACATGCAAGAGTGTCTTCTTATGAGTCACACAAGCATTTTAATGTAGAGAATAATTTTTAATAACTCATCTGTTTGTAACTCTTTCATTATTACAGAAGCTAAACCTGACTGTCCTAGAGAGGAAAGAAAGACATGTCATTTTTTTTCATGTAGGACAGATTTTCTCAGTGACCATGTGCTTTGTCATTTGTCTTCAGGTACCAGTGCTACCCACAAAATTATCAGTCAAGACTACTGACTTCCTGGTGTCCTAACATTACAAGGCTCTAAAAACAGAAATATGTGAGATATTAGAAACCAGATAGGAATGTAGAGACTTTTCAAGGCTGTTTCCTCTTTCTAAGCAATATTGTATGATAGCTTTTAGCAAAGTAAAAACACCTGAGATAGCAGACTGCTGTGTTCCAAACCTATATTCAAATACTTCATTTCTATTATCTCATAGATAGATGAGAGATCTAAACAGAAGTTAAAAGCACAAAGGAAAGGAGAAAACAGAGTATATGGTGTGGGTATCCTATATAATCTGCAGTATGCAATATGATCTTTTTGAATTTTCCTTTGGGTGTTTAAAGGAATTCCCACTATGACCTTTATTCCATTAAGCAGAGTAAGTATTATGGTACAGAACAGGTAGTACATTAATGACTTTGATCATACTATAAACCACATCTCTGTTCCATAACAGACTATTGGAAATGTAGTAAAAACATAATGAAGGCAAAGTTTTCACGTACCAACCGGTAGCATGTAGCACAGCTAATTGGACTGTGGTGTAAAATATTGCAAGACAAACAGCCAGGTTTAAGTTGTAATAAATCTGCTTTATTTCCAGCCATGAAGCTACCTGACGTGTGCCCTATATTTAACTTTTCAAAATCAAAAGTTTCACCTCATACAGCTTACCTGGAAGACTATTAGAGCTGTTACTGAGAGAGTAATTAATTTAACCTTTTCTATATGCTCCTTGAGACCTGCTGGTAGGCTTTTATGATATTTCATTCTCACCTAAGTGGTACATATCAATTACAGGTCATCAGACCAGTTAGGAACCTAATAAATTGAACAGTGGTTACTTCTTTGTCCTAGTTTCAGCTGGGATAGAGTTAATTTTCTTCATAGTAGCTGGTACAGTGCTGAGTTTTGGGTTTAGTATGAAAATAATATTGATAACACACTAATGTTTTAGTTGGCTTTTAGTACTCACACTAAATCAAGAACTTTTCAAGTTTCCCATGCCCTGCCAGTGAGCAGGTGCACAAGAAGCTGAGAGGGAGCAGTGCCAGGACAGCTGACCCCAACTAGCCAAAGGGATATTGCATAACATATGACATCATCCTTCATATATAAACTGAAAGGAGCTGGCTGGGAGCCTCTGATTACTACTCAGGGACTGGCTGGGCACAGGTCAGTGAATGGTGAGCAATTGCATTGTGCATCATTCTTTTCCACCTTGGATTTTATTCCTCTCTTTCCCTCTCCTCTTCATTACAATTATTATTGTTGTTGTTATTGTTATTACTTTTTTATTTATTTCAATTATTAAACTTATCTTATATCAACTAACTGTTTTTACCTTTTTCCAATTTTCCTCCCTGTCCCATGTGAGGGGCGTATGGTCATGGTTTAGTGATGAATTTAGCCATGTTAGGTTCATGGTTGGACTTAAGGTCTTTTGGTTGGATCTTAAGGGTCTTTTCTAACCTAAATGATTCTATGATTTTAAGAAGAATCCTTATATTTATGAAAAGTAAAAAATACCTTGTTTTTTCATTCCATTCCTCATCTGCCTTTAAAACCTTCTAGCCTCAGGATGAATAGCTAAAATCCAAGTAGTTAGAAAGCAAAACTATAGCATTAATTATAAAAAACCTATTAAGAGCTACTGTTTTATGAAGCAAAAGCTGGGTTATAATAGAGATACTGTGATAAAACTGTAGTATAGTTTATTTGTATTTATAACTACAATAAACTTGTAACCACAGTAACAAAGATCATCTTGAAATAAAACATCTTAGGCCATGATTTCCTATCAGTATTTGTATAGTTACCATGGTTTTACTACAACATGTATAATCCACATATAATTTTATGAAGAGGAAAAAATAAGGGCATTGTGAAGAGGAACATTAGTTTTACAGTTGGATGTGTACTAGTGACATTTCATGGCTCCACCTATTGAATGATAAATGCTGCTAAAATTATTTTGAAAATTCTATACACCTAACCTCTTAGGACATTCATTTTTACCTTCTATGAAATTGAAATTAAATGCAATTATCTCATTAAAGATATTTGGGGTTTACCAAAGGAAAAAAAAATTACACAATTCCTCAACACCCTTATCTAACACAATTTATTTTCATTAAAACATATTGAGTAAAATGTTAACTGACATATTCTAGTCACTTAAACATTAGTGCTCTACTTGTCTTTGGATCTTACACAGATACCTAGCAGCTATTACATTTGTAGGGTACATTCCTAAGAAAACAAAAGGTCTATTGTCTTAGTGGGTGTCACTGTACTTTCAAACGCCCTTAAATTAGGCCAGTGGACAAGAGCTACCTTGAGTTTTCAACACCCTCCCGCTTTTTCCTCCGTATCAACTGTTTTTTTCTGATTTAGGCTTTCAACCTTCTAAAATCTGCAGAGAACATTTTGCTCCTACAGAGATGAAATACACCAAAAATTTTCATTCCCCAGGGTGAGGGATCCTTAACTACCTTTGCCTGCTGAGCAGCACAGCAGGATTCCTGCGCTCCTGTCCCTGCCCGGTCTCCTGCCCTGCCGACGGAGTGGGGAAGCACAGCAGAGGAAAAGCTGCCGGAGGCTGTTATGTGGCTGAAAGGAGGATTTGCGTGCCTTCTTGCATGCAAGTACGCGGGAAATATGGAGAAAATAAGGGAGACATTACTTGTATCCTTTCAGGCTCTGTGGGAAATGGAGTTGTTCTTTACAATGTATTCCTTGTTCACATTTTCCAGCAGGGACTCCAAAGACAGTCAAAGCAATTGATTCTCTGGGCTAAAATTTAAAGTTACGTCATTATGTCTTTCAGCCCAGCTTTACAAAGGCATCCAAAATACCACCTTAGGTCTCTAAAATTAGTATCTTGAGAATCACCTACAGAACTGCTGCTAGATAATGACTTTTCATTCCTTAAACATCACCTGCCTTCGTTATACCAGCAAAAAGACATATTTGCACCAGCTAGATTTTTTTCAGTTTTCTTTGGTGGGAGAGTCTTTCAGATATAATGCAATTCATAAGAGCACAGCTGAACATCTATAAAAAGAAGTAGAATTCTTCCCAGTGACTGCAGCATGAAAGCCCAGGTATCCTTCCTGTTCCAACAAGACTCTTAAAACAGCACCTGTAAATAAATAAGGCAATTTTTAGTAATAAGTCAGCAGCTGTATAACCATTAAAAGGTTATAATTATGGGAAAATGTGGATTTTTTTCAATGCAATCTATTTAACTCTGCTCTCAGAAGTGTCAGGTGTCTACTGTCTTCACTTGCAAAACACATCTGATATGTTTTCGAATAATGTATTTGTCAGTGGAAGTCCTTTGGAGCACCATCACTACTTTCTCTTTCAGGTGAAACAAGTTGGCTGGTCAATGAGGATGTAACAGATGCATTCATGCCTTCACAGCTAATTTTGTGAAATTAGTTTTCTTGCGTATTTATTAAAGCACAAGTTATGAAGCAACTGCCTGTGATATCAAAAATGGGAGTGTGTCATCATCACATGAAATGCAGAGAGTAAAGTCTGGCTAGTAAAATACACTTGTTAATGCTGGGTATTTTGGATACTATGGAAAATAGTACAGAAAGTAAAGATCAGGTGTAGTTCAAAGTGAAAATTTCTCTGCAAAGAAAAACTTGAAGGCTTCTAACTGCTGAAATTTAATAAGAAGGAGGATGTTGCCTAATCTAACTGTAGAAAATGAAAAGGTCTTGCTACCCAGAATACAGGCATTAATATGAGAAAAGCAATTACTTCTGAGCAGCTGAGCAAGGTATGCTAACTTCTGTTAACTTGAACAATGACACAATCCTATTGTGTTACTTCTGAGAATGCAACAAAGAAATTTTAACTGCCAGATTTACTTTTTTTCAGTCACACAAGTAGGAAAGATCTAGAAGATGAAAAAAAAATTTAAAAATAGCTTTTAAGCACTGTGTTGTGTAAGAAGAAGCTTTAAAAATTTTGAGGAGATGGGAGGAAAGGAAGGAGTAATTTGGAAAGAAGTACACTTCTTCCCAAGTGTAATTTAAAATAACATTTTGATATTCAAATAATCAATTGCAGCCAGCATATCTTGTAAACAACACAGTAATATATGTACATTAGGAATAAAAGGTTAAACTGATTACAAATATGAAAAGTAAATTGCTTCATAATATTCATCACTAAAGTAAAAATTTAAAGAACACAAACCATATATTTAGGATATGAGGAAATTATATGTTACTGTGTTTCTTGAGCTAAGAGGTGGAATATAAAAGGGTAAAGATTACTTTCCACCATTTCTGTGCTCTCCTACTCCTTGTTTGAACCTTCATGTTATAACACAACTCCAGTTTATGATCTGTGTCTCTTCCAGTGGCACAGGCAGAAGACAAGAATATGAGGAGTTATGGCTTGATTTTCTCCAAATGTCAGAAAAAGCCTTCACTGGAGGTGGAATGAGGTACAACAGCCAAGTCAGGGCACCTGGTGACCAAGAAGAAAATTGTTCTGAATCTAGCACAGGTTGCAGTATTTTGTGTGTTTTCATTGTGGGCCGGGGGGACACAACTATTTCTCTTTTAAATAGCCTAAACAAGAATGTTTAGGTAGAAATGAGCCATTGGAAACCAAAATATGTCTGACCTCTGTGAATAACCTATCCTTCCTCTTAGGGAATAAATGAAACCACATTCTTTGTGGTGGGAAGTGATAGAGATGGACAGGTTATAATAGCCACTAGAAAGACAAAAAGGGAGCAAACTCAAAAGAGGGGTGGGGTGTGGGAAACCAGAAAAACAAGGTTTATGAATCAGTTCCTCCTGCTATTCTCAAAGGAGCTGAATGAAATCCGTAACTCTTTGATGCTTTTTGAAACAGTTGTAGAATTTCCAGCAATATCTGTGCTTTTACCACCTAATAAAGGAATCTTGGATAAAAGCCATTCTAAGAATTTCTTTAATGATGCATTTATACATAAAGGTGCACAAGGGTATAGCCTTCTTATCCTAGGCAAGAACACCTACAAATAAAGTTTACCAGAGATGTCTAGTTAGGAACTCCCCAGCAGCAATGACTTTATATTTAGGCAAGCCTTGAGGTGCAAAATAACCCTTCAATATCTAATATATCCACTGATATATCAGACTCACAATTTTAACCTGACAATGTCCCCTAAATTGGCTTATCACTAATTTAAATTGGTCATTAATATAACACAATGTGTCTGTCTCCTCTTTATTGTCAGAGCTTCAATAGTTTATGTAGTGCATTTTCCAGCAATTCATTTGATTTTGCCACACCATTATTCTTTACATAAATCATTTTTATTTGAACACTTATTTTCAGCATAACCAGGAAAAATTTCACTGAGAAAATAATTTTGACACTTCGGTAAATGGGTGACTCCTCAGGTATTTATTATCTTTGGTCAACCCTTTGACACTTAACTGCCAGTGGAGCAGCAAAGCAGTCTCAGTCCCTTAGGTAATTAGGTCACACTGGTGAATCAAAGCTCCCTAATTATTTCTTGCCAGAACCAACAAAAGGATCATGGGAGCGGGGAGTGGGTGTGGGGGGGTGTTATTTGGGGGAATATGTGCTTGTGTGTGCATGGGAAAGGGGAAGAACACTTCTTACTCCCAATCCTACACACATTACCATGTCATCTGCCTTATTTTGCTCTATCCATCTTGCCTTATTGGAAGCTCCTTAATTGATGAATGAGGACTTTATCAAGCCTGGCAGGAGTCATTATGTCTGTGATTTTCCTTGAAATGTCTCTGTCATGCAGCTCAAAATTAAATTGCCAGTTTTGGACCTAACTAGAGACAGGGCAGTGACTCAAAGCACTCGGAAGAGAATGAATGATTAATGCAGTTTATAGACAGAATAGTGCTTTCTGTGTCTCATGTGCTTTTTGTATGTAATTTCCAGTGGTTCAGCTTTGGATGGATCTAATGAAAAAGGACTGGATGTTTTCCACCTTCTCTTCAGAGCATGCTATACGATTTATCCACTGACAAAGTGTGCTAATGAAATGTCACCTTGGACAGCTTGCTAAAGGATTGATGGGCTGAAAGTTTTGCACTTTATTTAACTTTTGCAGGAAAAATGAATAAGTCTTCCAAACTCTGTATGATACAGAGATCCATTATGGTTTCCCGCTTAAGAAGGAGTAGCTGCACTGGTATGGAAAAGGAGGCTATGGCAAAGAGGTGAGAATAACATTAAACAAATAATTACATAAAAAGCAGGGGTGTATGGCTTTATTGCACTCAAAGACATAAATTATAGTTGAGCTGCATAACTTTTAAAAACGTCTTTCTTCAGTATTACCTCAGTCCTTTATAAATTAATATCAGCCTCACAAATCTAGCAATTCTACTTATCTGATTTAAATATTTAAGAAACGAAAATAGCGATTCCAGCCTTCTTACCTGCACACCAGCCTTTTACATCCTTTCACCTTGGGGCTACATTCAATGCTTTCAAACTTCCATAGGGCTAATGAATAATGAACTATTATATGAATTTCACTATAATCTTTCTAGTATACCTCATATTCTGATCTTTGCTGAGAATAAAAACCAAAACCAAAACAAACAAACAAAAAAACCCAACCAACCAAACAAAAAAGACAAACCAAGAACACTACCTGAATGCTAAATGCTCACCATTGACACCTGAGTCCCTTTTTATTTTTTACCTTATACTACTTCTACTTTTTCTTTTCTTGGAATCATGTATAACTTGCCTAGCCAAAGAAAAGATCTGGCACTAGTTTTGCAACCAGTGTGATACAATAAAGGAACCGCTACCTTCCCTACCCAGACATACAAGCATTCCTCCACTAAGGTCTTGGTTTCTATTACAGAACATACATTTTGGGTCAAGACTCAATCCTTTCATTAGCAATCTTACCAATGTACTTTATGCCACTAAAAAAATACTAATGTTGCTATTTTATATTCATTAAAATTCATGGATATTTGTGTCAAACATTTTTTTAATGCACAAGAGTTCACTTGTTCTTCAAATCTTTAGTCTTTCAAGGGGAAAATAGGACCAACTCATAAAGCTGTTATCTGCTGGTTGTAAATTTGTTGTCTCCCTCCTGAAGCCAATTACAATTCATCCAGGATGTGTGTGTCTTGTTCTCAGGGTTATGCAAGCTGCCATATGCCCACCTCACTGTGACCCAAATCTAGAAGACACGTATATAACCTAGCACATTTTTTCACACAGAAATGCTGCAGAGGAGCATGCAAACAGGATTTTGCCCTCAAACTGTTCTTCACTCTAGCATTAACATCAGGAGGTTTCCTCATCTCCAAATTCAGAGACATCCTTGCTCTTACTCCAAAAGGAAGTGATGTTTTCTCTTAACCTCTCTTTCTCCTCAACACTATGCTTCTTAGATACAGGGAAAAAAAGGAGAAACAATACAAGGACATGCCAAAGATTTCTGGGACCTTCATTACTTTCTCTATCCACGTTTCCCTGTTTGCATTCAGTTTGCTGCCCCACAAGGATATGCTGAAGCTTTATGATTGTCAGATGCCTGGAAATGGCACTGAAAAAGGAAAGTCCTTTATATCCACTATGGCTGGTAACTCTGTGCAAAGGAGGCTTCCTCACCTGGTGTCGTGGTTTAACCCCAGCCAGCAGCCAAACACCATGCAGCCAGTTGCTCACTTCCCCTCACTCAGAGGGATGGAGAGGTTAATATAAGAACAATTTAATAATTTAAACAGCATAAAGAGGTAAGAACAATAATAAAAATAATAATATCAATAATAATAATAACAACAGAGTGGAAAGGTGGGGATAAAAGGGTAAAGCAAAAGCCCCACACACAAGCAAAGCAGAGCAAGGAATCCATTCACCGCTCCCCATGGGCAGGCAGGTGTTCGGCCATCCCCAGGGAAGCCGGGCTCCATCACGCGTAACGGTTACTTGGGAAGACAAACGCCATAATGCTGGATGTCCCCCCCCCTTCCTTCTTCTTCCCCCAGCTTATCTACTCAGCATGGCGTCATATGGTATGGAATATCCCTTTGGCCAGTTCAGGTCACCTGCCCTGTCTGTGTCCCCTCCCAGTTTCCTGTGCCACTCCAGCCCTCTCGCTGGCAGGGCCCAAGGAACTGAAAAGTCCTTGATTTAGCATAAACACCACCCAGCAACAACTAAAACCGTCCATGTGCTGTCAGCATTGTTCTCACATCATAGCCAAAACACAGCACTACACTAGCTACTAAGGAGAAAATCAACTCTATCCCAGCTGAAACCAGGACACCTGGACAGAACAAGTTTTAAATAAATGTTAGTATAAGTATTATATTAAGTTGCCCCCTTGTGTTTACTCAAGCTCTTCAAAGCAAGCTAAGGAAGGGGCACCTTCTCAGGACAGTGACATACCTCATCCCTGCTTTCTGAAACGCGGCTGTTTCCAGACATTTTCCCAGAAACACCTTAAGTCATGGCAGGCAAAAGCTGAACATGCTATTCTGTATGTTCTTTTCCCAGAGAGAAATGTTCAGCTTTGGTCACACCAGCTGTGTTGTCTAGAACAGTGCCTGATGTATAGTACTTAGGGAAAGAGGTCTGACATTCCCAGTTTTCTTTTCCTAGCATCAGCAAAATTGCACTAAATACTTTTCATACAGATGTTACATCCCATAAGCACTGTTTGAGAGGTAAAAATCTGAACTTCACCACTGTTAGAAATAAAGTTTGAAAAGCAGGAGGGACATGAAATAAACATGCACACACAAAAGGACAGTCTGTTCTGGTTGTCCATGCTCCTGCTGTTCCTGGCTCCACTCCAATAACCACCTCTTCTATTTCCCAAACCTTTTACCAGACTGTTTATGCATTATCACAGCAAAAACCACTGAACACAGGAATCTTCCATACAAGAAACACTTGGTTTAATTGTATTGCCTGAAAAAAAGTTTTTGAAAAAATGAACTAATAGAAACACTGAAATATGTGCTAACCACATGGTCAACATGTGTCCTCTGTCAGTTAGTCTTTTATCAGTGTGGTAGTTTAACGCCAGCTGGCAACTAAGCACCACACAGCTGCTCACTCACTCCTCCCCCAGCAGGATGGGGGGAAGTGAATGGGAAGGGTTAAAGTGAGAAAACTCATGGGTTGAGACAAAAATAATTTAATAATTCAAATATCATTAGAAGAAGGAAATAGACTCTAAGGAAAATAAAATATCAAAAAGGGAGAAATAAAACCCAAGAAAGACAAGTGACGCAAATTTAAAACAGTTCTTCACCACCAACTGACCAACACCCAGCCAGTCCCCAAGTAGCAGCCCCCTGGCCAAAGTTCCCCCTAGTTTATTGCTGAGTGTGGCATCATATGGTATGGGAGATCCCTTTGGGAGCTGGGGTGAGCTGTGCTGGTTGTGTCTCCTCCCAGTTTCTTGCATCCCTCCAACCTTCTTGTTGATGGGGTGGTGCAATGAGCAGTCAAAGGCTTTGGCATTGTGTAAGCACTGCTCAGCTATAACTAAGACATCAGTGTGTTATCAACACTATTTTCAGCACAAATCCAAAACTTAGACCCATACTAACTACTATAAAGAAAACTAACTCTACCCCAGCCAAAACAGCACAACCAGTCACTTAAGGTTTATTCTTAATGAAAATAATGCAAACATGAAACTTTTCACAGAACAAACTATTTTCTTGCCTTTTATTCCTCTTGCTCCCCTTACACCATGCAAGCATATTTCCAGACAGTGCAAAGCTTATTATTTTTAATTTATAATTGTATTAAATTACCATTTTCATTAAAAATATATCCATATACTCAGTAAAGGGCTTTGCCACAGTTGTAGCATGGCAGCTACTTATTACCCTAAGCCCAGTGGATTTGTTAATAGTTTCTTAGCTATCCATTCCTTGCCTTTTGTGGCTGTTCCAATTATAGGCTCTCTGGGGCAGACAGTAACTATACTTCTGGGGTGTATGTGTCAAGAACAAGAGAAACCATGACGAGGTTCTCTCAGCATTATCACAAAAATAAAATTAAAGTACCAAGTTCAGAATTTCCAATTGCAACTGCTAACAGCTGGTTTGGAAACAAAACTCTATTTGCTTTTGATTTGCAAATTATCTGCCATAATCGGCTTTCCCACACCATTAACTGCATGTGCAGTAATACCGTTCAGCAGGATTTCCTTTAATATTTTATGATATAAATGTCAAAAGCAAACGAAACCTCTGGTGTGCTACCTGTTCTGCAAAGGCACGTTATACATATTTGCATCTCTTTATCTGCCCATACACAACACAATGTCCTTGAATACAGTGGGGAAAAGATCACATTTCATACAGCTCCATGGATGCAAAAGGAGTGACAACAACTTGGTTTATTGAACGTATGCTGCTATTACCAACTGTTTTTCTGCAGAAGAAAAGAAAATCTATGTTGAACTGTTCAGCCGACTACCTGAAAGACAAAAGTAAGGATAAGAATTGCTCATCTCATGCTGCTATGCCCATGTTACTGCAAAGCTTTTAGATTATCTTACATATTACTAACTTATAGAGTCTTAGAATATTCATGTAAAACTGGGTCAGTTAAGGACTAAATTAAATGTTGTGGTTTAACCCCAGTCGGTAACTAAGTCCCACGCAGCTGCTTGCTCACTCCCCATCCATAGAGGGATGGAAAGGAGAACTGGAATGTAAAAGTCAAGAGCTAAGAACAATGTAATAATTAAATAAAATAAAGTAAACTCAATAATGTTAACAATAGTAATAATAACAACAGTTATAATGAAAAAGAGGGAGAAGCCGAGAGGAATGCAATCCAAAGGGAAAAGAGAAAGAAAAACAAGTGATGTACAATACAGTTGCTCACCACCAATGCCCAGCTAGTCCCCTAGCAGAAATATCAGGCCCCAGCCAACCCCCCAGTTTATATACTTAGCATGACGTCCCGTGGTATTGAACACCTCTTTTGCTAGTTCAGGTCACCTGCCCTGGCTGTGTCCCCTCCCAGTTTCCCGTGCCCCTCCAGCCCTCTTGCTGGTAGGGCCCAAGGTACTGAAAAGTCCTTGATTTAGTATAAACATCGCCTGCAACAACTAAAACCATCCATGTGCTGTCAGCATTGTTCTCACACCAAATCCAAACCACAGCACTGCACCAGCTACCAAGAAGAAAACTGACTCTATCAGTTGAAACCAGGACATTAAGAAAAAGCATGTCCTCTGAAGGCTCTTGCGTGACAAGTTAAACATAATCTTTAATTTTATTTTACAGCAATTTTTACAACATTTTTTCTCTAATCTGTATTGTGATTAAAAAAAGAAGTCAAAAATATAAGAAAATATTCCCAAACAATATCTTACGTAGTTCACACAGCTATGTAGTATCCATTCTAGCACACATACAAGGAAAATTTTAATCAGTAATTCTGTAACTATATCAATGCAAACATACAGAGCCAGGATTAGGTTTGCCTTAAGTATAGCTTTATCATTACTGAAGTAAATCAAATTATGTTAAGTGCTAAAACAGACCTTAGCAATATCAAAAGGAATTTGGAATTCATATACTTTACTGCTTGCAAATTGTAAACATTATGAAACAATATGTGCCATACCAGCCTTGGGTCCAGTTCTACAATTCCTTCCTGTTCTTTTGCTGCCAAAGAAAACTATTGCATGGCATGGTCTGCTTCAGCATACCCTCATGCGGAATGCTGTGGGGCTCCTACAGAAATTTAATGGAAACACTAGTTGTCCTCCCCTTGGAGAGAAAAAAGGTCAGAGAGAAACAAAAGGTCTCTCAGTCAAGGGTTGAATGCTTCTCTGAATACAATGCTTCTGATTTAAGAGGTGTAAAAACTATTTTGATATCAGATTAATTTAGCCAACTGGAGTCAAGCAGCTTCTTATTAACAGCACTGTCAATATCTAACAAAGTCTCCATTATTTCCCATGAAGACATTCAACGGAAGAAAAGTGCACAAATAGCAAGTGTTGTCGGGCAACCCTTTAGCAGGACACTTTATTACCTTTGCAGACAGAACTGTTATATGTCCAAACCAATCATCCTACAGCATAACATAGCAAACTCTATATTCAGCATCAATGGACTGATAGTAAATTCTACAATGACAAACGCCCCAGAATATTAAAATTCTACAATTGACTGTACAAACTTGATTCACACCAGTGGAAATACACCTTTCAATTTCAATTGAACAAACACATTTTCCAGTTTGAAAATTACATCTTGTTTTTTCTTTTTCAAAAAGCCTTTTACTTCACTTGAGAAGTTGGTGCTCATGTACATAAACAACAGTTCAGTACTTATTCTTTCCTTAAGTTCATGCTTTACTTAGGGTCCAGTACTAAACCATTATCCTATCAACCAATATTGCATACAAGCAATAATGAGATTTCTGTTTACGGCATGTAAGCATCCCATATTTACGTTTTGTTCTTGTGAGAGAAGGAGAACGTCTAAAATTTAGTGTTGAAGTCTAGCAGAATAAGAGTCAAAGGTATTCATAAACTGAATGCCCAAGTCAAAACATCTGTAATTTGGGTGTTTCTAGAGAAATCAACAGCTTATAGCATGTAACATATTTAAAAGATAGCTTGCATTGGTTTCCATTTTAGCTGCAAGCCCTCAGCACTTCCTGCAATTCAGATTGCATGACTCCAGACAGACATTCAAAAAAAATTAGATAACCAAATCAGTTTGGTTTAGTTTTGTGATAGGGGATTTGAGAAATCCAAATTTCTCAGTGCAGGTTTCAGTTGCTTTGGCTGTTGCTTATCTCCTGCAACTTCTTTCCTCATTCAGCTTCTATCTCTGGAATAACTGAAGAAATCTCCTTCACTATTGCAGAGACAAGATGTGGACATAGGAAATCTGAGAATGTGTATTTGGGCTGCACGTTCACCAGAGAGGTTGTAACCTGACCAAAGGTAGAGATTTTAGTCCTTCCAGATTTGAAGGCTCCAGAGAGTCAGCAACAGTGTCTCCACCTATAGATCTCTTACGGGAATCCCAGATACAATGAAAATGACTTATTTTAAAACTGACTTTTGGGTGGACGTTCAAGGGGAAAGCAAAAAAAAAAAGTCAATAAATATAATTTCATCCTGAACACCTAAGCAGTAGAATACGCAGTCCTATAATGGAATTATCAAGAAACTTTTGTATTAAAGTGCTAGCTGCATTTCATACTGGAGGACCAATTTGTCTATAATAGCAAACAGATTACTGAAACAAGATACTGGAATTTCCCATGAGTACTCATATGCATTAAAAAATGCAGATACAGAAACAGCTATGAAGCCTGTGAATCAATTCCTGCCTGCTGCTTCTTCTCACAGTGACATTTTTTTTCAAGTAGTATCACGGCCTTTAAAATTTGGCAAGAAGAAATCTATCATTAATATTATAACTCAAAGGCAATGCAAATGAAGGCTTGAATACAGGTGCTAAATTAGCAAGGTTTGTGATAATTACTTCATTTTGGTCTGTTCATGCTGGGTATTCTAATACCTAATACATATATTATCAAGCACACTTAATGCAGCTTACCTTGGTGAATAACAATAGCATTATTAAAACACAATTACAAGACACCATACATAGTTGGTAACAGATACTAACACCTTTTTATATGGAATTTGTTCAAGGTTTTGAAATCATTTAGTATGGAAGCTATCAATTTCAACAGTCAAACACTGTTAAGCCTGACACATGCACTAGAGCTGATGAAAATTTTCCTCTCTGATGTTTTTCTGTAAATGGAAATTATTTTATTATAATTTCAAGCATTTAGATTTTGTAACAGTAACAAAGTAACAATTATTTTGCATTGAGAAGGGCATTCTTCTGCACTTGCACACCGAAAATGTTCAATATAGTCATCTTCAGACAATACTTTTGGGTTGCCAGAGGCAGACAAACACTACCAGTTCTCACACTTTTTTTTATGTAAGCCAGTAACTTACAAAGAAAAACAAGGAAGAAAATTTTGTTACTGAATTGGGACAAATATCTTGCTCCCTACTCACTCCACCTCATTCAGTGATGCAATTAACCAGGACAGAATCAACTAGTAAACGATGTGCTTATGATTCATGTTAATGGCATTTCTGAACAGATTGATAATGAGTCTCTGATGCATTTACTAAAGTCTAGAACCTGAGAATATTACTTGAATTTTAAATCTTTACACCAGCAACCTCTTTGAAATCCAAATTTTTGCTTACAATGAATTTGGCAAAGCATGAACAAAGATTAAACTGGGAAAGCAGTTAGTATATGATTTTCACCAAGGTTGTCAGAAACAATCCCTCTAAGATAAAAGTTGGAATTATTAGGCTTGTATAATAGGTTTTACTAGGAAATGTGGTTCTTATTTTTGCACAATGCTTGATCTTTTGGAAGAAGACAGCAAAACATCTTCTGGGATGAAAAAACTGTGAGCATGCTAGTAGACAGTACCCTAAGCAAGTTCTAGGAGATAAGGATTTCACTGTATGTAGAAAGCTCTTTACAGCAGTATTTAGCCTCACTCAAAGGACTGATTCCTTTGAAGTGCTGTATGTAATACATAGGAAGGAAGAGGACTAAGCAGAAGTCTGTAGTTTGTTTAAACATTGGTTATGTCCAACCTAGTATCAGAAAAGAGACAGCAGGAAACTTAAGTCAGCACATACAACTGAGGACATATAATTGCCCATACACTTTTTATTTAAAAGATAATTTCATGTTTGAAATCATAAGAAAGGTTATCATTAAAGTGACCAGAATTAAATAAAGAAAGGGCACTGTAAAATGGAAGTTTGGCAGAATACGGTCTTAGCAACAGAGGCATGTGCCACAGAGCATTACTCTCAAAACAGCAGAGGAAAATGCATTTCAAATACTAGCAGAAGGAGGCTGGCAACCTCGGGGTAAAACCAGAACACCAACACTCTAAAAATGTTATAACACACTCTAATATGAATTCAGGCTTAAGAGAAGATTTAAGAGAGACTTCTGTGGAGATGTACAACCAGAAGGAACATCCTGTAACAATATAGCCACCTCCAACTTTTACAAGTGCCTGTATCAGGTAATACACTTCACAAAATTATCAAGCTTTAGCTCAAACTCCACTGGATTTTCATCCTGCTTATTCTCGCATTCTTCTCAAGTTTCTACTCACCTTTTCAATAGATAATTTTGGAAATAAGCAGCTTTGGAAAAGGAGTTGTTGGCCTGTATTATGGGGGATGGAGTCAGGGGGGAGGCTAATCTTTTTCAAGATCCCCAATAAGAATTATGATGGGTTACTGGGATATTGTTTGAAAGGTTCAGAAGCTGTATGGGCACAGTGCAGGAGGGTGCCTTCTGTGGAAGAATCTGTGGAGATGCTAAAAATGTCACTGAAGAATTATAAGCTTGCACAGAAGTGACAGAAAAGTATGGGGAATGAGAAAAAGAAAATCATAAATGTGTGGAAGAAATATTATCAATATAAGCCAGCTATCAGTGTCAGTGAGACTAGACTATAGGTGCTTTGTTCCAGGATACAAGTAAGAAAACTTTAGAGAGTTTTATTTTTTTTTATTTTTTATATTTTTTATATTTTTCAGTGCAGATCAAGCACTTAAACAGAAGTCTCTGTCTAAAAAGGGGCCTTAGCTCCCCAGAGACTCAATTCTGCCAGTGTGACAAACAACTTCTTTCATATAGTTTCACCCTTTCTTTCATGCTAGGATCCAAGAGACTAAAATGCAAACCAAGGGTGTTTGATGTACTCACCTGGGCTGTTTCAAGCTACCTTCTGTGAATAGATTCTACAAAACAGCTATAATCCTGTTTTCATTTATATATTAGAAAGCAAGGAACAAAGCCTCAGCCAACTCAGCTCTGGTTTTTCTGAGAGTCTTCTACTGACTACATTGAAATATGGATTCTACCATGGTCACCAGGAAGGACATAATGAAATTTAGTGTGTGGACTGGTGAAAACAAAGTTCCTGTTTACCTTGTTGTTCTTTTGCTGATTTTCTCTATTCAGGTTATTAGTATTCCTTTCATGCATTTCACAAACTCTCAGTTTTGTGTTCTGCTGTCACTAAGCCATACTATTTACACTTGTTTTGGCACTAGCTTGGGTGACCTTTTCAAGTTACTATGTGAAAGAAGTCAACTTCAGTAAAAGTACACCCTTTCCAATAAAAAGTCCTAAAAGGAATCATAGAATAGTTTGGGTTGGAAGGGACCTTAAAGATCACCTAGTTCCAACCCCCTGCCATGGGCAGGGACACCTTCCACTAGACCAGGTTTCTTAGAGCCCCATCCAGCTTGGCCTTGAACACTGCCAGGGATGGGGCATCCACAGCTGCTCTGGGCAACCTGTCCCAGTGCCTCACCACCCTCACAGGGAAGAATTTCTTCTTAGTGTCTAATCCAAATCTACCTTCCTTCAGTAGGTAGATTTACTCCTTTTCCTATTACTACAGGCCCTACTAAAAGGTCTCTCCCTGTCTTTCTTATAAGCCCTCTTTAAAAACCAAAAAGCTGCTACAAGGTCTCCCTTGAACCTTCACTTTCCCAGGCTGAACAACCCCAGCTTTCTCAGCCTGTCTTCATAGGAGAGGTGCTCCAGCTCCCTGATCCTCTTCATGGCCCTTCCTCCTCTGGACTCTCTCCAACAGGTCCATGTCCTCCTTATGCTGGGAGCCCAGAGCTGAACACAGTACTCCGGGTGGGGTCTCACCAGAGCGGAGTAGAAAATGTTCATTAAATGCTAAGGTAGGAAGTTTGTTCTTTTGCATTAAAGTTTATGGTCAATCATTTGTAAAGGTGAGATTTGTGTATTTCAAATTGACACCTGATAAAAGTAGGTGTTCTAAGGAACTGATAAAGCATCCATTCAAAAGAAAGCAAACTATGGTTCTTCACCAAAGCCAGAACAAATCTGGTGCCTATTTTAATGTAAGAAGCAGCAAATTCTTCATCTTCAATAAACTGAGAATTCCCTGAGGGGAAAACAGCTTATGAGAACAATACCTTGAATACAGGGTTTCTTGGCATAATTGCAAAGGGGGGGGGGGGGGGGGGAGGTGATCAGATTTTCAAAGCAAAGGTTCTGTAAAGCAATTTTATCCTCTGCTCTCAGATGTTCTAGAACACAAATATATCACAAGTCTGAATAAAAATGCGCAGTTATAGCAAAATGCAGTATGCAGCCATTTTTACTTGTGTATATAAAACAGATGTAAGCTGCTTTTTTCCTCACTGCAATTTCCTACAACAAAATGCAACCTCCGTGAAGATCAGTGCTGACATACTTTTTCATGACCACCAGAAAAGCTTCTGCAAATACATTTTGAGGGCAGAAACTACATAGCCACACAAGCTTGTATTTCCAGTCATTTAGATCATGTATAGAAAAATCAAGCACAAAACAAGCACCAGAGAAGACACAAAATAGAACAGAGTATTACAAGTTACACTAAGTACACAGGGAATACAGAGGTGCAGAAAAATATTGTTCAAAGTATCTTCTTAGTTATACCTAGAAAATAAGATAAAATAGTAAAATTTGGTAAGATTCCTACTGAAAGCTGAAATACTGGGACAGGCAGAGAAGAGGAAAAGAGGAACTGTGTGTCATCTTTTAAAATACTGGTCTAGGAAAAGGTGAACATAGTATTTGGTACTCAGTTTTGCTGCAATATCAAGAAGCACACAACGTTTTGCATGTTACTCTGGATACCTGTTAAACTCTGTTATTTTGGATGTAACATTTTAAAAAGTCTGAATAAAGAGTTCCTGGATTTTGTAGTTTTACTATGTATCAGTTACTGAAGATCTTTTGAGTATATTTCTGGGACTTAGGCTGGTTTTGATGGGTACCAGCTGTGTTAATCTACCATGTCTAATCACATGCTTCTGCTATTTCGTTTTTTTCCTCAGACCTGTTCTCTTTCTTTCCAGATTCAGATTTCACCTGGTTAATGTAAATTGTTATGTACATACATTAAAGGGCTTTTGGTAGCTTGAATTTGCACATTTTCCTCTGTGCTTTGTTTAACCTTTTGATTTCCATATTTTCCCCATGTGAGATTTCTCTCTGAGCTTCACATGGTCTGTTTTGCAGACAGTGTGTACTACAGGTCTCTTGGAGCAATGCTCAGGTCCCTCCACTGCCTGGCAGCTCTTCTGCTATGGCCTCCACTTCTCTTACCTCTAAACACCGTGACACACGAAATAAAATCCTTCTTTGTGAAAACAAAACCCGTGGTGAAGTCAGACATAACTCTACCATCTGAAACAAGCTATCTGCTTACATGCTAGAAGGCAAGAGAGTTCCCTGAGTTCAAAAGGAAGGAGAGAAAACCAAAGCTGACTACCTCTGTGCAGTCAGATGAGTAAAGGGAGTGCTGCATAAGAAGTCATTTTGGGTTAAAGGACCTCGGGGTTCATAGTTTTCTCTCTACAGTACTTCAAGTGCTGTTCTAGCATGTGAAAAGTCAATAGGATCCCTTTTATTTATTTCAGTGGATACAAAGGCTATATTTAAGCCCTTGAGCTGTACAAAAACCCTTAAGGAGACCTTAAGAAAATGGGACAGAGTAGAGCTCAGTATTTCTCCGAGATATAACGAAACTGCACGTTCGTAGGTACTTTTGGAGATAAGGCATTTGTAAGTTTAAACAAGGCTCCATAAAGGTATGCTTTGACTCTTTAATTTTTCCCTTCCACAGCAAGACAAAGCAAGTGTCACTTATTTTAATAAAAATTATTTTTTTATGACATTCTCCCTCGTGACATCTTGCTGAGAGATGCATATCATTTCTGATTGGGCACCTTACAGATGGTCTAGGCAATTTAACATGCTATGTTGGAGGCTCCAAGGAGACAAAAAGTCTCCCTCTACTTTTTATCCTATTTCGACAACTGTAAAGAACAACAATGTTAAAACATTAAACAATTGTTTAAATTTTAAATATGATATTTTTCTTTTTAATGTTGAAACACAGTTACAGAACGTTGAAACTAGTTTACAGTCTGTAATGGACCCTGCTAGTGGCACCAATGTCATCTCAGCCAGATGGCCTTCACAAATTGGCACTGTATAAATGACAATTGTGATTATCATGGAGTAAACTCATGCACTTCAGCTTCTATTGTACAGAGTGAAATTTCTTTGCATACTCATTCCTGCCCCACAAACTGCTATTGTTTAACCAAAAGCGGTTGTGTTGACTTTCATTCACAAAACAGAAGATCAGATCAATCCTATCTTAAGAAGTTAAAGGGCATCACTTCCTAAGTACTTGTGAGTTGACACAAGGGCCAGTGTTTGTAACATGAGGAAAAAAAGACTGAGTGGAATTTAAACACCATTGAAAATGACTGTAAAATCAACAATGAAGGAATCTAAATACATTGCATAGGATTCACATGTATATAAATATACTTCTGCTGTGGACAGCAGGATATAGCTTTTCCATAGGGAGATCACAAACAGCTTCACAAAGGAGGTGAAAACGCATGACAAGCTATAGATATTGAGACTGATGCTGTGGAAAGTGAAGACTTGTTCAGCCCTGCCTAGTCAGTCAGTGGTAGAAATAAAAGGGTCTGGAATTTCAGACTGCTACTCTATTAAAGAACAAGATCTAGTCTCTTTGCTACTTTTTTCCATAGGGCAGAACTTCCTGACCAACTGCGTCAACCTCTCAATCAAGCACCACCGAGTAAACTAAGATTAGGAACCCAGATTCAAAATGTCTTTTGTTTTACCACAGTAAGATGAATCCTGCTGCAAAAACTTGCTCAGCTGACAAATTAATCAGGCGAGAGTCCTGCTCTGCTAAAGCAGCAGTGGCTCTGCAGGTCAGAGCAACTGCTCTGGCCCCTGGGAGGTCAGACCCAGTTCCCTGCTTTGGCAGTTCGGGCAAGTCATAAAGCCACGCTTTAGCCCAGGGGTCCTCAAACTACGGCCCGCGGGCTGGATACAGCCCCCCAGGGTCCTCAGTCTGCCCCCAGTATTTACAGACCCCCCTGCACCCCCGCCGGGGGCTGGGGGGGAAACCAAGCAGCCGCAGATGGCTGCCTGCCGCTGCATCCGCGCCGGCCCCTGGTTAAACAGTTTGGGGACCCCTGCATTAGCCTCTACCTGTGAAATGGAAATAAAAGTCTCTTGCTTCGAAAAGTTGTTGCGATGACAAGCCTGTTGAATGCTGTAAGGTACACGGGTACTGTGGCAATGAGGAATATAGAAATAGATGTTTGTGTGTGCACATGCATTCACACCTACTCTAGATAATTCTGGTAACAGCTTTGTAATAATAAAGTTTGCCAAGCTGCTCCCCAGGAGTAAAATGGTCCCTGTCACTTTTAAAGAAATATGCAGAAGTACTCCAAGTGCCATGGCTTGAATGACACCAAATTCATAAAACTATGCTGTAAGCCACTGATAATATTTTGAAATAAAGTGGGGGAATAAAAAGATGGAGATTTGCTCTGCTTACGTGTATGAGTACGTATTCGTGTGTATGAGAGAGGGGCTGAAGGAGAAAGAATGCATTTCTCCATTCATGATATGGCCAAAAAAAAAAAAAGAATCTTTGAGAAAATGACAAATAATGTCTTCAAAAACAGCTCATCAGAAGTGAGGAAATTAATCCCAATTGTCTGTTATTCTCCTTTGCAGCCTGTGGACTTCTCTAGAAGATAACCTTTTTTATGACCTTCATATGATTTTTGTAGTTTATGTTAATATTCTTTTTAATTCATGAAGAAAGAAAAAAGATCTTTTCAATTATTCTTGCTTTCATTTTCACGCATTTTTACCAAAGAGTTCAACAATAATTTTATTTACTGCAGAGCTCTTTTGCTTAAGCACAAGCGATTTATTATTGAATAGAAATCACCTGACAAAAAAAAAAATCATCAAAATGCTACAACAGCAATCACTGTCTCATGCAAACTATGGCACACCCACGTACACACTGAATTTCCTCTAACAGTGACCTTTACTGTGCTACTTGCTTCTACAGGAAAAACACTTGAAAAAAATTCATGATTTGTATGATTGCTTAACGTAGTAATGAGCTGAGAGGATTCAACAATATAATGGACTGGATGTTTTCTTTGGTTACCTGATAACAATTTCTCACCATGAACTGAATTAAGCTTATGTAGGAGTCATACATTTCATGAACCGGCAGCACAAAATGGTAGAGAAATGAGTCTATGTAGTCTCATTCCAGCCTCTGATGGCTGAATTTATCCACACAAGACTGCTAAACAACATGTGCGTGGTGTTTTGTAAAAGATGATTCTCCAGTATTTTTTTGTAAGAGGTGTACCAAGTCACTCTGAAAACAATTATAGAAGACAAACTGTTGTAATAGCTGTTACATGAATAGATCACCAACATGTTGGCAGACAATACTGGATTAGTCTGGGTTTTTTTAATTCAATCATAGTGTTGTCTTGCTATTAATTTCTCCAGTCTAGTACATATATTCAGGTGATGGATAATCCTGGAAGTAAGTCTCTGTACTACAGCATTAGAACAAAATGCTCAGACCACACTTTTACAGCAAGGAAAAGAAAACAAAAGAAGAAAAAAATGTTCCTTGCATTTAACATAGCTGGTCTTTACTTATTTGCTTTATCAGCTGCAGTCACTGGCCGTTATGCAGGTGAGCAGTATTAACATATACAATTGTGGGAGCACTTCTGATTTTACAGCTCCCCAGCCTCACCTGACAGCTTTGCCTTGGAGAACTGAAACTGGCTAGATCATCATTCAAACTGAAACAGGAAAAAGAGTGTTTTAAGACCATCCTTCATCCTTGTTAACAGCTCCTTGATCTCATAATAAAATCTTCCATGGCTTTTCCTCTGACATTTTGGCCTTTTCCTTAGCTCACTCTGCCTAATTTTCACTATCTTGCTATTTCCTAATCAGGAAAGGGAGAATCCCTTATATGGGAATCACCCTTAGTGGTCATTTGAAAACTCCTTTTAGTCTTATTTATTTATGATGGGTTTGGAAGATCTAGAAATCATTGCTTTTTACTCTTATTGAACATCATTAGTTTGCAGAGGAATCTAACAGAGTTTTTGACATCAGGCAACTACATTCCTGACTAGTTTGGAAGATTTGTTGCAATATTATGCAGTTCAAAATGGATTCATACATATTCATATATGCAAGAGAAGGAATAATTCAAGGATATTAACTTCTATGCTGAGTTGCACAGGGATTTTGTGCGCACATGTACCCATATTGTATCTTGACTAATTCATTCCATTTCTATTACTAACAGAAAGTTGTGGCGACAGTTTCAGAGCAAGATATGCACTTTTGGCTATGCTTTACACAAAAAAAAAAAAAAAACCAAAACCAAAAAAACCCACACACTAGTTCCCCAGCTTATTTGGAGCAGAAAGTGGCATTCTGATTTGCAAAAAGGTCTAACAGAATTATGTAACTTGAAATTAATTATTCGTAATTCAGATTGCATAAACTTATTCCTCAATTCCTAATTAATGTTAACACTGAAAATTGCAGTTCCTACTAAGTCACATTTGCCATTAGTAGAGATATTTATTACCAAGGATAAGGTAAATTTTTCTTAAGATTCCCCAAGATATACAAAAGCTTCAGCATGATGAGCAAATGATTTGAAGTCAAACACAGTCAAATGACTCAGCACATTTTCTTTCAGGTCAACATTTGACATGGATCTGAACAGAGTGTTGCTTGTTCCCCTAGGTAGACTGATTAGAATATATATTAGAATATATACCACTGATCTCTTAAGTTATTTCCAGTAGTAGAAAAAAATATTTCTCCATAATTAAAAAGTACATTCTAAATGTCAAGCCATACATTTAAAAGTCAGGCCACTGTTGAAACTACTAGTCATATAAAGTTTTACAGTTCCCTTGAGATTTACTTGTGACAACTGTATGGGGCTGTTTCCCTAGATCACCAGTGCTGAATTTTGTATTCTGCTGAAATGTTTCGTGGTTATCTATCAGAGTATGGATTAGCATGCTCATTTCTCAAGTTTTCATTATGGTAGACCTTCTCCAGGTTTGTGCTTTTTAGCTCAACCAGATTGTTTTACTTTCCCACAAGTCCTCTCCAATGGCCTATACCCAGCTGTTCAAGTCTACTGCTTGGCATAATCAAATCTTTTTGGAAGATCTTGAAGGAAATCCAAGCAGAAAGAACTTCAGCTCCAGCAGCCTGGAGACACAGAAGTCATTGGCACCATCTATAGTATACAAAGATTTGTTGCAGACCTTTGCAGATCAGCCACATACATACCTTCTGATCTTGTGCTTAAATGCAAGTATTCTCCAAAATTTCCAAATATTTTCTTAAGCATGCTCAATAGAATAACCTTTAAAATAACGGGGGCTGGGAACCCAACAAACCAAAAAAACCCAACAAACCTACAGGATGCATTTTAAAATAGGATAAACACAGGTTTCTGCACTTGAACAACAATAACCTTTTACACAAATAGACATGGAAGAGCAAGCTCCTATGTAACAAGTTTGCAGAAAAGAATCTAAAAATTATCCTGCATCACAGAAGTAATACCAACTAAAAATGTGTTGATATCATGAAAAAAGCAATAATCAATGTTGACCACATAAACTAGAATATAGGTTGTTAATGGAAATAACAGACTCTTACAGTTTCCTCAGCTATTGGGAAACACATTTGGAAAACTTCAACTGGTATATCAAATTTTAGGCACAGAATCACTGGAGAAATTCCTGAGGAGTGAAAGCATATAAATCTAGAAGATAGGAACTTGGGGAAGATTTAAAAATGGACTTGCTTTGACAACCAGATGAAGGGAAAACAGTATTATAACTTCTAAATATATATAAGTATATATAGCTCCACACAATAAAAGGAAGAAGCAATCTGCTCTCCACATTAACAGAACACAGAGTAATAGGATCCAACGTGATCATAGCCATGTCTATATGACTCCAGCTTAGGGGCCTAGAAGGGTTACCAGTAGCACAAGAATCTATACATCAAGCTCCCTTGCATAGCTTGGACTTCTACCCTGAGGCCAGGTTTCTGAAAAAAGCTAGTATTAGAACCTAGACATTCTGAAGAACTGGTCCCAGATTTAGGAAAACCATATACATTTCACAATTGGCACCCTATTATTGTATGGAATTAGCCCCATAGGTCTGCTTTCAACATCAAAAAAAATTTTCTCTTCCCAAAATGCAATCTTCCCCAAAGAACACAGAGTTTAAAAACAAAACCCAAACAGAATAAAAGAAGAAAAAAAGGTTATTTTCACATTTGTTAGAATTTCCAGCTGTTCTTCTCTGTTGTATTCACTGTATTCCCATTTTTTAAGTGCAGCAGTTCATTTGCATAGTAATTATGAAGTTTAACAAATAGCATTAATGGCTGAGAGGTACACTCCATTTAAATTACTAACAGTACTACATTGCACATTTATAACCGCAATTTAAAAATGAAAGCTCTTCAATCCTAATGTGCCATATAGATCCCCAATGCTCAGCAATATTTGTTTTTTAAGAAGGTAAAACCTCTTCCCCAGTCCATTGTGAAAGCTCTGCTCTTTAGTGACTTCCAAAACACTATTCATAAATACTGATTAGGCACTATTTCACCATAGGGTGCTGCATTACTAGCACAGCTCCCTACGCAGGGCCAAACTGGAAATGTTAGCATAGTAAATCAGGCCAAATGTCCTGGTAATTCTATACAGGAAAGATCATCTTTAATAAACAGACGTTAACTAGGGACTCAGTTCATTTTAGTTTTAGTTTGTAGGTGTCAAATGCCAGGGACTGATTTAAGGGGAAAAAGCTATGGGCAAGGAATGCATAATGTGATTGCACCATTTAAAGGGAAAAAGCTTGAGGACACAGAGTGTTTGCAGTGTGGCTGGCTGACAAACAGCAAAGGGAGTGGATCCAAGAGATAATTCATTCTGCTAAATAATGGGACACATATGTTATCTGGTACCTTCTTGAAAGTGCCACAAATTGGCCACTTCTACAGCTTGTTATGAAAGGCTTCTGTATACCTGCAGAGTTCTTTGACTGCTCTTTGGACTAGTGCCTCATAACACCCTGTTAAGCATAAAATGTACTAAAGGCATTAAGACTTTTTTTAATTGTCAAATCATTACAGAAGCAGTGTAGAAATTAGAGAGGCGTTCAGCTGTCCATCATACTTCATTCGTACTTCTTATAATCACTAAATACATAGTAAACAGTTGTGTCCATTTAGTTCTTAAACATAGTATTTCATAAGAAAAAAAAAAACCAAAAAACACCATCACATTTCACCCAGGATATTTGGCTGCAATTACACTGTCAGAGCCATTTCCCCGCCCCTGTGATAGCCCTGCATCAGGCAAAAACTTTGGCTTCTCTCTGTTCCTTGACATATGAAGGATTCTTGAATGTTTGGCTGTACTGGAATCTACAGTGCCCTTAGAGGCCACCTGGAGGGATGTGCAGGTAAGGTACCAATTAATTACTGCACACTTCTTTTCTGACAAGCTTCTCTTAAAAAATGGCACTTCCACTGCTGGTAAACAGTGTTCCAACATTGTTTCCAGAAATGTCAATTAGATCTGCAAGAAACATGACATGAACCTGGAGAATTATTATTTCACTTGGAGATTTATACCACCCAATACCATTTATCCCTCCATGAGTTTAGGAACCTAGCATACATTAACAGTGGGAAAATAATACAAGTCTTTGGTGTGGCTTGGTGCACTTTTCCACCCTTAGACTTCATAAAAGTTGTCTACCATATTTGAAAACACTGTTCCTCATGCAGAATTTGACAGACAAGTTAATGTTGACTGCCCTGAGAGCTCTCTCCTTTGGCCCAACCCACCTTTGATGGAAAGAGGTGAAGCCTGGAGGAGACAATCTGTCTGTACCTCACCATGCTCAAATTTGCAGGCTTTACTGTAGGTCTTACACAATTTCTTGACAGAATTGACAGAGTCTTTGGTACATCAGAGAATGCACTAAAGAAGAAAACCTCCCTATTCTGCTAAAACTCATACCCATGTCCTTCCCACATCAAGTCACTTCAGTAATAATAATAACCCTGACAGTGCTATGGATGCCCATGCAGAAGAACATTGATGCAAGACCTGTGCCTTAACATTAAAAACAGCATAAAGGAAAACTGCCTTGCCAAATTTTGTTCTTGGCATGACAAAGAGATTGCTTTTCCAACCTATGGTGTCTTCAACACTCTGACAAGCCTCTCATTACAAGTCTCCAGAGAAATGGAGGAGGAAAACAACCCTCAAGAGAAAGAAGAGATCAGCCTGGTGTGGTAAAGGACCACTAAACATTACCAGCCATGACAGATCGTTCAGTTTCTTCCAGGAGTTTCACAGCATTGCACTGTTCAGGGAATTGAATACACTGTATTTTGCTGCACTGGGATTTTAAGGATTTGCCTTGCAGAATGCACAGATTTCTACAGAGTGGTAAACAGAGAAATATTGGCTTTTCTACAGAAAATACATTTTCCTCCAAGTATTCTTTACATTCCTTACATCAGGAACCTCAGTTTACCAGAAAAAGGCTTTTTCCCTTTCTGAATGATGAAAAAGTCAATAGGAGATTTTAGCTCTAAATATGACCTTTCTTGTGTTATCATGTTATACCATGTGATACCATGACAAAACCAGTCACATAACACTTTGACTGGAAGAAGTAAAGGAAGACAGAGATCTTTTTTTTTTCTGAAAACGCATCACTGATATTAAGGCAATTATGTTAGGTTTAACGTTCAATTACGTTAGGTTTATTCATGGATCATAGGCTGTGGTGATCCAGTCTTTTTAAGAGGTCTTCTATCCAGTGTCCATATTAGAGTATTGCATGATCTTGGGAAAACACAGCTAAACTAACTAATAAGGTGACATGACGTAGTGATTTTGAGATGACATTGCAGTGCTAGAAAACAGACAAATACCACTGCAAATCAATAGTCAGAACACAAAAGTTACTGTGTATAACCAGAATATGTTGACTAATCCCTGGCCTTTCACAAATTTGCAAGGAAATATCATTCTTGTCTTCTTTCTGCCTATGGAGGAAAACAGATTGATTAGTGACTTAGGCACCACTCACAGCTGCATCTCTGTTTCTCCTGATTTCTCGTGTCAATGCCACCACTTCCAAAATTGTAGTCATGTTCTCTGATGGTGTGTATGGTGAATGCACATATACACAATACTATGTAAGAAAGGGAGTCACAGTTGCTGCAAAAAAGTCCTTTGTTAGAACTTTATCCTGCCTATACAGCAGTTTAGGAAGGCTGTCAAAGATAGTCAAGCTTCCTAGTATGGTTTATGAAAACAAATGTACACCCATATTTTTCATAATACTGAAATACAGTTTGTTTCATTTTAGTAAAATACTATTTTGCTTAATGTTATTTGCACTATAACATAACGATCTTCTACAAAAATATATTTTTAATACAATTTCTTCCCAGACTTGATAATAAAGCATAAATTCCTGTATGCTTTATACCATTTCAAATTTCAAAGGACAGACAGTAATAGCCTTGGTATTGCTTTTGCTGGCATTTGGGTAAATTAACTGTATAATGAGTCCTTGATTGTCCTCAACCAAAACTTTGTTGGACAAGTTCATTTACAATGCTCAAACAGAATGACTTTCCAATCTGGCTTAGAGGCCCCTAGATTGCTGCAAATGTGACCTGACATTTCCTTATAGGTGAAATATTAGATTATAGCAAGGAATACAATAACATAATTTTATTTTAGAGTCTAAGTGAAAGTGATGGTCAAACAGATTAAGATGTAAAATCCCTTTGTAAAATTAAATGATTTATAATCTGATGCATACCCCTTGTTTTATCTGCCATATAATAAAATTATTTTATGCAATACAGTAGCTGTATTCATTGGTATTGCTGACAAAACAAATCCAGTATCATTGCTGGGCGGGGGGGGAGGGGGATGGGGGGTATGAGGATGACATCAAGAAGGCAGTTATTCTGACTTCTAAAGTCTTATCTCTAAAATAAGAACACTTGCAAATTTTGGCCATTAAACTGGTTTTTCTTTCACCTATAATGTTACTCGGAACCATCAACCTTCTAGCCATCTTTTTACAATATCAATGTTTTAAATGACTAGATATTTTCATACTTTCTGTGGTTAATCAGCAGATTTACATCAGTCTCTAATTGTTTGCAATTTTGTGCCCACAAGCAACTGGATGACCCAGACAGCCTAGGTGTAATTGTTTAGAAGCCTGGACATTTCATAACTAACTCTTATCCAATGATTTAACCTAATGCCATCAATCCACATCAGTGAAACTGCAGGATTAAAATCAGAAGTAGTAGCTAAAATTTGGTCTAAAAGCTTTGATACACTTTTTTAAATCTTAGGTTTTTTTCTGTGTAACTCTTAGGAGTCTTACCCTATTAAAATTTATAGGTAATTCCTTCAACTGCTCATTTCTCCTGCAAACTACTACTACTGGTCAGACTGCATACTTGAAAAGCATAGTGAACTTATAACAATTAATTCATCAAGATGAATGATATTTACAACAGAAACTTTCAATTTCTATCTTAAGTTATATAGCTCTTTCTCTTTGTTCCATTTTGTGATCAGAATTTTGTGATGTTTGAACTTGTGCAATGCCTCTTGATAAGCAAGTAGAAGCAAAAATGAGTCATTCAATGGAAAATACTATGGATTTCCAGAAAGTCACAGTTTGTTCTGCTAACTCGGTACCAACACAGAAAGAAATACGAAGACTCCATTGTGTTTAATGACTGTGTTGTGTTCTTCTCTTAATGAAACTGATGCACACACACAAAACACCAAAAAGAAAAAAAGCAAACAAAAAAGCAAACAAAAAAAGGAAAAGAAACATCAAATCCTGGCAACGTTGTGAAATGAGCTAATAAGAACAGGCCATCTTCTGTCAACACAGATCAAAAAGCATTTCTGCAATCCCAACCATAAACTCAACCAATAAAAGCAAAGAAAAATGTTTCTCTCCTTTTCATCCTGGAATATTTTGACCTCAAGATTATTAGATGTCATGGAGCATCTCCCATGTCACAATTCTGACCCAATGATTGCCTTTTCTTTATGCTGTTTTAATGAAATGGGTGAATAACTTCCAGGAAAAAAAAAAAATCTAGCTAACGTAATTGTTTAACCTCTGCTAAACACATAAAATTCTGTATTCTTATCTAAACTGTTAGCTCTGTATTTGATCAACACTTTTGTCAAGACTTTGTAGGTCACTCTGCATATATTACCTATATTTCTGTAATGATTTTCCAAAGAAAAATTTGTTTTCTAGTTGTACCACAAGTTTCATGCCCTCATAACCTACTGCCAGCCTGTGTTTTTCCATCAGCCTTTGGATCTGACAAACCAATCATTTTCTTAAGATTGTATATAATATAATATCACAGGTGGCAGATTTTCTTAGTAGGCGTTCAGAATTTTGAAATCCATTAAAAGATGCTGCCATCTGTATCACAAACAACTGGTTTCTCTTACTCTCCAGTTCATATTGCCATGCTGTGAGACTGCATCTTCCTGCATGGCACTGAACACCGAGTCACAAAGACTCTGCATTTTATAGAAGTTTCTAAGCAAAGCTTGCCATAACATGCCAGAGGCACCCAAGGCCAGCTGTGAAGTGTACTGGTACAAGCAAATCACCCAAGGACCATTTAGAAAAGGGGAAATAGTATTATTTGTCAGCATGACTCAAAACCTTAGACGTTTGAGATGAGGTCCTTAGTCTACCTAAACAAGTTAATACAGTTGTAGGTCACCTGCACACATAAAACATGTCTGTGAGGTCACAGAGCACTAAACATTTGTCTCTTCTTTTATTCCAGTTGTAAAACACTGCCTGTAATGTGCCTTCAATGTCATATTGCTCAGAAAGGTGAAGGCAACAGCAAATAATATGTGTTCTTCACTCCTTACTCAAAGAAAAAAAATAAATGAAAGAAACCACAAACAAAACCCCACCAGGCACAGAAACAGTGCTGAAGCTCCTAGAAGCAGAGTGACATTGCTATTTCCTGGTCAACAAGCTCTGCAGCTCAGGGAATGTCTTTCACAGGCTGTCTGTCACCTTGGGTTCAGACTTGAAATTTCTTCTGTTGATCTCAGACATCATTTTGTAGAATTAACCTGACCTCAGTTAGCACAAGTATGACTTTGGGAAGAGCTTTAGCAATATTATTAAGTACACAAAAATCATTCAGTTGCTTAGAGAAACTGTTTATAAGTAAATCTGCATGACTTGCCCTTCAAGTAACAGCATTTAGCCATCTATACACATAGAGGGTTTCTTAACCATTTTGCAATATAACAAAATAGAGATTTTTTTGCAGCAAATCAGGTCAAAGGTATAAAACAAAAAGAAAATGAAGACACATTCTATTGGTGCCTTTGAGAACTTTAAATTAAAAACAAAACCAAAATAAACAAAAATCCAACCACCAAAAAAACCCCAAAATAAAACATCAACACACACACAAACCAACAAAACCAAAGCACTCAAACCCCCAGAAACTACTTCTATTGCAAATCTATTGTATACCAATATGTTTTTTTTCCCCACAGCAAAGATTTGACCACATGGAATGAAAAGGGGAAAAAAGTCTTTGAATTCCATTTCAACATTTTCAAGTCAATAGGACGTCTCAGTCGCTTACAACACATCTTAGTTATATTTTTTAAAAGAGCCAGAATTAGTTGAAAGCAATTTAATTAAAACTGATTTTATAGTGAAAAGAAGTGCAAGAAGGGCATATACTGCAACACATCTATCACATTACCCTATCTCAATTTCAATTGTATATTCAAACACAGGGCCAGCAAATTAATGTCACTAGAACTTTTAAGAATTGCTGGTAGGCTACAGAGTCACTCTGAATTAGTGTTGTTTCTCTTTCCTCCCTTTTTCATCCATCTTGCAGGAAATTGTAAAAGTTTTCCAGTTATACTGGTCAACTTTTTCATACAGACCTCTGTTGGGTTTCTTTATTACAACAGATAACTGGCTTTGGGAGGATATTTACTACTGAAATGAGAAAATTATATTCTATCAAACAGGTTCAACTTCAGCAGATATATATACATATTGAGTTTTCGGAAGCATGTATACAAACCTTTTTGAAGATTGTTGTTCCAGTTGGAGAGACAGTTGGACATCTTATGAATCAAACCCTCATCCACTGCATTTTTAAAAATCAAATGCAGCATTGATTTTAGCTCAGTCTGCAAAAAACCCCAATAACATGTAAACATTTATGTTCTACTTCAGCTACATTTATGTTCTGCTTCAACTGATGTTATGACGCCTCTGCAACAGAGTGGTAACAATTTGAAAAGTGATCCAGGGCACTAGCCACTGTCACGGTTCCTACTCATCTAGTACCAGCAGGGCAAGGCGTCCCATCAAAATCTTCAGGCAGCCCCAACAGCATCGCGAGAGGCATGATGCCCAAGTTACAGTAAGCCAGTGCTAGATAACAGTAGAAAACCAGTAATCACACCTGTGCTTAGCTTGGGATAAGAAGGTGCACAGAAGTGGCTACTACAGACAAGGGGACAGGCTGTCCGAAACCAGTTTATGCTGAAGGAACGTGTTTGTTTTTTCACAGCCTCAGCAAAAAAGCAAACCAAAAGGGTCTGGCATTTCCATGTGTAATTTTTCCACATATGTAGATGGAAATATTTGTAATGTCTCTGTGTTGTCTGATACTGGTTGGAGTTACACTGCAAGGATTCAGTGCTTTAGCAGAAACTGATTTGGTGTGATGGGACTTGATGTGTGTAGATTTTTGGTTTTACTTTCTATTTTAAAAAATATTTTTAAAACGTTGTTGTTGAAACTGTTAACCCTCTCCATTCTTTCAGGAACACCCCATTTCAATGATATAATGCATAAAGCTTCAAAGGTTTTTATATATGACTATAATCTAAGTAATAATATTACACACAATGTTCCATTCTGATTGAAATTAGCACAAAAAAGAAAAATAGTATTCGTATTAAAATCATGGGTCAGATCCCTGTTTTAGTGTAGACTGTCATTTGTAAAGGCTAAACAGTTATTAGCACAGTGCCAGAGTAATAATTAAATTAGATTGCCTTTTTACAGTATGACAAAAAATATAAACCATCGCATCATTTTTGCTTCCTCTCTTTACATTAAAAAAGGTTATTTTCAACATATTTTCTTGGGTTTCTCTTTACATTAGGTCAGCAGACTCACAGATATAAAACAAAGACAGGAGAGTTAATTAACATCTGCTGATTGAATAAACAGTTACAATAAAATGCACGGCGAAGAGAGAATACAGTTCTGCAGAATTTAGACCTTATGCCTATGGGACTCATATTAAGCAAATGAGAATTCCTGTTAAGAAACAAGAAATCATAATGTAATAATAAACACAATATATTTAAAATTTAAATGAAAGTATTCGGATCCAAAGAATTCTGTAAAGAGGAAGCTTTGCAAAGAGTAAAGAGTCCTATAAATGCAGCTTGCTGACATGTAAAAGACAAATATTTTAGATTACACACAGTAGTTCAAATCATAATCCCAAGAGACGGAACGCACACAAGCAGATCTTTGTATAAGGTAATAAACATAAACACTTGAATGAAAAATGTCATACGTGTTAGTAAGGAAAGAAAAAAGGAATAAAACCAATATCAAGATTGCACAGTTGTTGTGTGGGAAAAGTGTGTACAGTTTAGAAAATGATATTGTTAAAGATAATCTGAAAGTCTGAGGTATCATTGCTATTTCATATGAGCCACCACGTACGTGAACAGAAATCCACAAAATTATGATAAACTTTTTACATACAACTGTCCAGGCCCGGAATGGTCGGGTCTGGGGAGATTCTTTGTGATTTCCAGAGTGAGATTAAGACACAAACGAGGTGAAATGCCGTAAAGAAAAGAAGTTTAATGGTACTTGCATAGAGGCAGGAAATGGAGAGAAAGAGAGGAAAAATAAAGTAAAGAAAGGTGCAATAGCTACCACCACACGGAGCTGGGGGTCCGTCAGCCTGGATCGACTTCACGGCAGGTGGGGAATTCCACCCGGTGCTGGTTGTCATAGTTCGTTTATAGATGTTCGAGAGCTGTTCACCCAAAAGTCTCTGCTCCTTCCAAGAACTATTTTGCATAGCCTCACCCCTCACTCGGCAGTGGTGCAAGCACCCGTACTGTCTTTTCAGAGAATTTTTCATCCTCTGGGCTCTAGGCGTACTTGCTGGGGTGAGGGTACAAAACAGGAGATGCGTGGTTTTCGTGGTCGAACAGATGCAACGATGTCTGGATAAACATCCGTGGTTCGCCAAAGCAAGATGTAGACAAGTTCTTTACAGGGTCTCTGTGTTGTTTTGTGGTCAGCCAGCAATGTTGAGATAGATAGCACAGTCCCAATAACGTCCTTCACAACAACTGCTTTTTCAAAGCTCTTTTTCAAAACCTTGACCAAAATTACTAGAAAACTGTTACAAATTTTATGGAATAAAATTAATATTTATCTGTTATTAAAAATAGTTCAGGTTCCAGTTGGAAGGGAATATAACTGTAAAGTTAACACTCATGGAAACTTACTTATAGCATGTGTTGTGGCAGTAAAGGTCTTTTGTCTAGGCTCAGACATTTATTCTTCAGCTCTGATATGGTACCAGTGCTAAGGTGCAAATGTTAAGGATAAAAGAATAATTTACTTTCTTAGGCTAACATGCCCTTTAGTCTCCTTGCCACACTGACACCTGCATTTCTAGTTTTACTAGCTCCTCTTCTTTTCATTGCACCCATTCTATGGAAAGTTACTACTGCTGTGATAAAGTGAGATTGAAAGTTCCTCTTCAGAAATCAACACCAAGTCACTGAATTGGGTAGTTCATGGGTGGTGTGAGTTACATGTCGTAGTTTAAGTCAGTTTCCTGCCAGGAGGAGCTGAACTGAAACTTTATTGCAAAACAGTGAAAGAATACCCTCTAAGTATTCTGCTAAACTCCTGAGGCACAGTAATATTTGGTTCTCCCTTCTTCTGGTACATGTAACTGTCCCATCAAAAGCAAACTGTCTTTAGATGACTGAAGCTACTTGCAAGGCAAGAGTGTTGCAAGGAGGGAAAAAGAGGGTGTCAAGTCAAGCTGAACTATTTTTGTAATAGATTTGTAAATGAAAACTAATAATGATTGAGTTGAAAAAGCCAGAGTAACAGGTACAGTAAATACATTTTTTTAAAACTGCCTTATTACACCCTCCTAAAATTTTTTTTTTTTTTTTAAGTCTGTTACGTAGCAATCGTAAGAGGAAAATAATTGCTTTCTTTTTGTTTGAGCAACATCGGTACTAAGTGGAAATAATGCTGAGGGGAGAAAATTTTCCTCATCCTCTTACTAATAGTGTGAGGAAAACAAGCTGCATATATATGAAACCTTTCCCTGACAGAAGAACCAGGAAATGGAGCCTGCAGGTACATAAGAACTCATGTGACTCTGGCCTGAAAATCTGCACACCCATCTCCACCATCATCCAGCCCTCCACTCCATGCTGTGGTGCCCAGTGCCTCGCCTGCCAGTCCCTCCTGCAGCAGCCTTTTGCTCCTGCTCACTGCCTTGCCTTTCTGGTGGACAGCTGTCACAGGCTGTAATGCAAGCTACACAACAGTGGCAGCACTTCAGTCATTTGTCACACTGCTCTGGTATTTGGATCATTAATCCAAGTCTCTGTGGACACAACATTTAGAGCAAGTGCTTCGGCAACATATATACAAGACACTTGCATTTTTTTTAAGCTAAAACTGTTCCCTCTACTCTCTCCTGCATCAAAGGAACTATCACTCACACAAGAGTTCATCTCATGCATACAAATTATTGACAAGATGTAGTGGTATTAGGCAGACGGTTTGCCAAGTAATCATATACATTACCTCAGAAAACATGGGGGAAAATAAAGTGAGAGTTTCCAGGTGGCATAATTTTTTTTTCTTTAGTCACTAAAATTAAAAGGGAAATTAGGAATATGTGTACAAGTGAAGTTAGTACATTAATTAAAAAAAACCCCACAACTAGACAGTTGTACATTTGGTAGGATATACTGAAAGGCTCATCTTGTATATTTTTCAACCAACATGCGAGACAACTGCAGCAAAACCTCCTTATCAAAAGAGGTATTTTGTATGTCCCCTCTAGCGAAGGCATTCAGAAAAATACATGACTGGACAACGTAAAGTCCTGAGCAGTTTGGTTTGGTTTTTTTGGTGGTCGTGTCCCTGTCCCCCGTCCCCGTGTCATGTCGTCACCCCCACCCCACCCCTCCCCCCCCAAAAAATGAAAACAAAACACAAACCAAAACAAAAACCAACCCACTTTTATGGGTTTCAAATCAGGTGCCTCATAAGTTGCAGAGGTACCCAAAATCACTAGACACCCTGGAAATCTTGACCAGGGAACGAAATAGTTAAGGATGATTTTAGTATTGTTTGCTGAGGTTGTCTTTATTTATCTCTGACTCTTCTGTGAAGCTGAGATATAACTATGTTGCCTTTACAAAAAGACTGCAACAGACCACAGCAGAGTGTATTTTGCCATGTGCTCCACTGTATTCTTACCCTAATGGATGAACCTCAAAAGATTTGGAAATTGTGTTTAGATAAGTCTCCATCTACTCAAGGAAATTATATTCAGAGAGGCTTAGCTTCCACATAGGCTCCTAGAAGCCAGAATTTCAAAAGCAGTCAAGTGTTTTTCTTTGTGCCTCCATACACACCACTGTGCTGGAACAGCCATGATGCTAGAGCTGAATTCGGCTTCTGCTATGTAGCAGCAGGAATACTCAGGAAGCAGATCCAGGGCAGCCCCACTGGTAAGCCCATAAAGGAATTCTTGGGCAGATCCTGCTTATCAGGACACACCTGAAAGTGTGGATGGAGCTGCTTGCTCTCACACAGAATAGCTGCGTGGTGCTTTCCTGCACATCTATCCAGGAGCTGTCACGCGGCCAATGCGAGGCAGACACATTGGTATAAAGGTTCCCCTGGAAAAAGAAACACCGCGTGCCACACAGGTGGAGATAATGCAGGCAGGCTGTCCTAAGACTGAATCTGAGCTCCTTAAAGACAACATGGCCATAAATTGCCAGGTGTCATGAGTGCACTGGACTTCCTGCAGTCCCTGAAGAGGCAAATATAAATACAGACAACTCTTGTGTGACACCAAGAGACTTTGCCTTTTCCCTGCTAAGCAAAGGCAGTCCCCTGCTCTGCATAAAATATTCTGTGTGTTTCATTTTCTAATCCCTAAATCTGTCATCACTGCAGCCCCTGACACTAGGCATCAGCATGTTCATCAGTAGTTATGAAAAGCACATAATTGCTTTAGTTTGTTCATTGGTGTCTAAAACCGCATAGCACAGGAAAGACATGTCCAAAATCCCTTGTTGCAGCTTTTGTATCTGCAGGTACTGCAGGGAAAGTACTTGTGAAAGAGCACAACCTCCTTTAGTGACAGGGATATTTTCAGTGAGTTTTCTGTGCTCAGGGACCTGAAAACTTAACTACCTTGTTAGGATTCATACTAGAGATTCCTTTCAAAAGTCCTGTTTGTGCAGATTTAAATGCTCCTTGAATTTAGTTATTGTGAATAAATAAGTCAAGAACAGCAAAACATCTAGTGCTTGTTTCTGTACAAAGTACTGCACGTTCACGTTATGCACTGAGAAGCAGCATACTCAGTAGCTGGGATTACTAATTCAGAACTGAGAAATCTAGCTTTTATCCTAGCTCTGCCATGATTTACTGTGTGATTCTTGGATAATCCCTTCACCTTCCCAAACTTCTGTTTCCTTCCTTTTTTGTGTTGTAGTAATTTAGAATACAGTATCTCCCATGACAAACACCTTCTCCCTTGTGCCCTTAGCAGAAGGATGTAGGACCTGAAGTGCAAGATCTAAATTCAGATTGCTTAAACTGTACTGATGCTGCAGCAAACAAGAAGCACTAACATAAATACTTCCTTTTTACCACAAACATGTGTAGCATTTCTTCCTTATTCCAATAATGCTAACTACTGTTGAATGCAGTCAGCAGTGCAAAAAGAATATGCTTACTTTTGCATTTCATGCAAAGCAGTTCTTTGGTTTGAAGCCATCTGTTTTTATATTCCAGATGTGATTCCCCAGAGCAGGTCACAAATAACCCTTGTTCATCTCAGGACAAAAAAAAAAAAGAGAGATTCCAAAACCTGGAGTAATGAGGCTTACCGTTTGCTCTTGTAGGTATATTTTTTCAAGTTCTCTGTTTCAGTCTAGGATTTTTTACTCACTGCTTACACTGGAAAAATGTTCTAGAACAT
This sequence comes from Falco cherrug, assembly GCF_023634085.1. Taxonomy (NCBI): domain Eukaryota; kingdom Metazoa; phylum Chordata; class Aves; order Falconiformes; family Falconidae; genus Falco; species Falco cherrug. The sequence continues at coordinate 72,217,255 of NC_073720.1, read as the reverse complement.
CCTTCCTCAGGCAAATTACTTATAACAAATGCTTGCAAATGGAAATTTGGGTTTGCTTTTATTTTTTAAAAAAAGAAAGATCACAAGCCAAAAAAAAAAAACACCCTCCCTTTTTACCCTGCAGGTGAACAGTATTTTACTTCTGAATTCCAAAACAGTGACAGAATTGGGGAAAAAAAAAAAAATCTTTGAGGAAACTGCACTAGTCTAACCTCAAAAAGGAGGATCTATAGTGTGCTGTAGACACGCAACACCTGTCCTGAGTGGTGATACCTTTCTACCCACAGCAGCTGAGGCACTAGCACAGAGTGGAATATAAACTGGTTTGCACCGACCCATGGTTTGGCTGGCTCAGTTATATCTGCAGTACCATCCAGACACTGCAGCGTAGCTATAACCTTGCTTATAACACTTTAATGTTCTCATTGGGCGTTTCACTTCTGCTTTAAATACAACTGTATTAGAAGAATAAGGTGAAAAATAGGAGTGTATAAGTCTCTTTCACTCTCCCCAGATACTTCTCTGAGTTTGTTTTTTTGTTTTCCTCAGAGTTTGCTCTTTGAGTACAAAAGATAATATTGTACACACATTCATTTGTTCCATACATTCATTTGTTCCATTGTTGTAGTCAGAGTCCAACTCCATTTGCATCACACAGGGCACCAATTGTCACAGCACAAACCAGTAAGCTGCAACAAGGCTTTTACTGTCAGTCAGATTCCACTGTTTGTATTGCTTCTCCTTCCTCCAGAGGCCAGACCACACTCCTCCTCCATCCAACCACCTCCCCCACACTCCTCAGGGCTATTTAACCACTTAGTGGAATGAGCTACAGCTGCACTTCATCCATGTCAATCAACCCACTGCTGCTGAGGCAAGGCCACAGCTGCATGTTATCAATGCTAATCAGCCCACTGCCTTCAGTCCTCTACATTCCAACAGTATTTTCAGCTAATGAGTGTGCTTACTTTTGAGTAAGTTCAAGGAAGAATGCTTAAGTTCAGGAACATACAACCCTAAACACCAACGATGTGGTGGCTCTTACTCTTTGGCCTTGGTGTCTGGAAAAGTGCATTGCAAGCTCACATACAAGTTAGGCATTTGAGTAAATTCCAGTTAGGTCAGATTAAATGTAGGAGGTGGATTTGACAAGTGAACCTGGACACTAGCCTTGATCCTGCTTACTGCTGTACTTCATACCTTCTTCAGCAACCCACCCAGCTTCTGCACTGTCCTATGCCCTTCAGGACTGTTACAACCAAGGCACACTGCAAAAAGGCTGGGTCTCAATGCAGCCTGATTAGCACATGGTAAAACTTACCTTGCCAGCTATACTAAGGCTACATAAAAGCCTAAAGAAGCTGAGGGAATCAGCACAGCCCCTAGCAATCCTCAGGATCACAATGCTTTTATTTCCCCAAGGCCCTGACCCTAGGAGTCTCAGATCAATAGACCTGAGCTGGTGGTGGCCCCTGCACACCTGTGTCCTCTGCAGGGCTCATCCATGTAATTCAGTTGCACACAATGAGCTCTGCAGCACATTTCATTAGTGATAATGGATAAACTGCCCTGGTCAGTAGTTCATCAAAGTGATGCTGTCCTTGCATGCCTTCACCCCTGGCGCAGCTGCTGCACACCTGAGAGGCGCATGAAATGTGTCAGGGAGGCTTTGCTCACCTTTGCAGAGAGCACAGCCCCTGGCTTGCATGAACTTTTCTCCCTGCTTTTGTGACAATATTGCCCTTGCCTAAAGCTTTGCTTAAGTGCTAATATTTGTATAATGTGCTGTCTCTCCCGCTGATCTGTGATGAAAATGCAGGTTGCTACACTTCATCTCAAGCAAGGCACTGAGTCATTGGTCTCAATACGCTAATGCTGGTGTCTACCCTTGACAAAGGCATTTGTGTCATTAGTCTCATACAAGGTTATAAAATGTAAAAATAACTACAGACTTGTGACTTAAAGGTTCTGCATTTTAAAAGGAAAGACAGTAAGAATTATCAGAGCTTTGAGCTTAAAGAAAACTGTATCTTACAGAGCACACTATTACACCTTTATTCAGGATGATATTGACATTGCTGTAATTCATGAAGCTACTATCAACCTACAGATTTATAAAGCAAATCAGGATTAGGAAGTCCTGTGTGTATGCAGAGCAGTTCATTTAACACTGCAGCAGCAAACAAGGGTCAGATCTCTAAGCAGGCATAAACCATAGGGTTTTATTCAGCTTCCAGGAATAAAATTTGAACACCTCTGAAGATTTTCCATTCCTTTCTGTACTAAATTTTTCCATTCCAATTTACATTATTAAACAATGCAACTTTAGAGGTGCATAACAGTCAGTTTTGATACTTCATTCCTTTCTTGCACCTTCATTTTCAGAGTATGAAGAGTATCCACATGACAGGGAATACAAATAAGAGGACTGTATTTCTACTAATCCATGCTTGTTGAAGGAATTTGCATCTCTCAGCATATGATGGAAGTGTCATGTCGATGATCCATTCCCAGAAAAATTCCCATCAGTTTCTCCATTAGCAATTTGCCAGAATGGAGACTGGAATCAAAGTAGAGAAAAATATTGGCTGCATGTAAATGAGCTATAAATCTATTGCTAATGTCACTGGGACTGATGTCTCAGACAGTGATTCCAGGTCATTTATTCCCCTTGAAATTCTTTAATGATTTCATAAGAATCTTTCTAAAGAAAATATATGATCTAATTCCCTGTTAATATAGAAAAGAAATCAAAATGTAAGATTGACCTTTATCAAAACCTGATAGGCAGATGAAGAAGAAAAAATTACCCTTTCTTAAGATCTCATGGATTTTGAGTCTGATTTTTGGAGGTTCCGAAGGCTTGTGATGACACACATGCATTGTGTCGCACAGATGAAGAAGTCAGGAGTGGAAATTTCAGTACAGATTCCTTGCATGCAGGTGCTGAAGACAATGGTCACGTTTCCTCTATTTCTTGTCCATTCTGGGCACATGGAACAGCAGGAGCATATCCCCACAGCCTAGACCTAACTGTACTCCCTCAGGCTTGGAGAAGTATCAGCTGGAGGTTGCTCTGAGCGTTGCAGCCAATGGACACAAGGGCAGGGCTGCCGCCCAGGGGGAACAGGGCACGGGGAAAGGAGAGCCAACCTTGGGAAAGGAGAGCCAACCTTGGGACAGGAGCACTGTGCAGCTCTGCCCCAGGCAGGGACAGCCCTGGCAGACATCAGTGGGACCAGGGGCAGCTCTGGGGTGAAGGCCCTGTAATTTCAGTAGGATTAGGGTTGTCCCTCAATGAATAAACAAACTTTTCACTGAGGATGCAAAACCCAGGACATTTCTGGAGGTCTGACTTTCCCCTTAAGAAGTTTTAATGGAACAAAACAAGCTTTTGAAAAGCTAAGGTGGAAAATAGGAAGATTGTAATGCATGTGTTCAACTCATTAAGTTTTCCTTTTTGGAAAATATTTACTACAGTGTATTACAGCTAAATTAAATTTGGTGAATGGATCTCTCCTAAGGGAATAAACTAAATTAAACTAGGAAGAAATAAAATCTAACTGTATTGCTTTTTCTATAATGCAGCAGCAGGAATTCTGACTCAGTTTTTACCTTTGGTAAGAATCATAGAACCATAGAATGGTTTGGGCTCAAGGGACTTTCAAGATCATCTACCTCCAATCCCCCTGCCATGGACAGGGACATCTTCCACTAGACCAGGTTCCTCAAAGCTCCATCTAACCCAATCTTGAACACAGACTTACATTTCATCAATCAGAATAACATATTTTGTACTTTAAAGCAGAAAAGCAGGTGAGGAAAATAATAGAAGAAAAAATATTTTTCAAATCTTCCTGCATTTTATATGTGAAAGATATATTGAAGTTAACAAAAAGTCCCGCTTGCAAATTATACCATACACATTCTGCATCTCCCTGTTTAAACGATAGGGGGGGAAATTACAATCTAGTTAACATGGTTGCATTTTAGCTTTAAAAAATCCATTGTTATAAAACATGGCTCCCCTTACATCAAGCAGATATAGAACACTAGAGCCATTATACTGTATCTATGTACACTCCAGAAGTAGACAGATAAATAGACAGGAAAAGGGGACACAGTAAATAAGAAAAGCTATATTCAATACCACATGGGAAAAGTAAGTGATATAATAAGGTTATGGATGTTAAAAAATATAAATATATATATATATATACCTGTGACATGCACAGATTAAAACGTATACATCAGACATAACACTATGTATCTAAGCCTTTTTGCTATTGTGTTTTGGGGGGGGTTACTGAAACAACATGAGAGGGTTTGCACATTGGTCTGAAGTGCCCAGAGCCTGCCTCATCCTAATCCCACCACCCTGAAATGGCTCCAGGGCTGGACAACATTACACTTCCATACCTGGCGTCTCAACACCAGCATATTTGTGTCCTATCTTGTCAGACATTTCGGAGATGCTCTGTTGGAGTCACCCAGTAGAGCATAAGTTATTTTTTATGACATTTTAAGGAGCAGGAACACTGAACATGGAACTCTAGCCAGTATTAAGTATTAATTAAATATTGCAACATTCAAGTATTTCCTTGTTAGCATATTGACAGATAATATCACTCCACAAGTGTCTATCTTCAGTGTACTTACTTTTCCAGGTAACAAACCTCCATTCAAATGGATCTAAACTAACAAACTCTAAGAGTGAAAGAATATGAAGTCTTCCATGAAAATACCTAATATGTGGATAGTTTTCTCATACTCCTGGGAATGCACAATGCATGAAGCAAGCCTAAGAGTGACTACGGAAAAAACAGGTAATACCTATAAACATCAGATTGCATATGCTGCTAAAACTCTTACATGTGGAATAGCTCCACAGCTTCTACTTTTCTTGTTTGCAGCCCAGAAAATGTGGGATGGTCCCTCCAAGTTCCCATTTCTCCTGATTTATTGCTCCTTTACTGGAAGTGTGGGATCAGTTTAAAGCAGTTAGAGAAATTAGGCCCACTGAGGTCAGTTGAAGCAGTATTCTGGGCACCTCTGGTCTTCTGTGATTCATTTAAAGCACACAGAAAAGCAAACAGCAAAATAAGTTTGTTTATTCATGCATATACTGGTAATGGACTGCCCATATATACATGCAGAATGTATGTGTGGACAATAAAAAACTTTGGCATCATTTTAGAGTATTAGTATTAGGAGCCTGACAAGTTGACTGGAATGGGAAAGCATTTTGTCTGAAGCCTTCATGTCCTCAGTGTTAAACAATGGACTTTGTCTGAGCCAACACGCACATGAAATAATTGAAAATTTTTCCAGTTTTACTAGTCCTTAGGGACATAATTTTTGTAAACTTCTTTTCTCATCTGCAAAGCAGACATTTCTTAGATTCAACTAGTCTGCCATTACTTTTTGCAGAAAGAGACATAAACAAGTAAATCTTTCCAACCACCAATACCTCTACTAGCTGCTGAGTGGAGGAGATTTGACAAGTGAGCAACAAAGGGATTGGTTCAATGAATGCACACATCAAATTAGGACCCTGGGAAACAAAATATACAGTATAATATAGCTCTACTAATAATGTATTAGTTGACAAATTATGTGCTGGGGGATGGCTAATATAACTACATATGCTCTGCCATAAATACAATATTCCGTTAACTTAATTTCAAAGCTCTTGCAAAAAAATACTGCCTTTTCACTTTGGTGTACTTTTTAGTGGAAATACCATAACTGAGAATCCTGCTTTTGTTGGGGCAGACTATTTGCCTGCAGCACATAAGCCTAGAATATCTATGTCAGCTAGTTTTGTATTCAGCAAGGGGAAGAAGTGACACCTAGGTGCCAGCAAGCTTATTAAGACATAGTTTTCCTACATATAAGGAAAAAAATTCTTATGATTATGAATTTCAAGCTGAAGACATCACTTCTCAGTCTGAACTTATGCTTCATGAACGCTAAAAGCCAGCCCACCAAGGCATATTCTTGGTATGACAGATCTCAAGGCTGTATTGCAGCTCTCTGAGTTAAAATACCTCAGAGGCAGGTTGAGAGAAGGAGCTCCAACACAGGTATAAAATCCCCAATAAACTTTACTTCATAGAGGAGTATGTTTGTTGAAGGGCACGCCTTTTCTATCACACCTGGTCGGACAAAACTTCCAGTTTCAAGTCTGTAGTACAAAGATAACAGAACAGGGTTTTAACAAGAGAAGGACTGTCAAAGGACATTCATAGCTGCTTTGCCAAAAGGAAAAAAGGGGCCCACAAAGTCCTTTATTAGACTGATGAACCTTTCTGCAAGTCCTTATTTGTTTGATTAAGGTCTGCAAGACTTGAAATTGCAGGCAGGAGACGTGTGTCATGGTGGCTCTATGCATATCATGGTGCTTCAATACATGACTCCAACTCGCACCACTGAAATGGTACAGAGACTGCGAGGTCCAGATTTGTGCTCCCAGCACAGGACACATCAATGAGTCTAGAGGAGGGTACCCACAATGGTCAAGGCTAGAGCATGGGATGGACCAGGGAGGTAGAGGCTGCTGGGATGGCTTAGCCTGGGGAAGAGAAGGGGAAGGGGAGACCTCACTGCTGTCTGACCCTTGTTGAAGGTGGAGGGACAGTAGGCAACAAGCACAGTTCTGAACACAGGAAATTCTGGTTTAACATTAAGAACACTTTTCCTTCATGACAGTGGACAAACAATTGGAGGTGGCTCCGAGGGGCTGTGGGTGTCTCCATAAAGATGTTCCAGGCTTTACTGGGTGTGGTCCTGAGTAACCTGTTCTTATTACCCCTGCTCTGAGCCAGGCTTGGGACTAGATAGCCCCCCAGGTCTGTTGATACCATAAAAAACTTACATAATTTTGTGATTCCATAATTCTTGCAAGGTATTGTGGTTTTATTACAACCTTTTCCTGCTTCTGAGCCTGCCCTGTTCATGAAGTCAGTAGTGCAGTGCTGTCCCCACATATCATTTAAGTAAAGTCAGGATATTCAAATATTTTGCCTACCTGCTCTGGCAAAGAGGCTTTCTAAAGAGTCCCATTAAAAAACAAAACAAAACAAAACAAAACAAAACAAAACAAAACAAAACAAAACAAAAAACAACCAAAAAAACCCCAGTGAGCAGGATTCCATGTTCCACACTCAAATTCATTTGATGCCCCCCATAAGAGTCAAAAGAACCCCAACAGTAAACTGATATTATGGACTGCAAAAATCTTGTTTCGGAGAACACCATAGTAAAGCATATTGGCTATGAATGCCCAGTGCACATGGGCAGCCCGGCTCCACTGGTCATTCAGCACCTTATGACATACTATAAATACACAGCAGGGAAAGGAGACACAAAGGAGTAAATGAAAACTCTTATCAACTGCACTGATTTTAGCAGAAGAATCATGTCTCCACTAAAATATCTTCTTTTATATCAGATTATGAGTCTACATTTCACATCTCTCCTTTAGGCCGATAAAGCTAATTCAGTGCTTATGGATGTTACAGCCTTGCTGCAAGTCCATGACACACAAGCAGCCTTGTTTATTCAATGCCACATTTGGCTGCCCAGATTATTTCAGAAATCCTATAGGACTGGATTTGGGGGTTGATTTTTGTCTTAATACACAGTACAGCATATTTTATTCTTACCTTTTTTGCTGGGTGCTTCTTGCTGCATTACTTGAGAGGGTCTTCTAGCTACTCTGCCAGCTATGATCTAGACCCCTTCTCTAGCCTTCTCCTACCCCAAGACTAGATCAGATTTATAGCCCCAGGATATAGAAATGCATCTCCTTATTTGACTATGTATCCCTTACTGAATTATTTGGATAACTTCCTTTACTGGGTTATTTGGATAATGTACAGCTCCTGTTTTCATAGAAATTAAATCACAATGGAATACTAGTCTATGTTTCCTAAATTTCTTGGTCTGCCACTGCTGTCGAGCCTGTACTGTAAATGCTGAGATGAATTTAGTATATTATAGATTTATTTGAAGAATAGTTATTACTTAGGACAGTTCAGAATTTTCCCCACTTAGGCACAACGGGACTCAGCTGCTGAAATGCAGGGAAATGAGTTGGGGGATAACCATCTATCAAACTTCTGACTGTATCTTCCAAGAGGACCTCCTCAGCAGGGTATTAATTTAACAATAAAATAATGAAATGAGCTTCCTTCAGGCACATGGAAGATGACAAGTTATCTAGGAACAGCCAGCATAGATGTATCAGGGACAAATTCTGCCTGACCAAACTAATTGCTTTCTGTGATGAGATGACTGGTGCTGTGGACAAGGGAGGTTGCATACCTTGGCTTTAGGAAGGCCACATGGTTTCAGGTAGCAACTGTGTAGCAAAATTGGCAGGATATGGCCTGATAAGTGGACAATAAGTAGAAAATAGACTGAACTTCTGGGCTTAAAGAGTTGCAATCAGTGCTATTGGTGATCAGTAGCCAGTAACATCCAGCAAGTGAATACAGGTAAAACTGCAAAATGTTTGTAGGACAGAGTGCACTCTTAGCAAGTTTGCAGTTGATACCAAGCTGCAGTGGGGGAGGGCGGGTTGCGGGGAACAGCCAATACTCTGGAGGGCAGGTCTGCCATCTGGGGGGACCTCAGGAAGGCTGAAAAATTGGCTGATGGCAATCAGTCACCTTAAGTTCAGTGTAGGCAAACACAAAGTCCTGCACGTGGTACGACAGTAGAAAATAATCCTATAGGTCAATACAGGCTGTGACCAACTTGCCAAAGGAGCTTTGCATAAAGGTCACGGGAGTGCTGATGGGCAGAAGGAGTCTGCAGAGATCCTTTGCAGCAAAGGATGCCAGTGGTGGGCTTTTTTTGCTCATGCACAGCAGCAGGGTCAGGCACTATCTTGCCTTGCTGCTCTGTACCGGTAAGACCATGCTGGGAGTGCAGGGTTCAGGTTTGGGCTCCTGGCCCAGGACAGATCCTGACATACAGTATATATAGTGCACTGGAAGGTCCCCATGGTGGCAGGAGCTGGAGCACAGGGTGTACAAGAGGAGCTGGAGGGTGCTGAGTTAGTTCAGCCTAGGGATGAAGATGGGAAGGAGATGAGGACAAAAATGGAGGTGGGCAATATTACTATTGTATGCACTCTCATGGGGGACAGAGCACTGGGGCAGGCCCCAGATCCATCTTTCGGGATGTTCAAACCTCGGTGGGATGAGACCCGAAGTGTCTGCCCACCTACATGGCTCTATGGTGCCATGACTCCACAGAAGGCTCCACAGCAATGTGATTTCCTACTGTTTGACCCTCTGCCTTACCCATTCTCTGGTGGTGAACTCACACAGGGTTGTTAGAAGCCAAGAACAAAGGAGAATTTATATGGCCAGTCATTATTGTCATGTTAAAAAGAATTATATAGAACTGTGTGGAAAATGCCATAAAGCCTGACATAAATATGTACTTTAAATTACAATTAAGTACTATTTCTGGATGCAGTATTTTGAGGGGGAAAAATAAATTTACAGTCATTCAAATTGTAGCCAGTTTTCTCCTGAAGCCTCATATAAACCACAGAAGTTTTTGAGAATGTAGCCTTTGAAATTTTCAGTTTCATAGAGAGAGCTGGAAGCTGGAGATTTCTTTATGCTGTTTTCTTCAACACATATTATTGACATGTTTTTGGGGGTAAATGTTACAAACAGTTGTTTGCAACAACTTTGTCTTACATGCAATCTATTAATCATACTCATGGAGTCTGAAATTTCTAGCTCACAGTCTGTCACTAGTTTATCAAGCAGGCTGTTGTGCCCAAAAACGTAAGTTTCTCCTCTAACTGTACATATTCCGTGAATTTTCTGAAATGTCCTCTTTGGGAAAAAAGAGAAAAATTTTAAAAAAAGAAAGACAACTAATAGAAAATGTTTCATTTCTTATGTTGGATTTGAGTATAATTTGGATTCTATCATGCCATTTCTAATCAGCAACATATATTGCTATGTCTGATTTTTTATGACTTAAATTTCAACAACATGTGAGCCACCCAAACTGTGAGGCTTGTACCGATTCCTTCAGCAAGAACAAGGCAGGTTTTTCCATTCCAGTTTACCCAGCCTGGCGCCCTCTATTGCTATGGCAAAGGCCAGTATCTTACCTTTCACATGTGGATAGTCGCAGCTAGGTGCTTGCTCCCAGGCCATGTGTCTCAAGTGAAGCATCACAACTTTCAGGTGCAGGGATTAAGGGACAGCAGGCAAGGGGAAGTATTCAATATGCATGAAACACATATTGAAGGTGAAATGGGTACCCAGGGGCCAGGGCCTCCCTACTCCCAGCATCTTGCCTTTGAGAGAACAAATCATAGAAGAGAACTGGGAAAAGAAAGGTGGCCTCGCAGCTTCAGACTTCGCAAGTCAAACAGGCAGAGCAAGCATTTCAGTAGCAGTTTTTGCTCTGAGTGTTTTCTCCTTTCAGTGCCAACTTCTACACCCTTGTCTCTCCATCCAGCCAGGCTCTGCCCAGCTCAGCTCTAGTGAAGTGACGTGCATGCCAGCATAGGCTGGAAAGCCTCAGACCTACTTGGATGCTTGGAATGTCTCTCAAGCTTGTGGCAAATCAGGCACCAAGCAAAGCATGCTGGTGGTCCATGAGGCTACTATACCAACCCTGGTGGTAACTTGCAAAAGACCTGGTACTGCTAGAACCACCATTTCTGCAGGGCAGTCAGTCTTGTTTTCATCTACTGATTAAACCACTCCTTGAGAGAGGTCTGTCTGTGGCAAAATTTAAACGTTTTGTTATTGAACATTTAATGCCCTGACTGTATTGACCTAATTTCTCTCATACGAAAGTCAATGGCAATGCCAACAGCAGACATGAAAAAAAAAATCACCCTTATTTAATACCATTTGTCTTCATGTTCATGTGTTATTTCAAGTCAAATGTACCTTAACTGTTTTTGTTGTACCTTGACATAAGCCTTGATGGCATCAATTATTTATGCAGTATGCCATATGTCTGAAGTATATTGTAAGACGTGATGGATACAGACTTCTTTTTTTTAAAAAAAAAATCTGACCAGCTCCACTTCCTTAGTATACAGAGTAAAGGGACAGAAAGTAGCTGGTTAATCATTCAAAGTAATCCTGATAAGAAATTAACTACTTAAATGTTTTGCTGAAAAGTATTGCTATGAGCAAGTATTGTTGGTTTCTTCCTTTTATTCAGCACATAATGAATTGGGAACATTAATAAAACTTAAACAATTTAATTGGATATCTGATGCTTAAGGGTGAAATTCATTCCTCACCACACAAACCCAAATGATTGGGTAATATGGATATGGTTAACTAGATTTTTATAGAGCTCTATAAAAGTGATACACCGTACAACTCTCAGATAAAAAAATAAGGAAATAACATGTTAGTATAATGCTGCGACAGAGATATTTAAATGTGCAAGGGTTGGAAAATTCTAAATTATACCTCCCACAGCAACTGTATCTCAGCAATAATGCATATATAAAAATGTCAAGTCTAATGTTACATACTGTTCAGCATTAAAAATATGTCTCTATAACAGAGTAGATCTATTTAGGGCTATCCAGGGGTTCAGAAGCTCCACAGAATGTCTCAGGCGCATGCATTCCCCATTTCAGCAAAATATTTAAGCAAACATCTTATATTGGGCATTCAGCCAGTCTGTTTGATGACACTGTCAATCACATAGTTATAGACAAAAATGAAGTTAGTGTTTTGCTGAAACAGAGCTATGTGAAACCTGTAAAATATACTCTGTGTAGCCAAAGACTGACTGGCTCTTGGGTGGAAGAAGCTGTGCAATGTTAAGCATGTTATATACATTCATTTGATTTCTTTTCAATGCCGTTTATATAAGCCCTGCCATATTTATCTGCATTTGCCACTGACCTGCAGAGAAAAGCTACATTCAAGCTGCAGTTAATGTAAGGCCTGATCCTGCGCTTTAATCAGCCTCTGCTGCCTTCAATGTCAAGTGCAAGTTCATAATGAAACAGATAATGTTAATCTGCACCATATGAGGCATAATGCACAGTTATCAAGCTATAGATTTCTGAGAAATGCATAAGTAGTGCAGGAAAAAATTACACTGAAGGTAGACAGACAAACACAGACATTTTAATAGGCACCAGTGACAGCCATGAATATCTTTCTTTACACTCTGTGAGATTTCCCCACGTAGCCACACTTAAGGGACGTTAGAAACTCTGAATTAGGGGGAGGCAGATGAAAGTACAATTTGGATTCACCTTAACTAGTAACTTCATAGCTACCAGATGAAGAAATTCTGGTGAGTGTGGCATGACTAAAAGAAACATTTCAGGAAAAATATGCATAAAGTTAAATGTGGGTATATAACTAAAACAGTCTTTCTGGAAAAACTACCCTGCAGATATAGCCTGCACCAATTAGGCTCCTTACTGTCTTGCTTGAGAAACATCTGCATCTCTTGGAGGTTAAGAAATACAGACAGGGGGAGAAAAAAGCCCATAACAAAAGTAAGGTTTTGGTATTAAACTGAGAATAGAGAGGTATGTGTGATATCTGTGTTCCTTATGTACATATCTCTAAAAGCCTCTGAAATAATTCTGCAAATATTTAGATCGTTTAGCTAAAATTGTATTTTATTTTTCCCAGGCATAATTACGGTAAGATATGCCTTAAGATAGCTGCATATTAATAAGCAGTCATTTTTAAAGGAGTGCCTTACTGTCTGCCTTTACACTGAACCACTCTCACAAGACCCTATCTCTCTCTCTCATTGTGTCTTTTTCAGTGACACCCTAAAAAATAGCAGTCAACCCTTCCAGAGGCTGAACACTGAGTTAATAAAAGAGGACCTCAGTGCAGAAGAAAAGCTCTGTGTTAGTCAGATTTAGCAAGGAGCTTTTTCCCATGAGGCTTCCAGCAGTGCTGGCGGTTACAGGCAAGCAGGCAGACCTTGGTTTCAGAGCTCACCACCTGTGCTGGCAGTCCTGCCTGTTCATGTGCCTTGCCCACAGTTTATTGCAGCCCCCTTCAGCTAAGGTGCTCTGAACCAAATTGTCCAAATCTTGAGCCTGGTCATGTTTCTGTGTGACTACTGCTTCCATACATTAACTCCTAAATGTCATACTGCAACAAACCTGAAGAGTAAAACCTTTGCATGTAAAAGATTTTGCCTGTCACTCATGGCATCTCAGTGTTCTTTGCCTGCCCTAATGTACACTGATGGTCCAAAGAGGAGATACTGAAATAATCAGACTCCTAACTGAGAATTGCTGAGCATCCTCTGTGCCCTTTGGGCATTTGGTGGGGTGTTTTGAGTGCTGAGCACCTGGCCAGATTCAAAAGTTCATCAGCTGCAGAAAGCCTGAGGGCTGTGGAACTTCTGCTCTTTGAACTGCATCTGCAGCTGGGATTTCAAGTTTACAACAAATGCTGAAGCATTTGTAGGAGCAGAGGGAGGGGATAGGTTGCTGAGGCAGAGGATCATTTTCAAGGGAAAGAAACCAGTTACCAACTGCAAGACAATAGGAAAAGGTTTCTGGTTTATTTGTTGTTGTTGTTGTTGTTACTGTTTTAAATCATATGCAGACAAAGCCTAGACTATATTGATAATTGTTAGAGGAGGCTGATTAGTGTTGGCAGAAGTCTCAGCAGCAATGTATAGCTAGTCATACGGTACTGTCTGCTCCCAGCCTTAGACAATAGAAACAAGTTAAAAAGATGGAGAGGAAAGAAGGATGTCTTCTCCACAGTCCTTGACAGAAAAACCATTTAGCAAAACAAACATAAAATAATTGGATTGTTTTTCTTTGCTTTCTTTGCCTCTTCTCCAGCTAAGTGTTTGATTTAGCTGCTTGCTTTACTCTTACCCAGTCTTACATGTATTGCAGTAGCAGTAAAGGTGGTTTTGCCTCTTTTCTGAAGCAACTACAAAAGCATGTTGGGAGTTATTTCACTGCTCTTTATGGTGCAGAGAACACCTGTGAAATTTTGATAATATGGATCAAGGGGACACATTAGTCAGGTTAGTCAGCACTTCTTCTTTAATACATCCATCACACCATACAGCAGTCTTTGTCCCCAGATTCTTGTGCTTTGTTTTTTCCACAATAAGGACTTTTTATCAAAATATTGTTGAGCATTTTTTCTGTTTCTTCTGGGAGAAAAAGTCATCTGTAATGCATTTATGTTAGAACATGGATTTTTAAGTGCTAAATGTAGGGTCTTGTGTTATTTTATTTTCCATTACTTTAAAAATATATTTGATTTCCCTAGATGTCTAAAAAGTAGCTGAAGAAAATTTATTTTTGGCTAGTCAATATTTGGAAACACTGTGCTCCCTATGTTTCCTATTGATTTCCAAGTCATGCAAATTTTGCCCTATAGATCTCAATCATTAGCACTTTTAGATGTGAAAATATCTGTCAAGACACTTCATTGAAAGGCAGCATCTATAGCATCACTCATGTGAAATGTAATTGCTTATTGGTCAGCCTCACCTAGATTAGTATGGGATGTTTGTATTTAACTAATTTCTAAGAACTCCTCTGATATTTATTTACAATAAAGAACTGCCGCCTACATAAAAATCCTGCAGAAAGAAGTGAACAGTGTCCTTTTGTTAATGATTACATTTTAGGGTCCATTAGCCCCCAGCTGCCAGATCATAAATTACTATCATGCCTCATGCCCATGTTTTGATGGCTAGTGACTTGAATCTGTACTGTTCCAGGCCCTACTCCTTGTTTCATAAAGAAGTGGAACTAGAATGTTTAGGATTAGTTTCGTATCACCACTTCTCAAGTGGAAGAAAAGAAAGCTGGTTGTCATCAGTGACTCCACTCTAAGAGGAACGGAGGGCCCGACATGCTGACCAGACCCAACCCATGGGGAAGCCTGCTGCCTCCCTGGGGCACTACTAAGGGATGTCACTAGAAAACTCCCTTGTCCGGTACAGCCTCTGATGACCACCCATCACTGGTCTTCCAAGTGGGTAACGATGAAGTCCAAATGGCAATAAGTCTGAGAGCAATCAAGAGAGACCTCAGGGCCTTGGGGTGACTGGCTGAGGGATCAGGTAGCGTCTTTTTCTATCCTGCCAGCTGCAGGGCATGATGGGGCATGTAATAAGGTGGTCACACAGATCGATACCTGGCTCTGGGCCTGGAGTCAATGGCTAAATTCTGGGGGTTTGATCATGGCTCAGTTTACACAGCAGCCAGCCTGCTGGCAGCAGATGGGGTTCACCTGTCTCAAAGCAGGGAAAGGATCCCAGATCACAAGTTAGAAGGTCTCATCAAGAGAGCTTTCAAGACGATTTGAAAGTGTAAGGGAATAAAAACAAGCTTGTTAAGAGGTGAACCTGGGTGCAGCATGCCAGGGCTGGAGGTGAGATCAATAGCACAGCTGAAGTGCACCCATGCCAATGCCTGAAGCATGGGCAACAAACAGGAGGATCTGGAAGCCATCGTGCAGCAGGAAGACTAGGACATAGCTGTCATCACAGTGGCACGCTATGACTGGAATGATGCAATGGATGACTACAAACTCTTCAGGAGGGATAGACAAGGATGGAGAAGTGGTGGGGTAGCTCTGTATGTCAGGGAGTGTTTTGACTGCCTAGAGATGAATGATGGTGACAGTAGGGTTGAGTGTTTATGGGCAGACTCAGGGGGAGGGCCAACAAGGCAGATATCCTTGTGGGAGTCTGCTGTAGACCGCACAACAAAGATGAAGAGGCAGATGAAACATCCTACATGTAGCTTGGAGAAATTTTCATGATCGCTAACTCTTGTTCTTGTGGGGGACTTCAAACTACCAGATGTCTGCTGGAAATAAAACACAGCATATAGGAAAGAGTCTACAAGGTTCCTGGAGTGTTTTTGACACAGCTGGTCAGAGACTGAACCAGGGGAAATGCCCCACTGGACCTGCTGTTTACAAACAGGGAAGAAACTGGTGAATGATGTGGTGGTCAGAGGACAACTTGGGCATAGGGATCATGAGATGATAGTTTTTGATTCTTGGATAAGTAAGGGCAGGGGTCAGCAGAACTGCTACCTTGAATTCCAGAGGGCAAACTCTGGCCTGTTTAAGAGCCTGGCTGACAGAATCCCTTAGCAGATAGTTCCAAAGGGCCAAGGGGTCCAGGAAGGCTGGACACTATTCAAGAAGGAAATGTTAAAGGTGCAGGATCAGGCTGTCCCCATGTGCTAAAAGACAAGCCAGCAGGAAAGAAGACCAGCCTGGCTGAACAGAGAGCTTTGCCTGGGACTCAGAGACAGAAGGAGAGTTTACCACCTTTGGAAGAAGGGGCAGGTAGCTCTGGAGGACAGTAAGGAAGTCACAAGGCAGTGCAGGGTAAAGATTAGAGAGGCAAAAGCCCAGCTAGAGCTCAGGCTGGCCACTGCCATAAAAGATAACAAAAAATGTTTTTATAAATACGTGAGAAATAGTAGGGCTAAGGGTAACCTCTTTCTTTTGTTGGATGCAGGGGTGGGAACACTGCCACAAAGGATGAGGAAAAGGCCGAGGTACTCAATGCTTTCTTTGCCTCAGTCTTTAATAGTCAGACCAGTTACCCTCTGGGTACTCAGCCGCCCCGAGCTGGAAGATAGGAACGAGGAGTAGAATGAAGTCCCCACAGCCCAGGAGGAAACAGTTAGTGACCTGCCGCTCTGCTTAGACACATACAGTTCTGTGGAGCTAGATGGGATCCACCCAAGGATAATGAGGGAGCTGGCAGAGGAGCTCACCAAGCCACTCTCCATCATTTATCAGCAGCCCTGACTAACTGGGGAGGTCCCAGCAGGCTGGAGGTTAGCCAGTGTGACGCCCATCTACAAGAAGGGAGGGAAGGAGGATCTGGGGAACTACATGCCTGTCAGCCTGACCCTGGTGCTGGGGAAAGTTATGGAGCAGATCATCCTGAGCACCACTGTCATGTGACACATGCAGGACAACCAGGGGATCAGGCCCAGCCAACATGGCATTATGAAAGGCAGGTCCTGCTTGACAAACCTGATCTTCTACAACAACATGACCTGCCTAGTGGATGAGGGAATGGCTGTGGGTGTTGTCTACCTGGACCTCATTAAAGCCTTTGACACTGTCTCCCACATTCTCCAGGAGACACTGGCTGCTCAAGGCTTGGACAAGTGTGCTCTGCACTGGGTTGAAAGCTGGATGGATGGCCAAGCCCGAAGAGTGATAGTAAATGCAGTTACATCCAGCTGGTGGCTGGTGTTCCCCAGGGCTCAGTACTGGGGCCAGTCCTGTTTAATAACTTTACCAATGATCTGGGCTGGGGGATCGAGTGAACCCTCTGTAAGTTTGGAGACAACACCAAGTTGCAGGGGCAGTGTTGACCTGCCTGAGGGCAGGAGGCTCTGCAGAGGGACCTGGGCAGGCTGGAGCGATGGGCCCAGGCCAGTTGTGTGAGGTTCAGCAGGGCTCAGTGCCGGGTCCTGCCCTTGGGTCACACCAGCCCCACGCAGCGCTACAGGCTGGGGCAGAGCGGCTGGAAAGGGCCTGGTGGGAAAGGGCCTGGGGGTGCTGGGTGACGGCCGGCTGGGCAGGAGCCAGCAGTGTGCCCAGGGGGCCCAGGCGGCCAGTAGCACCCTGGCTGGTGTCCCCAGCAGTGTGGCCAGCAGGACCAGGGCAGTGACCGTCCCCCTGCACTGGGCACTGCTGAGGCCGCCCCTCGAACCCTGTGTTCAGGTCTGGGCCCCTCTCTGCAAGAGGGACGTAGAGGGGCTGCAGCGTGTCCAGAGACGGGCAGTGGGGCTGGGGAAGAATCTAGAGAACGAGTTTCATGAGGAGTGGCCAGAGGAACTGGGGTTGTTTAGTCTGAGAAAAGGAGGCTCAGGGGGGACCTTCTTGCTCTCTACAGCTGCCTGACAGGAGGCTGTGGGCAGGTGGCAGTCGGTCTCTTCTCCCAGATAACAAGTGACAGGACAAGAGGAAATAGCTTCAAGTTGCACCAGGAGAGGTTTAGATTGGAGATTATAAAAAATTTTTTACTAAAAGTGTGGTGAAGCATTGGAACAGGCTGCCCAGGGAGGTGGTGTGATCACCATCCCTGCAGGTATTTACTTAATGCATAGATGTGGTGTTTATGAACATTGTTTAGTGGTGAACTTGGCAGTCTTTGGTTAACAGTTGAACTTGATGATTGCTTCCAACCTAAATGATTGCTTGATTCTATGTCCAAAAATGATACAGATTTTAGGTTTTCAATATAAAAGAGGAAGAAAAAAAATTGCTGTTATTAAGACATAAATTAAAACAGCAATTCTGAACCAAATGTACGTGTCCCCAAATTACACCTAAGAAAAGAAACATTTGTGGCTCAAGGTAAGTGGAACAAGAAGATTAAAAGAGTATGAACTATTAGTTTTCTTGGTGTCTAGCAGTGCTTTAATGAGCATTAACCTCCATAACAAATATGCTACCTAGAATGAAACTGTCCCCTCAGTGTATTAGCACTGGCATATGGTTTCTCATTGGTCATTGGAGTCTTGCTTTTCAAAGTTGTTAGTTACACCTAAATACCTTCTTTTTTTCAAGTCCCTGGCACCTCCGTTTTCAATTACCTGATATATGTGCAAATTTTGTGTTTGTGCACACATAGTTCTGCATGCTATTCAATGTATTTGACAGATTTTTAATTCAGATTTATTAGGTGCTATTGCTATTGCACCTGTGGAAAAAGAGAAGACACTGAAGGGTCTTAAGAGACTTAGGAAGAGCAAAAGCAGATGGAAAATGTGCTCCAAAGTGAATTAACCTCACCCACAAAGAGCCCTTAGAAGGCTTGTACTGGTTCACTGCAAGTTTCAAGGTAGGCAAAATAAAAGAAATCAAAACTAATGTTAGACATAGCAGAAATGCTGTGTGAAAATTACTTAAGATAAAAACCAGAAAACTGAACTCTACACAACATATCTGACTATTCTGCACGTGATGTTATATGTATTAGTGGTACACATATATCACTATACATACATGAAGTATCACATTTAGTAAAATTGTCTTTAAATGTAATGTATTGCTTTTTTAAAAATTGTACTACAGAGCATTTATGAGTCTACTATTAAATGCAGTAGTACCATAAATAATTTAAATCAAATTACATTTGTCAACTAAACCAAAAAAGTGCTTTTAATGATACATTATCCTTGATTTTTTTGTTGCATTTGCCCTCTTGCTTGTTGCATGGTAAAAATCAGTATTCTGCAATTGATGTCCCAGTCATCAGAATGAATTAATGATGCCCTACTAGGTTTCCAATGGAAGGCAAAGTTCTTCTCATTTCCATTTCATCTGACACCAAGCGTACTCATAACACTGTGTCAACAAGTGCTTTCACACAAATACAAATTATCAGGTGGATAAAAAAACCCCAATCAACTAAAAAAGTATCTCAACAATTAAAAAACCTGCAGTAAATATTAAATTTTTATCACTGGCCTGGGTATAAGATTTATAAAAACCTCTGCAGTTATGTTGTTTCACATGATAGCACTCCTTTGCCCATGACCCAGCATCACTGCAGGTCACAGACAACACACCTAACTGCCCATCAACATCCCCACATGCTCCACCGTGGTTACACATGGAGAACCAAGGAACTGCCAAATCCAGAAGTGGATCCAAAGCAGGAGATGACAATAGCTTTTTGCAAACCATGTCACTGTTCAGTGGGTGGGCCAGGGATTGTGGCTGAAGCTGAAATGTCATGGATGGGCTCAGCTGCCCCTCAGCTGCATCAGCACTCCTGCTCACTGCTGGCAACCCTTGTGTCAGTGCGGTCAGCTACTAGTCATGCCCAGCAGCTGTATCCTGAGCCTGGGAACTGACACTGCATGCACTTGGGACCTATGCACAGCTCAGGAGTTACAGTTTCCCATTTCTCTTGTTCCTCCTTAGATGTACAAAGACCTCAAGTAACGTTGGGGACTTTCAAAATGGTATGAGTAGTGAAAAATTACTCTTCACCAAGCCACTGCTTTGCTTTATGCTCCAGTGATATTGAAAGCCCAGAAGTCCTCTGTGAGGGATGGCCTTGTCACAAGAAGGCTTGAAGCAGCACACAGGATGAACATCAGCAAAAAGGCATCAGTGCATGAGTTGTGGTGCAATGCATTCTTGTAACCCCATGAGAAACAGACACCAGGCTCCTTTGATTTCTGCTTACATATCCTCACTGATTCCTTAAAGATCCCTTACTTTCCTGCACGAGACTTACTGCAAGAAAAGATCAGGGTTTTTTGCATTTACAGCATTTTCAGTATTTACTGGGTGAAGCCATATGCTCACTACAGCTCTGATACCAAAACTGCCAAAACACTTTTGCTTAGAGTAGGAAATTGTCCCTGAGTCTATACGCTCAGTAGTTTGTAACTCTTTATGTTCAGTTGGTTATCCTTCAGAGGCTAAGCATCTTCCAACAACAGCCCAGTATTGGTACTCATATGTCAAAGATGTGACCAGCCAAGAGCTGGGAGACCCTCGGAGCTGACCACTTACTGGGTAAAGCAGAGCAACTATCCTCATTCATTCATACAGCTGAAATATTCAGTTACACCAAGAGAAATTCTTAAAGGTCAGTGCTGAGCAAAAGAAAAGCTTTACAAAACTAAGTCTGGGTTTTGTTACCTTTTGTGCTCATAAATTTTAAAATACACACACAAAAAAAGAATCTTAGAAGGACACATTAATTGCAGACCAATTGCTGAGACAAACACTTTAATTTGTAGCAGCTCAAATATTTCCATTTGATAGGCAAAAAGAATAAGCAGTAATAATATTAGTAATAAGGTCTCAATTATTGCACTGATTATTTCTTCCAGTTCTATGAGATCAGGTTTTCAGCCTGGTATTATCTAAGCCCTATTTCTGAATCTCTAAAAGCTTGCAAGCAAAGCATTTTTTTAATATTATATTATACATTCTGTTCTTCCAATAAAAATCCTTTGAAGGTGGTTTCTTGAAAATAATTCTTCAGACATTCCACATGAAATAAAGTAAGGATATGGAAGTGGAAGTCTGGACACAGGAGCTCCTGCAAGGAAGGGAATGGGCCTGTCAGGAAGGTCTGAAGATGGTAAAAAGGCACATGCCAGGGTAAACAAATTTAAATGTGAGGATGCAAGGGAGGTCACGTTTTCCTGTTATGATCCTGAGGTAGAACACCTATTAATCAGACACAATCCTTATAATACTTGCATGTATAATTGCATCATTTTGGACAGAAGTCCAAAACAAAACAACCCATCAGCATGAAACCTGCAGAGATCTAAGAAAGCCTTTGCCTCCCACTTCTGAGAACTACAACAGAAATACACATACAAAGATGAAATGTGTTATCATCTGGTGAAAGGGTGGGCCCAGCCTGTGAGCAAGTAAAAAGCAACAAGAACATGCATGCAGAAAGGGACAGCTGAGGGACAGAGCAACGGAGAATGGATTCACCAGAGAGACAGCTCTTGAGAATGTGCTGGCAACAAAGAAAGTTGAAAATCTGAACAAGCAAAAGGTTTTTCATAGTTTTCATGGAAATTCTGTAAGTATTATTAAACAGAGTTACATCAAAGAAACAACCTGACTCCATTGTCCATTTCTCCTCAAAAAATTTTATCAAGCCATTCAGGTCAGAAGGAATAATACATAACAAGGAGGAGATTGTGTGTCTTTATATGTTATTCCGATAAAAGAAGTTCTAACAAATACTGGGGTGGTTGGCTGGGTTTTTATGTCTATGGAGCTTGACCCAAAGGCATGGAAATCAATAGCACCACTATATGGGCTTCAGAGAACAGTGGATGAATTTAAATTATTTTGTTCTTAGTATCTTGGAGTTTTCTTCACTTTTCTTCTAATTCAAGAGCATGGAACTATTCCCAGAGCAATGGCTATGTAGTTTTTCTGGAGGGCTCAAAGTCCCATCTCAGAGATTGATTTGTTTTTCTTCCTTCTTAAAAAAGAACTATAATTGGTTAGAATTATCACTTTACCATTTTGAAACAGCGGAAAAGAATCAAGGGAATGCATTGCCATGTGGGGAGGGAGTGGGAGAGATAATATCTCTTTCATTTATAAACAAATAGATGCAGAAGGGGAGAACATGAACACAGATTTGTTTACTTCAAAGGATTTCCAAATGCTCTTGCCTAGATGATATTTTCCTAAATTGGTTTATACTGTAGGGATCAATTAAAATAACATTGCTGATAAATTGCTGTAGGAAAACTGCATGTCTGGACATGCAGAGCCTCATTTCATGATGCAGTATGTACTCTTATGGTTTCTTGAGCAAAAAGTATCGGAAAGGGCAAAGTTTAGGATTTATTTTTCAGTATATATGAATACATATGTAAAATTTAAGGAAAGGGTGACTTTGGACAGGAAATTACAAGGATGGGGTTTTATATGCTGTCTACCTTTATGCATCCATCTCAGGTGCATGAATTAAGGATGTTGGCTTCCACAAATGTAACAAAATCCCCCATAGGATGACATGGCACTTGCACTATGGGCTGTGCGTATGAAATCAGGTTCCTCAATGACAGGCATAAGTTTACTGTTAGGCATTATTTCCGGATATTGCAGCACTCTCTGGTCTGGAAACTAAGCAGCCACTTAAAGCAGGTTGCTACCCATTTCTGGATAAAATTAACCAGACATGAGCATCAGCTCTGTCCTGAAGCTCCATTATACCCATTTGCAGCAGCACAAGCAGTTCAGGGAAATACAACCTGGATTGTTAAAGGTAGTTCTGTGTCGTTCCTTTAGAGGTCGTATTTGAAACACAGAGCCCTGCAAGGGCTATAGGATGAACTAAAACCGGAGCTTGAGAAGCATCTAGCAGTTTACAGGGAACATTTTAGGAGCTAACAGGGATTAAGTACAAAGATACATAATGCAAAGACATCATTCCATATGGGAGTTTTTTATCTTTTGGATTTCTTGCTCCTTTTGTTGTTGCTTGTATTCAGAGAGATGCATTCTCTCATTTATGATTTTAGACCTCTCTATATATTGGCCATATTAAGATATGTCAATGGGAAATACAGAAAACGTATATGTACACAAAAACCACAGAAATTTTTTCCCAGTTTCAAACCACAAGGACCAGCACCTTGTGTGTGATGACAAAGAGACTTCCAATTGATTATTTTGCATCACCACATTCCATGAAATGCCAATCAAACCATAACTAAGACAGAAGAACCCAGTCAGTGCCTCCTGGTAAAGGAATATGACATTTCAGCAATCCAGTTAACTTGGCTAGCCCATATAAATTGTGAAATAAAGACAAGAAAATTACCAAATTCATATTTAAAATACTTCCCTAAAAGACTACCCACTATACGCAGGAATAATTTTGCACCTGCAGTTTTCTTTGGGCTTTACTTGATACTTTTTTTTTTTAAAATCCACTTACTACATTTTTAGTGGCAATATACCATCCAAACAAACCTAGCCCTTAAATCATGCAGGCATCAAGAGAAACATCAGCCTGAGCCACCACTTGGAAACCAACCCTTAAAATTCCGTAACTAATAGTCTGTAAAAGGAAGAATAATACATGTTTCAAACTTGTAATTGTCTTGATCTGTAACAAATGGCTATGCTTTTAAAGAGAAGTTTTATTGGCAGAATTAGAGTTTAACTCCAAAGCGAACAAGTACATACTGCAAAACAGGTACATGATTTTTCCCTCTTTGTGGTCAATTTCCCTTTTAGGCCTCAGTGTTTTGATCACTACTGTTTGATGAATCAGCTTCCCTGTAAACTAGAGGTGCAGAGCCATCAACTAATGAAAACACTCTGCATTTTATGACTCCCTAGACTGTAGTTCTGCATATTAAAATAGAATTTCAATCTCAGTGCAAGAAATAAAATCAAATCTAGCATCTGTGGTTTGAACAGAGCAGATAAAAATGCTGCTCATTTAATTTTAACAATATTTTTTAATGTTAAACAGTATAAAAAGAGGTGCTGAATGTAATTAAAAAATGGCTATAAATTAGAAATAAATTGGTAGGATATAGCACAATTTTTCAGTACACGGACTGGTTTCATTAAACATAGAAATCTGACAGCAAAGAATTCTGAGTCCTATTTAAATGTACTATTTTACACCTATTACATATTGCTTTCATCTGTTCCAGAAAGGATACATCTAAGGTGAATGAATTTATTGATCTCTTTGGATTTCTTAATTATTTTCAGTGAAAAAGTTATTTTTTTCATTAGGATCCCACAAAATTACCTTAGTTTTTTTTGAAGCTACTGCATGTGAAAAGCATCAATACAGTCTGCCAGGAAGTACTGAAAATTATGGGATTTCAAGGGACAACTGAATCTTATTTCAAACTGTTCACAGGAAAAACACCCACCCTTTAACACACTGATAAAGGAACAAAAATACTCACCACTGGTGTTAGGGCAAAATAGCCTTATAAAGTTACCATGCATTTAGTCTACTGGAATTACACTCTACTACTGTTTGTATGGCATTGCTTCCCTCCTTCCCCTGTAAATCAAGCAAAATTCTCTCTTTCTTCCCCACCCCACCTCTTGCCCCTCCCCTCCCCTGCCCTGCCCTGCCCTTTACCTGCCTTCAAAAAATGGGTTTAGCAGAGCTCTGTAGAGGTAACTGTGATTTTGAGTTTTACAAATGTCCACAAGCTTTGGACAGGTTAATAAGCAAGTCTTCTGCTGCTGAACTCAGCTTTGTAAGAGACAATCCATATTATTGTTTCTTTGCTGTCACACTTCATTATTGCTACCGATGTTTTCCCATATAAATTTTCCCATAAAAGGCCTAGCAATATAGTTACAAAAGAGTAAGATGCTGCTCTAAAGCATTAGAACAAGTTCTGCTTCTTAAATTTTCTGTTTCCTTCAATTATTGCTCTTTTTAGGAATAGATACATAGCAAGAGTGCTATTTTCTGTAACAGTTCCTGATTCTGCAAGGAACAGATGGATCTCTTGGAAACCAGAGTATCAACCATAAAGGCTGAACTTTGTCTGAAGCACAGGAAAAATGCACATAGAATGACCATATTCTAATAAGCTGAATTGTCTATGATCTCAGTAGTATATAAACTTATTAATGGAAACTTTGAGTTCCTTAAAAGATTAAGCTCATATTAATTCTTCATTGTTACAAACTAAAGCATTTTTATTCATACAATAGAACAATAATAATAATAATAATAATTTTAAAAACTCCCAACAGCACAGCCTTCCTTTAGAGATATTTAATGAAGTATCTGTTTTCATACAAGGTTAGCCATTAAATTTTCTACTCCATTGACTCATCTTTCTGCTGCTCCCTCCTGTCACAAGATATGATATTTGGCTGCACTAGTTATTGTTCACAGTGAAATTCTTTGTTAATCCAATGTAAGGCTGGAATGGTGCTAAGCAGATCCTATTTTTATTATCAAGAGTGAAGGTTGGACCAGATGAACCTTCGGGTCCCTTCCTACCTTGTATTTTATGATTCTATGACTCTAAGATAACAGTAATCATGGGATTAAATTTGGTATGATTTAAAAGTTTTCAGGATGTGGTGACAGCCTGTCCCTGCAGGACGTGGGAGGCCATGTGTGTGCCACAGTGCCAGAAATGCGTAGATTTAGTCATTTTAGTTGGATGTATGATTTTAGAACATGAGCTAAACATATATAAATGACAAAGTAATCTCTGGTAGGAAGAAAAGACTAGAGACGCTAAAAAAAATGGAGTTATTATTAGAGACAGATGAACGCATTTCACGCTGCTTCAGATTTCTGTCTGTATTCAGAACTAACCAGAGCCTGAGCAGTTTTTCAGCTCAGGAAAATTTAGCTAAAGGACTAGCTCAGATAAGCCTTACTCTACAGATGTCCACCTTCCCCTTCTGTCCTTAGTCCCCTTCCCTTTTCGGCATACTTGCTCACTCGATTATGCTCACAAAGAAGCTAGGCAGAGAACTAATGGAATTAATATGACACCATTGCTTGCTTCTGCTGCCTTTATAATGAAAATTACACTGACGTGTACAGATAGCCAAGCCTTGTTTAAAAAATTTTGCCCAGCTTTGTTCAGCCAGACTGTAGTACATAACATGGACACACTCCTGGCCATTTCTGCTGTAAGCAGAAGGGCTAGGAGGCATGGTGCTCTGAGAGGAGATTGCGCATCTCAGGGGAGAACATCATTATTATCTCTTGTACTGCAGGATTAACTAGGAGCTTAAGCCATGGACAAGGGCTAGTGGCAAGCCCTGGATCAACTAAAATCCCAGTAAGATTAAACTCTGTAGAGGATCTCTTGGGCAGTCAGAGGTTGGGGGAAAAGTTCCTCTCCATGGGGAAATGAAGAGTTAAGTTAGCAGGGCTTATGAACAACTAGAAAAATATCAGGAATAAAAATATGAAGAAGTCAGTGCAAATTGTTAGGTTGGGAAAGATATTTCAGTAGGAAGCAGGTCAGAACCAAAGCAGTTGTTTGTCCTTTTTGGATACAGAAAACCAAAATGTTAATGTAAGCCATGACAGACTTCCTATAAAGGATGTGACATCTCTTAACTAGACACAAGGACAGGAATAAAATAATATCCATTTCTCCACCATCTCCTTTTCAGCACAATAGTACAATAAAGTTTTAGTTGTGCAGTGAACACCCCCTCAAGGAGTTTAAGAAATTGAGAGTGCTACAGCTTCTCAGATTTAATAAAACCTATTATATACGAATGAACATCAATACAGAGAAGATACAAAAAACATATTAGCAATTGCTGAGAGTGTCAGCCAGTGATCCTGGTCAGTCAATACTAGGTAATTCTAAATACTGTCTCCTTTGCAATCAGCTGCTGTTATGTATGTTATGACACAGTGCTATATCTGCCCTTGATGTTGCTTATCGATTGAGCACTGCCCATTGTCTGATAGATGTCTTCAAATAGCACAGAGGCAGGCATAACACCGTGCCACCTAAAAATCTTTGATCTACAGTTATCATTATTTACTGCCATGATTATCTGCTTTGATAGTGATAACTGGAAAATTGCCATGGCTCTTATAAAACATCACAGTCCCTTACATGTGGAAACTCCACTTACCAGATGTTCTTGCAGGTCATAGCTCCATATAATGGCATTTGGTTAGCAATCATGAACATGGACATGGTCTTTGTCCTCAAACATATGCTTCTTAAGGAAATGTCTTCTATTAAATTGAGAATAGGTGTTTTCATTAAAGAAATGTTTATAAGATGGAAAAAGAAACAAAATGTAGATTTTAAGCATTCTGGGACAGAGATTTTTGAGGCAACCTGGAAGATGAAAACAAAAGGTGTGTTTATATAAGTTTTGTAAAAAAACTTAGTTTCTTTTCCACAACTGTTTTCTTGGGGATGAAGACAGCATTTTTCATACACAGAAAAATGATTTTTCATACACAAAAATTTACATGACTTTCATTTAGCAGCAGTAGGTGTTGCTGTCTATGCAGATGATCTGTGGATAATTTAAACAGAGAAGTTATTGTCTTTTTATCCTTCTTCAGGGATCCTCAGATCCTTCCACTTGCTTGTCCTTTTGGCCTTATTGCCCAGATCTCCCAGAAGTCTCTGATTTTGAGGTGGTTACCTGAGTCTAAAAGTTTTGTACATTAAAATAGTATTTTATCAAATATATTTTCTTTCACTGTGCTCACCGTCATATCCAACACAGTGTCCCATGCAAACACAGCTGACCTTGAGAAGCATGTCACCTTCTCCACAAAGGTTCCTTGAATTGAGCTACTCTAGAGGGTGATGATGGGAAGGAATAGTTTTCAATTTAGTTTTTTAACTTCTCAGTTGGAAATTGTTAAAATTGCTGTGTTCTCCTGGACAAACTCCTACCTATATAAGCTTTTCCAGTGTTACTACATTATGAAGAACAACCAGCAGTTTTGATGCTAGCATGATATTCAGACTTGAGCTTGCAGATTACCAGTGCATGGTGTAATGATAATTAAATTAGCCTTTAGCAAAACAGTCCTAGAAAAGTGTGATTTTGTGGTGCAATTTGTGTAGACAAAAGCAGTTCTTCGTGAATATTTCACATAGGTTTCTTGCAATAACTGCAATGGCTCTACCTTCAGTAAAACTGTCTCACAGGAGCTTCTATTTCTGCTACTGCTCAGGTTAGTGCTTTTGCAGTGGAGAAATAAGTGTGGTCCAAAGAATTCTAAAAGGCAGACTTGCACTGCAATTTAGGGAATGAATTCTTGAAGTGATTGATGCATTTTGCCCCTGTACTTTCTTTTTAAAGGTCAAAAAATTGAGAAGTGGCCTTGCACAATGCATAAAACTAAAGTCAAATCCACATCCCGTGGATATAAACGTAGGCAGTTCTCTTTGCCTGGGGAGACGAGTCTCTTTCTTTACTCGAACTTGGTTAGAAAGGCAGGTTCAGATAAAAATTTTTAAAGGCCACTAGTAACCTTAGATCTTCTGTTCTGACCTTAAGTAAAACCAAGCACAGCAATGCACACTCACAGACACACACACCCCTTAAACTTTCATATATTACTTCAGCTATTTTCCAAAAGTTGCCTGGCTAGAACAAAGAATAAGAAACATCATCTACCTGCCCAGGCTATCTATGAAATGTGAGTAGTGTTTTGTTATTCCTTTCATATATAAGAAAGTGCACTGTTCACATACACATGCTTATTTCCCACAAAACTTTCCAGAGTATTTGTGGGAATACGTATGTTTGCCAATTTATTCACACTTCCCAGGCTGACTGATTTCCAGCTCCAAAAAGAAAAAAATGTCTGTATTTGATCTCAAAATCTTGGGTATTCAACCCTTAAGTATGAAACTATGAAAAGAAACTTGTGCTTCCTTCTGAAAGTCCAGATTATTTCCCAAAGCCAGTTTTCTTCGATAATCAGGACCTCAACCAACAAGTTTCAATTTAGCTGATCCAAGAGTGCAAGCCTCAAGAACTTGCACTCATGCTCCGAGCTGGTATTGGCTGGTACTGGCCCTGGTGTCGAGCCCACACCTATTCTACAAAAATAGCCAGGTTTTAGGCACAGGAAGAAGAGAACAAAGCAGAAAAAGAGTATTTTTCTCCATTCTCATATAGGTTTTTTGAAAAATCAATTTCTTGTACTTGTTTTAAGGCCTGGTGGAAATTTTCTTTCATTTACTGGCAATGAACTCAGTCTGAAATTTCCCTCCACCTATAAAAGTTAATAAAGATGCTAACTTATCTTACAGAAAGGCAATACAGCCAGGCACAAGCAATACAGTTTTCTGGCAACTCTGGGCAATTTCTTGATGCAAGTGATGAATCAACAGGCTAGAGGTGATGCTTTGTTGGACCTGCTACTTACAAACAAGAAAGAAGTGGTTGGAGATGTGAAGATCAAGGGCAGCTTTGCTGCAGTGATCATAAGCCCATACAGTTTAGGGTCCTAGAAGAATTCAACAAAACAGAATTACAACTATGACCTTCAGAATTGCTCATTTTGACTTTTTTAAGGGCTTCCAAGGTTACTACTGGAGCTTGTAGGAGGGTAGCAGTACCCACAGGAGGGAGGATTGAAGCCAGTTAAACATGCAGAAGCCAGTGGGTCCAAAGAGGAAAAAGGCAAACATTCCACCCGTCTGAAGGAAGGATGAGGACAGGATGGATGCAGGCAACTTACAGGCTGTTTGGCCTCACCACAATCCCTGAAAAGGGAAGGAACAAATCCTCTCAGAAATCATTTCTAAACACATGAATGACAAGGAGGTAACTGGGAAGAGCCACCATGGGTTTACTGAGGGCAAATCTTACTTGATTGCTTTCTGTGATGAGGTAACTAGCATTGTGGGTGAGGAGAGGGCTGTGGGTGCTGTACACGTGATTGGAGCAAAACTCATGACAGAGCCTCCAGTAGTTTTCTTCTCACCATATTGGTAAAATATGAGGATGGATAGTAAAGTGGGTGGGAAATTGTCTGGAGTGCTGGGCTTAGAAAGGTACTAGCACTGATGCAAACAGCAGCTCTGCAGAAATGCCCTGGGGCCCCGCGGGGGAGCAGGTTGCCAGAAGGCAGCAGTGGTCCTGGGCAGCAAAGCTGTTGCAGACCCACACCCAGGTCTGTACCAACACGGGTGCAGCAACAGGGCCAGGCACTGATTCTGCCCTGCTGCTGGGCACCAGTGAGACCGCACCAGGAGTGCAGGGTCCAGGTCTGGGCTCCTGGCACAGGACAGACCCTGAGGTACATCAGCAAGTCCTGTGGAGGGTCCCTGTGATGGACAGTGTTGGAGCCTGGGATGTACGAGAGGAAGTGGAGGGTGCTGGGCTGGTTCATCCTGGGGAAGAAAAGGGTAAGGGGAGACCTCACTGCTCTCTGCAGATGCCTGGTGGGAAAAAACAGAGCTAGAATCTTGCAGATATATGGTGACAGGAAGAAGTAACAGGCAAAAGCTGGAACATGGAAAAGCCTGATAAGGAAAACAAAACATACCAGAAAAGCAGTTAAATACTGGAGCAAGCTGCCCAGAGAGGTTGTGGGATGTCCTGTACTGGAGGTGCTTAAGACTCCACCAGACAAGACCCTGAATGAGCACTGCTTTGAGCAGGGAATTGGACCAGGTGACCTCCAGAGGTCCCTGCCCCTCTGAATTTTCTAGGTGGTTCAGTGATTCTAAATATTTGGGTTACATGCATTCAGACAAAAAACATATGTAAATGTTTCCCTGCAGTAACTTACTTTTTTGTTATATTTCATTATGGTTTTCATGGTTTTGCAAGGCAGATCTAATTTGCACTTGTCAGGCTCCCTTAGAACATATCACAAAGCTGTATTGTAATCATATGTACAGAATTCTTTATAATTCAAACCAAAAGGTATTTCCAGCGATATGATTCCTTCATCAATTAGACCTCAAGTTGCTTCTGTGTGCCACGTGGACTGTACAATCCATACATTCTTAGCCACAAATGACTGACATGAGAAGTCAGATGGTTTTTCATTCAGCGAGTAAGGAGAGATTAAGAGATCCATCAGTGACATAGAAGTGTGTCTAAAAAAAAGGGAAAGGTCTGTCACAATGTCACATTCATAGTCACATTATGCAACTAACTAAAATGTAGCGTCTGCTATGGAGGGTTATTTTTCTCAGTCATACAATAAAAATTTACCCTATGGGATGTAGTCCTAAATCTAGTGAATTTAATAGAAGACTGTATTCATATTTAACACAGTCTTGATTTTTTTCTAGTGCATTAACATATATTTTTAAAACCTTAGATAATACTTTGGGCTTAAATGAGAAATTGCTTCCTAACTGAACCTTAGTGTGTGAAGGTTTTTATCTGTAAATGAATCATGAAGTGATGTTGTAACCTTTTGTTACTCAAAATCATGTCCATGCTAATTTAGTCATGGAAATCAAAAGTGGGAGACACGGATGGCTTGCCACCACGGTGATTTAAAAATGTTAACTTTTGTTTCTCACTCAAATAGCCCAGATGGGAGAGGGAGGCAGCACCCTTTCCTCCAAACCACTTATCCATGAAATGCTGAGTTTACAAATATTGGAAAATGTTATCATGTGAATAATATTCCTGTGTGTGTATTCTTAGTTTACAGGCACTTGCCATATGGCGTTCCTGCATTTCAGTCTTTTTTTATTTTTTTTGTAAATGTACAGTGCATGTGCTTATGTCAGTCTCTCCCCATTGAACTCTGCTCATAATTAATCTCTCTGTTCACATAATCACCTCTTCTTTATATTCTCCTAGTGAAGGAAGTGAGTTCTCAGGGGTGCGACATCTTAAGCGAAGAACAAAGACTTTACTCTTGTCTGTCTGTGTTAGAGAGTGCTGATGTGATTCTCTGTAGCTGAGTTTCTTAGCAAAGAAACCGAGGATTTACAGTCCCCCAGCTTTATTGGCTAAGGGGTTCTTCAAAGCTTTCAAGAGCTGACCTTGCAAAGAATTGTGTTCTTTTAATGCACTCCCTTTTAGAAGAGAGCTTACCTGTTTTTTTCAGCCTGATGCAGATACAATTAAAAGGGGTTTCCATGGATACTGACACCAATAGGAAGTGAAAGAGGGCTGTTCTCCTTTCTGACCCATTGGAGTTCCTCATTGTTGCTATGGCAAAGCTTACAGATGTCGCTCGTAATGTTTTGCATAATCTGATTTAAAGTCTGCAGCCTGTGCAAAAGTATTCTGTAGAGATGGGTAAATACTTCTAGGCAGAACAAGTGAAAATTTGTGATTGATGATGGTCTTCGAAGGTCTCTCAAACTTTAGGATAACCTGTAAAACAAATGGATTATTCTACTAAACATCTTATTGCTGATTCTTTGTCAAAGCCAAGCTAAAGTTCAAAAAAGAATGAAGCTCTACACCTTTTCAAGTTCTCTTGTAGTAATTATTAATGAATTGGAATGAAAATTTGTCATTTTACATCAGCTACTCGTCATGGTTAAAAGTCATTCTCAAGTTATAAACCAGTAAAGAATGACATTTTGGAATTTCCTCATTGTGGACCTGGATCAATGATCAGGTAAAAAGGAAGTGCCTCAGCTGATTTGACTGGGGTGCGGATCCAACTGCAAACCTGAACTGATATACAATAAATGTATACTAATATTTTAACATCCTTGTATCAAATAATGAATTTTGGTGTTATATGGCCTCTATGTTATTCATTTTATTCTTTGACCAGGAAGGTTTTTAGGAATATTCCTGCATTTTGTGAAAAGTTTCTTTAAAAAAAATTAAATACTCTTTCCCCACTTTCTCCAAAATAAATGCATACAAAATAAAACAACTCCCCTTGAGATCCACAAACCTTTCAAGTGGCACAGATGGGACCTCTCTAGCATTTAAGATTTATTGCCTGTGTCCCAGCACATGGAGATGGATATAGGATGTTCTGCCAAAAGGAAAAAATTGAAAATTGGTAGAGGAAATAACTGTGGGAGCACACTAGTCAAAGAAAGGTTCTGACCTCCCCAGTAAGGCATCATTTTACCATTTTATGTCACCTGGATTAGTCTGTTTGTTTGAATCTTCTTTGTGTATGTTTTATTGTTTTATTTCCCATCCTGGTCATAAAGGTCACATTTATTGCTCAGTAAGCAGAATTAGGGTGGTTGCAGTTTACATAGTCAATAGCAGTCAAACACTAAGGTCAGCGTCTATCACATCTCGGAAAAATTGGGGTTAGAGCAGGTGAAATTATCATTCCATTTTGGTTTTATGGCTCGAATAGAAAGTCACAGAGTCCCTGACCCCTGCTGCCACTCATGTCTTGCTCTAATAGCAATGTATAACCTTTGACACTCAATTAAAACAGGAAATAAGGCAAAGAAGGGGTCAGTATGCATTTTTAGCCAATGTGAGTCTTTGAACTAAAGGTCCAAGAAGGCTTTCAGAGAGGGAGGAAGGGGGGGAAAGGGGAGGGCAGGAGGGATAGCAGGAGGGAAAGGGGAAAGGAGGAAGGAAAAAGGGAAACAAAGGGGAAAGGCAGAAAGGGAAGGAGGAAAAGGAAAAGGGGAAGGAAAGGAAAGCCCTTCTGCATTTGTACGTTGGGTGACCTTAAGACCTTAAGTGCATCATCCTGCTACGTGGCAATTTATACAAAATTTGTCTCTTTATTCAAAGCACAGGTCTGTCTTCCTGACTGCCTGAGTGGGACCAGGTTGGCACCTTAGGTTTTCAAATTTAAAACACAGCTGTTTTCTTTAACTAATTTTGCTATATAAATGAAAAGTAAATTACTAATTTTCACTGGTGCCTGTGTGTAGGGAGAAAGCAGAAGAGTCACTTGATTTTGGAAGCTCACCCCAAGTAACCCTGCAAGCAATATGGGATCAGCTAAGAGAAATGGTTTCATATTAGTCTGATATCTGTCACTGGATCTCAGGAAAAAAGGAAGGCCTATTACTTGGTCTTACTTGAAGGAATAGTTTTTTTCCTGAGAACAAAAGAGCTTTACTATCCCCACTCCAATTCTAGATTTCTGTTGCAGGCTGCATATTCTTATGGATTTCTAAGGCTATATGAATCTACAGGAACCATATAATCTCACTTGCAATAAACCACAGAAGGCAACCACATTAATCCCAACATCAAGTCACTAAATTCCGGCTGAGTTAGAATTGCAGTTTCAGAAAGCTATTCAGTCTAGAGTGAAATAATTCAACTAATGAACCACCTGGCATTACTGTAACTAAACTTTTTTCCAGGGGTTATTAAGTCTTGCTGTTATTTTCTATTTGCATTTTTCTAGCTTCAGTTTTTAATTGCTGGACTGAACTGATATTTTCCTAGTAAATTATTTTTCAGTTTGCTGAAAAGAAATCAAAGGGAAAAATCAGTATGGGATTAAGAAAAAGAAAAAGTTTTGCTTTCTTTTAAAAATCATTTAAATTGAAAACAGTTAATTAGTTTTCAGGTAGTTTGGAGATTTCTTAAAAACTATTTGACAGTGAAACATAGACATGTTTCAGAAATTACTATAATTTGCAGTAAAGTAAGACAAATTCAAATGAAGGTTTGGATTTTTAGGAAAAAGATGAGATTTCACTGAAATGAGTCAAAAATTCTGATAGACTTTTTCAGTGAAAGAAGATTTCTTTTCACCATCAAAAAATATTTCTACATCTTTTCCCACCATAACTTTTTCAGTGTGAAATGAGAGCTGTATATTGCCATAAATCTGTTCTTTTCTCTAACCAAGGTGGCATTACCAAGGACTATTTCAAAGCAGTTAAAAACTGCATTTTTGGATTCGCAGCATCAGCACATGATGGCTATGACTTACTGTAGGCAGACAGACCAATGTGCAAGCAACTGGTGGCAAGTTTGAGATAGGGATTTCTTCAACCTAAGGAATATTTTCCAGTAAACAAAAACTAATTCTATGACTGAATAATTAAAAAAATAAAGAAAATAATCAGATGTGTCCTGTTTGGCCTTAAAAATCCATGCTGTCTCACTTCAGGGATACATCTTAAGTTAGGAAGCTTCCATAAATTCATTCCAGACTTCAAGCACACTCTTAAGTACTTTCCTAGTTCTTCAGGAATTAAAGAGTGAGTTTCTGGGATGTTTTGGAAAATAATGTACCTCTAAGCTGACACTGCTGTTCACCCCAAAGACTGAAATATTTAAAACAAATGCAGAGTTACAAGCTTGTGCAGAGTGAGGCAAAGGGTCACAGAATTCAAGGGGAGTCAATTCAATGACTTTTTATCATTAATTTCCACAGCTACACATGTTACTGAAGATCTTTTCTTGTGAAGGATCATAAATAAGGAAATAGGGCCACAGGTTCCAGTAACTTCAACAGAGGTCAGCACAAATTATGTTTGTGCCAGCGCAGTTTAATGATCTGAAGCTTTTTGAGTATTCCTTTCTTGTTCCCTCTTTTTTTCTTTTCCCCCACTCCCCCCCAAGAGAAACAAAGCTGAACTCCCTGGTTCCTAGTACTCCCTCTTTCTGTGTGAGGCTGACTGGTTGACGGCAAATGATGAGAAATGTCCTGAGTCTGGTTGTCACCACAGCTATCTAAAACTAAAGAGTGAAACGTATTTGTTCAGGTTAAATCAGCTAGTGATAACTCACACATTTCATTTGTCAGAAACATTTCTGCTGCTACTGGGGAAATCTGGAACTGACCTGTGAACTTCACATGGAAAAAAACGTTCTCACTTTTAGTGAAGCAGTAAGACCTGCTCTGCAATGGCTTTCCACTTGAAGAGAAGACTAGGAAGCAATAGGGAAGAAAAGCCCACTGACTGCTGTGTACTTTGAAGACCCCAAGCAAATCAGTCCCTTTTGTTTTCAAGATGAAGGAATTTTGTTACTGTGGTTACAATAGAGGGTTCTCCACAGATTAACTTAACAAATTTAGTACTTGTGGGCCTCTCCACTTCCAATAATCTGTTACCAAGTTTTCTCTCTTACAACATAGCATAAACATATCTGCAGATTCCTGTCTACAGCTGAGATGAGAAACTTCCAAATGAACTTTAAAGTATGTATATTTTTCCTCTAGCTGAGACCTTTTTTAAAAAATCTCTTTTGTACCTGCATTAGCTCCTTATTTCCCTGTTAGTCTAAAATGTCAATGGACATCATGCATCCATTTAGCTAGTTTTAAAGAAAAGTTTTCTTCTGCATGCTTTTCCCCCTGATTTTATTAAATATTTGTAAAACTGAGCAGTTAGCAGCAGTAAACTAATGTGTCTACTTATTTGACCAAGTGCCCAGCATCTTCCAAATTTGAAAAGCGTCTGGAGATGAGACCTTGCATTGAGGTTCTCAGACCTTGTTCTCCTCTTCGGTGACTGACGTTGCAGCTTTACCTGGGCTGCCAGTGGAAATAGCTCATTTTGCAAGAGGGAATATGATTATTTTGAGAAACTTCGCCTTGAATAATAATGGGAAGCATTGCATTTAGTCTAACATCTGCCTTCCTTTTTCTGTATGTGGAAACTATGGACTCAGTTAAGGACAGGCTTCCTTTAAGTTTCCCTTATTGCAGCTACAGTTAAAATTATTCTGAAATACATTGCTCCATTCTGTGTTTGAGAGTGAAAATAGAAGGTAAAACTAGAAATACTGTCTCACTTTAATTCTAATGCCATTGTAGCCTTTAGTAACAGTCTTGTCTACCGCCAAGAAACAGGGGAGGGAGTGATCTATTAATCTTACGTAATGTATAACCCAAATGAGATGTTGTTCTTATGATGTATTAGATCATGCATCACCAGAGCCATCTGTCACTCCAATGATCTACTGATATAATAAATTACAGTGGGACACACTGATAAAGTACTACTCAAAACAGAGTGGTGTCTGCGTGAAAAGCAATACTGGAAAAAAGCTGGGATGAGGGGGTGGTAATCAAAAATCCAAGCAAGAAAAAACTGTGGTCTGGAACTGGATTCCCCACCACCAGACAAATGGAGGAAAGAAACTGAAATTAACTGCCAACATCAAGACTGTAAATAGAACACCTATTAAAGCAAATCAAATTTTACCTCCAAACAGGATCAGGCTTTAAATGTCCTCTGAGTTACAATTTCCAGCATAGAAGAACCATTTGTGGCATGCTATTTCACACAGCTCAAAACTGAAAACTCAAGCGGCCAGTTCAAAGCCTATAAGATGCACCTAGTTGAAATTATTTTTGTTTGGGTTATACTCATTATTCAGAAACAAAACCCTGAAAGACAGCAGAGGAAAGAGTTCTGACATGCCAAAGTATTTTCCTCCAACCCTTTCAGGCAAAACATTTTGATATTTCAGTTTAAAATGTTTTGAGTTGTGCATTAAGTATTAAAACACAAAATGGGACTTTGAATGTAAGTAGGGTGCTTTTTTATTATTATTTTTAATTGCTTTAGAAAGAAAACTTCTTCAATCAATGATTTTTGTGATCATTTTTGCTTCAATTTGCTTTGGAACTTAAGAAGTGAAGTGGAAATTTTACTGCAGTCTAATCTTATATGATCAAAGATCCATTCTCTCTGATCAGTGCAGAGCAAACCTTTATACATAAAAAGAGAGATGAATGGATGGATGGATATCTATCACAAGGACAGCTGTTGGAGAATTTTCCATAAGATTAGTCTTTTTTCTTTGCAAGTACTGCAGCTCACACAGCCAAGTAAGGAATTAAATGCTTAATTGTCTATTCTGCTTTGACCAAAAGCAATAGACCAATGCCCTTAGCAGAGCAAACCAGCTGTTGAGAACTACTGGCTGCATTTTACACTGACTATAGGATCTAGGGCTTGTGTTCAACATGTGCTTCATAAAGCCTTGCAAAGTCCTATGTCTTTGAAAGATTACAATGAATAACCTTGTTGAAGATCTGTAGCTAAAGAGCTAATAATGCTAACTCAAATGATAAGACTAGTAAGTTTTTTTGTGGATTATTGTTAAAATATAAAACCTAATACAAACGTTAATTACTTCTTAGAAGTATGAAACATTTTGCACCTTTTAGAGGTTTCATTTTTACAACCCAATTATAAAGGAATGCAGTCTTAGTTACAATATCGATCTCATCTCTTTGCCAGAGTGCAGCTAATTAAATTATTTCTAATTATGTGAGTGGTGTGGCCAGGCTAATTTCAGATGACCATTCTACAAAGGCAAGCTGCTGTAGAAAGCTGTGTCTCTTCTCTTACTGAGAATGACAGGTGGGCAGAGGGTCATTACAAAATTAAAATTAAGCAATTGTGATGTTTGCCTGCCATCTGCAAACAGATTTAAATCAGTCCCTGGCAGGAGAATTGAAAGAAGTCAAAACTGTAAAGAAAAAAAACAAGCTTAGACCTGCAAAACCTAAAACAGGTGAAGGATTTGTGGAGTCACAAGATCTGAACTCTGTAGCATTTGCAGAAGTAAAATCCCTTGTGCCAAATTACTCAACAAAAGAAAAACCTGGGAATGCAAATGGAGAACATCTCTTTGTACTAACAAGAACACTTCACTTGAGAGAGGAAAGTGATGTTTCCATCCATCATTACACATATTGCCTAGGTCAGTCAGCTTTCCATGTAAGTCCTGCAAACCCATGCTTCCAGATTGTTCAGAAAGGTAACAGCTTTCCTTCCTTTGTCAATATTACCCGCTTTAGAAACTATCATCTCAGTCCACTGGATGTGAACTACCAGTCACATAGGACATGGAAAGAAAATATCATGACCAGGAGCAGAATTTACTCTAACTTTGCATTTTCTGCATATTTGTGTATCTTTATCTGAACAATCCAGGACACAGTCACATATGTGAGAATCCTCTATACATATTTAGCACCCTGTCATAATGACAAGGCTGCCTGTATTTGGTATGCTGAAGATCCAGGAATAATGCAAATGGTGTTTGGTAAACTTTGATGTGTCAGGTTTATTCTGAAGAACAAATCAGTTCAGTTTCACATGTGTATGGAAATACCAAGTAAGAGTGGTGGCTACAACTGAGTTTTACACTGAAGTTTGATTTTAGCACAGATTCCAAAGGAAAGAAATGACCTCACAGGGATCTGAGCCATGAGAAACCATCTGCACACCCCCCCAAATAATAAAATTTATGGAGTGCGACGCTCCAGTAGCAGCTCTTAGACTGGCAAAACTTGGCTGGAAATCTTGTAAGAGTAGTTTCTCACTTTCAAATACCCTGGTTTATGTTTTAAATAATGAGAACATAATTTCTGATGAAGTTGGGTACTTCTGCTTCCTACCAGGATGGAATTATAAATAAGGCAAAAAATAAAACATAAATAAATAAATAAATAAAGTTACAGCAAATTGTTTCATACCTCAGAAGCTACAGGATTCCAACCTAGAGTGGAGGTATGAGTAAGTTTTAATATCAAGAAAGTTGATTCATCTGTTCTTTTTGAACCTAATAATAAGACAATTTCACTGTAACAGTGCTATAGCATGAACACTATCTCAGCACCTCAGAACTGCACATATGTAATTGTCAATAATTTTCCAAACACATTTTGAAATTGTATAGAAGATTCACAGTTACTGTCTGTTGATTTTAATATGAGAGTTATTCTTCACACCAGTTAGCCACAGATCAGGCTATCTATGGTGATGTAGAGTTCTTAAATACCATCTTCCATGCTCCTTTTGGATCACTTTATCTGATTAATATAAACTTTACTTAAAACTACATAACACACTTGCAAAAACATTTTGCTTCTACAGAGAGCAAAGTCTTAAATCCCACAGCCTGCTGTTAAAGCATGATTTCATTTAAAACCACCATC
Source organism: Falco cherrug (assembly GCF_023634085.1). Taxonomy (NCBI): domain Eukaryota; kingdom Metazoa; phylum Chordata; class Aves; order Falconiformes; family Falconidae; genus Falco; species Falco cherrug. The sequence continues at coordinate 72,177,427 of NC_073720.1, read as the reverse complement.
CTAAGACAAGATCACAAAACATAGGATTCAAGTGGTAAGACCAGACCCTTCAGGATTTTCCTTTACCTTTGGTCACTGATGAAACTAGTCTTTATTTACTGACTGTTTTTAAGGAAACTCAAGGTATGGTGTTTACACTAAAAAAAAAGCCAAGAAGGAACTGCTATGTGGGAAGGAAGGCTAAAAGGAGAGAAATCAGTTTCTGGAATTAATTAAAAGATAATATTCACAGAGGAATGGACCAGTGCCACAAATAATTATCACTTGATATCATGCAGTCAAAAAGGCCAATTAAGGCACCAAATACAGGTAATGAGAATTCTTAATTGATAATTTTGCATGCTCTTGGATTAATCTTGTATTTTATCCTTAGTTCATCACGCATACAGAATCATTTACTCTGCTGCCTCTGTGCTCACTGAACAAGAACTGTCTCACACAGTGAATGGGCTTTGAAGAGAAAAAATGCCTGTGTGGCCAGGAAGGAAGTCTGCATTATGCTTTAGCCAATATTGTAAAGAGGGTGGGAAAAAATAAGCCCAAGATGTTGCTTCTCTTCTTAGTTATGTATGAAAATTACAACCAAGTTCCACGATACTTATGTGGTCATTGCAATATAAAGTAGACATTAGTGAGAAATTACAGCCCAAAGACTCCACTAGTCAACTCTGTACACAGCGTGCAATTCTTTCTCATTTTAGTGAGGCAAACAGATGTCAACACTAAGGAGTCTGGGATCCTTGATACCCATCTTCTGCTCTTTGCAGGTCACCAATTTCTTCTGCCTCATTTATTCAGTCAATATTCCATTCAGGACTTGCAACACTAAGCCCATCTATTTTGACAATTTTACCAAATCATATGTTGCTGATACTAAAAAAAAAGTGAAGTCCAATGATTTATGGAGCGAAAAGAAAAGGAAACATTTTTGCTTGAAGGTTGTAAAAACATTTCTTGGATATCTATAGTGGACATGTTCACAGACAAGATATCAGACATAAGCCAAGGTACAGTGACAAAGACATGCACGCTCTCCATCAAAAGCATAACTTTTAATGAACAATAGCAAAACAGCTGCACTTTACTTCTGTCTTTCATACTCTTCATCCACGACAAACAACAAGTGAAAATTTAAAAAATAATAAGAAAATAATAAAATTTTAACCTTTTGTATTGGGCCTGTCTGAGCCCCACAGCATCCCTCACGGTGCTGTGCCTGCACTGGTAGCTGGAAAGGCGGTGGTAACACACCGGTGTTTTGGCTGCTGCTGAGCAGCGCTCGCACAGCACCAAGGCTGCCCCTGCAGCCTTCCCCCCGCCCCCATTAGGCTGGGGGTGGGTGAGATCTCGGAGGAGACACAGCCAGGACAGCTGACCCAAACTGACCAAAGGGATATTCCACACCCTATGACATCTGCTCAGGTATAAAAGCTAAGAGAAAGGAGGAGGAAGAGGGGCATTTGTTATTTATGACATTTGTCTCCCAGAGCAACCACTACTCATACTGCAGCCCTGCTTCCCGGGAAGTGGTCGAACTTCACCTGCTGATGGGAAGTAGAGAATAACATCTTTTGTTTTCTTTCACTTCTGTGTGCACAATTTTTGCCAGTGCTTCATTAAACCACCTTTACCTTGACACACAAGATTATTTTTTTTCCATCTTATTTTCTCCTCCCCTATCCTGCTGAGGAGGGGAGTAATAAAGTGGCTTCATGGGCACGTGGCATCCAGCCAAGGTCAACCCACCACACCTTTTACCTTTATGACTATGTTAACCTTGTGGCAGATGTATGCTTGTGGAGTGGTCATGGCTTGCTGGAGGTAGATTCCTTCATCAAGACGTTGGAAGCCACCTCTGTGCATCAGGATGAAGTGTAGCCAGTTCTGAAAGTGCAGAGATTCAGTGTCAGCCAAACAAAACTATTTTAAAGAAAGGGAGAGAGAAGACAGACAGAAACCCTCCGGAGAAAACCTAAGGAAAAGACAAATAAAGATCAGTGGGGTTTTATATCTCTCATGCACTCAGTCTTCCTCTCACACCTCTGTTCAGCTTACAAAGGATTTATTCCTTACATTCTCCATTATATTGCACTCTGTGTTGTTTTGGTTCTAGGTGTTGTTTTCTACCTCTCCCTTTCAGAAGGGCAGATATCCCTGGTGTCATTGCTGCTCTTGTCACCACCCCAAGTCTCAGCTTTACCCATCCCTTCTGCCAGCCTACCTAAGCACTGTCTCCTTAACATTTCAACAGTGACTATCAGGGAGGTAATGGAAAGCTTACTTCACCAAAGCATCTCCAGATGCAAAGTTGTGCCATCCTCAGGCTCAGCAGACTAGGGGGTAGACTAGAGTGACCTGTCCACCACTGGTATTCCAAACACTGATTTCTTTGGATAAATGCCTGCAGCAGCTCCCAGTCCCTATGCTGCCCTAGAATTCAGGACATGTCTATACAATTCCTTTGAATTTGCAGCAGTTTAAATCAGGAGACTGTAGGACTAAATACAAACTGTGAATAGCCAAAGAATGAGAAAAGGAAATTTTGCAAGATATCACCCTGAGAATGTTTCAAATTATGTGTGGCACTGGAGAGCCACTGCCTCAATTTTAAAAGTCATTTAGCAGCTCAATGGCATGTCTCCATAGCATAATGCATGAACAAGCAGCAGTCTCTCAGCTGGAACTGAATGAATTAGCTCTAGAAACAGAAGCAGCACACTTACAATGTTCAGTCGCTATGTAGGGCAACCAAGCTTGCAACGGACCATAACTATTGAGCCCTGTTCAAATTGTGAACCAAAACATCTATTGGAGCTTGCATTTCAGTTTCACTGCAGGTACTCATTGCACTTTTTCCTGCACTGGTCTGGAAAATAGCTGAGATACTGTTAATACAGCATCAAGTTATGTGGTGTAGGTGGTTCAATAAAAGCCAGTGGGATTTTGCATCCTACCCAGCTTAAAGAGTGTAAGAGTTGAGCTAATACTTGTCTGACATGCCAAACAAAATTCTGCTATATTGGCAGAATTGTGACCAGTAGATCAATATTGTAGAATATACACAGCAGAAGCTTAGATCAGAAATCCAACACACTTAAGGATTTTACATAGGCAATGTACTAGCAAAAGTCACTTGTCTTGCTAAAACAATGTAAATTTTGTTATGAAAAAAAAAAGACAGAAAACCTAAAAAAATAGAAAAACTAGCTCACCTGTTTGAAATTGACTCATAAATTCAATAATGACTTTTTTTTTAAAAAAAAAAAAATGCTGTTTCCAACTGTTTCCCAAGTTAAAGTTAAAAAGTATTCTGCTTTCTATTTGCATGTCACTGAGGCTTTAGGCTGTTGCTTGTCATTTCATTTCTTGTTCACTGAGATGTTCAAAAGCTTAAGTGTATCTCACCAGTTTCAGGTACTAATTAGAGATTCTCTTAATTGTAGGAGGGACAATATCAGCCTGATGCCAATCAGCTTGCGTAAGGTCACAATGCTGCTAATACTCCAGCTAGTGTGACTCATTTTGTCATAATGGTTATTATCATTGTTGTGGATTTTTGCATTATATTTTCAGTACAAAATGTACTATTTAGGTGTGACTTTAAAGGCAAGTTACAGAACTTACATTACTGAAAATGTAACTTGTGGCAAAACCTGGCTCGTTTATCATCACCACTCTGGGAATTTTCATCCCTAATTCCCTCTCCATTATGAACAATCCCAAGACACTATTATTTGTTTCTAATAAAAAAAAAAAAGTGATTGCATTCCAGAAAAATCAAGGCCTGTATACTCTTCTGCTTTCTGGATGACTGCAAGGCAAAACAACTGCCTTTAATCTGAAACTCAGTCTTGCACAAAGACTTCTGTTCCTTTCAGGTCACCTGAGTGTAGGAGACTCTACATTGTCAGAGATCAAGGCTTTCTTGCAGAGAAGGGACAAATCTGAAGACTTCTTAACAGCAACTTGGATTTTCAAGATTATGTTCTTCCCTTTAATTTAACACACCAGATCATACCCTGGAAGGCTGTAACAACAGCAGATAATGCCTCATGATCTTCCCAAAAGTTGTAACTTTGATTAGTAGACAGAAACAAATCAAGATTAGGAAGACTTAAAGGAGTACATACATCATCACCTATTTCATCAGAAATTAGGCTTTCTTCTTAAAGCAGATGGAACAAAATATTCTCCAGCAATACAAAGCACTCATCAGCTGATGTCTCCTACTGAACTTTCTCCGCCTTTCCCTTTCACTACTCATGTTGGCTTTTATGTTTTCACATCAGTGTAAAAATGAATGTATAAGAAATTCTGCTCTGATATATCTTTTCACAATAGTTAAACAGTTAAATAGTTAAACAGACTGTTTAAAACATACCTCCTGTGATATAAAAAGAATCTGTTCCCATAATAGCTCCATGGAGTTATGATTAAAAGACTACAAAAGTGACAGATCCAGACTCAACATTCATTTTTAAATGACCACAACAGACCACTGACGTTGATATATTTTGTGTGCTGTCTTTCAGTCAGGCAACTTCAAGAGAGACTAAGAGAAAACACAGTACACACGCTGGGTTTTGTAAGTCTTTCTCTCCTTTTTGATCAAATGCACCTACCTGCTATGCTGCACGACGAGGGACTTAAAAAGACCTCCCTGCTTGCTTCCTGCTGTTGGAAGCACAGTGGTGCTTAACTGAAGTCATGTGTCTTGGAAGTGTCTACACAACAACATGCTTCTGTTCTCTGCAGCACACACATAAGCGGTGGTAGTACTCTGAAGAGCTTTCCAAGTCTTGGCTGAAGCCAGCAACAGTATTGAAGGAGTTGCTCCTACTGTGGTTTGGCATGAATTCACCCACATAGTAATGCCAACATAAGAAAGAATTGTGAGTTTCATTGCTACTCTCCATAGTTAATTACACTGCAATATTTTTATAGCCGCTTATTTTATGTCAAGAGGGGGAAATTCTCAGCACTGTTATCTCATTTGTACCAAAGACAAAAAAAAAAAAAAAAAGCAAAACCAAAACAACCAACCCCAAACCAAAAAAACCCATACATATAGTAGCAGATGATAAGGAAAATTAAAAACAGTGGACTCTGGGGACAAAAGGAGCTCCTGAGCAATATACTAGCTCAAATAATAACCAGAAACCTTGAAACAGAAATTGCCAAGGTCCTAGGATGAAGCTTTCTGTGCACACAATGTGCAGTGGAAAGACAAAAGCATCAAAGCTTGGATACTTCAAGGAGGTTTTTCTTGTTAGACCAATGACTAGCTACAAAGGTACTTTCCTACGGATACCTCCCACTGGAAGGTAAAATAAAATGCATGCTTATGTTGGTTTTCAAGCATAACACAAGTCCACCTGTGTTTTACAACCTGGTTGTTTTAGTGAGTCTGGCTTCAGCAACAAATACTTGAGACACTATACAACTTTGCATGAGATATAATGACAGTTTTGACTAGTTCTGATAAAGCTCTGACAGTCTGGTGGTAAAAAGTCTCCTGTTCTACTTGTATTTTCATAATATTGTCCTGTTTGTATTTTGCTTATAAAGTGATCTGGGCTGTGTTGATTAACAGTTTTTGCAGTAAGAGTAATCTCAGAGTACATGGAGGGAGTGCTCAGCAGTAAAAAGCATGCCTGCTAGTAGTTATACTTCAGAAGTACTCAGTGTCATAGGAACTTTTATGCCATTATTGCTATTAAGCTCTTCAAAGTCACCAAGAAAAAAAGAATTTCTAGCAGGATTTTTAAAGCTTTTTTCTTTTTTTTTGTTTTCATTCCCCTCCCCCCCCCCCCCCCCCCCCGGCCCCCTGTTCATGGAGTGGGAGGAAGATTTTTTCTGTTTCTTCAAGCTGACTTCAGGACTTCATAAACAAACACAATGGCCAGTTAAATCGATTTTGACTAAAGAAAACACTCAAAACTTCCTGTGCATTCTCTTCGTTCCTTTAGTATGACCTTACTCTTTTAATACCAAATAAGCCTGTGTGGCTTTTTGACTACAAACATCATTACCTTGTCATCTCTTTGACATTAGTGTTTGGATTTATAAGTACCATAATGGTTTCTATCTAATGCTTTCATTAAAAAAAAAAAAAAAAAAAGTTATGTTAGACAACGACTCTCTTCTTACTCAACTTCTTAATTTATCCTTTTGTTTTAAAAAGATTTTCTTAGCTACTTCCAGTGCATTTCACTTGTAAATGCATCTTAATTGTCCTTCTTTCATGACAATAAGTCCTCTGGCCTATTCAATGGGTTGACAAGGTAACTTTTTTATTATTTTATATTCAAGGTAGCTATTTTATTGATCAGGTGTTTATCCTGGTTTTGCTATAATTCCATTGATGATAACTGTTGGTAACTCCTATAATGCCTTATCCAAAATGTATATTTTCTATCGATTTGCTATTAGTAAAATTGGTAGCCTTGACAGAGCACTATCAAGCTACACTACCAAAAAACCAAAATAAAATAAAAAATGTTTGGGGAAAAAAACCAAATGAACTCTGATTCATTGAGCAATCCTAGTAAATGTGGCATTAATGAGATAACTTATTAGCAAGTACTGCAGCTGTGGGTCTTTAAATGGAAAGTTCTCTTAACAATTTCTAGTTTTCTTCATGGCAGTCATGGAAGAGACAAAGCAGCAATGAGAGAAATATCTTAAGGATAGCTATTTCCAGCCTGCTCTGGAATCCATGAAAGATTTCTTTCCTCTTGCAACTCTCAGGAAAGCACAGGCCATACAATGTTTGGCCTCATAGATCATGCAGGCAGAAATGACAGGGGAAGGCAAGAGCTTCCTGTAGTAATTATCATGAATATTCTGCAGGAGCAAACTTATTTTACTGTGGTGTGCATCATCTTAAAACAGTGTGTGTGGCTGTGGTTGCTTGCAAGTACTGTGTGGCAGGATAGATGATATCATACCTGAAAAATAAAAGTTACTGCAGTAAAGCAGAGACCTGTAACACCCATAAATTATAAATGTACCCAAAAGGATGTATTGAATTGCAGTGCAAAGATACTAAAATAGTCAAACTAATAGCAGTATGCACGTATTTTCCAACATTGCAATAGCACAGCCAAACACAATTTTGCATAACTGTATGAGCAAGGTGATCCCTAAAGTGCAAAATATGGGTGCAGTTGCCCAGAAGACATATCCAGGAAGGAACAAAAGTTGCCAGACAAAGGACAAGAGAAGCACAGGGGTGATGAACAGGCAGGACATCCTTCTGAATAGACAGGGATCACTAACAAGACAAAAGAAAACTGAGATAATCAGTTAGGAAGCAGAGACCTTCTTTCAGGAAAGGGGCAATACCCTAAACCCATCAGGCATAAGGAAGGAAAGCTAGAGGAAAAAAAAAAGGGGGACAAACTCACTCTGGCTTTGGCTTCTCCTGTCCAACAGCTCTCAGGCCTCATCCTTGCAGTCCCCTGGCCCCTCCTGCAGCTTTGGTGGAGTGCTGGCTGCAGCTCCAGCAGTATGCAGGGAGGGCTGCACCCTGCCTTTTAATAAAGGCTGGTCTGGAACTCAGCTGCTGGCTTCCAGTATGAGCCCCCTCGGGTGCTGATGCTACTGGACCAACCTCAACCGGCACAGTGAGTTTGGGCTAGATGTTGTGACCAGGAGGACCCTCCCTTGAGTCTTGTCTCTTTTCCTTTAATTCTCTGTTGGGCTGGAAAGACATCTTGGTAGCAGAAACTGAGAGCTGATACCCAGGTGGCATGGGTCCCCTCATTGAAATGTGTGAAAATAGGAACCAGACAACCAGGGGAAGCTTTGGAATCCCAACAGGGACCCCAGGATGTTTTATGGGTATGTATTCCTCTCCTAAAACCTGCAGGTATGCAAGTTTCCTATAGAATGTACCCTAACTTAGATAAGATAGTGCACTTAAGGAGTGTCTTGGAGTCCAATAGGATGCATTTGTTTGTATGAGGAGGCCTCCAAAAGAAAGATGGGATCCCAAAGAACTTAGACAGACTCTCAGGAAAAAAAATGAAAGATCAAGTAAAGCATCTGAAGGGAGAGTTAAAAACAAAGACCCAAAAAAACACAACCAAAAAACCCAACCAAACAACACCCCCCCCCAAGCTAAACAAACAAAAACCCCACTGCACCAGGTAACCATCAAAACAGTGTGGGTTTCTTGTTGTCTGAAAAGGTGAAATCCTACAGATGACCGCTGAAGTGAAGAATGAACTGGGTACCTGCAGGATGAGGGTGCGAGCATGTGTGTTCAGTGCATCAGGTAGGTCCAGCTGGTGAATAAAGGACCCATGAAGCGGTTCAGGGGTGGTGGGATGCATGCAGGGGTCCCCAGAAGACAGAGGAGGCTGTCCAGGTGTTGAGGGATGTGTGTGTGCATGTATTTTATTGACCTGCCTCCACCAGCCAAAAAGAAGGAAGGGGACTCGGCTGTCTGTGTTTACATTACATGGGAGTCCTATATGTAGCAGCACCTCTGCTGCTACATATTCAGCAGCACCTATATTCAGTATAGCAGTATAGCAGTATAGCATCTATATTCAGTATATAGCAGTCCTATATTCAGCAGCACCTCTGCTGAAGGCAGTGCTCTGACCATGCCAGTCTGTGACCAGCTGTGTCAGTGCCCCTGTGTGTGTGTCTCTGGGCTACATGTGCAGCTTTGAGACTGACCGAACGTGCACCCAGGAAAGCAGCAGCCATGTCCTGCAGCCTGGGCAGGGGGAGCCCCAGGGTGGAGTGGCTGGAGCAGGTGGCTGTGCTTCTAACATCCCTCATCATCTGGTGTAGCTGGCAGGATTTGATTGAGTTGTGAGTATTACTGGGTTAATGGTTGGACTCTATGATCTTGAAGGTCTTTTCCCACCTAAAATTCTATGATTCTATGTATATAAACTTCATGTGATGCAGGGACTGATCCTTTGCTAATGTGTCTGTAGTAATAAATTTGTAACCAAACTTCTACAACATCATGTGAGTACCTGAACGGGACCTGTCCTAGTAAGTTCTTGCATTAACTGGAAAAAGTGCAATGAAAAGATGTTTACAGTATACTAGGGGGACAATAAGATGGTAAATGTAAACGGTTTATACTGCAGGCCTAGTAACGAACATTTGTCATTTGGGGGATGAAAAGAGGTGCTCAGAGTACATACTAAACCTCCTGTTAGTAAAAGACCACTTGCACCTACCAAACTGGCTACAAAACAGGAGGAAACTTGAGAGAATCAGGCTAAGGCTGAGCTCTCTACAAGCTGAATGTTCAAATTTGTAAAGAATCAGGTAGAATAGGTAAATGCTCATTTGCATAAGCAAGAGCCTCAGCTTAAACAGCTTTAAACCTTATGGAAAGCTGAGCATTACAGAGGAAATCAGTGAATTAGAGGGGAATAAACATGATTTAATTCTGCACATAATGTGCCAAGTGGAAATAGAACTGTCTTGTGGAGCCTATTGGGCAAACACATACATACCATCCTGCTTGTAAACAAGAAGTGGCTAGATGGGACAAAGCACGGTCAGCCAGTATGATTGTCAGTGGCACAGGAGATCCTTGTGACCAAGGATGTTTGCATAGTTCCCTGATCCAAGGAGATACCTTTTTTTACTTAAAATATTTTTTTCCTCTCCTAAGCAGCTTGAGTCCTGTCAGGGATCCTTCAAAGGATTTTGCCCTTTAGAATGACAGCAATCTGGACAGAGGGACAGGCCACGAGACAGATTGGTGCTATCATGCAGGACATCCCCCCATGAACATGCACCTTGAATGTACACACTAAAGGTACTTGCTGATGAAGGGAAATCAGCATGGGGAAAGCAGAAGGTCCTTTGCTTTAAATGTTGCAGTACATACTGAATATGCTCTAAATTAATTACTCAGCCACCACTGATTAAGATTAGGTATTTAAGGATGGAGGAGGTGAGGTTAGTCAGCTGAAACAGAGACACCCCCCTAACTCCATACAGCTCAGAGATATTCCCAAGAGGATTGTAAAAGCAAAGTGAGGAGACTTTTATTGCTCAAAAACTTTTCTCCCACTCCAGTTTCAAGCTGTGGTTCACTTGACCACTTGTAGTTCACTAATTGTACTACAACTATCCAGGAGGCAGGACAGACCTTGCAATAAACTTGGAAAGAGTTATTTTCAGCTCCCTGCAAACTACTTGCAAAATGGTTTTGGGACTATACCACAGGAAGAAAAACAGATATACCTGCCCTTGCTTGTGTGACCCATTCAGTGAACCCATACCAACAAAGGGGGGATGACTGCAGCTATATGACAGGATTTGTTTGCTCCAGGTTTTTCTTGTGCACGTATTTTTCAGTTATTTGTCTATTCTCAACATTGTTTTGTCAGAAATTACCCATGTAAAGGATTGAAGCTTGTTAGTATTGCTCTCATTCTTGAATCTTCATATTTTTAGGACACCTTTTCAACAAAAGAATATAGGGCAGCAGCAGAGGAACATAGCTGCATACCCTAAACCATGGGGGACCTCTTGTAAATTTGCAAGTTGACCTTATTCAGATGCCTAAATGATCTAATTTTGAGTATGTCCTTGTCATTCCAGATACATTCCCAGGACAGGTGGAGGCCAGTCCTTGTAAAATAGCAAAGAAGTTGCTGTGAGAACTGGTTCCTGGGTTTAGTATCCCCCTAAACAGTAAGAGGGACCTGTTTTGTTGGACGAGAAGACAAGGACACAAGAAAACTTGTGTGGCCTTACAACCAGAACCAAAGTGTCATTGTGCCCATCACCCCCAGTCCAGTGGAGCTGTAGAAAGTAAAAATTCCAATTTGAAAATCAAATTGGCAAATGTTTATGCATAGACTGGCCTGAGATGCCTGGATGTGTTACTTCTCTCATTAATGTACGTAAGAAGCACTGTGAACAGAAAGCAAGGGCTATCACCTCATTAAATATTTTAATGGTTAGACCCATCTACACAGCACCCTTAACTCCTGTACAGGCCAGTTTACAACTGACAGAGGTTGCTCTTCAAAAATACTGTCAGGCATTAATGAAATGTGTAAGGACTTTCCATAAACAACTGAAAGAAACCTCACCTGAATTCCTTAAAATAAGGACAGTGGCTCTGTGTTAAGGTACAGCAGCAAAAACATGCACTCCAGATGCACTAGACTGGACCTCATCAGGTACTTGTAATTAATTACCTATACTGCAGTGAAGTGCAAAGGGGCCTGCCCAACTGGATCCACACTTCCCAGTGTGAAAAGGTTACATCTCCATCAGACACAAGGCAGAGTGTCTCACCTGTCACAACAAAGATGAATGATCCAGATAAACTTCCTTTGATCAAATGTCAACAGAATTGCAAACTACAATCCTGCAAATAGGCTTTGATGACTGTTGTTATCACCTGAACCTGTAAATTGTTTCTGGAAATTGTAGCTTTGTTTGCTCTGGGATTTTTTTGCATTTGGATTTGTATTACTGGTCATAGAGTAACATGTAAGAATTGTTATATGGTAAGACTTTAGGGAATGAATGATTATGCTGGGTATGTGGCTGTAGTGCCTGTAAGATACTGTTTGTTAATTGGACTGGCACTTGTCCATTAAGGTGGCTTTTTTCCCCTGACATTTCAATACATTCAGACCTGTTCAGAAATGATGGGCACAACTTACCCCAAGGCACCAACTGAAATATGAAACACTCCATAAAATCCACCTACTTGAAAAACCAGCTTCCACCTGCTTCCACAAACATTCCTCCCCTGGCTAGAAAAGTCATAATTAGAAAGAGCTATTTAAAAAATTCTGCTTTAATAGAAGAGACTGGTAATGCTGTTTCTGCCTTACAGTTAGAGGTGAAACAAGCATCACAGGTAGCCCTGAAAAACAGAAGAGTATTAGATTATGTGCTCATTGCTTAAGGAGGTATATGTGTATTAGTTAACACTACTTGCTGTACATACTCAAACCAAGATGAGACAATAGAAATTAAGGTACATAAAATTCAGGTGCTACATGAAATATCTGAAGAAAAGCTTTTTTCACTTGTGGGTATGGCTTCTAGACATGTAAGAATGGTTAGGAAAGACTGCCTACAAAAGCACTGAAGTACAATTTGTTTGGATTATTAGCTTTGTTGGCTGTATATTTATTGGTCCAGTTGATCTTACATTCTGGCAAACTGGTGTATGAGGGGATGGAAAGAGGCATGGCTCAAACAGAGCTCAGAATAATGATGCTGAATGTTTAGGGGGATGGTGAGGAACAGAAGGGAAGAAGTGCTTGGACTAATGACAATATGGGATTATAAAAAAACAGAGACAAGAATGGATGATGGAACAGCATATCCCAAGCAGTGACTGATCCTGGGCTCGCAGGAGTCATGAGCAGGGTAACCATGGCCCTTTTACTGTACTCTAGATATTCAAGTGAAAAATTCATTAGGTTGCAAATCTCAAAGCAGGAATTAGGTAAGCAGAATTGTTACTATCTCACAGGACTTTGCAGGACTCTGGAGTTAAGACACATTTGCAGCTACTGGTCTTGACAGTTAGCACCATTTAATTAACAAAAGAGTGGATTATTTGTAACAGGAATATTTTTGTAAAAGGATGCACTGTCTGGAGCTTCCTTATCTGAAAGATTTCATTTGATGTTATTTACCACCTCCTGCTTACCTGATAGGTTTGGTGAAGAACAGGCTGTTTACCCTAAAAGCACGCAAACCCTGTAACTGTCCCATTTGGGCAGAGCTCACATCAGCAGAGGCTGTTGCTCTGCTGCTCTGTGATCTCTCCAACAGCTACAGGAATAAACTGTTCCTGCTTTGACCCCATCTAAATTGTACACCCGTTATTTCCACAAAAAACTACATAAATGTGATGTAACCAGAGCTACTAGGGCCAGCCTATATACTGGTTTCATAGTTCTGCACCTTTAACATCCACTGAATATACTGAAATATTCTTAGTATATATTTTCTCTACCATTTTTTTTCTTTCTTACCCATTTGTTCCTCTGTTAGTACCTGTTCTTCTCTGCCTCTGTACAACAAGTTCAAACCAATCCAGCCTAAGGCACTTATATAATATGAACTGGTCCAAGTCATGTGTACAGCAGAGCATGACCTCACTAAAACAATGTGCGGTTGTAACTATGACTGAAATAGAAAGTGAGATCTCCAATCACACTTTCAAAAAACTGTTCCCACCCTATTTCTGCCACTTGACTTTTTGCATACATGGGAATCATTGTATCTTAGGGTATTCCAAACACCATATAAAGGACAGACTCAAAGAACAAGACATGTCAGCATTTCTTAGGACACTCATCAATAATCAGAAGACTAATATGGATGAGCTAGACACTTGTTTTGACCTGCCAACTTACAAGCCATGGATACCCGTAATCGCTATCACAGTTCTTGTTTCATGTGCAGGTACCTTATGCTCAAGTGTTGCAGGAACGTGGTGAAGCAGTAACATTTTCAGAAAGCATGTATTTTGATACAGAAATGAAGTCACATACGCTGGCATGTAAAAAGAAACAAGATGGTCATATCTTCCAACATCAGTAAATGAATTCAAAATACTGAAAACTATATTCCATATATTTAAAAACTACTTGCATACAGAATCCAGATGCTTATAAAGATGTGCTTAATCTTAAGATTTTTATGAATGGGATTTTCAGTGCAACGAATTGGAGAAATCCTTACTTTCCCATATCCATTCTTGGTAATGATGAGTTATAAAAAGCAGGATATAATCTATGTGAAGCGTTGCTGCATCTGTCAACATGTGGACCACTCCATGGATAAGGAATTGGCTGGATAGCTGCACTCAAAGATCTGCTGTCAACAGCTCAAAGTCCAAGTGGACACCAGTGACAAGTGGTGTACCTCAGGGGTCTGTACCAGCACCAGTGCTGTTCAACACCTTTGCTGGCAACACGGACACTGGGATCAAGTGCACCCTCAGCGAGTTTGCCGATGACACCAATCTGAGTGGTGCAGTCAGCATGCTGGAGAGAAGTGTTGAGGTTTAACCCCGGCCTGTAACCAAGCACCACGCAGCCGCTTGATCACTCCCCTTCACCCAGAGGGATGGGGGCAGGAGAATCAGAAAGGAATGTAAAACTCTAGGGTTGATATAAGAACAATTTAATAGGTAAAGCAAAAACCATGCATGCAAGCAAAGCAAAGCAAGGAATCCATTCACCACTCCCCATGGGCAGGCAGGTGTTCGGCCATCCCCAGGGAATCAGGGCTCCGTCATGTAACGGTTACTCGGGAAGACAAATGCCATAATGCCGGCTGTCCCCACCTTCCATCTTCTTCTGCCAGTTTATATACTCAGCATTACATCCCATGGCATGGAATATGCCTTTGGCTAGTTTGGGTCACCTGCCCTAGCTATGTCCCCTCCCCATTTTCTGTGCCCCTCCAGCCCTCTTGCTGGCAAGGCAGCATGAGAAACCAAAAAGTCCTTGATTTAGCATAAACACCACCCAACAACAACTAAAAACATTTGTGCTATCAACATTGTTCTCCCATCAGAGCCAAAACACAGCACAGCACCAGCTACTAAGAAGAAAGTTAACTTCATCCCAGCTGAAACCAGGACAGATGCCATTCAGAGGGACAGTGACAGGCTTGAGAGGTGGGCCCATCTAAGTTCAACAAGGCCAAGTGCAAAGTTCTGCACCTGGGCTGGGGCAACTCCCTGTATCAATACAGGCTGGGCAAAGAATGGATTGAGAGCAGCCCTGAGGAGAAGGACTTGGGAATGCTGGTGCACAGAAAGCTCAGTGTGGCCTGACAATGTGCACTTGCAGCCCAGAAAGCCAACCAAATCCTGGGCTGCATCAAAAGAACCATGGCCAGCAGGTTGTGGGAGATTATTCTCTCCCTTTCTGCTGTGGTGAGACCCCACCTGAAGTACTGCGTCCAGCTCTGGGACCCCCAACTTAAGAAGGACATGGATGTGTTGTAGCGAGTCCAGAGGAGGGTCATGAAGAGGATCAGAGGGCTGGAGCACCTCTCCTGGGAGGACAGGCTGAGAGAGTTGGGGTTGTTTAGCCTGGAGACGAGAAGGTTCAAGGGAGACCTTGTAGCAGCCTTTTAGTATTTAAAGGGGGCTTATAAGAAAGATGGGGACAGACTTTTTAGTAGGGCCTGTAGTATCAGGAAAAGGGGTAAGTCTACCTACTGAAGGAACACAGGTTTACATTAGACACTAAGAAGAAATTCTTCACTATGAGGGCAGTGAGGCACTGAGACAGGTTGCCTAGAGAGGTTGTGGATGCCCCATCCCTGGAAGTGTCCAAGGCCAGGCTGGATGGGGCTCTGAGCAACCTGGTCTAGTGGTTTTGAGCAACCTGTCCCTGCCCATGGCAGCAGGGGTGGAAGTAGCTGATCTTTCAAGTTCCATATTAACTGAAATAATTCTATGATTCTATCATTCTGTAACAGCAAATGAGAATTCATGTCACAAATCTTCATTGCATTTATCATATTTACTGGTATTCTCAGCAGGGTGATACCTACCGCTTTTCCTCACTTTACCTGAAATCCTTTGAATCAAGAATAGAAGGAAAAGGAAAAAGTTTACATGATGCTTGCCCATCTATCTTTATTGAGTGCTGTAACTAAAAAGAATCTATTGGTGGTATTATGAATTACATCACTAATTAATGACTTATTTCCAATACATAATTAAACAAAAAATTGGTTTGGGTATAGTAACAGTATAAATACTAGTTGTTAATTTTAAGTTGTACTATTTGCTTTTCTTTTTCCCTTTACCACAACAGCCTACCTACTGGAAAGTGGCAGTAATTATCCATGTTCAGAAATGTTGGTGGTTTCAAAAATTCAGTGTGTTATCAAAATAAAACACACTCTGCAAGCAACCATGATGTTTCTATTTCAACTTATAGACCTTTTAACCATAAACAGGATGACAGTATTGAAAAAAAAGCGCTTTTTAAAAATAAATTTGTGTTAGACCTTAAATTTTACCACATGAAAAAATGTTCATTCAAATAAATTAGGTTACAGACAAGTGTCCAAAAATCAACCAATTATCATTAAACCCAACATTCTGAACAACATACATTCAGGAAGGCAACAAAGCTTATTATGAATCCTTAATGTTGGAGATGGCCCAGTAGTATAGAAACTATTAAAATCTTACAAAGGTTTAATATGTCTATAGAAAACACTCACAATCATGTAGTCAGGGATTTTATTCTGATAGGTATTTGGCTTTTCTAGGTGGAAATTTTTCAGTCACAGAAGTCTTGCTAAAAATATTACTAAACATTTTTATAATGAAACAATAGAGCTAAAGACAAGACAAAGGCTTTTATAGAACTCCACAATATTTTGGATGCACTGTTAAATTTTCACACTTAGGAATTAAACAGAACATGTCATCTGAGTACTCCTTGTTAGTAATGACACATTAATTTTTACTGGACACAAATCCCAGTACAGACCATTGAGTCTATGTAGCTGGTCTAGCATAGGATAAGAATAAAGTAACCAGTTAGCTGCTGCTCACAAATCAGAAAAAGCATCAAAATATCCTGTTTATACTTATAGGTTCATTGTACATTACAGCTATTTTTATTTTGTTCTCTGGCTCTGTAGCAGTACTTTTCACTTGACATTTCCTGTTTATCTTGAGGAGACATAACTGTAAGTAGCAGAATCTCTGAGCAAGATTTTCAAAAGATGGTAAGAGACATACATGTTGGCAGTGGGGGTAAAAGGCATGTAGACACTTTGGAAGATCACACTCATTTTTTCATTGACTGCTTTCACCTATGTGAATACAGTCTGCCAAATACTTATGGAGCACTAAAGATCTAAATTTGAAACAAAAGTGAGTTTTAGAGTGCAGGTCTTGCCAAGCCCTGTACACAACAGAATCTTTTAGCCTTTCAGCATCTAATTTGGGCAGAAGGTAAATACATTCACACTACACGTGACAGCACAATAATGATGATCCACTAACACACTTCTTCATAGTCTTCTGCACAGATTTTTTCAACAGAATACTAACATCACTGATTTATTTTTTTTTAACACAAGATATTCCATAAATTGAGACACAGTTCTTCGTCCTTCAATTAAATAACATTTATTTAAAAATTTCCTCTGTCTCATCTCCAGCTTCTGTTAAATACATTCCTTTGACCTGCGATCATAGAATCAAAGATTAATTTAGGTTGGAAAAGACCCTTAAGATCATTGAGTCCAGCTGTTAACCCAGCATTGCCAAATACACCACTAAACCATGTCCATAAGCACCATAGCCACATCTCTCTTAAATACTTCCAGGGATCATGACTTAACCACTGCCCTGGGGAGCCTGTTCCAATGTTTGACAGCCACGTTAATAGAAGAAATTTTCCCTAATATCCAAACTAAACTTCCCATAGCACAACTTGAGGCAGTTTCCTCTTGTCCTATCACCTGTAACTTAAGAGAAGAGACCGACCCGCACCTGCCTACAGCCTCCAGCTTTTCTGCACACTGCTGCCTTTCAGGACTGCCTCCCAAGGGACCCTGTTGGCCTTCCCTCTGATTCTCATCCATAAATACTCAACCCTATCAACACCATCATCAAGCTCTAGACAATCAATTCACTCCCTAACATACAAAGCTATGCCACTGCCTCTCCTTCCTTGCCTGTCCCTTCTGAAAAGCTTATAGTCATCCATTCCAGCACTCCAGTTGTGCAAGTCATCACACCATGTTTCTGTTATGGCAACTATGTCATGGTTTCCCTGCTGCACAATGGCTTCCAACTCAATGGGTTTCCTCTGACTCATCTCCAACATCTGTTAAATACCTTCCCTTGATCCCATCTATGACTGCTATCAGTATGTCCTCAATATCCGTGGAATAGAAGTAACAAATGAGAGCATGAAGACTTATTAAAACCCTTTTGTTTTTCACATACTCAGTGTTTCACAAAATCAGCCCATGATATAGACAATGCAGACAAAGTCCTCCCTTCACCTTTGCTGGGACACATGTACAGACTAGGTATGGTGTTTGTGAATTAAAATGTTAACCACTTTTATTTTCATTCAAATGCTTGCTATATGTGTGTCCTGAAGTTTCTTGATTAGTCCCTTGGTTGAGAGTATATTACTTTTTAAAGAAACTCTTGCTGTTAATGTAAAACGAATATGACTGAACGCATGTCATGGTTTAACCCTAGCTAGGAACCAAGAACCACGCATCTGCCTGCTCACTCCCTACACACCTGGAGGGGTGGGGAGGAGAATCAGAAAGGAATGTAAAACTTGAGGGTTGAGATAAGAACAGATTAATAATTTAAACAGAATAAAAAGGAAAGTACAATAATAATAACAATAATATTAATAATAATAATACCAACAGTTATAATGGAAAGGTGGGTGAAAGGATAAAATCCAAAGGAAAACGGAGGAAGGAAAAGAAGTGATGCACAGTACACCTGCTCACCACCTGCTGATTGATGCCTAGCCACTCCCCAAGAAATGATCCCCCAGACCCAGGTAACCCCCTCCCCCTCCCCAGTTTACATACCAAGCATGATGTCCCATAGTATGGAATACCTCTTTGGCTGGTTCAGGTCAGCTGCCCTGGCTGTGTCCCCTCGCAGTTTCCTGTGCCCCTCCCACTGGCAGGGCCTGAGAAACCAAAAAGTCCTTGATTTAGTATAAACATCACCCAGCAACAGCTAAAACCATTGGTGTGCTGTCACATCAGAGCCAAAACCCAGCACTGCACCAGCTACTAAGAAGAAAGTTAACTACATCCCCGCCAAAATCAGGACAAGTGATATTCCCTAAATGTTTTGGAAGTTCTCCAAACTTTGTTAATGCTTAATTGGAATATACCTGAGACACTTAACATACATTAACTTCATTCACTCTTGTTTCATTTTACACAGGATGAAGGAAAACTGTAAATAACAGCATGCCTGTGGGCAATGAGCCAGGGCAGTGCACATCTAGGGCTAATGAAAATGACCTTTCATAAAAGTTATATCATCAAATTGGACAAATCAAAACACTTCTTTGTGAGAAAAAGACTATCTAGCAAAGTTCTTTCTCCAATGCTGGTAATGAGCAGGCTTTCTGCTGACCATCCTGAATCGCTATTATTTTCTTTTCCTAGCTGATTTGGGTTAAACCACATACTTTAAGCAAAGCTAAGATATCAGGTTTCAGCATCTGGCGATACATCTTTACTGAAAGAAAGCTCAGACTGAAACCACTGAGTGTTTTGTTTGAGCAAGGACTTCACAATCTACTTTTTCTTTCTCTGAAGCCATACTGTCACGTTTGATCCCTTACTAAAACCTGGATGTCTGGGTTTTAAGACTTTCTGAGGGCAGAGCTTTTTAAAACACACACAATGTGGCCAGATGAGCAGGAAAGTACACCTTCATTCTTCCTCTAAAGTTCCTACTGCCTGGATTGAATTCACTGAAGTTTAGCAGTTTTCTCCACTTACACTTTTGTTAGTTTAGTCTCTTTTGTTTGTTTAGACTGTAATGAACAAGGGGTTTTTTTGTTTCTCCTGACACTACAAAGATGTTGTAAACCACCTAATGGAGCAATAATAAAATATAATAATAACAATAATAATACAATAATAATATAATATAATAATAAAAATATAAAACAACAACAACAACAACAACAATAATAAACACAACATCCAGAAACCCACAAAATTGCTGGATTGTATTAATACTTGTGATAAAAAAGATATTTTTTTATTGATCCATGGAGCTGACCCACATCAAGTCAACTCTTTTCACTGAGTTTGTTTCATGTAAAAAGTATTGCCTGATAAGTACAGATTGTTTTCATTAATAAGAGTATTACAAATAATTTATTCTGGTTTGCAGTCCCGTCACCAGTACTGCTGATGTTCACACCAGGCTCCCACCACAATTTTCAGATCAAGGAGCTACAACAGTAAAACAAAACACACAGAGTTTTCTCCATGTTAGCACCTAGGTACAGAGCATTCTGCCTTGTACAAACACAAAGCCTCTCAGCAACCCAGCTAAGCTTCTGAGACTCAAAAAAGTCCTTTTCAGATAATTTTCTGCAGGTTCACATCTTCCAGCAGATTTAGGCATTTTTCAGTAGATTCCTATTTCAAAGTAAAGCTGCACCTCAGAAGCATCTAAAATGCAAAATGTGCTAGACAAAAAGACTAGTTAGGAGGAGAAAGGCTTTCTAAAAACAAATTAAAATGAACACAGTACACAGTTGGAAGACTTATCCTTGCATGTCTCAGAAGAAACTGACTTACAGAAGATGCATGGTAAACTGATAGATGCTAAAACCAAGAGTATTTTGACATCCAGTTTTCTAACAACATTATCTTTGAATTTTATGGGAACATAGCTATATTAAAAATATTCAGTGAAAAATTTTTTTCTCACACAACTTCAGACTCAAGTTTCCCTGTACACTTTATGTCTTAAGTTTATGCGAAGAAAGTGAAACACAGGCTGTTAATCTAAAGCCAGATTTTGATCTGAACAGTACATGCAAGATTTACATAAAATGTAAGAGAAACACGCACTTAGATCTCCAGTCATAGACCTCAGCTGTAAACTGTCAGTTCATGAGAAATCTTGCAAAGTGAAACAAACATTTTTGTTATGATTCAGAGCATCGTTTTTTCATTAAAATAAAAAATTAAAATAAAAGAATTCTAACTGGGGATCACTGACAAATTTCCAAGATGTCGGAATATTTTGTTTCAGTTTCAAAAATACAATATCAAATGCGTTAACACACCCTGAAAAAAAATTGCACCCCGCTCCTCAGCTAATCTAACATGTCCCTGTAATTTTGAAGTCACCATGTTGCCTACTGACTCAGCAAAGGAATCTGAATTAAACAGCTAAAACCTGTCTTCTTTGGCATACATATAGGCCATGGAGAAGCTAATAAATCCATCCTTAATCAGGAAATGCAGTATTGCAATGCTATGCAGAAAAGACATTCAGAGCATTAAAGCAATTACACTTGTACTCAATTAAGAAGACCAGTAGCTGGCATATGAGGATTTTGGGGAAGAGGATAATCTTCCAGTTAGGTTCTCAAGTCAAGGAGAGACTCCATTAATTGCACCTATAGTGTAAAGTACTGTAAGGTAGGGGCTTTTTTCATGAAGACTTAATTTGAGTTACTGCATTCTGGTTAAGGGACAGGTCTCTACGACATGAAAATACAAAGGGGAGAAGAAAAAAGTGTTTTTCTCTTTATCCTGGGTAGAAATAAAGAAAATCTGTTTTGGCTGCAAGCAGCTGAACTGAGAATATTATTGCATAGTTTAAAGTTGAACTAAGGGATAACAGAAAGATCTAGTAAATCTTTTCAGACTGAATCTTCTGGTTATTATAGATACAATTAGAAGTTAAAGAAAAAATCCCTAACGTCAACTGTTATTATTTTTACCTCCCTTTTTCCCTTCTTAGCCACCTTCTAAAGGCTCAGTGGGACTATCAGATGCAATAGATTTATACAGTTTGAAGAAAGGAGATGAGTTAGCTCCTGGATGTTTGCTTAACAATTAAATTTATATATATACACAGACACATATACTTTTTATGTATATATACACATGTATAGAAATATGTATAGCTGTCCAGTCTGGTGAGTAAATAAGTACGATTGAGCATTCTGCACAGTCATATATTTGCCCACCAGACTGGACTAATTTACAGACCTTAGTGAACCTGCCCCTGATGTACTCGACTTGTATATATTCCCAGTGACAATACATTTTTCCCTGTCAGCAGTGCCAGGTTAAAAGGTTTCTGTCCCTTTACCTATCTCTGCTCAATTGTTCCAACCTTAGTGCTACAGCTCCCTTTCAAAGAAGCTTTTTGAAAGGTCGCTTTTGAAAGCTGGGTGACTGAAATTGCCCTAGATTAAAAAAAGGCAGAATAGCCTGTCTCAAAGTGGGGAAAATCAGGAAAAAGATAGGATATAGACACACACACAGACAATTACTCCCAATTTCACTTTATATTATGAAAAAGAGAGTTAAAAAAAAAAAAAAAAAAAGGATATTTCTTCAGTTCTTTTCTTCTACCTTTGAAATTTTGGGACTCATCATGTACTTTCTTCAAACTAATGAGTTAGCAAAATTATATGCCAAATTGTGGAGGATAAACAATGTGATGGTACTCAAAAGACCTCCTGTGAAACAGCTCTGCAATCTACCTCACCTCAACGTCAATGAAAATGGTAATTTTCCATCATTACAAGCACCTCGTTTTAATTGTTTTGTGCTGTTCATTTAAAAATCTCAGTTCTATCATGTCAGTACCTTTCGCAGCTGAAGGGCAGTGGGGTGGGGAAATGTGGGAATGGGAAATGGCCATTGTTTAACACAAAATAATCATTGCCACCTCTATTAATCAAAATAGTTTTTTTTCAAAAAATGTTGCAACATGTATGTTCTGAAATGCTTTCCCCTTCATCTTAAAAAACACAGATCAGATCACTAAGACCTCTATCAGATATTCAGTAGGTATATTTGTTTCCATATAACTTTACCTTTGATGGTCTCAAGCTCATAAGCATATAAAAAATTATTAAAAATATTTTTAAAGGCATCAGAATTTAGTAGTCTACATTTCCCAAAAACTCACCTAGTGACACATTTCTGTTCCTACTCAAACAGAGCCCCTGAACAGATGCCTGTGACAGCCTGGCTGATATCAGCGTGACAAAGCAGGGAGATCTGTCTTTGCAGATAACTTTAGTGTGCTCCCTTTGTGCACAGAAGCTCTTTCTGCTCCCTTTTGTGGGGATCTCTCATGGACCCACATGACCATGGAAATGCCCAGCACATCAGACCTAGCCTGCGGGGTGGATGTCCTCCATGAACACCCTTCCTTGCAAAATTGACATTGACCACTTGACATTTCTCAGCAGGAATACACCACCATTATTAGCTGCTGGCCCATTTCTGCTGAAAGTGATCATGGGAATATGCAATGCCCAAAAGGAAATGGGCCAACACGGAGCTGGCTGATTGCCTGAAACTGCAGGCAGCCCTCCCTTGGCACCTGCTCTGATTCCCTCCAACTCCTCCCTGCTGTGTTCACGGTGCCCCTGATGGCATGGCACACTCTGTGCCCCTCTCAGTAGCCAAGTGTACCTCCCATGACTGGCAGCTTGATCCCTTGATGGTGGTCCCCTGGGAGGTGAGGTCCAGGCTCTGGTAAGGTGATGTATGTACTATGACATGGCTATCCTTAGCTTCCTGAAGCAAGCAAATAGTAACTACTAGATTTGACGTGCAGTGCTCAGTCCTCTCCTTTCACTCACATACCCTTATCCAGGTGAAGGAAAAAAACTGCATGGTTTATAGCAAGGAGATTTGTGTTATTGTAAAACGTGATTCAGTATAAACAACAGTTCAGCGAATATTCAGTCATTTCTTACCACAGTTGTCATGTTCACAAAAACTATCTAGATTAGCTACTTCATCACCAATGATAACTGAATCTGTTGGGGAAAAATGTTCACTTCCATATTGATTTGCCTGTTCTCTTCCTGTCACTAGAATTTTTTCAGATGAATAAATTAGACCACATTGCCCTTATTCACACAGAACAGAGCCTCGCTCCACAATTATCTCCATTGACTTACATAGGTCTATTCCTGGTAGATGTTATTTAATAAGGTTATCAGCCTGTACCTTCAGATTTTAGCCTAGTCTGTTTTCAGCTCTTATCTTGAAGAGTATGCTTAAAAGCCTTGCAGAACCCATGGAATGATAAAGCCATATTGTCTTAATCAAATGGGACATTTTACACACCAGTTTTATCTATACCATCTTCCAGCACTTTCACTTACTTATACTGTAAAGAAACACATTTCACAGATCTTGCAGTTTTCCCACTGACCTTTTTCAAGATGTTACCCTGCTCCATAATATTTCATCCCTGTAAAAGTTTCATATTTTTATACTTCTTGCATTATACAACCACCATTTGTGAATTTACCTACTCCTTTGTTCTCATTCTCCCTTCTCTTTTCTCATCTATGAATGTCCTTTCCAAATCCTAGTCTATCATTTCACTAGCCCTTTTCTAGATTGTCCTGCAAATGATTCTACAAGTTACAACCTACCTTTACCTTTTTCCTCTGTGTGTTCATTTTTTTCTGCACTGTCCTGTCTTGTCCCTTCAATATCATTTCCCCCCTACCCTACAACCACCTTAAAAACCTCTGAAACACTGGTAGCTAGAAGTTGAACAAGTGTCATGGGAGAACTACCATGTTAGATTTGACCATCTCTTCTAATTATTCCCCAAATGACTTGCTAATAAGCTCTAGTTAGTACTATGTACTACTTCAGACTGACGTTATTCTCATGTTCTTGCAAGGTAGGTCTCAGCTCACTGAAACAATGTCATAAGAAAGACATGACTATTGCTTCTGTGCAGATGCAGTTTTCACTACTAGACCATCCAACCTTACTGCGCACTTGCACATCTTCCCACTCTTCTCCCTTCTTGATAGGCACTGAATTTTCAGCTGGGAACTGAAGTGCAGAGGCTAGATTTGGCACTAATTAGATACCACTGAAAGCAAATAAGCACCCTAGCAGTACTATAAATCCAGGTACATCAAAGTAAGCACTTGAATCCCTGCCTTGTGAAACAGCACCCTGGAAATACTTCTGCTTTCTCCTCTCACATTGTACACCGCACCAAGGCTTGAGAGAGAACAGCCACAAGCACTTCAGACTACATTTGCTCTTTAGTGACAAATCCTTCCTTAGACAGTCCAAGGACAACGGTGTTCTCAGTCACATATGGAACGTACTAATTTTCAGCCTTTAAAATCTCTGTGAGAGAATTTCAGTCTTTCATGAAACCATGTTTCCTGGCATACAAAACATAGCTAAGAAGTTAAGTGTCTCAGATTTCTATAATGTAACAGTAATATAAATCCCAATATATAGCTCTGGACTAAGGTAACCACAGTCAACTTGCCAAATACCCAAAAAATAAAGTTAAATTTCCAAGTTGTTTTAACATATCACTTGAAAGACACACCATCAAGATGTGTTTCATTATGAATCTAATCTCACTTCCATGACACTAAAATATGACCAGCATTTTTAATAATGATTAGGGGGTTTTATTTACTAAACAAAAGAAAAATAGATTTTCTGTACACTTGAAGGAGAGAAATTTTCAGACAACCTACTTCTAAATCAGCCATGACAGAGGCATTTGTTAGAGGCACACAGGAAAATGAGTTACCAAAACTGCCCTTTCCAGAAAACCTAAAAGCTGTATGATTCTTAACTGACAAAATTAAACTGTTACCTTGCTTTGAATTTGCCTTAGTTGAAACTGTAATGATCTTCATATAGAAATACAAATAAAACATGTTATTTCTTGTCACCAAGTTCAGGGACACGGACTACCTACATGGACTACATTCCTCAGTGTCTATGATCAGCATTTTACTCAAATGTAAATATGATCCAGTCATCACTTCTCTTCACCAGTAAAGCCAGTTCCTACTTTAGCGGAACAAATTTTAAAAGAAACCCTACACTGGTAGGATACATTCATTAAGGTGGTAATGCACAGACGCTACTCAGCTATTCTCCACATAAAAGACTAGTCCAAGTCCCTTAGCAAGCAAGAAAACTATAGACAATTTAATGTTAAGGAAGTGTAGGTTTCAATTTCTAAAATGACAGGACTATCAGACCTGCAAAAGAATACTCTGCTCCCATGATGGGAATAAGCCTTCACTTCAGGAATGTTTAAGATTCAGGAATCTTTAAGCAACCAATGGAATCAGTAGCAGACTGAGGAATGCCCATCTGGAACAGATTAGTAGCTATGCACATCAATTTTATAGCTGATTACAGAATACAAGTGCAGGAAATATAAAAACATCCTTCTGTAATATTTGTAAAGTGTTTTGCATATTTTATTTCATAATTTTTAATGGTTAAGTTGAAACCTACCATAAAAATGGGTTACTGACACCCTATTATCTGGGTGCCCTGATCTTCACTCTTCTGCTGTAGCACAGAACTGTGCTGTAGCACAGAACAGTATCCAGATGCTAAGAAACTGCACATAGTTCCCAGCTTTATGAGACATTTAAGACAACTGCCGCTCACAGAGCTTTCTCACTTCTCATCCCTGCTTTAGGGCAGGCAGAATTCATTTTAGTGATCATCCTTTTGCAACACAAAATATCAGTATAATACCATCACTTCAGAAGAGTCAAATTTTGTTGGCTTTTCTTACATGATTACTTCCACTGGCTTCCACAAGACTATTGAATGAATGAGTATTCTTTTGCTATGTCTACTAAAACATTAGCAATATCTAAAAGAACCACTGTTCAACAACAGGTGCATAGAAAGAAGGTCTAAAAGGAAAACAAAAGCAAAAAAAGTTCCAAGCTGCAGCCAAATATAATTAACAGACATAAAGCCCCAAACACAATTTCATCATTAGAAAATTAATCAAATCACACTGAAATGAGAATGTGCCATGTCCAGCATCCTTGGGGGCAAAGATGAGAGTTCAGTGAATCTCCATGTATAAATCATGGAGGAAATATTCATATAAGGAAACTTTTGTCTGGACTCAACCATTGCCTCTGGATGTCTTCAGATTTTTGCTTCAAGTAATGGGGATAACTTGTAGGGTTGAGAGCAAGGACAGACCCACAAACAATCCATTTTGCCATCATAATCTCCACAGAAATCTGTATACAATTAAACTTACCTGCTCCTGTTCCTCCTCCCTAGCTGGACAGGTCCAGAAAAAAAGCAACAGCCATGCACCCTCAGACAGACCCATTCCTGCAAGATGTTGCATGCCAGAGTAGACACGGAATTAGCAAAGCCTAGAGGACAGAAATGCAATGAGAATATTTGATCTTGTATCTTGGTGTGTACTTGCTGTACATTCAGAAAAAAAGTCTTGTCTAAAGTTCTATAAAGACCACACGTGTGATGGCAGCACTTAGGATAATCTGCTCCATAACCTTCCCCAGCACCGAGGTCAGGCTGACAGGCCTGTGGTTCCCCAGATCCTCCTTCCTGCCCTTCTTGTGGATGGGCACCACACTGGCTAACCTCCAGCCTGCTGGGACCTCCCTGGTTAGCCAGGGCTGCTGATAAATGATGGAGAGTGGCTTGGTGAGCTCCCTCAGTGCCCTGTGGTGGATCCCACCTGGCCCCACGGACTTGTGCATGTCTGAGCAAAGCAGGAGATCACTGACTGTTTCTTCCTGGGCTGTGGGGACTTCATGCTGCTCCTCTTCATCCCTGTCTTCCAGCTCGGGGGGCTGAGTAGCCAGAGGGGAAACTGGTCTTGCTATTAAAGACTGAGGCAAAGAAAGCATTGAGTAGCTCAGCCTTTTCCTTATCCTTTGTGGCAGTGTTCCCACCCCTGC
This sequence comes from Falco cherrug, assembly GCF_023634085.1. Taxonomy (NCBI): domain Eukaryota; kingdom Metazoa; phylum Chordata; class Aves; order Falconiformes; family Falconidae; genus Falco; species Falco cherrug. Next base: position 72,149,939 of record NC_073720.1, on the reverse strand, counting down.
ATCCAGCAAAGGATGATGGCTGTCTTTGGCCTTCCTATTTCTAATGTATTTGTAACAACATTTTTTGTTACCTTTTACAGCAGTGGCCAGCCTGAGCTCTGGCTGGGCTTTCACCTCTCTGACCTTCACCCTGCACAACCTCACAACTTCCTTACAGTCCTCCAGAGCTACCTGCCCCTTCTTCCAAAGGTGCTAAACTCTCTTTTCTACCACTGAGTTCTAGCCAGAGCTCTCTGTTCAGCCAAGCTGGTCTTCTTCCCTGCTGGTTTGTTTTTCAGCACACGGCAACAGCCTGATCCTGCACCTTTATTTCCTTCTTGAAACTTTGCTGCACTATTGCAACAGTATTTCCTACATCAGTTTGCTGGAGTCTAGCATACAGGGAAATTGTCAATGCAACAAGGGCTTTTTGCCCATATGGTCAGAAATCCTCCCATCTGCTCTTTAACTAGATATATTCAGGTTTTTTTCTAGACACTCTTCCAAACTCTTAATTGGCTAAATGTAGACCTTGTAAGCTTCTGGGTTTTGCCCTGCTCAGCAGCCATTGAGGAGATGGACAAATGCCCACTGAGGGCACAAAAACTTCTTTAGCTAAAAGCTGAAATGAAATACTCTGGCAGAACACAAACAAAAGCTTCTCTGGTACCAAGAAAAGGCTAGCAACCAAGCTGATTGACACCTGAAGTCCTCTCTCCAGATGTCTTCCAAGCCAGCAACTATTAAGATCTAGGCAAGAGCATCTACTCATATCCAGATGAGCAGTTTTTCATGCACATTCCTCCAGCTGCTAGTGCCATACAAGTTTCAAGCATACAGCATTCGATTTTACTTTTATACTTTTACCGCTATTTCTTTCACAATAAACAGATTGCAAAAGCAAAATAGTCACAACCTTCCTCTGTCAAATGAAGAGAACCCTCTGGGACTGTTTTTGCTAGTAAAGACCTTATATTTAGATTTCTGAGCATCTCTAGTGCTTTAGTGCCTCACTTTAGATTTTATGTGCCTAAGCCCTTCAACAGATTCAGTCACTTATATTTACAGTGCAGAGTAATGAAATATTTAACTGTTGTTAAAGCTACAGACCTTACATCACTAAAAAATTAAAAGCAGAAGAAAAAATCTTCCCCAGGATTTCTTTGAAAACGTATACCTTTTTGAATCTTACTTTTGGATTCTTAAAGTCCATGGGAAGATGTGTCAAGTACACTGCTCTGATTCTAAATGATTTTACAGCATCCACCCAGAAGCTTTTCTTCCTCACCAGTGCAGCACAACAAAATTCCCTCAAACTGTAAAACAAGGTAAGACTTTAAATAAATTAAAAAAAAATAATCCACTACTTCTGAATGAAATGCAATAACAAAGTTCAAAATTATAAGTCATGAAAGCCTCAGCAGGGAACAAAGGTTTCTAATAGCCAGGTATAATGATTTGACCATCTTCACCTGAAGAAACGATTACCAAATACCCACAGAGTCATAGTTCTGACAAAGGAAGTGACAACAGTATTTCGTACTTAATAAGGAGAAGAAACACAGGTGAAGCTAATTATTTGCAATTCATGCACAAAGACACCAGCTGCTAATTCAGTACCCCATATAACTTTTGTAGGCAATCATTATAACAGAAGCCAAGATGACTAAAATATTAGACCTACTGTATTTATATGCTTTGCAACCACCTCACCTCCAGGCACGCCCTGAGCTCTCACACACTAATCAGCATTAGTCTGGGTAAGACACTTGGAAGTGAGTTTGTCAAAGCTCAGCACCTGGATGTTGCTGGCTGATTGCAGCACATTCCTCTATTACTGAACCAGTACTCCACCTGGGGGTTAAGGTTTGTACTCGTCTAGGTGCTGAATTACAAACAACTGTGTAAAGCACTTAAGGTCATTGAAAATCCTGCAGCATTTATAAAATGGAGATGCTTCGTCTGCTGGCCCTCACAATTTTTCACATGAAATAAATTAACCTTAATGAGCACCACTGCTAATAATCACAGCAGAGGCTCAGGACTGTTTGTAAAGCAGCTTTCCAAAGCTTGTCCTCACTTAAAAGCCATGTCAGTGCATGACACAGTTGCATTTTTCCTCGGTATTAATCTTTTACTTTATCCAAACTTCTTATTCAGTATTTTTATTCATTTAAAATACACCACTATAAATGAATATAATAACTCAAAATAATGTTATATAATAATTCCATTAGCTTTCATTTGATGGTCACAGCTTTTCCACAGTAATTCTCTCTCATAAAATGTTCTCTTTCTCTGAATTATCCAACCAGTTTGCTGTGTTCCCAGCTTTATAGCACACTCCCTTCTATAATGCTAGATTTAAAGCAGCCTCTTCATGCCCTCTAAATGTTTTGCCTTTTCTCTTCTGCTACAACTACGTTCTCACTGCACAAAGACCCTTGACAGCATAAAGAGCAAGCAAATGGCCTTGAAAGTCAGGAAATAATACTCGTTGCAAGCTTTATTAAAAATAGCTTTATAATCATGGGCCGCTATTATTCTCTGAATGATACAGAGTTTTATTTTGGAAGGGATGTGGCAGTAAATTCAATCTGGATATTGTACAGAACAGTGACTGTTCCCAGGCAGTTACACCTAAACTTCCCAGCATGGTAATACAGATACCAGGTATCACTTAAAAATGTAGAGGAAAGACTCTGTTAATTTGCAGTCACTAGAAATCCAGCTTTAAACCACTACTTTAAATCTTTTGCAAGTTTGGAAAAGAGGTTTCCTATGTATCTTGCAAACATCTTTGTTGACCTGAACAAAACTAAAAGGGGATACTGAACACAGTGAGATATAAAGGGAAGCGTAACAGATTACTGTTTTGGTAGGAAAGTAGCTGAACTAAACTAATCTGAATGGCATTAGTTTGCCACACAAAGAATTTAATTTATTTCATTATTCTCTGTGGGCAGCTAGGGCACCCCAAGGCCCTACCGTATTCAAGGAGATGAGCACAGCGGACAAAGACTCCTTCAGAGTGCAATTTTTAATGAAACTTAAATTAGGTCTCAAAAGAGCAATAGTGTGTATATTAAATATGGCACTGACACTGAGCCATTCTGTTCATACGCATGTGTTTTAAAGTAATTGCCATCAAATTCACACAGGGCCCCAGAAGATTTTAATACAGTTTTAATAGAGCCATGCATATCGTTTCCATTCTAACATATACTTCACAATAATTTGTTGACACAAAGCACAGGACAAGGATAAGAAAAAGTCTGCAGCCAAGACTGAACAATTCCATAAGAAAAAGGAAAAAATAACTGTTGTGTGATGGTTTGACCCTGGCTGAATGCGTGGTGCCCACCAAAGCCGCTCTATTGCTGCCTTCCTCAGCTGGACCCAGGAAAGGAAATATAGCAAAAGGCTGGTGGATTGAGATAAGGACAGGGAGATCACTCAGCAGTTACCATCACAGGCAAAACAGGCTCAACCTGGGGAAAATTAGTTTATTATTATTCAAATCACAAAAAAACCCTCCACCCCTTAATTCCTGATTTCTCTATGCAGAGGGTCAGGGAGCAGGGGCCGTGGCCAGTTCGTCACACGCTGTCCCTGCTGCTCCTTCCTCCTCACCGGCTTCCCCTGCTCCGGCGTGGGTCCCTCCCATGGCCGGCAGTCCTTCACAACCTTCTCTCATGCGAGTTCTTCCCCCCCGCGGGGCGCAGCCCCCCCGGCCCAGCCGGCTCCAGCCCGGGTCCCCGCGGGGCCACAGGCCCTGCCCGGAGCTGCCCCAGCGCGGGCTGCCCGCGGGTCACAGCCCCCTCGGGGCGTCCCCCTGCCCCGGCGTGGGGCCCTGCCCGGGCTGCGGGGGGGGGGGCTGCTCCCCCGGGGGCTCCAGGGGCTGGGGGCACAGCCCGTCTCACCGGGGGCTTCACCACGGGCTGGGGGGGAACCTCTGCTCTGGCGCCTGGAGCCCCCCCTGCCCCTGCCCTGCCCGGCCCGGCCCGGGTGCCTGCAGGGCGGCTGCGCTCACCTCTTGCTGATGCAGAATTTTGTTGCCTTTTTTTTTCTTTTTTCTTTTTTCTTTTTTCTTCTTAATATGTTACCCCAGAGGTGCTACCACTGTCACTGCTAGGTTCAGCCTTGGTTAGTGGCAGGTCTGTCATGGAGCCAGCTGCCACGGGCTCCACCGGACACCGGGGCAGCTTCTGGGTTTTCTCATAGAAGCCACCCCTGTGACCCCTCTGCTACCAAAACCCACTACATGTTGTCTTAGCAATAAAGGGAAAAGCTACAGGATTTTTAGTTCTGTTTGCCTCCATAAACTTACATATATTTATATATATATATATTTGTGTGTCAAATAAACTTAAGAGAATACATATTCATATTTTAAACACTGCAATTTAACAAGGTGATCAGGAAAGTATTATTGCCAATTGTTTTATACATTTTTATGTTTACACATTGTTATACATTTATGTGGAGAAAAAAACTAAACAAAACTAAACACAAAACAACCAACCCCCCAAATCCAAACTTGGATTATTCATTCACTAATTAAAAAAATTACCTGCAAATAAACTTACTTCCATATAACACTCTGATGCACTGTAGTACACACCACTATGCAGCAAAAATTAATACAAAACCATTTTTAAACTGGAAAACAGTCCACCTGCCTTCAAAAATTTGGCCTGAGCAAAACGAAAAAAAAAGGCGAGGTTTGTTTTTTTTTAAGTAACTGCCAAATAAATAGGTACTTAAGAATTAAAAACATGAAAAAAACAGATGGTTTTGAAAATCATGATTTTGAAAACAATCAGTATATGAGTGAAAATATTTTGAATAAAAAGTGAAATTATAGAAATAACAGGACAGCATTGTTCTCTTTGCTGGGTATATTGTCCTGTTTGCTGAGTATACTGTAGCTATTTTGTTCTGCAATGCACTCTCTTCCAAACCCAGGGAATCAGCATTCAGTCAGGCCAGAGGAAGAAAGGCTCAACACAGCAAGATGTTGGAACACAGAGATGCTACCATAACCACTAGACCAAAAGAAGGGCAAGTATTTGTCATAGTCGAGAATGTGATAAACAGAACTAGAGACAAGTTAAAAACTGGAATTTCCAACATCTGACTGCTTATTGGACACAAAGCAGAATGACAGCGAACAAATCAGACTTTACCCAAAAGTAGAGGAAGGTTTAAGCTCTTCCTACAACTGTGGTGACACTTCTCCAATCACCTCAGGCGCATAGATACTGTAACGTATCAGGCAGTTTCAAAGATACTCTGTGCTTTTTGCCAGTCATCAACACATCCATCAACAAACGGCTGAACTGAACTGCACTTTTAGGGCCAGATGTGTCTGCCTATGATATCAAGCTACTAACTGTTAGAACTAGTCATATAGACAAATCCAGACTACAAGCATGAAGGCTTGAACAGGTATATCCCGTATATGCACTTTTCCTGTAAGCCTCAGTATTTGCAGTTTCCTGTAGCCAAGGATCACACATGCAAGTGTATCATAAAGGAAACTCATCACCTGTAAACCATTAATTGGGGGACACTGCAGTGAAGTACTACTTTTGCACCTTCTTACTAAAGACTTTTCCTAAATCTTACATTTTTCTTTTGCCTTTTGCTCTCAAAATCAAACTCACAACTAGATCCAATCATTGTTTAAATGAAACTTATGCAGCCTAACTGAATTAAGTGATAATTTGCTGCAGTTCATCTGGAAGCAGCAATTTCATTAAATACCTAAAACCTTCCTTGATACTCTTCACATTAATTTGAATCTTACCAAAATACTCCCCCCCTCCCCCATTTACTGTACTCTGCAGGGCTGTTCTTTAATTTCTCTACAAAGATATAGAAAAAAATTAAAAGTAAAGAATCCTTTATATAAAATTGCACAGAACTTAGCACTTTATGCATTGAAATTCCATTTATTGGGAGCACTCCAGAAGTTTAATTAAGTTTTGCATATTGTATCAGAAAAGTCCAGAATCTCTCCTCTTTTGTACATGCCAATATTTCAACTTTTGAAAAGGATGCCTGGCACAGTTACACATCTAGCATTGTATCTTAACATGGCCCCATATTTTGCTATTTTGACAGATTCTTCCTGTTGCTTGGGTAGTTGCACTTTACTGGAAACCACTATTAACATAATACAATCTTGTTGGCATTGTAGGTGCTGTAATTCTGCAGTATTTATCAATTTAAGCATTTCTGAGAATATTTATCCAACACTGAAACACCACATCCAGACATCAACACCCATAACTTCTCATTGAGAGACTTCCCATTTTAAGAATGCACTTACTTGAGGCTGCAGGTTCAAGAGACTAAAGCAACACTACAGCCATTTTATGATTAGAGGCTTATGCTGACATCATATGAAGAAGTGGCTACTCTTCAGAAGTTAGATTGTCACAAATACAGAAAACAAGATACATATTTTCACCTTTTCATGCTACTTTAACTATGAGCTGAAACAGACCTTGGCTGTCAAAAGCTTTAAAGGAACCTATCCCAGATCTGAAAGCATCAGACAGCTTTTAAATAACAAAAAAATATGAAGGAACATTTCAAAGCCAACTTAAGTTTCAGTTCTTTACAAAAGAGTAGGTTTTCTTAGGGAAGACAGATCTGAAAAATAACCAAATAGTTCAAGCAGCAGGTTTTCTTAAGGTCAAAAAAATAGCCAAATAAGTTTGTCTTTGAAGAAATACATTACAAAGGTCTGAAGGGTGTTTCACCTACAGTTTGAAAATAAGTCCCTGTTCAAAAAAAAACCAACCCACTTAAGGCAACCATTTGGTGTGTCACAGTTTTATTTTTATCTGCTGCAGTTTTACGTAAAAGTGTGAAATTCAAACCAATATTCATGCGATGGTGAACAAAGTCTGTCACTGAAAACACAATTACTGTTTTGCAGTAAATGTCCATAGAATTTAGAAGGGTCCAAACGACTACCAACTTTTACTGGAATGCTAACAGAGAAGCTTGCAAAGTTCCTTCACTCCCTTTCCCAACAGACACATGCCGACAGCTAAGAACTAGTCAGAGCCATCTTCTGATAGTCTCCATCGCTGTTGAGGTCCACCTGACAGTTGCTAACTCAAGAGGAAAAGGTGATCCGCAGCTGGTTCCCAAGGAAGCACAGTTAAATGCAATGAGGTGACATGAGACCAGCTGTTCGTTTGTCCATGACAACAGCTGCTCAGAGGCATCCCTAGACTGAAACATGGGCCTCTTCCCAGCGTCAGTTTTCCAGGTGAACCTGCTTCTCCTTCACCATGGTCAACGATTCCTCCCCATATATGTGGGAAAGGGATTAAAGGAAAAACAGCACAGCTCCTCCCCCGCTCTTTCTTTGGGAACAGCCTGCCTGGCCTGAAGGGCGAGGGCCAGCCCACGCTTCACCGGGGGCAGCGCGGGGAGGCAGGCGGGGCCAGGCCGCCCCCCCCGCCCCGTGGTGCGGCGAGGGCGAGCGGGGCGGGAGGCCCCCGGCACCGCACCCCCCCCCTCCCCCCGGCGCCGGCTACACGACCGGCACCAGGCTCCTCTTCGCGGGCGGCTGCTCATCCTCCTCTAGCAGCTCGACCAGATCCCCGTCGTCCAGATCCCCGTCGTCCAGGCCCGAGTCCTCCGGCCTGCTGGCGGCCCGGCAGCGCCGCAGGCGCCTCAAGGCCTGGCGGTGCTTCTCTTGCAGGCTCCCTAGCTGAGCGCGCAGGGCCGCCGCTTCCTCGCCCAGCTCCACGGCGGAGGGCTCGTCGGGGCCGGGCCCCAGCAGGGCCTGGCGGAAGAGGCTACGGTTCTCGCGGCGCAGGCGGCGGTTCTCCAGCCACAGCTGCACGTTCTCGTGGCGCAGCTGCGCGTTGTGCCACTTCTGCTCCTCCTGCTGCTGCAGCGCCTGGCAGTGGCTGGCCGCCAGGTCCGCGTACCGCTCCGCCAGATACTGAAGTGAGCCCCGCGACTGGCCCCGCCAGCCCTGCGGGCCGCCGCCCCACTCCACGAACTCCTCCACCTCGCGGCCACCGGCGCCGCCCGGCCTCGCCCGGTCTCTCCGCGCCCAGCCGTTACGGCCCCAGCGCCCCTCCACAACGCGCATGCGCCTCATCCGTGCCGTTCTCGCAGCCCGCCTGCACACCACACCACACCCCGCCGCCGCCGCTGCCGCGAGAGGAGGGAGCCGGCGCCTTCTTATGCAAATAACGGGCGGGGGCTCGGCCGCCGGGGGCGGGGGCGGGGGTCGGGGTGGCAAGGCCGGTGCGGCCTGGCGCCGCCATTTTGGGGCGGGGCCAGGCGGGGCGCGGCGGAGGCTTGGCTCTTGAGGCGGGCGCGCCACTTGGGCCGACGCTGGTGCCCCTCCGCCCTGTGCCGCGGCCGAGTGAGGTGGCGGATGGGCCAGAGCCGCTGTGGGGGCTTCTCAGAATACCCTCGTCCGCCGCATGGCCTCTCTGACCAGGTGGGGTTTCACTGGCTGGCTGTGTGGTGCAGGCCTCCCCTGTTCCTCTGAGCCTCGTGTTTATTGTTAATTAGCAGTGGTGGCTACAGCACAGCGGAGATTTAATGTCAGATCAGGAACTCGTGTTAAACTAAGAACTGCCCATAGAAATGTTACTCGGTCCCTTTTGATATTGCTAAGTTGTTGGGGTTTAAGGAGTACGACATGCAGGCTTACAAAGATGCCCAGTTAGTATGTGACTGATTGTGATGGCTCATAGATGATTTGGCTTAAAGTAACAAGATCACGTGGTGTAAGCTTGCCTGTAAAACATTTGCAAAAGAAGAGAAATAGGCCGTTGAGGGCTCTATATTGACATTTCACAGTGGGTGGTGAAATCCATTAATCTGGAATTCTCATAAATTCCCTCTGGCTGTCCCCCTTTACATAAACATGCATATAGGCATCTGCACAGTTAGGCAGTCCTGTTGGAATTACAGTGACTGTGCAGTGCCTGACACTGTGGATCACTGCGTATTTTTTGCACTTCAGGTTGTGAACTGCTTTGTGATTGGAACCATGCTTTACTCTGTGATCCAGCGTGCTGTTACTTACCAGCTGAAACTTTTGAGTATGGATCATGTATTTGAAGTTCAACAAAAAATGTGTAGCAGTAATTGTAGTAATTATTTCCAGAATATTTTCGGTTCTAAACAATGAGTGTTCACTTAAAAAGTTTAGAAGAGAAAGAGCAAATCACAGAAGTAATCTGAGTGTAACTGTACCTTTGCTGTGACTGCTGATGAGCAAAAATGAATTTACAGCACATATTTCCTGTACTAAGCCAGCTTCCAAGGAACGATTGGCTAGGGCATTATAGTAATTCCATGTAATATGTGACTAAACTGGTTTTGCATTGAAAGTAACAGGTTAATGCCTGTTTATTAGGCACTTCTTAATGTTGCTGCTTCGGATACCCATAGGTATACCCACTGCCAAGATGCTTGTAAAACTACATTAAGGCAAATCCTGTAGAGCGCTGAGACTTCAGCTACTTGTTCAGTCTGTGTGGAAGTGGACCAGGGCTTTGCACTCCTGTGACACAGTGCATAGAGTAACATAGAGCTTGAGCTTTTTATGACCACTGAATTACAGTCATCATTGACAGCACCTTAAACTTTGTTTTGAGGTTGGCTGTTCCTTGAGTCTTATGGTGAATGTTGTACTACACCTCCCAGTTTTGTTTATTCACCTATTTCAGTTTTTCATGTGACTTATTGTACTCCATTGTGCATGCATGTATACAAGCATAAAGATTGATGGGCTGTATTTCTATAAAAGTCGTACTCGTGTATCAGAAGGGAGTTACTGAATTCCAGATTCCTCAGACAATGTTTAAACACCAATTTGATACTCTTTGGTTAAAGGCAATGACAGCAAGTAGTGATTGGGGAAAGATGGCAGGTCAGTATAGACAAACTTGATTGCAAGATAGGATCACACTTGACAGTGTGAAAGGGGGAAGTAACGAGAGAAGTTGTGAGAAGTTGCCCAGTTGTCAGTGGTTTTCTTCTCATAGAATGCTTGTAAAGGATACAATACTTAAAACAGCAAAAATATCGTAGGGATAAATAATATCTCCATTCCTATTGATTAAAGCCCTGTTTTTATTTAAATGGTATCAGGTCTCCGTAGATGAGAAAATGTCAATGCTTGTGGACCATCAGCTACCACTGATTTTTGACCCTATCCAACCTGCTTGGGAAGAAGACCCTAGAAAAACACCTCACAAGGCAAATAAAAACTTTTGTTGTTTGTAATTCCCTTTACAACTTGGGACACTGCATTCTTATTCTTGAAGTGAAAGGAATTCAAGCAGCTCTACCGTTTGTATGGATATGAAGGGGTTTTTATTCTCTATGATTCTTAAAGGAAGTTTCACAAGAAGCTAGACTCAAACTGAAGCTGAATTTTGTACTCCTTTTCTACTCTTAGAATCGTAGAATAGCTTGGGTTGGAAGGGACCTTTAAAGGTCATCTAGTCCAACACCTTTGCAATGAGTAGGGACATCTTCAACTAGATCAGGTTGCTCAGAGCCCCATCCAACCTGATCTTGAATATTGCCAGGGATGGGGCATCTACTACCTCTCTGGGCAACCTGTTCCAGTGTTTCAGCATCTTAATTGTAACAAATTTCTTCCTTATATCTTCTGAATCTACCCTCTTTTAGTTTAAAACCATTACCCCTTGTCCTATCACAACAGGTCCTACTGAAAGGTTTGTCCCCATCTTTCTTAAAAGCCACCTTTGGGTATTGAAAGGTCGCAACAAGATCTCCCCGGAGCCTTCTCTTCTTCAGGCTGAACAAACCCAACTCTCAGCCTTTCCCCATAGGAGAGGTGTTCCATCCCTCTGATAATTTTTGTGGCCCTCCTCTAGAACCACTCCAACAGGTCCATGTCTGTCCTGTACTGAGAGCTCCAGAGCTGGATGCAGTACACTCCAGGTGGGATTTCACAAGATTGGAGTAGAGGGGCAGGATCAATTACCTTGACATGCTGGCTACCCTTCTTTTGATGCAGCCCAGAATGCCATTACCTTTCTGGACTGCAAGCGCACATTGCCAGCTCATGTCCAGTGTTCATCCACCAGTAAAGCCAAGTGCTTCTCCTCCCAGCTGCTCTCAATCTCTTTATCTCCAGCTTCTATTGATACTGGGGCTTGCCCTGACCCAGGTGCAACACCTTGCATTTGGCCTTATTGAACCTCATGAGGTTCACAGGGGCCCACTTCTCGAGCTTGTCCAGGTCCCTCTGGATGGCATTCCATTCTTCAGGCATGTCAGCCACACCACTCAGATTGGTGTTATCTGGAAACGTGCTGAGAGTGCACTGGATCTCACTGTCTGTGTCATTGATGAAGGTATTAAACACTACTGGTCCCAATACAGACCCCTGAGGGACGCCACTTGTCACTGATCTCCATCCTGATATTGAGCCGTTGACCACTGCCCTCTGGATCCAACCATCCAGCCAATCCCTTATCCACTAAATAGTCCACTCGTCAAATTCGTATCTCTCCAACTTAGAAGGATGCTGTGGGTCACCATGTCAAAGGCCTTACAGAAGTACAGATAGATAAAACCTGTAGCCTTTCCCTTGTCCAGTGATGTAGTCACTCCATCATAGAAGGCCACTGGGTTGGTCAGGCAAGATCTGCTCTTTGTGAAGCCAGGCTTGCTGTTTCAGATTACCTCCCTGTCCTCCATATGCCTTAGTGTGGCTTCTAGGAGGATCTTCATGATCTTCCCAGGCACAGAGGTGAGGCTGACAGGTCAGTAGTTCCCAGGGTTCTCCTTTCTACCATTTTTACAAAAAGTGGCCCACTGTACCATCCTAGCCTTTGAGAAATGGCACAAAAGTTAAAGGAGTGTCCCATCAAGTCTGTTCCACTGTGTGCATTCTCCTGAAGTGCATACAATTGTGCATCATACAGGTTTTCCTGGAATTAAAGCAGATCATTTTGCTATGGTGCAATCAGTGCAATATGGCTTTCGGGCTTGAACTCGATTCAAAGTTGAAACTCTGGAAAGCTCTCAGGATTTTCAGATAGGTATTTTGTGTAGTCCTGAGCATTGCTCTGTACATGTGAAGCAGTGTCATCCAAGGGACAGCAAGCAACAACTTTTAAAATACAATATAGCATGCATTAGCTTTTAAACTGCAGTGGTGAGTGCCTTCAAAATAGCATGGTTCAGTGATGTCATCTTTCCAGTTGCATAGCTCAATGGAGCTGGTTTAATGTATTTATGTAGTCATGTTTTTTCAGAATCTAAATGTACATTAACAAAGAGAAAGTTTCTAGCTGTCAGGTTCTGAGCTTTCCAAGAGGAAGTAAAGATAAGCTAATAAATACATTTTCTTTGTGGCTCAGCCTGAAAGAAAGCCTGGAAGAGCCTTACCAGGAAAGAATATTCGGTCTCATTAGGTTGGGTCTTGCTTGAGTCAAGGCTTCGCTAATGGCATGTAAAATGCTATCGTTAATTGCATCACTGATTACAGTTCAGTGGACAGAATATGGCAAACACTTCGTGGTGGGATCTGTTGGAAATGAAGGTAGTGAAAGAGCTACAGAGGAACAAAAAGGAAATAAAAAAAAAAAAAAAAACAACCAACCAAAAACCAGGGAAAGCAAGCCAATGCAGGTAAAAAAATGACACAAAGGAAGAAGAAATGGTGATAACTTTTAAAGGAAACACGTTTCCTAGTTGAACAAGAGTGAAGGACACAATGTGATAGTAAGGATAGCCAGAAAGCATATTTTCAATACAAAGGGCTTATTCTGCCTTGATCTTTATGCTGATAGAACAGGGAGTTTCTGTGTAGGGTGAGAAATGTATGCTTCTATGTTTATACTCTAGCCCATGCATCACCATTAAAAAAGCTTCTACCGAGAATTATATTTGACATAAGTAAAGAAATGGCAACATGGAGTGCATCAGTATTTTTCTAACAGTCCTGGATATAATGTAGGGAAATGCAGGTTAATCTGAGGGTGTTTTTTGAGGTTGAGGGTAAGGAATATATTTGTAGAGAGCATCAATAGTTTTGTGTATCAAGAGAAGATGAACCTTTCCTTTCCAACTGGGGAAGACTTGGAAAGATGTCCCCTTCCAGATGATTTTACCTCCCAGCTTTAGTTTTCAGTGCAAACAGAAATAACTAAGGCTTAGTTTAAAGAAAAAATCTCTTTAGGCACAAGGAGAGGCACTGCTGCTGTACTGAAGGAAGATTTGTAACAACATGATAGATCTAGTTTTGATAGCTTTGCTGCTGATGCTTTTAATTGGTCTCCGTAAATGTTTTATGCAGTTGGGAGGAATTTAGTCACCATTCTGAGCTGATGATTGCTTAAAAAAAGGTATGTGTTGATAAAGCTTATTATGTCACCTGTAACACTTTTGTTAAATTAGCCTGAGTAGAAGACACAGCATATTCTTAGCAGTCTGCACTCTCAAGACAAGAGTGAATAGAGAGGCTTTATTTTTATCCCTGTTATACAGCAGGAATGCCACTGTCAAAGGCAATGGGATTGTACTTACACTGTCGACCTGGAGTAAATGGGATCAGAAGCAGTCTCTGTACCCAGAGATTTGCAGTGCAGCGTTGGAAAGAGGGTTTGGAAGCTATTTTGCTTATATTTTTCCCAACCTGCTCTAAGCATTGTGTTTAAGTTGTCATCATTCTTTGGCTGTTGATAGTGTTGAAGAACAGGGCGTATTAGAAGTTGCCTTGTCATCCTTAGAAGAAGTGACATTTTGGGAATTATGTAAACCCACCCTTTTGCAAGCATTCTGAGGGTGGGGTGGGTGGCTTGGGAGGGTCTTTGCTACTTAGCTGGATTGCTGATCTTTGTCTAGTAAATGCAGACCTGTGCTCTGATGCTCTGAGCTAGTACTTTCTTTTGTAATCTTTGAGTTTATTAGCTTCATACATTGAAACTGCAGGTGTTAGGGTTTGGTTGTTGTTTTTGGTTTTGGGTTTGTTTTTTTTTCTTGACATATATATGTTTTGTAAATTACATATTGAGTTGCTGTTGCTGTTACTGCTAATATTATTTTCAAAACCATCATTGGGCATAGTTTATTACCACTAAGTAGACTTACTGATATCAGAAGTTCTTGCTAATACTTGAGAGCATAAATATGACTTTAATGAAATAATTACTAAAGAAGTAAGAGTAGGTAATATTGATGGCGTTTATTTATTGTCTTGATATGGGCAACAATATTAAAAGCTATCAAATAACATCTCTGTTTGACAACTTTATTTAATCCTGTCTATGTGTTGCCGTAAGAAGAACTAGTATAAATAAGGGAAGCTTGAGTTACCAGTTTTAATTAAAATTTAGATTGCTGTGGGAAAAGAACAGTCCCTCAAAATACTGTGGACTAGAATAGGGAAGCTGAGTTAAAATCTGCACATGCATTAGTAGAGAGGAAAGAGAATGGTGCATTAAGGGTTACAGGTTGGGTTAAACTGTAAGAACTTTAGCATGCAGAGAACTCCCCTTCTGCTTGGCTTTCTAAACAAAACCTTATAACTTAAAGTTAAAGCACTGGTTACACTCAGAAATACAGACAAGGGGTTGCCTGTACTTTCTGAGAAGGTCTCTGTGCGTGTGTGTTGTGTGTACATGTGGACTTTTGTTTGTGTGAGAAGAAAATGTAATTCCATATTCTGGGATTGAGAAGTGCCACATTGGAAGAGAAAGCTTATTGATATGTAGGTAAGCTCTGAATCTTTGTTTAGAGTGAAACTTAACACTTTGGTCTTCAAACCAGTAATAGGGTCTGTGAATTGCATAGGAGTAATAAAACATAACTCAGTTGAGTTGATTGATCAGATTTTATGAGATAGTGAAGGATTATGAGCCAAAAAATAAACCACCTAATTACAGGTAGTGGATGAGGTCCCAATTAAAAGGATGGGAAAACATGAGTTTGAAATTGCACTTTTAAAATTAGAGCAAGATGTTTGGACAGCTGAAATAGTGAATAAGCTAAATAACTGTCTTGCACTTACGTATGACATTTATGTATGCATGACTGTAAGCCATGCTAGAAAAAGCCTTATAAATTCAGAGCATGGAAATTATTTTTATCAATGGAAAAAAAAGATGGGGAAAAAAGTGATTGTCAGTGATGTTTTCAGTGAAGAATTTGTTCTGTAGGGTCAACTGTTGTAAAAAGTACTTGGTCATCCCTGCTTTCCAGCAGAAACTTAGAAAATATATCTTGAAATCTGGTGTCATGGGCTACATTTTATTTACAAAAAGGTGTTGAGGTAACAAACTGAATCATCTGGTGAAATTCATCTTGCGTTTGCAGCATATGTGCTTACATCTAATTGCATATGCTCCATTTATGGACAATTAGATCCTTTGAACATGGTTCATTTCACTGTAACGCAGGTGTCTAAAAGACATCAGGTAGATCACATTCCAGACAGCTTTTTGCTTCCCATTGGCTGTTATGGGAGTCTGAAAGATGCTTCCATCTTAGATGCCCAACATTAGACCACCTGCATCCCATCCTCAGAATGAAAATGTGCAATGGCTGTGAGATACAAACCTGTAGATTTAATAGAAACTTGAGCAGAGAAAGAGCGTGAAGGAGTATGACTGATGTATTAGGCTGATGTTTTGCAGTGGTACTTTGCATTTCTGTATGGGCCAGTAGATACAGCCTAAAAGACTTTATGGTTAAGTCTGTAGGTCAAGTTGACATGTCCAAACCCAAGGAAAGTGATTGAGCAAAACAGCAAGACAAAATGGGAAATATCTCAGGAGTTGTGTTCAGACCTTCAACCAGCCCACTGTAATTTTGAAGGAGAGAAGTTAGGTGGAAGCAGCAGATTCTGTAATTGCAAGAAAATTAAATTTGATTCTTTCCAAGATTTACTATCAATAGTCATAATCAGATGATGCATTGAAATCTGTAACAGATTCTGTACCTCCTTTAGCCATTCTGTTAAAAGTAGGATAAAATGGGAAGAAAAACAATTACTCCAGAAATTACTTATTGTAAAATGAAGCCTTCCAATGCATATACAATTGACACAAAGTAATATGACATGATTTTTATCTTGAGCACATGTTCAAGGAAGAAGGAGTGTGTACCAACAAAAGGAAAACTGAATTAATACATAAATGTCAGTACTAAAGTCTGACACTGGCAATCAAGAGTTTGTTCAGAAAACAGAAATTTATATATGCAATGACAATATATAAAGAATACCTGTTTTCCATCATTAGTTTTTCTCCCAGCTGGAGAGGTTTTCTAGACCCTAGTGGTTTTCCTGCTTGTGTCATCTAAAATGGTAGATTCAGGACAGAAAAGTTGTTAATTGAAAAACTGAAAGGCCCAATTGAGAGTGCAGGTAGTGTCTGCATCAAGGTTCTCCTATTGCATTGCTAGCAACTTACTTGTATAATAGCAGTGGGGCATGGTAGCAAATATGGGATAATGCAGTACCTTTTCCCTTTTCATTCAGAAATGACCAGAATCAGAATTTTAAAATCAATACTTCCAATCCAGGAAGCCCATTGCAGTTTACACTGAGCTAACAGAAATTATTTTGGAAACACACATTCTATCAGTTTATTTGTTCAAGACATACATTAATTTAGAAGGAATACTTTTGCCTAGCACAGATGTTAAAGGTTGGAAAAGAGTTTTATAACAGCAGGAGTCAAAATACTGTCTCTTTTAAATGGGATGCATGCTAGGTATGCAAAACTCCATCTGTAATACTGTTCTTCCTCCTCTATTTTACAGACAAGCACAGGAATGCAGTACAACAAAGATTTCCTTAAATTGGGGGGGAAAAAAAAAACAAAACACCACCAAAAAAAAGCCTTCATAATGTAAATAATCATTGTTTGGTTTATCTTCCAGTTCTCTGACTTGCAGCTTTGATATTACTAAAGATATTGCTGAAGTTGTGATTGTCAAGGAGACACAATTCAAAGGCCTACGTAACTGATTCCCAGGTAATTATATTATTTCCTCTGCCCCTGGGATTCACACCTGCAGACTTGTAAAACACAGTGGGATTAAGATCTAATTATCTTTCAAAACTGGTTGTCAGGAGGTAATCTATTGATATTGGTAAGAAACTGCCTTTAAGAGGAGACTGACTGGCTATTGTGGTCTTGTTAAGCTGATAATAATGGGATTTCTGTTTTGCACTTAACAGGCAGAAAATGCAACCCCATCTAGTTTCAAGAAGTTCGGAAACGATCAAGCATATCAATATCATAGTAAGCATCACTATACTGTCTGCCAGGTCTTAAGATGTCTTTATTCTGTTTTTGCATAGTCAGGTAATTCATATACTGAAATTAATAAGTGAAAAATAAAATACCTGAGCTAAATTTAAAAGATAAAGGATGCCACAGAATGAAAAGAAGTAATAGTTAAAAGACATTCAAAAGATACAACCAAAAGTTAAACACCCAGTTTCCACTGAATTCCAGTGGACATGGTGTAGATGACTTTTGTGCGTCTTTGAATATCAGTTATCTATGGGTCACGTGGAAATAACAGGGTTGGATCAATCTCTTTTGTGACATGTTACATAAGGCATTTGGCCTTTAAACTGGATTTCTGTTTGTAAAAACCAATCCATCTGTTTTAAAATTTTAAAAGTGCTGCTTTTAGCTTGCCAAGTTTACTAGCATTACAGTAGCATTCAGAAATTTCACTGTGGGGACACCATCATGCTTGGTTTTTTTATTTAACATCAGTATGCAATATGAAAACACAAAGCTGGGAAGAAAACTCTTACTGAAGACTAGCTTGTGTGAAGAGATTGCAGAGTGTGCATAGTGTATGTCAGTGCAAGTCTTCATAGATTCCCAGCTGTTCTTCTACGAACAATGGCTATCTACAGACTATGTTTTGCAGAACAAAATTATCCTTTGTAGGGAATGATCTTAAAAAAAGGAGCTGGTAGTCTGTGTCCCCTTGGCTTCTGTCTCCCTTCATTCTGTTTATCCCTCATCCCCAACAGCACCACAAATGGACACCTTATTCAGATAAGAAGCAATGACAGAGATTTAGTTAGTCTCTCATCTATCAAACATCTGGCACTTTAAATTCTGATGTTTTAATAATAGCTATTAGTCCCCTTTTTATTTTCCAGGTAATGTAAATAGGCCAATCCATACGTGTATCATGATAGCATAATAGAATTTTAAGTCCATATATTGGTTGTTCACAAATGTTAACAGTGTGTACTGAAGCCTAGGATATTATACTCTTTCATAGATAAATACATACTGTATGTTTTCAAACTATATATATCTTGTTTCATCTATTTGTAGAAAGTACTGGGTTTAAACATACAAAACTTATGAATTCTAGGCCGCAATTAAAACTAGATAATTTTGAAGTGTAGGTGTTTAGTTCTATAATGGTAGTATAATCATCAAATTCTACATAGTTGTTTCATTATGAAGTCTGTTACTAAATTACTGCAATATCCAACTAAAGAATGTATGTGTATGTATGTATGATTGTGAATGTGTGTCTTTATGCATGAAAATCAACCCTGATCCCATTAAATAAAGTAGGTATTAAACTTCATTTTTATAAAAGTTGAAGACTATCCCATTAAAATACAATATTCCCATGTACCTTTGCTTCAGCTTTTACAATTAGTACTATGGCATGTTAATTTATCAATAAAGATTTCCTTTATTTTTAATTTTCTTGAGGTAGACCTGATTCTTGCTATATATCTTAACTATACTCATTCAGTACACAGATACACTTAACATTGAAGAAGTTTAAGGAGCAATGTAACTGGAAACTGTAAGAAATTGTAGGATAGCTTCAAACATGCAAATACAAAAGTTCTTGCCACAAAACTCCTGGTTAAATCACTGTACGCTTTGCCTGAGCATGGGCTGCATGCAGTAAAACTGGTCTGGATTAATTTTTATTTGCCAAGTCTTACCTCAGATATTCTTGATTTCTGCAATTGGAATTTCCTACTTTTTCCGTGTGACAGTTGAAGTCAATCTATTGTAAATTGTCAAGTATCAATGAAGATAATATACAAAAAATATTAGATCTGAAATTAATATTATAAACCTGAACATTTTCTTTTCATTGGGATTTACTTCACTAGGTCTGATGTCAAGTTCTGTACTTCTGTATTATGGGTAATAAAGCTCTCAGACCAATCCATCATCATTTTAATATCTGTTCCACCTGTGTTACCAGAATACGTTTTTTATTTGTGTTGTTCAAACAAAGTTAAGAACAACAGCTAAGTCGATGGATAAAATTCTGAAGAAAAGTCTCTATCAGTGACGATCCATCTGAATACAAATCACAGCCTGCTGTGCAGAAAATACTGTTTTGTCTTTATTGGCTTAATAGAGAAAGATGAATTGTGAAAGCTGACACAGGAAAAGTGGAAAAGCCATAAAATCTAACACTATGATATTCTTCACTTTACAGAACGTTTAATGGCATGATGTGGAGAATCTTGGACAAAATGGTGTCATAGAACTTTAAGAAACTGTTACAAGAGCTGACCAAAAATGAGGGGCTGTTCTCAAGTTAGTCTTGAGCAAGACAGTGGGATTAATTTAGGTGGTACTCATAGGGTCACAGAATATAATCATGTTATGGCCGAAATATAAAAATATACTTGGTATATTTATTAAAAAAAACCATTGTTCTGAAGACCTGGAAGGAAGTAAAAAAATTCAAGTATTTTCTGCATATTTAAATTATAAAACTGCTTAATAACTGGATCAAAGAATTATAACTCAGCAAGGCGTAGATACACAGAGCAGTCCAGATGAAAAGATATTAAAATCGGTGCAATAGAAAACCAGGAAATTACAAGAATTAAGCAGCAGGACTTCTTAAAACTGTGTTTTCCTGATCTCAGAAACTATTTCTTTTGGCAGTATTTAGTTGGTGAGGTACCAGCTTAGTAAACATTAAACATTTCTTTTCTCTGAAATTAATCACACACTGTTAAGTTTCTATGATGCGGCAAAGAAAAAAAATATCCTGGATCACAAACTGAAATATAGAAAAGAGAGAGCTGGATTAAAAGGTCAATTTTCATCGTGTCTAAAGGTTAACAACAAAATACCTTAGAATTCCTAACTAGGCCTTGTATTTGATACATTCATTGATCTGCAAAGGTCAGCTAGGAGTGAGGTAGCAAAATTTGTGATGACTCAAAGTGGTGAAGGTGGTTCACTAATTATTATCACTATTAACCACTGTTTGAGACTGGTCAAAATTATCTTCATGGTTATCAAATCCTGATTATCAATTGCTGTGTTTTGTAGGCATAAATATTTTTGTCTATATAATTCAAACTCGGGTAGTGAAAACATTTGCAAAAATACTATATAGAATTAAATAATTAAATGAGAAAGTTGTATAATTGTTGTATTGCCTATGTGCATGAAGAAGGTGGAGAATGTTTGTTTTTAATCTGCTCTGCCTGAATTTAGTGGTTTGATTGCTACAACTTTTGCTTAATCATAAATTTAACAAAGTTAGCAAGTGAGGCCAAAAATAGATGGGAAGAGGTGTTACCACATGTATACGCAGAAAGATTATAATGGAAAGGTACAATCAGGGTTTTTATTTACCCTATAAAAAAGAGAACAGGTACAAAAAAGAAGCCACTTGATCCTGATCATTTATGGACAGAAAAACCATCAGATCTATAGAACTGCTAATCAATTATGTAATTGTTTTGGTAACTTTATTGATTGCCCATATTTCACGGATGTTCTGTTAAATAAAGCTGTGTTTTACAGATAAGTTGTATTCTGATCTCTGTTGGAGCTAATGGGTCATGCATCACCAAAAAATTCTCTTGACACCTGTTTCTAACTGTGAAGAATCTATCTTAGTTGTTTTAAGGACTTAAATTCCTGTGATGTGTCACACAGTGGAAAAGAGTTAGGTAGCTAAATCACCGCTGTCATCAGTAGGAATATGGTGCAGAAATACGGGGTAAGTATCAAATCTTTAAGGAAATAGTTCTACTGCCAGCCCCAAATGTAAATAACTTTCCTCAGGGATATGAAGTTCAAGTTTAATTAATAGAGTGTTCTCTTCTAGGATACCCAGTATATATATGAATTGGGAAGGTCAGTACTTCAAATATTCCTGGCACACATTGCATTGTATGCTTGTTTTGACAGAATGAACAGTCACAATTGAAAACTGGATTGCAAATTCACTAACATTCTTTCAAAATTTCTCGCAATATTGTGTGTTTTCCATGAATTCTTAGCTCAACTGCCTTAGGTATAGGTATGAACTCTTTAATTTGTAAAGATTACAAATTTTTGTATTAACCCAGGAATTGATGGCACAAACCAGTTCTCTTCAGATTCTCCTCTAAAAGAAAGAACTTCAGAGCCCTACAGAAAAGACTGTTGTTCTTTCTGGTTTTCTTCTAATTTCAGAAGTAATAAAGTGATAGTATTGAATCTGTATTATTTTTGGCCAGTAAATTATTCCCGGTTTGGTGACTTATGAGTGACCAGAAACACTGATTTGCACTCTTGGATGTATTAAGCAAACATAGCATGGATATAAACAAAGCCCAGAGGAATGTCTTACTGTGACCAGAAGAACGGGTCATGAAAACCCAGAAGCAAGGCAACTGCAAGCAGAGAAGCACTGACTTGCAAAAAAAAAAAGACATGTAGGTGACATCTTTTGTGCTGGAATTAAAGGAACGTCACAGACTAACAGAGCTTTGAAGCACCTCTGTAAATCAGGTCTAGCTTGCCAGAATATGCTGCAAATCCAAGTGTCTTCTCCAAATTGATGGAATGGGCAATGGCCACATGAGCAGTGGTACCCCAAAGTCCTGTCTGCCTGACTTCTCGAACCACAAGAAAAATCTTGACATACATGTTTGGCTCATTGCAAGTATGCTGTTTTTAAATACTGTGTATTCTGAATTGTGAGTTTTTGCTGCCTTGTTTGTGCTAGAGGAAACAAAAAGTGAATGAACAGGTTATTTCATGTGTAGATGTGTACAAGAGACAGGGAGAGGACTGAATCCCAAAATTCTGGTCTTAGTTTGATTAATACGTTTGCAGTGGTTTCTGTTATTAATCTTTCAGAAGTTGCACATGTGTGTTAGTCCTGCTTTTCTAATAATAAAATGTAGTGATATCATGACAACTTTATTTCTTCATCTTTGTTAAAGGATGAAGAGTAAAAACAGTCACATCTTTCCCTGGTGCTCTCCCTCTCTTTTTGTTCTATTGTTGTGCAATTTGCAGTACCTAGAGGGGACTCTGTATTTTCCTGCCTCTTTTGATTATATATAATAAATAATAATTTTTGTGAGATTTCAGAGTCATTGTAGAAAAAAAACAAAACCCACCAGCATTTGAAAGAAGGAGGGAGAAGAACAGGAAAGAAAAACCTGGGTTGAATATTACATTTTTCTGACAATAATAATTTTGTAAACACCATGTCAAAAAGCAGTCTAATATGTAAAAAAACCCCAAACAACCATGCCCACTTATATCACTAAGTGTGATGATGTCTGGATTACACTTCAGTTTTAAAATTGTAGTTAATTTATAAACACATAAACTAGTACAAATGAAATGTTGAAATTTTGTCTCAGAGCACTGATCAATAATAAAAGTACCAAAAGTCTACATCTTAATCAGCGTTGTTGCTGTGATAATATAAATATATAAGCAAGGCAAGGTTTATAGGGGGAGGAAAGTCATGTTTTATTGGACTGATTTGCGTGGAAAAGTATGAGATTTAGGGTAAATAACTGTTTTGTGAGATTTTGGTTTTCTTAAGATCATATGCAACAGAAGAGTAACAGTAAAGACACAAACCAAGTACAGTGGGAATAGTTCATAATTCATTCATGGTGTTTAATGTATGTTTCAGAAATGTTTAAAAAAGAGGTAAGATGGGCAAGCTAAGAAAGTCCTGCTAAGTTAAACAATAAGAAACCTGTTTCAAGAGATGTTCATGCCATACCTAATTCAGAAAACTGTCAAAGTATATGGTTAATTTTAAGGGCATGTTTGATTTTCATTAGTGAAACACATAGTTAAGTGTTTGTTTGCCTAAAAACGCCTTTTCAATTTGTATCTTAAAAGTTGTAAAGAATCTGAACCAGAAATGAGAGCACTCTAAAGGAGAACTTTCTTTGATTTTTGCGTAGAAGAGTGGAGGAGAAAAAAAGTTAATTCCTGGACCTTCATGAATCTTTATACTTAAAACATGACATTTAGGATATCTTGAAAAGGACAACAACAACAAAAAAAATCATTGAAATAAACAGCCCATGGAAGCTGGTTTCTCGTACAATGTTCTGATGCCTGTACTTGTAATATCAAAGAGTAGGAGAGGAGTGAAAGGAAACTGACTCATACAGATTGGTAGGAATCAAGGTTAAGTAATCAAATAGAATCTCTGGTAGCCTCACTTTCTGTTATACTTAAAATGAATCACCAGCTTGTTTTTAAAATGCCTTGTATTGTTACTGATACTCTGAAGAGAATGTGGCAACAGAAAAAAGTTGCAAGAAACTTCCAGAAAATACTTTTCTTTCCAGAACTGTCTGCCACAGGTAACACAGTATTTCAATTTGGACCTTGTAGTTTGTTATCTGATGCAAGAACAAAAGAAATTAAAGGAACATCTTTGATATTTCTTTAATAGAAATCTAGACCTTCCATATTGCTGCCCTAAGGATATGATCAAACTGAAAGAAAAAGAAGTAAAACTATATAAAAATCTAGTATTCCTCATCCTTAATTAAACCACTGAAAAGAAACAAGTCTTATACTGAAATGTGTGGGAATTTCTGTCAAGAAACAACCTTTGACATCAGGAAGCATACTCTTGAAACCATATCAAAGTGTATTACTTTGTCACACAGGTGACAGGGCATCAGGAGATGCATCTCCCTCCTTTGACTACAGAGGAAGCCTCTAGACAACTTTATCTTGCAGTACTGTTAAATTTTCAGATGACTGAAGTTGGGAGAGATTAATCTGTTCTTTTTCTCATCATATATGGGAAGGGTGCCTCATGTCTAGTGAGCTCAGAGGTAAGGTTGTCTAGGTGGAGGTTGGTGAAGGGGTTGTGTAAAACTGTACTGCTGAAGTAATGTTAACACAAACTTCCACTGGCTGAGGCACCTTTTCTTGAATTGAAAGCAAGAATAAATTGTTGTGATAATTTGTACTGATGTTTTGTTCCTGTGTCAGTCAGTCTTGGTAAAACAGGTCAAGCTATGGGTTCTGATTTTTTATCATTAACAATATCAAAGTGCAATAGTGTCAGTCATGCAGGCTGATCCACTGCTTCTAGTTTCATGAGCAAGAAAGGTGGCATTTACTATTGTATTGAGACTAAAAACACTCCACTGAAGGGAACTGTAATTTAATTTATCTAAAAAGTGCAATTCATTAATGTGTTACTATATGAATGAAAGTAATAAAAGCACAAGGATTGTATTTTTTATTTCTCTGTGAATAATCCATTAAATTATGTAGGAAGAATATCATTTGAAAGGAAAAGAACAAAAAAGGAAAGACAAGACAAATTAACACTGAAAACACTGCAAGTACTTTCTATTAATTCTTCTAGAGACAGAATACTTTTAATGATAGTTTTAAATATACTATCATAAAAAGCCTTTTAAAAATGAAGTGATGTCTAGATGTTGAGGACAATGTCAGATATAAAATTGTAGTATTCCAATGTTTTAGAAAGATTTATTAAGAAAGAAAAAAATCAGACTTCTGTAATGTCCATGTGCGAAGAGCTATGTTTTGCTTCCCTAGGAGAAGTTTTCACATCAAAAGTTGACATTAGAAAGATCTACAAGTGAATAACAGTAATAGATATACAGGGTGAAGTTTTTATGGAGAGAAGGCACACCATGCTAGAACATGATCAGACAAACTGATGAAGTCCTAGCTCAACAGGAAGCTCAGACCAGCCCCTAATTCTTAGGCTTATTCCCAAAATTGATCAGTTGTGAGCTCTTGTGCCACAGGCATCGTCTGCTCACAGTGAAGCTCCATTCATTTCCCCTGCTGTGCAGAAAAGACATTCTGAGCAGGACACTGATACTTGCTGCATTTCTTCCCTGTCACCAAAAGTGTCTTTGTATTCCTGATCCAGTGACCAGAAAAAGGAGACTTGCTATTATACAGGTCTCCAGTTAAGAGAGGGAGAGGGGGAGAGTGAGAAAGAAGTGGAGGGGGGAGAGAAGGGAACATGAGGGGTGGGGGCAGGGGTGGGGGGGGATGAGGAGGGCAGGAAAGGAAAGGAAGAAAAAGAAGGGGTAAGAAAAATGAAAAGGAAAAAGAGGGGAGGGAGAAAAAGGGAGGGGGAGGAGGAAGGAATGAAAAAGAGAAAGGAAAGACAGGAAAGAGAAAGAAAGACAAAGAAAGAAAAAGAAAGAAAAAGGATAGAAAGAAAGGAAAGAAAGAAAAGGAAATAAAAAGACTACTGGATGAAAATAAGTCTCATAAGATTGTCTTGCCAGTAGTAGCAAAACAGGTAACAGAAGGTGGGGAATAGCTAAGACCAGTTTATCAACACCCCATGGGAAACCAAGTGTGCAATTGCACTCCTTTTCTGAAAACTAACATGCTATTTTGTGGATGAAGGAGCACCCCATTGCTTTGAGCCACAGTTGGTTCAGCAATGCTGAACTTCATTACAGCTGCTGTGAGCTCCGATAGAGTCGTGCCACTCTTGGCTCTGGGGAACACAATAAAGTGTGGGCATTCTGTTTGGTTTTAGGAGGGACAGATACAGGATTTTACCTTGGTAATACCTTTCAGGCATCCTTATTTTTTCATACTCCCTCTGTGATTCTGCCCAGCAATTTCTTCTCTGTGTACAGCTGCTTAGCTGCTTGTACACCACGTTCATTGAGTGTGTGTGTGCTTTGAGGCTGCAGGCAAGACTACAGCTGTAGACAATACAGGCAGGCATCAGTAGCTGCTTGAGAATTCCTTTCTGCAGAGTGCTGTTTATTTGATTGATTAGATGCCAGGTTTTAGTTGGGGAGGAGTGCTGTTAGAAGCTCACAGACTTACAATAATCAAAGTAGGTTGAAGGGAATCTGATGGGAGGGAAGGACAAGTAAAGTAACAAGATCTGGATGAGAAAGATCTCTCAGCAACTCATGTACATTTCACTGCAGCATGTAGTAGAATTCATACTATCATTATGGTGTTCATATCAACAATTCTTTTCTCAACATTTATTTGCCTTGTTAAGCACCCTTGCACATGTCTCTGCTCTCAAGGTGCTATGCAAGTTACTGCTTTGGACTCTAAAGACATGTATCAGCAGCTACTTAAAAATGTGCAAATTTTTACTGAAAAGCCATCCAAACCTCAGAAATTAGTAATGCACTGCAAGGCTGTTCCATGGTTGTAATATTATATATTCCACCTATTCCTGTGGGATGCATTCTTTAAGAAAGATGACTGTACTGACTGCCAGGTACATGCAATGGAAAAATTACAGCTTTAAGCTTCCTTCAGTGTTGCATGTTCATCCAGGGTTCTGTAGTATCACACATGCAGCAGTCTTCTTCCTGCAAGACAGAGAGACCCTTGTGTAGCAGTAAGCTGAATGATACAGTATATATCTACATTTTTGATTCCTTTGCTTTTCTTGTAATTTAATACAAGGAACTGTGAGGCCTTATCCAGCTGACCTGCAAGCCCCCCTTTAAAGCATTTCAGTGGAGAACAGCTTGGGTGTCCAGTATAGTGTGACTAATAAATAGCTGTCATTTAGAAATGAGACTAGAATGCTGTTCATATAGTTCTATCAGAATACACAAAGCTTCTTAATGGGGACATAAATTACATCCAGTGTTTATACTGCCTTGCTGCTCTTACAGAAACCAATATATATTCTCTATACAGAACATGTTAGCAACCATCAACAATAAAGATCAACTTCTGTGTGCTGATCCCTTTAGAGAATACTGTGGTACAGACTACATACAGACTGATTACTCCACAGACTGTAGTACATTGGGCATTACCCTAATAAAAAATCAAATCTCATAGATTTCTTCTGACTTGCAGTGATGGGATTAATTTGGTCCTTTTCAATATGTTTGTCAGAACAAAGAGGAAAAAGGAGAGTTTTCTGTTTGGGGGAAAGTTTTTGAAAGGGAAAACTGTCATTATTGTGCATGTTCATGATGAGCATTGCCATAGTGTTCATACCACAGACTCTTGACTAGTTACAGAACTGTGGATAGTGACAAATACTCGTCCATAACAACATATATTTACATGGCATGAGTTCCATATGTCTTGCTCCCAGATAATTTGTGGTGCAAAAAACCCTAAACCCCCAAAACAAACAGTACAGAACAGCTGCAGTTGTTTGGCTGAGCTGTGTTTTCTTTGCAGTACCCTAATTCCACCATTTCAATGGC
Organism: Falco cherrug; assembly: GCF_023634085.1. NCBI lineage: Eukaryota > Metazoa > Chordata > Aves > Falconiformes > Falconidae > Falco > Falco cherrug. Next base: position 72,122,464 of record NC_073720.1, on the reverse strand, counting down.
ACCACCTGTCAGACAAATAAAAGTAAAGCACTTTATATCTCAGCTGATTTTACTCTCATTTAGGCTAATGGCTTGGTCTGAATAGGTGCTCTAGCCCTGCAGCTCCCAACGATGTCGTTATGAACTGTGGGTGCTCATAGATTCAGACTGGGCTATGAATCCTTACTTGTGGTGTATGCTTTAGCCTGAAGTTGTCAAGCTTGTTGGCACAGAAGGTTTTGACACAGGCTGTTTGCTTTTTGTTGAAAATAACTGCCTATTTGTGCTTCATAGCTTTAGCTCATAAGCTTGCCACTGCAGAGACTGTCTTGATTTTTGTGCCCTGCACAATGCCAGTAACAGCATTGGCTTTTAAATAGTAAACTAGAAGAGTAACCCTTTTAGAGCTTCCTACAGGCACTGCAGAACTTCTTAATCATGCCTCAGCAACAGAGATCAGCAGTAATGCATTGCAAAGAAGCAGAAATTATCACCAAACTACTTTCCAAAACAGCTGTAAACTGTGGAGGAGGCGAGGTACAGCCAGACGGAATCCAGTCTTTGTATACCTGTAGCCAGATGATCAGAGGAGCAACAGTCTGGGATAAATGAAAATACCTGCACAGTATTTTCTGTTTATGGTTTTAAGAGATCTAAAATCTCATTAGAACAACCTAGACAGTACACTGGCATATGGGAATTAAATGTGATTGACACAGCATTTTGGACTTTTCCAGGGTATCATCTAATGGGTGTTCTTTTGGTGTATCTGGTTTAGGACCTAGATGCTAGCAGTGGCTCAGCATTACATCTGATCTCACACTTGATCTGGTCCCTGTAATTCTCATCCTGACTCTTTGATAATCCACAAAAAGCCTTTATGTAGCTGAACAGATTCTTTTACTTGATTTCTCTGCCTTTAAATTGCCCAGATAGCTTTCAGTTTTAAACAGAGTTTGAGGCTTGAGCCTTTCAGAGATTTGGGTGGCTGAAGGCATGAGTGATGATTTTCCCAAATGCTGAACAAAAGAAAACAATTCCAATATAATGGAGCAATATAAAAACAGACCACAGTCTTTCAGTTGAACTGAACATAACTATAGGGACTCAAAAGAAAGAAGATTAAGTTAAAAGGCTTAATGTTAAATACAGCCAGACAGGTGCACATACTTGGGACAGTGAGGTCTGTTCTCAACAGAAATCCGTAAACCTCAGTAAAATCTTTCTGTGTCTTAATTTTCTCCTGTGTTAAGTGCAGATGGTTCACATGCTAGAACCAAGTCCAGCATCACAGCAGAATAGAAAATGCGCTGTCTGTAGTTCCATACAACTTCACAATTAAAATTAACTGTGTTAAGCTCTGCATCAAACTTCTGTATCATATAAGAATGTCTTTGAAGTTCTGTCTTGAAAATTGTGGCCAGTATATATACAAAAAAAGTGTATGGTGGAAGTGTGCTTCAGTAGGTGAACAGCTTATGTGTATGCAAACCTAAATATATCTGTATACCAGAAATAACATTGTATATGGCATGCATTACTGTACTTGCTACTTTACAGAGAGTTTTCTCCTGTACGTAAACCTGTTCTAAAGTGTCTTGATTTATTTCAGTTTGGGTAGACATGCTTGACATGCAGACTGATTTTGATATTCTGGCTCTGCTTCTAACAACAACTCGTTCTCCAAAGAGACTGACAGTGGCAAGTTTATCCCCTGGCAGGTAACAATTGCTAGGGCTATGCTGCAGGCACCACTTAAGACCACAGGGCTTGAGTGATTCACAGGAATGTGCTGACTCTGCTGAGTTGTGATTTTCATTCGAGCAAGAAGAACCTTGTCCTTTAGTAGTTGCAGTACAGAATGGGAAATGTCAGAGTGAAGTCAATCAGTTTCCTGGTGTTTTAAGAGAGATTAATTCAAGAGATTATTTTTTTTTTTTCCTTGAGAAAGAATGGAAAATTCTCCACCCATCTTTCATGGAAAGATTATTTTTTTTCCAGTTCTGTGTCAGTCACAGAAGCTTTAATGCAGGCAGGTTAATCAGAGACTTTATCATCAATCATAGCAAAACAGTTATATAAGTGCAGTTTTTCCCCATGTCCCCAAATAAGAGACGTATCATTGTAACACAAGGACAAAACTGTATCTTCATAGGCAAACTACAGCTTCAGCTGTGCATATTTCATTGAAAAGAGAAAGCAAAAAACCTTGTTACTAAATTATTGTGGTTGGGATAACCTTGCTTGTTTTCTGATGCTAGACTACCTTTAGATATCAGAGATTACCATGAGGCTTTAATTAAATGTACTTTTAAATCTACAGTATAGTTTTTATTTTGCTCTGCTGAAGGACTGATCAGGATGGAGAGTCTTTTGGACAATGGGAGATAACTAGAAGCAGACCTGTATTTTGTATGAACTTCCTCATGAAGTTAGGCATTGTGCCACTGGGTAACACATTTCTTTTATCCCCGCAGCCCTGACCCCAACAAATACACATGCAAAAATGCTTGAAGTTAAAAATAAAAAAGATGCTTATTCCTGAAACAATGTCCTAACCCAGTTCAGTGTTATGCATATTCATAGAAATATTTTGATTCTATATCTGAACTTCTATTGTTTTGATTATTGCTGGATTTGTATATTTTGATAGTCAAAGTAACAAAAAATCTGAGCTGCAACAGTGCTGTGTTCCACAATAATCTAAATGTTGTGACCTTCCAGGCATGCTGCACAAAGGTCAGCATGCCTACCTGTTTTTTATAAACACTGGAAGATCTGTTCTTGGAACAACAAAGCAATAAATATTTATTTATTCTTCTTTTTTTTCTAGTTAATAGTCCAATTTTGTGTCTAATGCTGAAGGGTTATTTAAAACATAGTTAAGAATTAATAGGCCACCACATGTATTCCCCATTTTGAGGAAAAAAAAAATTGGATAAAGCAAGAAAAACAAATAAACAACATAGTACTGTATTTGCCAGGAGATGCTGCAAGTAATTGTTTTCTCAACTGGAGCAGATTTTATGATGTAAATTTATACCTTTCTACACTCTAGTCTCTGCTTAGCATTGCAGTTTTATATCATCTTGCTCAGCTGTAGAACAGGGATTTTCTCTTGTTATTCAGTTGTAAACTGAGGCAGATGCTGTCTTTTTCTTTTCATGTGTTGATATAGCTCCTGGGACAACGGAGTCATTACCTTGGGGCTGCCACTGCCATTGCAGTGTGCAGTGTCCTTTTGGCTCTGTAGCACAGTGCTGTTTACTGGTTATTGCAGTGCATCACCTCATCAGTGCTCTGGCACGGTCTGCTTCTTTACACTAGCCTGCTAAAGGGTTTTCAGGATGAAGAGCTAGCTTGCAGATGCTCTTACTGTCCTTTGGGGCTGAAAAGGCCTCTCAATGCTTGGTCATCTTGAGGGCAAACTATTTGCAAATTGTACTGGAAAGAGTCACCTGTCTAGGCATTGTGTCTTTCTTTTTGAATGGTAAGCTAAGGGATGAATTCTGCTTATGGTGGAATACCTTTACTTCCATTGCACACCGTTAACTATGTTTCTGTTTGTCAGTAAAAGCTGAAGGGGCAGGATGCACCTAATCATAAGTGGGTTTGACGCTTCTGAGTTATACAAGCCTGCATTGTTTCAGGCAATTCTGACACATTTCCAGATAAACCATTGCCTTTTTATTGGCCACAAATTGCAGGAAAGCTTTGTGAAGCTTTTTCTGCTACCTGGTCTTCCTGTAATTAATCCTGTACTCATATATACTTCCAGGCTCTGTGGAAAGAATTCCTGCTCCTAAATTTGATGGACTGGATTTTGACTAACAGCCCTCGGCAGAGCACCACATGGAGGTGCCACAAATGGTTAAAATGAGCAAACTGTGGTTGTTTATATCTGGTTACATGTCTTTTGTGCTTTCTTGCTAAGCACTGTGGAAGATCTCTCTGCTTTACTCTTTTTATCTGCGGCCAAAGGAGAACAGGGACTGTGTTCATGCCTTGTCAGGTTGCTTTTTCTGCTTTATCATTCCTCATCACAGGACTTTTACAGATAGAGTCATGGGCATCAGCCAGGTATCTCTGTCTTATTGCCTGCCTCTTGGATATCATGCTTTCCAATATGCTTTGCTTACTACATCCCCAGTTGTCCAATACAACCCCAGGGATGAGGGAGGTCATAGCAATGTCTTCAACATCCCTGATTCTCACAATCTGCTACCTGAAGAATTATGGAGATGCAATTCCCACAAGAATGGAAGACATCTGCTCAAATGTTTTCCTGTCAGTTTTTGGAAGTCTATCTGAAAAAAATGTGGTTTTTAACAGGCATACTTGAGGATGAAGTTTCCAGTAGTTTCCATGGTTTCAGCTTAAAAGGGCTAGTGCACAGACTATATTTTTAGGAATCCTTCAATTTTGGTTTCAGGTTTTTATGTAATTTGAAAATGGGATAGGCTGGCAGATAGGAGGTATTTCCTTGCTGGACTACATGCTGTGCTAGCCAAGGGAGTCACAGTTTAGGACAGAAAGTTCTTCTAGAAAAATAATGTAAATTGATTAACATTTCTCAGTGACAAGGTAGCTTCTTTGCTTGCGCTGTAAATGACCATCAGCCCCAAAAATTTGTTACAAGCCGTTGCATGCTGACAAGCAAAGGAAAAGCATGGACATTTGACAGTCCCAACTGGATACTCAGGACATTGAGCAGTGCTGACAAATTTTGCTAACGATCATGTCACACAGAGAGTACACTAAGACTGAAATAAAAGGGAGTTTGCTCATCAGAAGTCTTGTTTCCTGTTCTAATTAGGCTATCTGGGTGACGATGAGTCACCTAGCAATTAAACAACTGATGGCAATATATTAGCTAACTGAAAACATAGATTATGGAATAGAGATTTATAAACTGCATTTTCTACTAATTGCTAAAGATAACTCTTAGAAATCCAGTAATTGATAACATGTAATTATGTCTCTAGCGTTTATGTTTAATAGGATCTACGCTGGAAGACTATTAAGAGAATTAATTTGTTCATGTTTGTGCATCACAATGTGAAGTGCTGTATGAACATCAGCTGTTGTTACTAGCTGCTTTATTAAATTTGTTGTTTATAAATACCTGGTACTATGAACTTTTCCAGCTTGGTATTTCAACATTTTAGGAGCAAAATTAATTCAGAACCTAGTATGGCCACATTTTGTTTTCACATAAACACCAAAAAGTTATTTGGTTTGTTTCTTTCTTTCTTTGTTTTTCTCCAGAAACAGTTTTGATTTAGCTGTGAAACTGGAGTTTTGAGTCTTCAACTCATTAGTATCCAGAAATTAAAAAGAGATTTTTAAAAGTGAAAAAAATTACAGTGTGAGGAAGAAAGGATTAATTCACAGCTCAGGCAAAAGGAAATAAAAATGTTGGTTCTCTTTCAGTATTTCAGGCAACCACTTTACATAAACTTCTGGGCATCCATCCAAAATGTGAAATTCAAATGTTATATTCAACAGATACTATGAAAGAGTAACAGGAGGCAGAGATATCCAATTACCTTTATAATGAAAGTATTATATTCAGTACTCCCTCAGTACCTCCTGTCTGTATCTTTGGGAGAAAGCAAGTGGAGGAAGTTATGATTAAAACCAGGGCACGCACTTTTATAAGCATTGTTGTTTCCCCCTCTACTCAATGTAATACTGCAAATGTTAGCTATTGGTTAAAGGTAACTACAAAAAGCTGGTACCACTAGAGAAAAAAGCAGGTAGCACCTGTTCCTGTAACAGTTTTTACTATCATGTTCCTTGAGGCTGCAGCTTCCACATCTAAACTCTGTAGAACATATTTTCTTTCCTCTGAAAAAAAATCAGAAACAGTAAACATGAGAGGCAGGAACATTCCCCACCCCCCATTCTCACCCCCCATTCTGGCCATTTAAACGATCTCTGTGGCTTGGCTTGCTCTGTTTTTCTGCTGCCTGATATAAGGCACTCAGTGTGAAGGTCTAATGCACTTGGCAATCAAATACCAACTTTCCAAATATCTCAAAGAGGTTAACCAATTAGTAAGGCTCCACCATTCTCTGTGAAGTTCTGTGTTAACAGGCACTTTTTTTGGAGATTATACCTGGGATATATAGAGGTTTCATGACTTGCTCAGCAGCATAAATATCCTCCCAAGGATGCTGGAGTGGATTTTAATACTTCTTTTTTGGTTTTGTTTTTTTTCTGTGCATCTCCCCTCTGCACCACCACCACGCCCCACCCCACCCCCGCCCCTTCCTTTTTCATTCCATTTCCTTGCCCACATACAAACACAAATGGAAATACCCAACAAAACCCAATACAAAAATAAAATCAAAACACAACCCCAAACAAAAAACCACCTCTAATGACAAAAAACAACACTGCTGCTATCTGAAAAGACACAGACTGCAGCTTATTCAGTATTCTTTATCAGCTAGACCATGCTTTTTTAGAACTGTTTTTTAAGAGCTGGACATTTGCCCTGTTTTCTATTTTTATTATTAACTTTCCTTTCTCTGAGCTACAAATCCTAATATTTTATGCTAAATGATGAACAGCAGTTGTCCTGGTGTTGCAGGCTTTGCTTCTAACTTTGCAGTGTCATTATATCTCAGTAAGTCAATATGGAACATCAGCTTGAAGTCACTGTGTCCATTGTGCTTAGTGTTTAGTCATTACTGAAGAAAGGAAGAATTTAGGTTATTTGCTTAATTTGTAAAATGTATTTACATTTATACTTTCTGTATCAATTTGTTTCCCGCATTAGCTGACGTGATTTGTACAGGGATTTGCGGAAATTACATCTTCATGTCAATATGTGTAAATAAAGTTGTCTCACCACTGAGCTTTATACAGCTGATAGAAATAAACTGGATTCATACTCAACACATTTCATGAAGATGATAAAGATAAATTTGACCAGTAAAATCTTGAAGAAGTCTTTCCTTCTGAACAACTTGACTACCCACTCTGGAAACTTCTTGGGGCTTTCAGTCTGTCTTACTGGATATGAGCAGAATCATTAGATCTCTTTTTGGGGAGGGGTGTAGTATTTTTTTTTTTGGGGGGGGGGGGGGGGAGGGGGGTGGCCTATATTATATTTTGTTGATCAAAATTTCTTTTGTTGTTTCCACAGTAGGTACTGACCACTTGTAATGATAATACCAGGCAAAGAATATTAAACTTTAAATACTTTTTTTTTTTTTGTCAACTTTGTTCAGAGCTGATTACGTGGTATTAGTAAGTTTTTTTAGGTAGTTAATTGCTTTCTTTGTTAACTTTTATCAGTATATCTTGTCAGTGGTAAGATTAAGACTAAAGCTTGGACAGAAAAGTAAACAAAGTTATTCTGAGTCTTTCGTTAGACGTAAGAAAAATGTGATATAAGTCAAGTTCATTGAAAAGTTAGGGTTTGGGAATGTCAGGGTAGAATTACCATCTCTTGAAATTCCCAGGTTTTGTTTTCTGGGAAAGCTGTTGTGTGTCAAATACTCCGGAAGATAAAAGTTTCTTACTTAACATATCAACCATGGAAGAGTAAATGCAGATTGAAATGGTTCTGGCCAGATTCAATCACTGATTCATAGTGCTCAAACCACCCACTGTTTTGTTGTTGTGTTTAAAAAATTCTGAATCATAAAAATGATGTGTTGATTATAAAATAAAGTTCAGTGGATTCCAGACAAAGAATGGCAGGAAAGAGGAGGGAGAAAAGATATCTTAATCACCAACAATTTTTCACAGAAATTAGAGAACCCTATGAAGACCATATAGCTTGCATTTCCACTTCTCTTATGCTGATTTGATGGCAGTTTACTTTAAAGCAGTTACTACCTTGTCATAAAATAGAGATTCAGTGCTTCTTTGCCTTTGTCCTCTCTCCATCTAACTGTATTCTAAATTTGAAAGCTAACAAAGACATATATCTGGTTTTGTAATCTTTCATAGGTTTGAGGATGCTTGTTTCTAATAAGGCACAGTTCTCACCCCTGAGGTTAACTTGTGCTTGAATGATAAGGTTCTGAGCTGTGAGGACATGCATATGTCAAGCAGCCTACCTGCAGTGGGATGTTTTCTTTTCACAGCACGCAGCCTAGTCTATTTTTATATAGTCTTAACTAGCCTTAGTCTCTGAAATTTCTAATAATTGGCAAAATAATTCTCTGCCAAAAGAAGAAAAAAAAAAATAGGTCATAGCTCCATCTACATACTTTGAACTGGGCTGGCTTGTGCTTCTTATTTTGCTTTTTCAATATTTCTGGTCTCTTACCATGTCCAGGTTCACAGTCTTCATTCCTTTGTTAATTTGGGTGGTCATGGTGTGTGCTTTGTGTGTCTCAGGTAGCGCCTTTCTGCTTTAATTAGCAATTTGTTGCATTGCTTTCCTTTTGGTTTGCTTTGTATTTATTTCTTTAACATTCCCCATCCACATCTGTTAGCTTGCAGTAGTAAGCTGTATCAGCTTCTTCATCTGTAGGCATGGAATCGTGTGGAATGCAGATGATGTAGAATAAGAAAGGCAGAAAAACATAATCATGTTCTGTTTTACAAGCTGTAGGGTTATTTCTGTGACGTTAGGATGCAGTGAGAACATAGGTGGTGTTTCAAAGGTGTCATTGTACAAGCTTTAATGAACATCCTTGCTCTGTGCAGGGCACTTACACTAGACCAGTGGCACTAGGATTGAATATTATTAGCAACAGCGTCCAAGATGCTGGATATTCACTGCATGTCTGTATCTTCTTCCAAGGCTGCATTTTCTCCAGCAGTGTTGGTAGGGGTGGCCAGAGAAGTCTGAAGAGTCCCTCAGGACTCAAGCTTCCTGTTTTATGATTGTGGGTCTGATGCAAGCTGCACGGTCTCCTCAAAGACTGTAGTAGTTGGTGGTCTATATGCATGTGTCTGATGCCTATAATCCTGTCCAGTTTGCAGAACCATCTGTGGATTCTTGGCTTTACAGGGAGTATGCCTTGGTATGAGTAAGAGTAAACTTAGTGCTCTTCAGACATTTCTATAAGGCAATGAATGTGTGTAATATGGAAGTCATATATAAAAAGACTCTTGGGATGGGTACTGAGCTGTTTTAAAATCAATTTTACATGTTTGGATTGCTATAGATTACAAAGGGTGCCTATATCATATGACTAAGTGAATCCACTATTTTCTCTCATTAAACAATATATGTACTGCTATTTTAACAGAGGTTATTTACCAGCTTGTAAGTTCATCTGCATCTCCCCAGGTGCCAGGCTGCAGGCTGTGTCCTACTCTTATGCCAGTACCAGATGGCAGCAGTGAGCACACCTGTGGGATGTACACCAAGGTAGAGGATCTGTCCTTGGTGACAGAGTCCTGGGAGGAGGTGAGTAGGTTGAGGAGTATCAAAGAGTCTGAGAGAGATTGATGCACCCTGACATCCTGGGGACTGTCAGGTAGACAGGACATATGCTATGGAGGATTCCCTGTCCTCTCTCCACCCAGCAGAATGTGGTGACTAAAGGGATAGGGAGCAATGGCAACAAGTTTCTACCCAGCACAGGAGGTGCACCTTCCTATCTTCACAGGTAGGTGACTACCCCACCTTCCTAGCTGCCCCTGCATAATAGGTATGAGGCTCTGCAGGTGGAACTGAACAATGACAAGGATGGTGGTTTGTCTAGGTTAGAGATGTCACCAAAGTTGGGCTATGACCTCTGTCAAAACCACTTCCATAAAGAAAAAAAGAGGGGTCACTGTCACAGAAGACTGTCTTCTGCAGGGAACAGAAGGCCCTATATGCTGACAGCACCCACTTCTTAGGGAAGTCTGCTGCCTCTCTGGGGCCTGGGTTAAAGATGTGACGAGAAGACTTCCTATCCTGGTACAGCCTACAGATGATTATCCATTATTGATTTTTCATGTAGGCAGTGATATGTTGCAATAAGAAGTCCAGGAGCAATCTAGAGGTATTTCAGGGCCTTGAGACAATTGCTTAAGGGATTGGGAGCTCAATAGTGTTGTCTTCTATCCTTCTAGCTGCAGGGAATGATGTTAGAAGAAACAGGAAAAGGCAGCTGATCAATACATGGATCCAAGACGGGTGTCGCCAGCAGAATTTTGGGGGATTTGGTCATGGGTTTGCTGTGACTACATGACACCTGACCTGCTGGCAACAGATGAGGTGCACTTTTCTCAAAGGGGGAAAAGGATCTTTGTACAGGAGTTAGCAGGGCTTATTAAAAGAGCTTTAAACTAGATTTAAAGAGGCAAAGGAATAAAATCAGGCTCACTAGAGATAAGCCTGTAGTGCAGCACGCCAATGTTTGAGGGATGGTATGCTAGCAAGGTCCTTCAGTCTGCTCCATGATGTGCTGAGTCCACTGGAGCATGTTTGAAATGTCCCTCCACTAATACATACAGCACCATAGCCATCTCAGTGGGGGCAAGGAAGGGAGGTCCACGTGGCAGCAAAGACACAAGGGTTCTTGATGTGTTAGAAACGACAGAAGCATCTGGTAAGTCACACAGAAAATTAGGGTTTCTCCCCAGAAAAAGGTGGCAGGACCAATAGCCCAACTGAAGTGCATCCACACCAGCACATGCATCATGAGCAACAAACAAGAGGAGCTGGAAGACATTGCACAGCAGGAAAACTATGATGAAGCTGTAATCACAGAAACATGGTGGGATGACTTGCATGACTGGAGTGCTGGAACACATGGCTGTAAGCTCTTCAGAGGGACAGGCAAGGAAGGAGAGGTTGTGGGGTAGCCCTGTATGTTAGGGAGTGATTTGACAGTTTAGAGCTTGATGATGATGATAGTAGGGTTTAGTGTTTATGGGTAAGGATCAGGGGGAGGGCCAACAAGGCAGATATCATGGTGGGAGTCTGTTATAAACCATTCAACCAGGATGAAGAGGCAGGTGAAATATTCTATAAGCAGCTGGAAGAATTTTACAGTCACTAGCCCTTGTTCTGATGAAGGACTTCAGCTTACCAGATGTCTGCTGGAAATACAATAGAGCAGAGAGGAAAAAGTCTAAGAGGTACCTGGAGTGTGTGGAAGATAACTTCCTGACACAGCTGGTCAGGGAGCCAGCCAAGGAAGGTGCCCTGCTGGACCCGTTGTTTGTGATCAGAGAAGGACTTAAAGGAGTTGTGATGGTTGGAGAACATCTTGGGCATGGTTACCACAAAACCATAGCTTTCAGTTCTCAGAGAAGCAAGGATGGGGATCATCAGAACTGCTGGCTTGCACTTCCAGAGGACAGACTTTGGCCTGTGTAGAGGTCTGGTTGACAGAGTCCCTTGGGAGGCAGTCCTGAATGGCAGTAGAGTGCAGGAAGGCTGGACATTCTTCAAGAAGGAAATATTAAAAGCGCAGGAGCAGGCCATTCCTATGGGCCAAAAGATGACCTGGTGAGGAAGAAGACCTGCCTGCCTGAACAGAGAGCTCTGGTTGCAACTCAGGAAGAAGCAGAGGTGATTATGACCTTTGGCAGAAGGGGCTGGCAACTCAGGAGGACTACAAGGATGTCATGGGGTTATGCAGGGAGGAAGTTAGAAGGACCAAAGCCCAACCAGAACTTAATTTGGCTACTTCCATGCAAGACAATAAAAGATATTTTTATGAATACATTAGCAACAAAATGAGGGCTGATGAGATTTTCCATCCTCTGTTGTATGCGGGGGAAATCACAGTGACAAAGGCTGAGGATAAGGCTGAGGTACTTAATGCCTTCTTTGTCTCAGTCTCTAAGAGTAAGCCCAGTTGTCCTCTGGGTGCCCAGGCCCCTGAGCTGGAAGACAGAGACAAAGGTGCAGAATGAAGCCCCCATAATCTAAGGGAAATAGTGACCTGCTACACAACTTTGACATGTACAAGTCTATGGGGCCAGACCATCCACCCAAGAGTACTGAAGGAGCTGGTGGAGGAGCTTGCCAGGTCTCTGTCCTTCATTTATGAACAGCCCTGTCTAACTGAGGACATCCCAGCAGGCTGGAGTTTAGCCATTGTGAGACTCATCTACCAGAAGGTCAGGAAGGAGGGTCTGGGGAACTACAGGCCTGTCAGCCTGACCTTGGTGCTGGCGAAGGTTATGGAGCAGATCATCCTGAGTGCACTCATGCAGCAACTATACGACAACCAGTTGATCAGGCCCATTGAGCATGGATTTAGGAAAGGCAGGTCCTGCTTGACAAACCTGATCTGCTATGGCAAGATGACCAGCACAGTGGATGAGGGAAAGGCTGTGGGTGGTGTCTACCTAGACCATAGTAAGGCATTTGACACCATCTCCCACAGCATCCTCCTGGAGAAACCGGCTGCTCACAGCTGGAATGGGGGTGCTCTGCACTGGCTTAAAAGCTGGCTGGGCAGCTGAACCCAAAGAGCGATGGTGCATGGAGTTCCATACGGCTGGTGACTGGTCACGTTGTGTTCCCCAGGGCTCAATATTGGGGTCAGTTCTGTTTAGTATCTTTGTCAACAATCTGAAAAAGAGGATTGAGTGCACCCTTAGTCAGTTTGCCGATGACACCAAGTTGGGCAAGGAGTGTCTGAGGGCAGGAGGCTCTGCAGCGGGACCTGGTCAGGCTGGAGCGATGGGCCCAGGCCAGTCGTGTGAGGTTCAGCAGGGCTCAGTGCCGGGTCCTGCCCTTGGGTCACACCAGCCCCACGCAGCGCTACAGGCTGGGGCAGAGCGGCTGGAAAGGGCCTGGTGGGAAAGGGCCTGGGGGTGCTGGGTGACGGCCGGCTGGGCAGGAGCCAGCAGTGTGCCCAGGGGGCCCAGGCGGCCAGCAGCACCCTGGCTGGTGTCCCCAGCAGTGTGGCCAGCAGGACCAGGGCAGTGACCGTCCCCCTGCCCTGGGCACTGCTGAGGCCGCCCCTCGAACCCTGTGTTCAGGTCTGGGCCCCTCTCTGCAAGAGGGACGTAGAGGGGCTGCAGCGTGTCCAGAGACGGGCAGCGGGGCTGGGAAGGGGCTGGGGCACAGGTCTTGAGCGGCTGAGGGGGCTGGGGGTGTTTAGTCTGGAGAAGAGGAGGCTCAGGGGGGACCTTCTTGCTCTCTACAGCTGCCTGACAGGAGGCTGTAGGCAGGTGGCGGTCGGTCTCTTCTCCCAAGTAACAAGTGACAGGACAAGAGGAAATAGCTTCAAGTTGCACCAGGAGAGGTTTAGATTGGAGATTAGGAAAAAGTTCTTCACTGAAAGGATGTTGAAGCACTGGGCCAGACTGCCCGGGGAGGTGGTGGAATCACCGTGCTGGAGGTTTTTAAAGCATGGGTAGATGTGGCACGTAGGGACATAGGTTAGTGTTCGACTTGTCTATGTTAGAGTTACATTGTGACTCAATAATCTTAAGGGTCTTTTTCCAACCTTGATGCTTCTATGCTTCTATTATTTTTTTAAGTACTGTTAAGTGCTGTGTAGTAGTAAACAGATTTTCTGTCAGCATCAGATATAAAAATTAACATTTATTTGGATACCTTTAGTACTTTTGGATTTTAAAGTAAATATTCTACAATTGTCCAAACCTTAAAGTCTCAGATTTAGTCTTGTGAAGGCACCACCAGCTTCTGGTCTGTCTGTATTTTATTTGATGTTCTTGCCTTCATAGAAATGCATGTACAGTCCTCTTGGTGTATTAGAGTTGGTTTTGATGAGTGGGTATTTTAGGAAGAATTATGATTAAACAGTGTCTAGGGAAAGAGTGTGCATTAGCTAGAGCTGTGATTGAAACCAGCAAAAATATCACTAATTAATCAGTTACTGAATTCCATCTGGTTTGTTGGTCCGTACTGAAACAAAACTGAAACAGGGATTACATCTAACTGTGATGATCCTTTGTAGTGACATAGTAATGGCCTACTTTTTGCCTTGACTAATTAGCAAGGTAATCAATGTTAATGCTGACTTTATTATTTGCAGTAACTCACTGCTGATTTTAGGGCTAATTAGTGCTAACTTTATTAGAGAAAATGCTAATAATTTCAGACTTTTCAATAGATCTAACAGGACGGTATCCTAGCAGAACTTGATCATGTAAAGGCAATAGGGTCAAAAAAAGTTAAAGAGAAACTAACTGCTTGGTAAGCTCGGAGTGGTGCAAAATGATAGGTCCATTACAATATGTTGGTAAAGTACAGAAAGAAACAAGCTTTTAATTAAATTCTGATTTGATTTAAATGTACTTGAACCAAATCCTTGATTTTATGACAAGTGTGGATGAAGGATTAAAATTAATATTTTGAAGTCTCCAACACATTATTTAGATGAGATGGAATGACTTTATTTCCATCAAAATATACTGGTAATGAATGTGTAAAGAGAGACAAATAAAATCTAGAATCTCGTGACTTAGATCCCAAGCCTTTTAATGTCACCAAGACTTTCCCTTGGCTGTGGGGTATGCTTGGGGGTGCCACTGTGTGATACAAAGGCTGCGTTTGTGTTTAGGGCTTTCTGGGTTGCTAAGAAGGCCACAATATTGAAGTGGCAAGCTTGTGCAGGGTATTTATCTGTGACTAAACCAGAGTGCAGGATTCCCGAGAGGCTAAACCACCAAGTGGGTAGAGTGGGCAGCATAAGAACAGGTGGGAGTTACAGAGAACTGGACACTGGAATGAGTGCTGAGACACTTTCCTACATGTGTCTGAGTTCCTGATTCACTCTTCCCTTGGGACCTGTGCAGAGTATGGCACAGACCTGGGGCTGGGGCTGTTAAGATGGGATGCCCAGGAAGTTAACAGACTGTTTCCAAGGTGGATGACAGTTCTTTCCAGTTCTTCCATCACTCTGCCGTGCCCCTCCAGTACTTCTGATTTCTGTCACTGTATTTCAAGGTAGTGAAGAGACTCTAGTGTGGATGATGTCATGGGAGTACGGAGGAGCTCAGAAGACATGAGACCAGGGCAGGGCCCAGATTTTTTAATGTTTACCTTCACAACCCAGATTCCACAATCAGGAGCATACTTTTGAAGGTAGTGTGGAAAACACTTTTAACTGTTGCTTCTGTATTTTCTGAGGAAATCAGATGACGTTATCAAAATGCTTCTGATGACTGTCACCAACATATGGCTTAAACTCTCAATTATGTTTAAATAACCATGGCAGTTGGTAGAGGTGCCTGAGGACTGGAAGAAAGCAGGTGCCACTCCTATCTTGGAAAACACAAAAGTGCAGGGAATTACAGCTTAGTCTGCCTCACCTCAATCCCTGGGAAGGTGATGGAATAAATAATCTGGAAACAATTTCTAGATACACGATGGACAAAAGATAGTCATGAGTATTCAGCATGGATTCATGAAGGGGAAGTTTTGCTTAACCAAACCTACAGTCTTCTACAATGAAATGACAGGCCCGGTGGATGAGAGGAACATAGTGGATTTTTTCTACCTGGACTTTAAGAAGGCCTTTGACACTGTCTCCCATAAGATCTTCATAGAGAAGCTGAGGAGGTATGGGATGAATGAGCTGACAGTGATGTGAACAGAAAACTGGCTGAATGGCCAAACTCAGAAGTTGCAACCAGCGATACAAGGTCTAGCTGGGGGGTAGTGGTGCTGTACACCAGGGATCAGTACTGGCTCCAATACCATTCAACATCCTAATTTAAGGATGATGATGCGTATGACAAGGCAGAGTGCACCCTCAGCAAGTTTGAAGATGACACAGAACTAGAAGGAGTGGTTAAAACACCAGAGTCATGCCGCTATCCAGAGGGACCTTGACAGGGTGAATAAGTGGGCTGATGGGAACATCTTGAAGTTCAGCAAAGGGAAGTGCAAAGTCCTGCACCAGAGGAAGAACAACCCGAGGCATCAATATGTTTTGAGTGCCCACCTGGACAGTGAATTAGCAGAAAAAGACCTGTGGGTACTGGTGGACAGCAATTTGAACATGAGCCAGCAACATGCCCTTGCAGCAAAGAAGTCAAACGGTACTCCAAGGTGCATTAGGAGAAGTGTTGCCAGCAGGTTGAGAGAGGTGATCCTTCACCTTTACTCAGCAATTACTCAGGAAATACTAGAGGAAGCCCAGCAAAGTGCCATAAAGCTGATGCAGTGACTAGAGCATCTCACATGTGATGAGAGGCTGAGAGAGTTGTGACTGTTCAGCCTGGAGAAGAGAAGGCTCAAAGGGAGCTCATCAGGGCAGATAAATACCTGAAAGGAGTCTGTGGAGATCATGAAGCCAGTCTCTTTTCAGTGGTGTCCAGTGACAGGACAAGAGGCCATGGGCACAAACTGAAGTGTGCTCCATTTGAACATGAGGAAACACTTTTTCACTGTGAGGGTGATGGACAGAGACAGGGAGGTTGGACAGAGAGGCTGTGGAGTCTCTCACCTTGGAGATTTTAGGTGTCCCTGCTTGAGCAGGTGAGTTGGACCAGATAGCCTCCAGAGACCCCTTCCAATTTCAAACATTCTGTGGTCCTGTGAAGTGTGTGCAATGCAGACTTTGAGTTAGTGGACAAAGGTGGGCCATAACACACATCCTATTCAGTGAAGTGTAGTCAGGCTTCTGTGCAAGGAATCTAAAGTGAATTAGATCGTATTTAGTGTTTTAGAAACAAAAATGCAAACAACTGAACAAATCCAAGAGACTTGACAGGAAGACAGGATACATCCATCAGCTGCAGACATTTTCCTGGAATCTCCCCATATTTACTGAATTTTACATCACAAAGCAATGTAAAAAAAAAAAAAAAAACAAAACCCAAAAAACCCCAACCAAACAAAAAAGCCGCACTACCAAAACTATCTCATTTTAAGTTTTAAAGTGCTATTAATCCCTGGAGCTAATCTTTGATACTATGTCTACAAACACAGGGTGCTATATTATCTGCTACTATTAATCAGAAGTGCTTCACTCCAAGAGTAGAAGCTTTTGAGTAACTCTTTCTTGAGAAGTTGCTGCTTAACACAAACCATTTGCATCATAAAAAGATTCCAGCATTTATCTTATTCCCTTACACATATGTTTTGCAAGGGAGCAAAACCACATCCCACAGCAGGTATTGCATTTTTGTCAAGAACCTTGCCATCGACTACATTGCATTTTAATTTTCTGAAAATCTGTGTGGACTTTTAACTTCCATGAAAGAAAGCTACAAATTGGCTGATCCAAAGTAAAAATCCTACAATGGTCAAGAAGATGTGTCCAGACAATTTTATTAGGGTGATAGATATTTCATCTTGTTTAGAGAGATGAAGAGAAAAGTGACTCTGTCCTGCAGGTCTATAGCTTTCTAGTGCAGTCCATGCTCAGGCAACCTTCAGTTGGTTTGGATCTACCTTGAAGCCCCCACAGATGCAAAGCCATAGCTGGTGTAAAATTGCATTCCCTCTCTCACTGGAACTAAAACAGTTTATTACAGCTGAGTCCCTGGCCTTTCAATCCTGTTGCATTTAGTTCAGGAGAGACTAAAAAACTGTACAGGCCCCTGAATAAGTCCACTAATTTCCATGAAGGAAGTATTCAACACTATGTTGAGAATGCTAATGTGTTATCACCAAACACAAAATGCTTTCAGCTAAATTTCTGCACTGAATTCTGAAGACACCCAGCCAGATTTGCTGTTCATAATTCTGTCAAAGATACACTTTCCCGACTCTGCCAACACTGGCTTTTATCTGCATTGCACACTGAGATGAGTTTAAATTTTAACATACGTTTTGTGCAAATACAAGGTGTGGTTTAGCTATTATCTTCTTCAGCAAATCTGAGTAGATTACGTAGGGATTCCCAGCTAGGCATAAATAGTCATTCTGAATTCATAGTACATTTTTTTAACCTCAACATTTCTTGTCAATATTTTCTGAATGTATTTCAGGAATCATATTTAGCGAATTGTCAATGACAGCTGGCCAAAGTCTGTCACCTTTTCTCTGAGGGCTGATGAAGATATTGTGGTTTTGCCTCCAGAAAGCAGAAAAATGGCTTTCTGCTACTTCTAGTTAGAATGGCTAATAAGTGTAACTCCTTAAAGTGGTGGAATTCAGAACATATAAATAAATACAGAGCTGTATTAACAAATAAGGCATACTAGAAGAGCAATGGGGGAGAAATGCAGGATAAATTTCATTGTCATCTTTGGTACTAATTATCTCTTGTGCAGCATAATATAGATTTGTCATGTAAGAGCAGAAAGTAAGTAATATTAATGACTTTTCCTGCAACTTAAAGGATAAGTGGTGGCCCACAACATTTGTGATGGTCTACATGAGTTCAGGCCTTTGATGGCTTACAAGTAATTTAATGTATGTTTGCCTGAAAAGAAAAGATGAGAGGTTTTCAAGTGAAGACTAAACTTCACAAGACTGATTTAGCAATAATTGACATCCCAATTCATGCATTGTTTAGAGTGGATTAAAGGACTTTGATATGTCAAGTTCTTGCCTGAGGAAGGGTTAAATTTGATACTATTCTTGTTGACACAGCAAGGGGGAATGTTGTCGTTTACATTCAGAGACATCTTTGTGTGTGAGCCATTCTATACATTATAGGTGCTGATAAACATACTGGTGATACCATTACATATATTTTTCTGTAGTTGTCTGTACACAGCATTTGATCAGTGGAGTATCTGAAGAAAAATAAATCAATGTTCAAACCAAGAAAATATATCTTATCAAAATGGTTTGTAGTAGGCATCACTGCAGCATGAAATCCTATATGTTCAAATATTAACTAGTTGGCTCCTAAAGGTCTAGCACAGTAATCGACACTTTGTTCATGACATGGCCATGAAAACATACTGAGTATGAATAATGCTTAAAGCACAATATAACCAGGTTTCACAGAGGTGGGTAAAGCCACCATAGTAAATCAAAGTACTCTGGATAGTTAATTTAGAGGAAATAAAACATACATAATTTCCTAACTTTTAGTTTGTTCAAATCGTTGAAATTCAAGAACTCAACTAAAATAGAGGTATTTCTCTGCATCTTTGGGTCTGGGGTGTGGTAGGAAGAAGGCAGGAAGTGCATTGGGGAGGGGAGTGAAAGCCATCAAATAAAATCAAAGTGGAGCATGAAAAAAGAAAAGTTCTTTAGGCAGCAAGAACACCTCCCTGAGATTATTCTGAACATTTTGTTTATACACCAGTTGATTAGAACAGTCCTCTGTCCATCTGTACTCTTGTCTGGCAGTTTAAGATTTACCTGTTGAACATTTTACCCATTACCCTTCACAAATTATTTCAGCTGTCATTCAAATAAATGTACGTTTGTGTGAAAAATAAAGACAATTGCAAACATATTTTTTTTCCTCTTGACAGTCACTCTGAAAATCTGGAGACTAGGTCACTGTTTTGGCAGTGTTTCAGTGATGACATTTGACACTGGGGAGTCACTTCTTGTCCTTTTTGCTTTCTGAATTAACGTACATCCAGCTTTTAGTATCAGAATTGTCTAGGGTGATTTTCATTTCAAAGAGATCTAGTCTTTGTGCTGAGGTCAGTTCATAACTTAAATGCTCAGAATAATGTGCACCGTGATGGTGTTCTATAAAGCTTGTGCTGGCCCAATGATTAAAAGTGGTTTCACTCTTTACAAGGAAAGAATGTCCTAGCAGTTATTTTCTCAGCAACGAGAATGAACCCCTGCTTCTTTTTAGCATTTTCAATTTATACTCAAAAATATTCACAGCATTACATTGTGTCCTTCTGAGATATTTTGAGGATGGTGCACAAATAAGACATTTGGACTGTATCTTTGGTAAGTATATATCTTAAGAACATCTGCTGTTTGCTGTAACAGGATAATAAAGAAAATGAAGACTTAGTACACACTGAGTACATATTAGGGGATTTTATGACCAAAAGAGACCACCCCAAACACCTTGATAAGGCAAGGGCTTGCTCTGATTTCTCCAGCATGGCTGAGTCCCTGGAAGGGGATGAACAGCATCCAGCTTTGCTTAAGTTGTGTGGCCCCTGCTATCGCTCACTGAGCAATCCTGGATAATGTACAATTTATTGACTGTTTGGAGGCTCCTGGGGTCTTGAAACCTGTTTAATAGGCATCTCCAAGCAACAGCTCTCCCATAATAATATTGCTGTAATACAGCTACAATACTGTGGAGTGTTATTGCTGTAATGATGTATTATGGAAAATGTGGTGCTGGCCAGAGAATCACCAAGGGAACTCATAAAATGTTATTTAACCTTTTGTTAATTTAAAGGCTCCAATATTATCTAATTTATTTATTATGTGAGGAAAGGGGCTGAAGTCAATTACACAGTGGACTGTGAAATCTCTATATGAGCTTCAGCTCTGCAATAAATTATGGATATTGAAAGGTAGACATGTAAGCTTTAAAACCTGCACCTAAAAGCTCAGAAGGTATGGCATTCTATTTGTGACAGGTATTGCTGTTCAAATGAAAAAAAAATAATTAAAATTGACTCCACGGTCACTGCCACTGCAAAATGTATTTGGGAGCTGTGAGACTGTCTTTGGCTTGTCATTAGCAAATCCCAGAGGACTGTCTTGGAATTATTTCAGATAATTCTTCCTTTTAATTTTTTTTTAAGCATTTTAAAATAATTCACTTCAACAAGTGTAGTGTTTTGCACATTGTAATGAGGTATCACAGTAAGTGCAAGCTGCATTAGCAAGCATGCACTATGTACATCTATTGAAATCAGTTGCACTGTGATACTCTACAGAAGCTGAGGATCAGATTTGGAATGGCTGAAGAGAAAAGGTGGTCCCTTGGGCAAGAGCTTGCAAAGGTGCAGAGAGACCACAGGGAATAGTCTTTTGTATGAGAAATCATTTACAGCATTAAATATATCGGGAAATGTTTGAGCAATGGGGAATTTCAGTCCATGGCTACCAGGAACTGTTAGCTGCTGTGGAGCATTGAAATGTCAAAGCCAGTTATTTTGCTAGAATATGAGCTGTCTATGATCTTGTAGCCCAGTGGGTAGAGTTTTCTTCTGGTGAAAGTATAGTAACAGGTTTACTTACAGTAAAATCAGTGAAATCAACAGAGATTGGTTGTTTGATTGTATGTTTTCATGGAGCACAGGCTGCTTTGCATTGGGTGTAATTCACCCTTATGCAAGTAAGGGTTTGAATTGCACAGATCGGTTACCTGACTGAAACTTTTATGCAAAAGAAAAACTCATACATATTTCCATCCTTGCAGTGAATGACATCACATTTGCACTAGCAGTCAAAAGAAGACTGAGCCACAGGTGTGCGGAAGGGCAGTATTGTATGTGGTGTCGCAGTAGCCTTCAATCACCTCCACTTTAAAGTATTAATTAAATACACCCATTTTTATGTGTCTTAGTTGTAATTACAACTTCAGATGAATTGCCGTTACGTGAAAAAGACAACTCAGAGTATTTCCTAAACTCCATCTTTTCAGCCAATGTTAAAAAGGCTTGGTATCTGAACCTGGGCCGTTCAGAAAGTCCTCAAATTCACATGAGATCTCTTTCATATACACCCATGTCATTTCACTGAGATGACAGGGCTTATTTTGAACTACAGAGACTTAAGTGAGGACAAGATCTATTGTGAGTAGAAAGTATGCCTATACATTTGTGATCATGATATTGCTAGAGAAAAAAACCCACCTTACTTTGGCCCAGTTCTTCCATTTTTAATATTCTGTATCAGTATCTTCTTGAGCAATTCCAATTATATTGCTAGGTGATACTCTGCATAACTACAACTGAAGGTTGTGCTAGTAAGGCTGAAGTTATAGTGTGTGGGATCTTGGGCTACTTCAGTGTGAGAGGTTCCCTGCTCAGGTAACTCAAAGAAGTTCCAAAATCGAGCATCAGATGACCAAGGGAAAACCAAGGCAGGAGATTATGCTGAATTATGCAAATTGTGATGACTGATGGGGTATATATGCATGGTATGTATATGTATACATTTTTGTAAGCCCAGACATTATGCAAACACATGGTAGAGCTGCAGTCAGGATCCTCCAGGAGTGTTGTTCAGAATACTGACTTCTTTTTGAAATCCAAGGGCTCTATATTTGTCACTGGAATGATTTGAAACTTCATTTCTTCCTTGCTATCAACGTACCAAAGTAAATCTAAACTTCTTTACCAGTATCTAAGTGCATGCTCTGTGGTGCATCCTCATCTCCATCTTTTTTCCTCCAGTTACCTGGAGTAGGAGGTGTGATGGCATACACCACAGCTCCCTCCCTCCTCACCCTCCTGGATTCCTGTGATGAAAACCAGGAATACCCCATGTGCAGGACTTACTGTAGCATGGGGTCTTCACATCTAGCCTCAGAGATGGGAATTGCAAAGTGCCCCCAGCTTCCACAGTTTAGACGAAGCCTTTGTTTATAAAATTAAAGTGTGCTGTGCACAGGCAGCTGTGTTTCACTAAACATAGTAACGGTTACACCCCTTTTCCTTGTAACCATTGCCCTTGGAAACTAGTGTAATTAACTGGGAATTAATTAATAGATTATATTTGACCTCATAGGTTGGCAGGTAACAAGGGACAGATTCTGACACCTCCAAGCATGCCTAGTTAGAGGGTATAGACTTCAAAACAGGACTGTTCCCTTTATGTGTGCTTCTCTTAGAACAGAAGCTATAATCTCGGTAAGGATCCCTGCAGGCCCTTGGGATTTATCACGTGTCTGATATCCCCCGCACAAAAGAAGCACAGCTAGTTAGGGCATGGCTTTATCCCACACTCTCTTCCATTTCAGAGCCAGTACTAAGGGTAGAATAAAGAAAGCCTTTATTCCCTCAGTCCCTCAGAAAGCACTCTGCCTGCTTGTGTTGTCTGTAAGCAGAATTCTGCTGTGAATTCCCAAGGGTACAGTGCTGCTCTGAACCTCTCTGCAGTTACCATACAGCCCTGTAAGTTAGTGACGATTAGAGCCCTGTATCTAGAAAATATATTCAATAATACAGTTTTATACCTTGCAGACTTCTCAGTGGTTGCACAGATGCTTCTCTGCTTCTCTCTCTTTTCATACTCTAAAAATATCTATCTCTGTATATTGGAAACGGTAGATACCAATCTTTCTTGGCTCAGCTGTTTCATCTTCCCAGAGGAAAAGCAACAACCCAATTATACACACTCATAAATTAATTTGACAGCCCACATACCGGAGCTGCCATGCTTTCCTGAGCTGTTTAAATTTTTCATGAGTTCTGAGTCCCTGCAAGTAGAGGCCAGAAAGGAGCATTACAAGCCTCTATAGAAACTGTGTTTCTTCTTTATTTTTCAGGCTTACTGGCAACACACTTGGCTAGGTGATAGTTACAAGCTTTTCTTTCTCAGTGGAGTCATTATGCTAAAGAAGCCTCCTGTGCTCTCTCATATAAACATATTCTTAGTAAGACAGTTGAGATCACTGCTGGATCATTCATCATGTTCACAAAAAAATGTTGGATATACAGGTTTGAAGACAGTTGAAGTTTACAGCAGAAAATAAGGAGGATATGTCTCCACCCTTCTCTCTCTCAACCTTCTTGCTCCTAGCATCTGAAGCATGAAAAAAAGAAAGATTTGGGTAGATTAAGACCACTGATTACTCCCACAAATATAACGTATAATCTTCAGGTTCTGCTAAAAAAGTGCAAAGAAATGCAGGACAGTTAACATCTTCTGCAGCATGGGTTGCCTACAGCCTGATTCAGCCCTGCTCAAAACACCTGTCTGTTTTTCACAGCATCAACCCCTGGAAAGAGAAAATAGTTTCAGAATTATCTAACTAACAGTATGTGTTTTCAGCTACCACTCTCATATATACACACAATCTGCTCCCACTTTTCTGTGCCTTGTTATGTGTATCTTGATACTCCTTTTAGAAGTTTTAACTCAGACCTAATGTGGACAATTCATTCTGAAAGGCTGAATAGATGCGGAGTCCAGTATGTTATTTCTAGATCTGATTCCAGAGGACATATCGGTGGACTGAGTTATATCTTGCTGACTTCAGATATTGTGGTTCTCTCCTTGGTCATGCTATTACAGCTGTCTTACTGGAGAACCTTTGGGAGAGACATGCATTCAAGAACCCAGATGGTTTTACATAGAGAATCTCTAATATTTTTGTGAATGGACCATGCACCCTGAATTTATCCAGCTGTATACAGGCTCCTGTATGGTTGTCCTACTGCCATTCACCAGTTTTGGAAGGATGTGCAACTGTTTGAGTTGATGATGCTTAACTCAGCCAATGGTAAGACACACCATGGCAGGTTTACAGAAGGCTAAAATCAGAGAAAGCTCTCAGGGCTGAAAACACCTTGGCGTTTGCACCAGGAAACTCCTTCATATAGAATGCACTCACAGCACAGTTTTAGACCATGCTCTGCAAGACAGCAGTTCAGTGTCACATTTGGATTCACAGAAGTGGCCCACAGCAGATGACATGGTTTATTCATCTGTGCTTGCTTGTGTGCAGGGATAACACATAGGTTTCCCTTGTATAAAACATAGACAATCTTCCTCACACTGGAGACTGATCAGATCTGTTTTCTTCCCAGCACCATATATACACCTTGAAATATGGCTGTTGGTGGTGTTGGTGTTTCCTTAATGTTTAAAAAACTTGTTCAAAACCTATAAAGCTCTGCAGTTTATACTGTAGAGTATTTCTGACTTTTTATATGAGTCTGATTTTTTGCATGAGCCTGATTTTGTTACATAGTCACTGAGAGATGTAGCCATTGCTTGGTGTGACGTTGCTGAATCAACAGACACAAGAAACAAAAGAAGGAGGGAAGTTCATTTATTCTAATTTTACAGTCAAAGAACCAGAAAGCCTTGATTGTTGGCACTGTATATATGAAGGTCAAACAACGATTTTTAGAATAAAACTCAGTGCTTCACAAGTTGGAAGTCTGTAGTATATGCTGAAATTTATAAGCAATATTTCTTTGAGTGTCAGTGCTGCTTCGAGCCCAGACCAGGCATGTTTGCAGAAAAGGGTAAAGCTGCTGCTGTTACCTCATAGTAGCAAATTTTGAAATCATACAATGTATGAGAGAAGCAGAAAAAAAGTAGATAGGTAGGTTAGGTAGGTAGGAGGTAGGTAGGTAGGTAGGTAGGTAGGTAGGTAGGTAGGTAGGTAGGTAAGTAGATAGATGTCTGCAGTTAGAGGAGTTGCTAAGAAAATAATACAGCATATTGCTTCCTGGGTAGTGCATAAGCTGCTTCATAATTTTCACAATGTAAGCAGTAGGACTGAGAATTTGGCTTGAAATCTTTTGAGTTGTCAGTATGACTTCATTTTAAAAGCTGTGACTTGTATTGCTTGCTTCATATCAATGATAGCCTTATATCATAATTATCTAAAATGAGTTTTCTCTTTCAGCCACTGTGCTCTTAATTTGCCTATGAGCTTACTTTCACTGTAGCTTCTCCATCCTCAGCTGACTCTCAGAATGGCATCGGCTCCGGTAACAGAGCCCAACTGTTTACACACTGAAACCGAGGGAGCACATCTGCTGTGGATTTTCAGAGCTACACCCTCAATGCTGCAGGAAGCTGAGCCAATCAGTAGACAATTGGAAATTCTTCTCCATAATTCTGTGGTTTTAGCAGATGCAAGTGAAGGACGTGATCCCATAAACTCATGGGAGTAGCTGTTGTGTGTGTGAGATTCACAGTGTATTGACACTCCCCCATCCTAGCATGCAGAAGAGCCAAGATTTCTTCCCTGTTAGGGAATTAGGTCTAAAATGTAAAGAATCACACTGACTTCATTATTAATAAGTTGTGACAGGGAGAACTCAGTACAAGGCTTTCAAACATAGTCTGTAAAACAAAAAGCAAACAGCATTAGATTCTGAAAGTGTTTCTTTTTATTTATAAAATTTAGAATATATAATATTATATTTATTTGCTCTTATGACCAACATGGATAAATGTATTTAGTGCAACCCTTCCTCAATACAGTACTGCTGCTGGGAGTCAGAGAAACATTATCGGGGGGAAGGTCGCAAGCAGGATCTGAAATGCTTTTGTTTGGAACCTAAGTGATGCCTGAGGTAAAACTGCACAGTGTTAAAGTGACAATAATTGGCTCCTCCTGGCTTTCCTCACGAAAAGAAATTGAAATTCAATTGACTTTCAGTGGGAGTAGTTGTGGAGCAGCAATTGTCATTGCTGTGACATTGTGTATTTCTGTAGCAGGCAGTGCTCAGAAGCCAAGAAAAAATGTTGTCATAAATTAGAATATGATCTAAGAATGCATTTCATGGAGGGAGGACAGCACATGTGATGAATATCATATGCTCGGTAGTAGGCTTATGCTGAACGTTGTTGTGCAGGCTGTGCATATATAGTACAAAAGACACCAGAGTATACTGCTCTGACAGATGTGGTGATACTCGGATGACAGCTTCCTTTTTGCAGCATAATAACAGTATCTCCAGCAGTAAATCAGAGGCGGAGGCATTTATTATGCTGGGAGATGGATATTTAAAAGGTATTTGGAGATATGGGGAGTATGTGTTCTGGGCTGATTTTAAGTGACAGAGGGCTTATTAGCCCAAGGCAGATTGTATAACAATCTCCTTAGTCAAACTGTTCCAGCTGTTAGCTAACCTCACTGTTGGAAAGCTCTTCCCAGTCTCTCATCCAAATACCTGCAACGTAAGCCCACTTCATTCCCAGAAGACACAATGAAGAAGTTCTTCGCTTATTCCTTGCTGAACGTTCTTCAAATATTTTTTGGCTATTTAAAGCTTTTTTAGTCCCTTCAGTTTTCTATGGGCTAAAGATACCAGTGAGTTAAATATTTCTGTGTTTTATAGATCCATTTGTTTCTCCAGCTGATCAGTAGTTTTCTTGATTCAGACTACCCCAGGCTGGATAGGGGCCAGCTTTGGTATTAGCAATACACACCAGAGTGGGAGTATTTGGGTACTCACTTGTCTTCCTGATAACACTCCTGCGCTCATATTTCCCACTATGGTGAAGGTGGTTTTCACAGAAATTATAACTGCTTCATGGACTTGTTTTCCACTGGGTATTTTTCTACAGATCTAGCTCTCCATGCCATCATGTCCCACCCTCCCTCCAGTCATATTATTAATCCATACGACTTTACAAATTTTGCACATTTCCTTGTTGAATTAAGTAGTATTTTCCAAAGTATTTTTCCAGTTTCTAAACGCAGCTTTGTCTTCCAGTGTGTGTGAATTCACAGAACCCTGACAGATTTCATGTCCATTTTTTTGTGATGAACGTTTCTACTGATAAAGCAACATAGTGTCTAGCACGGGGGGAGTGTTTAGTGAGTCCTTGCAGCATTGCAGTGAACCACTGCTGACTACTGCATGTTATTTCCAACAAGGACAGCTTTATAGTAGTTTCATACAGGCCATGTTTCCCTAGCTTGCTTGGAAGCATCTTACAAATGCCAAAAGCTGCACTAAAGCTAAGATATATGACATATTCAGACACATGTCTATCACAAAGCACGTTACCATGTCATGGGAAGAAATTAATTAGTTTGATGCTACATGTTCTATATTAATTTGTTTCCTTCTACTTATCTTCTTCATTATTTTATAGATGCTTTATTATTTCTGTCAGCATTTTTGTCAACAAAAGTTCAGTAGATCATCAATAGCTTCCTAGCTTGTCTTCCTGCCTCTTTAAGGACAGAAGATGCAACTGTGATACTCAGATCTGCTGGACTCTGTCCTGTCTCTACAAGAAAGGAAAGGAAGCTGCCATTAACTCCTATGTTGTCAGCCAGTTCTCTGCAGTTGAACTTATATCTCCTTTCTGTCTCAGTCTGCAGATATTTTATTGAAGATGAAAGCTAAAAAGATACCAAAAACTCTGGCTTTCAGTGTCATGTTGGTAACTCCCTCTTTTCAGCAAGAAGCAGAAAACCTCTTTGGCTGTCTTAGTATTCACGGACTTACAAAAAGTTTTTGGTGGGGTTTTTTGCCACTGCTTTTATTCCTGTGGGACCTCTGTGCCCTGTATGCTGTCCTAGCTAACGGTGTATTGTAGCTTTATTTTTCTGAACTGCTGGGAAAATGGCCTTTAGGATGGCAGCTCATGTATCTTCACCCTAGGAATATTCTCCTGCTGTTAAATACAGAATGGCTTTATTCAAATATCATAATATACTCACAGTGTAAGACGTAACGCAGTTAATTTTGTTTCCCCCATGATGACAAGTGAAATCCTTTGGTCATAGTATACTACCAGAGGAATTTGTGCCTGTCTTTCTATAGCCAGGAAATCCGTATGTTTGCTTATACTTCTCCAAGAAATTTTGCCTGGAAGTTGTCCTGAGCTGACATTTTTTTTCTTTACCTGGGAATACAACCTTTCCTACTCATTAAAGCTGGGAAACCTGGGATCAGCTTTGGGTAAATTTCACAGAGGACGTCTACTTCTGTGGTGTGCTTTATCCCAGATTTCTGGTGTAGCTTCCCTAACTAAACAGTTAAATTCATCATGGCAACAGAAAATATCTGCATTCCCGTGACACTTACCCGCCTGTAAAGAATATGAAGGTAGGAAGAACAGTAGTTGGGGTATCAGCATCATTAATGGAGGGGGCTGTTTTTTCCTACTTATTCAGCTTTTGCTACATTATCTCTGTGTATAGGAGGGAGGAAAATCCAGTTTCTGCTCAGATTGTAATGAATAGAGTCTTCATGTGTGCATCTCTTCCCAAGCTGGGGAGTGTTTCTTTCAGATTTGATGAGATAATGAAATATTACAGAAATTACATTATTTGCCTCATTGTGGAAAAAAACCACACTAATGTTTTCAAATTAAGCTTTTAGGAACATTTTTCAATCCTTTTTCACATTTTTTCTATGTTTCACATGGGAACATAGGAATTCCCTGAGTGGATCAAGTAAACTGCTCAGTTAGTCTAGCTTGCTTCTACCCTTGGGAAGAAGGGTCTACAAAACCTTCCCTAGGCATAGCTTCACTACAGGCAAATATTTTTCTTCTCTGGAACATGGTGCTTAAGCCTGGAAGCATAAGATGTCTGCAGGAACTGGTTTTTAATACTTTTTACCATTACAGCTCTTAAACATTTGCATTATTTACATTTGTGCTACAAACTTATAAACTCTTGATCTCATTAATGTCTTTTGGCAAACATTGGGGAAAAATAAGCAGAATAGTGCTCAGGCCTTGCAGTTTCTTCAGTGACTCAGCTTCCTGTTTTCCTTATTCCTTCTGAGCATCATAAATCAATTAAAGGTGCTATTTTTGCTATTTGTAAGAAGGCTAAGTATGAAATTTGATAAAAAACCACAGTTTTGGTGGTTTTTTTCCCCACCCTTGAACTGATGAACAGGCTTACGATGTGAACTGTTTTATTTGCACAGTTTTCCATCTTACATTTCTGTATGGCACAGGGTAAACTTTCAATCAGTATGTTCTTTGGAATGAGCTTGAAGCACTTGTTCTGTATTTTATATTGAGCTTGGGTCCTGTCTGCTGCTGACAAATGGCTTGTTAACATATTGTTTGTGAAGCACAATTTGCATTTCTGTGAACCAGGGATTAAGCACTGTGTGTAGATTAGGAATAATTTATGTCTGATTAATAATAGATGGGCTTTTTTCTTTCCTGCTTCAGATTTTGTTTTGCATGAGAAAAGCAGAGTACTCCCCAGTGATGATAAAAAAAAAAGCATTTCTCAAGTGCAAATAACATGAAAACATTCAAATTGCAAGCAATTTATGTTTTAACCACTTGCTTATTGACCAGTAGATTAGTTCTGACCACATAATGTGCTCTCTTTTGGAGTCTTGAACATAGCTGGATGTTTAGTTCATCTAAACGGTTATGCTTCTAAGACTATGCAAAGTAGTTTAGCTTAGCAAAAGTACATTGATGTAGTAAACATTTAGCTATATGTGATTTGTATTGCAAGATTTTTTATTTAAACATGTTAATAACAATCAGTACTGAAATGTAATCTGTAAGAACCATGTAATACCCATTTTAAGTAAAATCTTATCCTTACAAACACTGTTTTACCCTTAACTTTAACAATACATACAAAAAGACAAAACTAAAGTAATAGGACCGTTAGCTGGTTTTGTTTTCTAAGCATTCACTTATGCCTTTCTTGATTGTTTGACTGCTTTGTAGCTATGGGCAGAAATAAGCCTTTTTGTTGTAGATGGTTTATTTAGGTTGGTGATCTTTGTTGAGTGGGCCGGCAGAGTGCTTTGCTATAAATAATTTCAATCATTTCAATGACAGCTTTGCAATCGGGGAGAAGCCAAGGACAAATAATATGCATTTGATGACATAGATCTTCTTTGAAATAAATGCTTTTTCTCGCTTTCATTAAGGAAGAAATGGATTATGAAGTGAGTTAATGAAGAAAACTTGCAGTCTGAGTCTTCTTTGCTGAAAAGAACTGCTCTTTAAGTGAGGTGTTAAACTTAGGTCAATTCAGCCCATTAGTAGCATCTGTCTAGAAAATCTTTATGTCCTCATAACCCTATCTTATCCCATAAAAGTGCCTTCGAGTATCCAAATTGTGCAAATGGTTGATGAGCACCATGGCCAAAATCCAGTAACTGCTGAACTCAAGAAAGTAATCCTTTTGGCTCAAGCGGGCAAGGAACCATCACTACAAAGGATTTTAGCATTGCTGCATAATGCATAGGCAATTTAGAGTTGTGCATGCAAAGTCAAAGCATTTTGAAGTCTTTCTCAATTGCTTTACTTATCAGTACAGTAACAAACCAAGTGTCTGTTGCACAAAAGAGCATCCATGTGTGATGCTGCTGAAGGAGGGAGTGCCAGGAGAAAGGAGATGCGTGTCTGCTATTTCTGTCTCCTCTACAAATCTGAGCTGAATCAGGAAAGTAAGGGCACTGAATTGAGGACAGTGTTTATCCTTAAACAAGTCAGTTGTAGAAGCTCCAAATGTAGGTCTGTACCAGCCAAGCTGTATGGCAGATGTGTTTCTGAGAGTCTGATGTTTCTGCTTGCCTCCATCCTTGCAGAGGTCAGTAACTATGTCTGGGGAGACAGAGAAGAGTACCTCTACAGTATGGTGTGAAAACAGCCCTCGTGCAAAAGCTCTGCAAAAATAAAGCAAAATGGTTGTATTTAATAAAAAAGAAAAATGTAGGTATTACCATAGAGAAGTTAAGAGAACAATAACATTTTTACATGCTTTTGAGGCCATCTTATAGGATAATAATTCTCTGCTGAGTTCGATGTGATGACACTAAACACCTTGTAGAAAGACCACCATATTTATCAGGCAATGAATTCCTTCACATGTCCACCCTCTGATGCCTGCTTCAGTTATCCTCTTTTTTCCACCTGTATTCTTGTCATCTTTACATGAAGGGACATATTTTTTGACATAATTCTAACAAGTCATCAGTACCTTGCTGTGTTGCAGTGGCTCTGTGGGCAGCTCTTAAATTCTGTGGCTGTACTACACTGAAGTGCTATGTATGGCTGAGACCATAACCTGATTTTCTGTCATCATGAGAAAGAGCTGCCTGTTGCATTATGGATGCATTGGGATTTTCATTGCATTATCTGCTCAAAGATCTACCCATGAAATACTAGGTTGTTAGAATTATCAACTTCCATATAATCTTTCCTGTCTAGTGTGAAGGGTTTTCTTTTACAGATGAGCAGTGAAATTTGCTCTAAGGAGCAAGCAAGTCTTCACAGGACAAATAGAATTCTAGGAGTATACATGGTACACATATCTAGAAGGTAATTTGTTGCTAAGCTAAATATTTGATCCTAAAATATTTGGCCCAAACAAATGCAGATTTTCTGTGAGAGGTCTTTGTGTTATCGAAGTAAACCCTAGGTTCTAATTTATGGGGTTTTTTCCCTCAAAGACAGGCTACTGAGTACTCCCTACAGTTATGAACTGTAAGTGTGGCTGATGCAGAAATAGGTTTTACTGCAGATTGCTGAACAAGAGCCATAAATGCTATTGTGCAAGGCTAAAATCCTGCTTCAGTAGGCATTCATGTTAGATGATAGCACAGGAATGCTTGATTTGTTTGAAGACCCTCTTCTTGTGAATCACCATCTTTATTTAGTGTGGAGTAGAGCTCCAAGTTGTATTAGATTATAAAATGTTTGGTTTTGGAGTGCTTCAGTCAATTGTGAAAACCACAGATTTTCCTTATTTTCTAGCACATTCTGCCTACCTCTTTTCTGTTTAAAGTTGTGAAATCTATATAATACTTTACATGAAATGAACATGATTTATTAATGCTTTAAACCAGAACAAAGTGAAAATACACTTTTTTTACTTAACAACTCCATAGCTATAGAATGTGACAATCAAGTATAATGCATATCTGTTTCAACGCTGCTGAACTCCCATCAGTAGAATTATTTTTAAATGCATATAAATAGCTATCTTACGTCATCTTCAGAGTTCCCTTAGGAAGTTTTTTTTAAAAAAAAATAATATTTTTTTTCCTCCCTCCCCTGATTCTCTTTTCAGTGATAGATTTGATTCTGGTAAAAGCTAGTAGACTGAAAGCTCATGAGGAAAAAAAACAAAAAACAAACAAACCAAAAGAGTCCTCTCTTCCATCCACAACAGGCAATAACTGTGTTCCTATCACCTATTTTCCAGATTTGTCTGTGTGGAGCACCTTGTGGGAGTACACAAACTCCATCCATCAATCCAACTTCAAAGCTGAAGCTTTGGTAGAAACTGCCAGCAAGTGCTGTTGCATGGACCTGTGTGGTTTTGTCCTGGGAGCATCCCTCCAGGTACAGGCCTTGGGATGTCTGCCTCTGAGAGGCAAGGAAATGTTGTTCCTGCTCTTCAGCTGGAGGTGATGAGAAGCATAAGAGGGTAAACAGTTTCTCCAAGATTGTATGAGATGGTGGTCATCTGCTGAGTATACCCCCTAAAATATAAAATCCCAGGTTTGTTTTGTCTTCTTTGTTCTCTGAAGCAAATCCAGGAGCTGGATGGTGGCCATCACTTTTCACTCTGGAATTTTAACCATTACTTTCTTTTTCATATTCAAATTGATTTCCGGAGACTGCAGGTTCCTAATACCTCTGAACATAGACAGAATTGTGGCACACCTGAAAAGAGAGAAAGCATGCCACAAATTTCATGGAATAATAACTACTTAGCAGGGGAATTAAGAAGTATATTTTCATATGCAGATTTGAGCTGCATTCCAGTGGCATGAGTGCTTATTTTTCCTTTTACCATCTTTTTTTTTTTTTTTTTTTTTTTTTTTTTTTTTCCCCATATGTCTCTTGATTGAGATGCCAGGATGGTCTTCTTCAGTATCAGTGTATATCTGGCTCTGCTGCTATGTAATTGAATGTGAATACCCACTCCTCACAGCTACACCCAGCCCTTCTCCAAGCTAGAGTAGAAACTAAAAAGCAATGGTCAAAGTTACCATAACAAAATCTGCCATGACAAATGCTTTTATGAGACTTCCTGCATAGGACACCTCTTTTGCTATTTTACTGCACTGCACATGCAATGTGCTTAACTATAGTGTGGATTTATGGCCAAATACACTACAATACAAATGCATAAGAAAAAGGGAACTGTTGGCTCTGTAAGGGTGGGAGCAATAGCAGGACTCTTCTCAGAACAACAGTGAAACATCTTAACAGTTGCCTGAAATTCCTATTAGAGGGAAGATTAGTTTGTATGCCTTTGCAACCTTTTATTTAGACCCACAGGAAAAGCAGATTGTGTGCAAACACATATTAAGGTTCCAGTGTGGGCTTCTTAATTTATAATAATTTCCTTTGACTTGGAAGTCCATGTCTCTACTTAACAATGGCTTTTCATAGCTAATAAAGTATCACCCATAAATGGAAAAGTATGTGAAATTCCAAAATATTAACCCAATTTATACCCTTGAGTCAGAGGTTAATAGAAGTCTGGAGTTAATTCTTATTTTATATAGGTCATTTAATTCATGCTTCTTTTATGTATGATTCTGGTGTGTATAGAGCAATTGCCTGGCATTTGAAGATGTATAGAAAGTGTATTAATCTTGGCTAAAGAATGGGAGGTTTATACTTTCCTGGCAGGTAGTTTCCTGCTGTACTTTTCCAGCAAGAGCTCACAATCACAGTCCTTAAATCTCCTGCTTGTTCTCCAAAATTCCTCCTCAACACCCCCACACACCCCCACACCCCCCATACTGCATGTTTGTGTTTACTGTTATGGGCTAGAGAAGACTTCCAACTTTCTATGAGTTACACTTTTTTTAAACTCTGTCTTCTTTTCCATGTCCCTTTCTTACCCTGTGATCCTCACGCTATCCCATTTGTGCGTTTAATTTGCTTTTGAAATCTATCTCAAGCTACCTAGCTGTCTCAGAGGAGGGATTCTCAGCCTGTTACATTGTGCTGCACCTAGTGCAGTAGATCCCAACTACCCCTTCTGTGCTACTGTGATATTTATACTAAATTATATTATGCTAATAAAAATATTATTGCTTTCTGTGTGACTCTGGGGAAGTAACAGTATTGAGGCTAACACTGATTGCAGCTCAGCTGAGAACCCTTTCTCTATTCAGGCAGAGTCAGACTTAACGTGAGACATTTCAGCATCCAAAATATTTTGGGTGGGGTTTTTTTTCCCCCATCAATTTTCTGAATATGTGCTCAATACCATGCAAGTATCAAGCTCAGATAGCTCAAGGAGATAATCCAACTACCAAACAATAAGGGAATTTTAGCTTCTGTTGTAAAATTATAGAGAAGAAATGAACAAATAAAAGATTCAATGTACTGATGGCACCATGTGAGATGTACCAGATGCTACATAGAAGTTATAAAACCAGATGGCTCTTATTTGAAAGTCTTCCCCAGATAAGAAGTCAGTTGTTCAATCAACATGCATGCAATGTATATATTGTAATGCTGAGAATAGCCAGTTGTGCTTTTCACTTCAATCACTTTCCTTAATAAAACTGAAGCTGAAATTAGTTCATATACTCATGAATCACAAGTGCTTCAAAATGCAAGGAAAAAGTAAAAATTTTTAAAGAAGTCATGCAAAAGAAAAGACAAAAGGTTTAACATTTTTTTATGTTCTCTTTTATGAACACACAAAGATTGTCAAATACAATACACAGTATGTACTAGTATGTGGGCCTAAGTCTTAAGAAATAACTTCTAGTAGTCAATGATGATTTTCATGGCAAATGGGCATTTTAGAGAAGAACTGAGTGTTTCTTACAAACAAAAAAGTGCTGCTTTCCATTACAGAATAGCACAAATAATCTGGAGGTTTTTCCTTCTCAAAGTATTTCTAAGCGGCTGAATTTATACTGGCCATGTACTGCATAAGTTCTTCACTGTTTGCCTTGCTATCCACATGGCTTCTTTACCAAACACAGCTCAAAGAGTCTTTTTGCTTCTTTAGTTTCCACCTGGGTTAATTATATTAATATTTAAGAGGTTTAGCAGAATGCATAATAACAAAATACATGCCAAATGTCTTGAGACCCGAGTTAAATATTTAGGGTTTGTACCAATTACTCTTTATGTCATTGTATTGCAGTCTACAGGGTTAAATTTGCCTGTATTTATACTGGTGTGAGTGAAACCTGTAACTGTACCAGCTTAAAGGATAAAATTTACCACAAATAAGTAACAAAACCTGGTTATTAGAGATTTAATTGTGACATGGCTGTGTGAAAGTTGCATCAGTGTAGACTGGCTTGTTGAACCAAGTGCTTTTTGTTTTCTGTCAGCAGCCTTGATTTTCAGTTAGTCAGTCAGTCTTAACTAGCACTGAAGCAGTATGCTGAGGTAATCATGTGGATCTGGCTGGAAGCTTTAAAAGCCCCTAACACGGGGTAACACGGAGTAATTGGTGGCACAGTGTCAGTTAATGTAGAAAAGGTACGTTTAAATTCATTTCAGAGCTAGCAGCAAGATCTGTTATGTCTTCTTAGCTGTTTGGTTGCTAATCCCCTGCTAAGTGGCAATGATGAATTGCAAAGGCAATAGCATCAATACCTGCAGCGACATCTATGAAATAGTTTTATTTTCAAACCATCAGTGTGATATACTGTGTGTTCTCTTCTTTCTAATAAGCCACCCCATTGCACCTTAAAACATTGAAAAACAAATGTATTCTGCATGAGAAAATTGAGAACCTTTGCTGTCTTCTGTAAGCCTAAAACGGGCTCTGCTTCCGTACGCACAAATAGTTTTGGAGCAGTGTAGGATGTAGTATGGAGAGAAAGACGTTACAAGGTCTCAGCTCTGTGCTGCACAAATAGGATGCTTTCCAAGTCTGTTTGCATTTTCAGTGGTTTGTGAATGGAAAGCAGCCATTTTACAAGAACAATATAAGAATAATTAATCAAATTCACTATAATAGCAATACATTGCTTAATATAAATATGAAACTATTTAGAAGGCTGGC
Source organism: Falco cherrug (assembly GCF_023634085.1). NCBI lineage: Eukaryota > Metazoa > Chordata > Aves > Falconiformes > Falconidae > Falco > Falco cherrug. The sequence continues at coordinate 72,086,102 of NC_073720.1, read as the reverse complement.
ATATCATCAGTTTTCAACCATTCAAATGTAAGGCTATTCTGACCTTTAAAATTTTCTGCGTTAAAAGAGTCTAGACATAGTGGCTTACTTCTGTTCTTACTAGAAAAAATAATTAACAGAGTCTAGATCTATCCTTCGAACTTTAAATGAAACAATTACTGCCCATGATTTTTGTGATGTCCATTGTCCTGGAGCATAAGTTTTTTGATTTTTTGAAGGAAGTCAATTGATATTCAGATGCATTTGTCAAACACAAGCCTTCATCTCAAACCCATTTTCATTGCAAGGAAAAACCTGTTAGGGTAGGTCACCCTTCCACATGTGCTACAGATTTTTTAAACTGTAAGTTTACATAGGCTACATGGAGATAAGAGATCAAAGAGATCTGAGGGAGAAGTGCTGCACTGAGTGTCATGTTTCATCCTTTCTTCAAGGAGCTTGTAAGAGCACCTAGACAAGAAGGCACGTAGGTCTATATTTATTGAAACTCTAGTGCTAGTCTTATTACACAGTGGAATTTGCTTTCGTGCTATGAATCAGATTGTCAGATAAAGTATTTCCCTTTGAGATGATGGGTGTTTGGATGGTCCCCAGAGCAGCTGGGAAAAGTATTTTTTGAAGGAGCTTGTATCTGGTCTTCCAGAGTTGTTTTCCACACCTGTTGCATGTAAATTATTCTGAGGGAGAATAGGGATATGTTGAGGACATAGCTACAGCATTTACAGGCCTGATGCTAATAACTAATACTTCAGCAGAGGTGCAGAACTGCTTTGTCTGCTTAAAATCTTAGATATCTTGCACAAACTTGTGTGCTCTCTTTTCTTGGATGACTGTTTATAAATCTGCAATGCACAGGACAAAAGGGATCATCTACATCTTAAATAGTTGTTATATGCCTATGACAGCAGGAAGAGGGCAAGTGCGGATCTGAAGATACATACAGAAATGACAAGCAGGCGGGTGTTGCAAAGCTTTTTGCCAAATCAACCACGAAATACATTCATACATGTGTCTCTCTCATATGTGCAGCCGTTGAGAACTTACAGGGTTGGAGAGCTGTGTGCTCAAAAGTTTGACTGTCTGATGTGTAATTTCTTGTACATTTAGTGTGTTGAGTTTTTCATTCTCTTCTTAATTACTACTGCTCCGCCTACACAAACAATGAAAAATTGAGGTTCCAAAATAACATATTTTTTTTCTATAATAACTGAATACATTTTTCTTTTTAGCATAAACCAATTCTGTCTGAATCTGAAATACATTTTGATTGAAATGGCAGAGTGGTAAAATCTCTAAAATTAATATTACTATATTTTGATCCTTTTTTGTATAAAATAATCTGGAGTTCTGCAGTTTTGCAGATGAGGCTTTGCAGCCAGTCTCTCCATAGTTTAGACAAATGTTAACACAGGAGCTTATTTTCAATGGTGTGTACAGGATTTCATAACAGATTCACAGAATTGCTCACACGTCACAAAGTTTTAGGTTCTGCAAAGGCAGCAGGTAACAATATCCACCATGACCATAAGGACATGCCACAGAGGGTGGCATTGTTTGTATGAAACAGCAAGATCACAGTCAAGGGTATAGTATGCCTCCTTCCCAAACCACATGGCTGTTTAGAAGTGTTGTTAAGAAACATGACCAGGGTCCTGAGCCTGGCTGCTTCTACATAGACTTGTTCAAAAGGAGGGATGAACAGGACAAGCTCTGGTATGATATTGCAAACCAGACAGCTGCGATATAGTATGATTTTGTTTGTTGTGAAAGAAAAGAGTCAGTGGTACTGAGCAGACTACTGAAGATAGTTACAGGAAAAAGGACATCCATTACATCCGAGTGCCAAAAAGGTAGTTCTGGAGATAGATAGAAGACATTAAAAGGGTTAAAAAGGGCTTTATAACTGCTTCATGTTCACATACAGCTCCAGCAGAAGCATCCTGTCTAGTTAATGCAGATATTCAGATTTATTTTGATGTCTCAAATCACAATCACATCCATTTCATAGAGATATAATTTTCCTGAAATGTCATCCTCTTCCAGTTCCTCTGATTATGGTGTCAGCCTGGAATCCAGTCTGTAGAGTTCTGATCTCTATCCTCATTTTGGAAGGTTGCAAAAAATCTTGCAGAAGTAGGAGGGATTTGTAGGCAGAAAATAATAAATCTTATAATTCTTTTGCAAACCTTAGGCAAATATAATTCTTGCTCAGTAAACATGAAGAATTGATGAATGCACTATCCAGTGCTTGTTTAAATGCAAATGATAAATAACATTGCTTTCCAAATCAAAGCAGCCAGTAGTTCTGAACAATTCTGCACTATACTAAAGGGAAAATGCAGCCCTTGAAGGCTACATTTGGGTATCCTGAGAACAGACTTCAAAGCTTGTTGACTAATGCTTTTGGTAATCTAAAAGTCAGAGATTCATTCTGTGACTTTTTTGCTAACTGATGTTACATGGTTATAAAATTAAGAACCTAGAGTACTCAGGAGTAACTTACAATATCTATATAATATTAAATTATATACGAATATAATGCTAATATTACTGTGTAAGAGAGTTGATGAGAATAGCAATTAACAGTTGTTTGTGAATCTTTGACATCCTTGTATGAAAGATGTTACATACAGCAAGTGCCAAATGTTGAGATAATCATCAGCAATGTTCTTCTGACTCTAGGTGATTGAAGGGCAAGCCCTTGGAACAGTGTTGCACAGGACAAGCTGTTAATCACTGATCTTTTAAAATTTTCTTTTTATTAGCATGTTAAATGAACTAAGGGAACAGCTATAGACTGCATTTTCTTTCTTCATTAGTTTTTTTCTCTAATATAATTGTGAAACCTGCCTTGGGATTGGTTTTGTTTTCATTTACCTCAAACTTAGTTACTTTGAAGGAGTGTAAGTTTTCTCTGTGAGCAGAAATAGTGATTGATGATCCTTGGTTTTTGCTCTCCACTCCAGTGCTCAGGAGTATAAACATGGCTAAATGTTTGCACATTAGCTGCAGTTTTAATTTGGGAGAAGGCTTACAGGCTGCATCGTGTTTCTCTAAAATTTTTGCAGTAAATTGCAAAGACCACAGAAGCTCAAAGAAGTCTGACATACGAATGCCACATGTTGTTTTGAGAGTCACCTAGGATTTCCTGTCATCTGCACCTGTGGTACTTAAAGATTATTAATCACAGTGCTCACACAATTGATGTGTACTTAAAAAATGTGTTGTGGCTTTAGTCATATAATCTTAAACAAGCCTTAGAATCATAGAATCGTTTAGGCTGGAAAAGACCCTTAAGGTCATCAATTCCAATTGTTAAGCTAGCACTGCCAAGTCCACCACTAAACCATGTCCCTAAGTGCCACATCTACCTGTCTTCTAATTACCTCCAGGGATGGTGAGTCAACCTGTCGCTGGGCAGACTGTTCCAGTGCTTGACAACTCTTTTGGTGAAGACTTTTTTCCCTAATCTCCAATCTAAACCTCCCCTGGTGCAACTTGAGGCTGTTTCCTCTTGTCCTGTCGCTTGTTACTTGGGAGAACAGATCTTTCAATTCTTACGATAAAATTGCTTAACATGGAGACAGTGTCTTCTCTCCTTCCATCCCTATCAGCGTACTTTGAAGAACAGCTGCAGCTGAGGAATTGCTCAGGGATAAATGAAAAGACTTTTGCTTCAGCTTTTGAACAAAGTCCATCCATGTTCAGCTCAGAGGTTTCATCTTGGCAGTGAAAATGATGGGCAGTCAACCAGTGGTTGAAAGTGGCATGCAACCTCTTAGGGAATTGTCCTTTCATATTCCAACATGTTAACATTCCAACATCATAAGATCAACATACATATGCATGTGATGCTCACACATGTGAGTCTGAGAAGGCAGTCATCAACAGTATTGTCTTCAAAATGAAACTCAAAACAACATTAGAATATACTTTTATAGTGCAGATGGCAGTGGTCCCCTACTGTCCTGGTTTCACCTGGGGAAGGTAGTTTTCTTTCTAGTAGCTGGTACAGTGCTGTGTTTTGGATTTAAGATGACAATAATGTTGATAACATACATGTTTTAGCTGTTGCTGAGCAGTGCTTGCACCAAGTCAAAGACTTTTCAGCTTCTCGTGCTGTCCTGCCATCGAGAAGGCTGGGGGTGCCCCAGAAGCTGGGAGAGGACACAGCCAGGACAGCTGACTGATATTGGCCAAAAGGATGTTCCATACCATATGGCATCATGCTCAGCATATAAACTAGAAGGAAAACTGGCCTGTGGGCCTGCTGCTTGGCAACAGGTTGGACATTGATCCATTGGTGGTGAGCAATTGTTTTTCATTTGAATCACTTTTCTTAGGTTTTCATTCTGTCTCTCTTTTATTTTCCTTTTCATTACTACTACTAGTATTATTATTACTACTATTTTATTTCAATTATTGAACTGTTCTTAGCTCAACCCATGGGTTTTCTTACTTTTACCCTTCAAATTTTCTCCTCCGTCCCACTGGGGGGGGGTGTGAGTATGTGTGTGAGTGAGCAGGTGTGCGGGGCTTAGTTGCCAGCTGGGGTTAAACCACAACACCTGCTGAGATCAAAGCATTTGTCCAGGTCTTCAAGGTCTTCAGTAAGCAGAGAACTGTATTTTTTAGTGTAGGAGAGTAGTTTCAGACCAGGGCAGGGTTTGGTTTTGTTGGGTTTTTTTTTCTTTTTTTTCCCTCTGTATTTACTACGTTATTTTGGTTTCTATGGACAAAATATTGACACAATATTCAGCTAGTATCATAGGCACAGTTTGTATTCTTCATTCAGTTTGAAGAAACAGGAAAGCAGAACTATCAGAGGAACTCTTGGTTCATCTTCTTGTGTCATACATCACTGAAACTGTTCATCTGTGCAGATACAGCTGGGTTTATCTGTGCAGATAAAGCTGGTAAGATGTGATGTTGTCTAGCCTCCTCTTTCCACCAGTCAGACCAATGTGAAAAAGCTCTGATGTCCCAGCACACATTACTTCTTCACTGTGCAGCACACCTTTATTCCAGGCTCAGTGGACTGAACTCCTTGCTGTTTGCAGCTGCATACAGGTAAGCCACTGTTTCTGATGAATTTTGTAATAAGGCTACATAGGCATGCTGATGTCCTCTGAATGAGAAGGGTTACAGTCCTGCCCTAGCATTGCAATACAAGTGAAAGAAAGAATAGCTATGAGCATGGCTGGATAATGACACTAAGCTCACATCACATCCTCTGTCTGCTCCTGAAATAGTGCCACAACAATGGAGCTGCAGTTAGGTCACTTTGAGCGATGGCTTTCTGACACACATAGATTCATAGCACTAGATGTCCCATGTAGATCACACTCTCTTCATAGACAAGAAAAGACCTCCTTTTCAAGACTTTTTTTTCCTGAAGTAACATATGGCCCCTATCTCCCTTTGCAGTGTGTCCTCGAGGAGCTAACTAGCTCACTAGCTATTTGGATGTCTCATAATTTCGGAAGCTTACTACTTTTTCTATTTGAGCGCTGACTTGTGGCGTTTTTTCTTTTTTTCATTTTTTGACATATCAATAGCCTGATGGTATCTCAATACATCTGGAAATAGAATTAGCAAGTCTTTTTCCTTCTTTGCCTTTCTTGCTCTGTTTCCCTACCTCACTGTGTTTGTGTATGTATGTATATACATGCATATGTAAATACAGATTCTTATCATTTTGCCTTTACTGAAAAGGAGGCTTATTTTATGGTTAAATCAATTAAGAATCTCTGTATGAAACTGTTAACTGACTGACTTCAACATAAAAGTTATTATAGTAATGTTCCTAAATATATAGGTTTTCCATATAAAATCAAATTAGGCTTTTAATTAATATTTCCAGTAAATATGGCCTGGAGTTACTTTCTTCCCCATCTCCTAATAGTAAAAGCTAACATGTCTCATATTTTTAGCAGACAGGTGAGATCAGTCCTTCTCTTCCAATATTACGTCCTTTTAACTCTGCTGATATGAGTAGTTCTGCTACTTGTAGTAGTTCTTCACTTTCTGTAAAGAAAAAAAAAAAAAAAAGGAATACCGGTCTTCTGGCTTTTGCCTAGCAAAAATTCAAGTTTCCTTGTCTGACCATTGGCTCAAGAATCCTTAGCAGAGCAGTAATACCTTAGATCAAATGTCTTAATTTAATTATCTAAATATGACACTTAAAAACTTATTTGAAGATCTGAGTGCAGTATTTCTGATATGTGCCATGGACATAATTTCAGTGAAAAATCTCAGAGAACAGTAGACAAGTTAAGGTACTCCACTGGGCCCTGCCAAGGTACCTCATGGCTTATCTATAACAGAGGTATGCAGTTCTGGGAGAAAAGGCTATGTTATTCTCCATATCTTTATTCATTGTCTTCTCAGCCAGCCTTACTACTGTGGGTGTGAACTGGTGTAAGATATAAAATGGATATTGCTGCACTATAAGTAGAAATGGATTTCAGTCATTTCACACAAGCTTCTCTGATGTTGGCCACTAACATGCAATTCCTGCTACTGCAGCTGTCATTTCCTCTTTTGCTATACTGTATAAAATTTGGTATACAGTCCTATGTAATCTGCAAATGATGGGTCTACTGTTTAAGCTTTAAAGTCACAATATAGAGTTTACCTGCACAATTGCACTGGTGGTACAAGCTATTTTCTCTTCATGAGATATTAGATTTCTGTACTTGATCTGTACTTGATTCTATTGTGTTGAATTCTTCATGTTCATAGACTTAGCTACTGTCCCCTCTTGCTTCTTGACTATATTTTAGCATTAATTCAGTCTGAGGTACTGAAGCTCATTTTTGAATGCAATAAAAAACCTCAATCTCCAAAAACTCCTGCTTAGGCAGACAACTTCCTAAGTAGTCTTATTGATCTATGGCTACAAAGGCTTTTGTTTTTGTATTCTATCCTACACTTTCAGATATATACCCTTTGTTGCAGTTAGTCATTTTTCCAGTTCTCAACCACATTCCCACCATATATTGTCCAGGTCATGCCAGGTTCCTTTAAACAGCTAGCCAGCTGGACAGACCTAATAGAACACTGACCTTATAAATCCTAGCAACATTTTTTTTTTTTTTTTTTCAAAATTAAAGTAAAGCAAAATTTCATTTGCCACAACGTACTTTTTTTGCAGAGGCCTGAGGACATTTCAAAAGGAACAACTGACTCTGATTTTGTATGTCTAAATAGATAATTCATCCACATTAAACTTGTCTCCACTAGCATGACTGTGCTTATCTATGATTTAATTTGCAATCTGTCCTTTCTTCTTTTCCCTCTAAGAACCAATGTTTAAACAGAGGAAATCTGAAGGTTATAGGGGGTCATGCATTTTAATCAGTACTTCTATAGAAAGCAAGCGCAGAAATATTTCCCACAGCAGACATTTTTTTGTCTCTCTTTGCTTCATTAATCTGCATTGACTTGTGGTGACATTGAGGTATTGGAGAAGGAAATGATATTTTATGAGAGAACAAAGCAGAGAGATTACTTTATTTGATTCTTCTTCTGCGCTAATACAAAGACTCCTTTTCTAGGGCACTGGATTCTGCAAGGAGGCTTAATAGTCATTTAATAAGTCAAGAGACAATGAAACAAGGTTGCAATACCTGACATTACTTCTATGTAATAAGATTACAGTAGTTTGCTATACAGAGATGACCAAACGGGTATCAGAAGGAACCTGTTGCTGTCTTGGGTGGGCTTAGAGGATGCTCCATGGCTTTTCCCATTTTATAGTAGGAAATACCTTATTTTTATAACTGAGAAATATTTTATGTTTGCTTCATCCATTTGTTCCAACTTTATCTAGAAAATCAAGCATCTTCTTCACAGACTCTTGAAACAGGCTGGATAGAAGTCACTTAAGAATTGAACACTTATTCTTGCATGTCAAAAAATGTTAGATGACACAGACAGGTATCAGAGCTCCATGTCATCATCCTCTACAGGTTTGTAGACCAGTGTTAAGTGACTCTTCCTCTCAGTCATGCACTGCAGCACATGGTGCTCACATAAATTTCCCTTATCTGCACAGGGAATGCCTTTTTAACCCTTTGGAATAATTCAAACCTTTTGGTTTCCTCAACAAAGTGTATAGCATACCCTGGCCAGCATCCAGGATTTAGAAAAATTCTGCACAATTAATTCAAGTGTTGTCTTCTAATTTCTTTGGAACTCTTTTATTTCTTCCCTGTGCCTTCCTTGTAACTTTTGAATGACATATGCTGACAAGATGCCATAGAGGTCCTTTTGCCCCCTAAATACTCTGATCTGAGGAACCAGTATGGGTCCTTTGCTTGTAACCTAAACATGGCACATATGGAATTGTCCCTGAGAAATGCTGCTATTTTACTTTCTTTCCTCTTGAATCTTGGCCCAAGTATCAAAGGAATGTCTCACCAACTTCTTCATATGTATAACCTTCTCTTCCTCAGTCTAACCTCAGGCTCAGCTGCTTGGCTGAAACTATATGAAGTGTGTAAGATGAAACTTGTACTTTCTGAATCAACTTTAAAGAGTTCATCTGCCTGTTCTGTAAATTTCCAGTACATGGGGTCATGTGAATTTTTTTATAAAGACATGGTTTTCTACAACAGAGGACAAGGCAAGTTAATGCCACATAAGAGCTTCCTCACAGGCATGCTTGATCAATTGCTTTCAGAGCTGCTCTGTTTCTGCCCTTATATTTTAAAATCTCCTGTCATTTTAAGAGGCATAGGTTAGCTGAGTATTTTTATGTAGAAATATTGATTTTCCACCACTTACATAGATTGTACTGTATTTCCAGTGTGCTGATAAAATAAAATCAACCTTTGCAAACCATTATGTACAGAAGCAGTAGCTTTCAAGGTTTATGGCTATTAGCCATGAAGATGTGCTTGGAGCTATTAGCTCATACTCTCTTGAAATAATTTTTGTGAGGTAAAAATACTGATTTAGCATTCTGAACACTCAGAAAAAGTCTGCTTTCTCATTTACAGTTTATCTCCTTAATTCCAGTTTATCTCCTTAATCCCAGTAGAAGCTGCTGGATTCGGGTGACATGAGAAGACAGTGACTGCATCGAGTAATTTCTGTATAAGGTAGAAGGAGGTTTTCTAAGAGTTATAGTACCTAAATTGCTTCAGAGACAGTTTAAATACAGAGGTGCTGGTGTTGGACAAGGCCATGGCTTGTTTTACACAAAGTTGCAAGATAATCTTGGTCTTGTAATGGGTGCAAGAGCAAGGGGAGCACCAGCTGTGAGAGAGCATGCTTGGCGGATGACTGACATTGCACAAGGAAGAGATCTGCCCCGAGTAAAAGGACTCTTCAGTCCGGTTCATGCCCCTGGTGGACAGCTCAGCACTGAGGACTAAAAAATGTCTGAGTTGTAGAGGCCCAGAGATACCTAAATGTGCCTACAACAGTCGACACTGAATGAGGGTGTCTTTCAGCACTCAGGATTCCTGGAAATCACCCATTTGTGAGAGTCACAAATCTGAAGCACCTAAAATGAGAATCTCCTTCTGAAACCTGAGCTGCTGTGGTGTGTGTAAGGTCACACGGGAACACAAGTGCAGAGACTGAGTAAACCTTCCGAATTAGGAGCATGGACTCCGTGAAATTGCTGAACCTAACCAACAGACTACACCTCAGATATTGTTATATAACCTGCAGACAGATTTTACTGTGCAGGCTCCTGATACTTTTGCAGATTAAACCCAGTGGCATTACTTTTTGCTATTTGTAATACCTTTCTTGCCAGCTATCACATTGGCAGCATCTTTACAGGATGCTATCATATTTGTATTATTTTCAGAAGTTAAAACATTAAAAAGAAAAAATAAAAAGAAAGGAAAAAAAGAGCAGTATAAAGGCCCATAACTATCTGGACAAGGAAGACCTGTATTCCATTAAAAAGCTGCCCCACCCCCCCGAAAAACTATGCTATTGTAATTAAGTATTATGAACATAGTATGTAAATCAAAATAATGGGAAAAGCAGTGCTCTTCATCAGATATACTACAGATCAAACCATGAAAGTTTGTAAGGGAGATTAAATTGATTTTAAAAGTTCAGTGTATACATAAGCATTAATATATTCAATAATATTGGATGCAGTGATGAAAATGAATTATTAAAGACACAGTCACCAATATTTCTGAAGAAATAGTGACTGTGCTATTTTTTGGTGTTTTATAAAGGGCAAATTTTGCCATTAAAGGACAAAATAAATCATTCTGGAACCAAGATATTTAAAAACCTTTGTGGAACACAGTTTATTTTGTTACCATATCAAATTTTAAAATACCTCAACTTACTTGTCAAAAACTTTCCTAAACAGAAAACTGGGGTTAAGTTTTGAGTCTAAGGAACAGAAGCAGAAGACAACAGAACCAGTAAAAAGTGAATGGTGGAGAAAATGCCTGGTGACAGGAGCAGTCACCTCTCCCCCTGGCAGAACTGCTCGGTACTCCCAAGTTACGCTCTATGGAGGTGCCAGCAGCTGGCATCCTGCTGCCCTGCACCTGGCTGCCTGGCTCAGTGACTCTCAGTGAAGACATAATGTGGTTAGCAGTCAATTTAGAGGAAACTAGATGGGTCACTGCTAGAACTGTGACTGCTGGAACCACTTGAAAACATATTTGTGGTCAGTTAGTGATATCATTCCTTTGTGGAGGATGGCAGGACGAGAGTTAGGACTGGCTTGCATTACCCAGAATAATCTTGTGTGAACAACTGAGTTTTGAGAAGGTACTTTAATTTTAGCTGGTTTTCTGTTTTGGCTTTGTTATGATTGTTTATTATGTGTTGCATGTACCGTTACTTACATGCAACATAGCAATCCATGTCTGACTTCATCCTGACTAACTCTGGAGTTAAGGTCTTCACCCATCAGTATCCCAAATTAATTTCCTTAAATGTACAGTGTGACTTTTTTCCTCATTCTGGAAACTTTTACATAGTAATGCTCTTCTTTCCCATTTACCCACTATGCACTGTACTTAAGCGCGGAGGGGTTTTTTTGTAATTCTTTCTCTTTACAGCTAATGAGTCTCATATATGTTTGCCTATGTTACTATGGCTTGTCAAGTTTTGGGGATTTTAAATGATTGTTGATGCTCCTTATTATTATGTGATTTCAACTGAAGATTTATTGAGAGTTAAGATTACTTAATTACTTAATAACAATTACTTAAGAAGCATGGCTAGAAAGGCTGTATATGGCAAACAAATGTTTATCAGTTATTACTTTTTATAAAAGTAGACACACCAAGGAATCAAATGTAAGAAAACCACATTGAGAAAATAAGCTATTCTGTATGTAACATCAAAAACTGAATTGCCTTACCTGAACACTTAACCTGAACAATCTGAATGGATTAGAAAAAAACAGTAGAAGGAGTGACATTTTTATTTCAGAGCTTAGTATTTGAGCTTTGGAGAAATTAGTGGCATTTATATAAATGTTATTAAGAACAATTTCCTCCAAATTCACTCTTTACATCATAGTTAACATATGTAACATTATTTCTTATTTAAATCTTGCTCACCAAGCTGATGCTTGGATACTATTCTTAAATACAATGGAAATGCTAATGTGTGTCTTATATCTTCAGAAATGGCTCAATCGTAATATGTTTTAGTGTTGTATGAAAAGGCTATTTCATCGCTGTGCAAACCTGCAGTTGTTGCTGATCTTTAATTTGATGCAGGGTGTGAAAGTAAACCCATCTATAGCTTATTACATGGCTGTTGAATCCTGGCTGGGAATACACCCTGTATGGCAAGACTGTGTGAAATAAACTGTGGCCATAGTCTGTGGCCTAACCTGTCAGGACACAGTGTATGTTTTCGGCTTCCCTGATAAAGGACCCCCTTTTCTATATAAAATACTGATTTTATTTCTCATGATACCATTCTAAGATAAACACTTCTAAGCAGACCCAAACTTTAGTAGCCTTGTTGATGCTCATGTATTTCTACCCTTTAAATCAGCTTCATATCCAGCCTCTTTGCATAACATCTGAAGATCCAGAGCATCCCTTGCTTTTAAGATTATGGTTATTCACCAAATGGTGGGCAATCAAAAAGTCTTATTGCTGTAAGGCTAATTATGCCATTATGTTTCATAGACCTATGTCAAGCACAAGTTGTACATACTCTGTTACATGAGACCATGTGAGGGCCACTGTTCTCAAATTATTTCTGAGTATCTTTTTTACCAAAGACATGTCAAAATGGGTGTTTGATAAAAGATCTTAAGGACTGTGTTCAGGTTGGGCTGAAAGACAAGTTAAAGTGGCTCTGAGTGGAAATAAAAAATAGACATAGTAAAGGAATATTTATTTCTTTAATATTCAATATAAATAAACACCCTCTCAGAGATTTCAAGGAAGGACATATTCATAGAATTTAAAAGCAAATGAATAAACACAGGCAGACAAAAGCTAAGCTCTGGTAAAGTGTCCTCATCATGACATATCTGCATTCCTGTAAAGGGAATGGGAAGAAAGTTTGACCCATTATCAAATTCAGTACAATTGGAAACACCAAGAACAAGGCTGTTTAGATCTTTAAACTGAATCAGACTACACTATTAACATTGATACCAGGAAAATCTAAAGCTAAAATAACAAGATAATCACGTTTCAGTTTTCAGGAAGCAGGCAAATCCGTGCCAAGGGTCAGGAAAGTATTCCTTCCCAGCCTGTACACAGTTGCAGTCTGTAGGTTGACTGCCTTTCCCTAATACTACATTCAGAGTCAGGATGAATTAATAGATAGCTGGTCTGTTGTCTACTGTGTTTGAAAATTAATTGATGTTTTGAATTAGTGGCACATGTATTAATTAATTTTCCCAGAAACCGTACTTGGAATAACTTGATAAATGCCCTTCACTCTGACATCTTTTCTACATACAGTTAGTGTTTTGAAGGTGATGACATGAAGACTACATAGGCTGATAGAGCTTTTATCCAATTTCCGCAGCTGTAGAAACTGATACTCACTTTGATGTGTTGGAGTTCTGCACTAGCAGTAATCCCTCGCACTAGTACCATAAATGTGCTTCCTGTAAAATTCTTACTTGAAAATTACTTAGCATATGTCCTTTGGAACTCAGTATTTACTAAACAATTTTAGGTTACTCTGGTGAAGCTGGAGAAATTTTTTCCATTTTAAAAAATCAATTTATTTGGGAGTTCCCTTCTAGCTGAGCTAGTTAGATAGGCAGAAATCCATACATTCCCCCATCCCACACAGAGAATACTGTCATAAAAACAGACTCCCCATCAATCCCCTACGTTCTATTACACACATTGGGCAAAATGCAATTGTAATAGCAGAGAAGTTGCCATAGGAGAAGTAGTTGGATGAAAGCCTTAAGTCACTGTGTAAAAGTAGTTTGACAGAAAGTTGAAGATGTAGGAGGCAGCTTCAAAATCAGGATATTACAGTTGTAGTTCATAATCCAACAAACCTGCTGTAAATCTACATTGTATATGTTTATGTCACAGGGAAGACAGTTTCATTTGCAGTGGATATGCATCTTTATTTCCAGGTGATTCACTCAGATGCACAAATTCTGACTATCTTTTCAGAGGTAAGACTGGAGAATATAAAAACCATCACAGAAGTAAAGTCAGTGAAGAGTATTATTTATCCCAAGGTACATTTATTTTGGGAACATGCAAACCATTGCATATTAAAATGGTGGTGGAAATCAGACCCAAAGAGACGACAATATCAATATTTTCAGTACCATATAGTCTGCACAGTGCCATAACTTTTACTTTGTTCCGAAAAGAGCTGAAATTCCTCATACCTTTTTACATCTGTAAATACATAAAAAATTCTCTCAGTCTTCTCCATAGTGAAATACCAAAGCTAAAGAAGTGAAGAAAGACTGAATTTGAAAGAGCAATGTCACTTTTTTTTTTACCTCAGTTGCAGCTTCTCAAGATTGTTTCCATCCAAAACTCTCTTAATTAGTTACACATACACATATATGCGTAGCACAAATAACTGAAATCAATCTAACATATGAAGACTCGTGGAATACTTTCTGTGGAGTGATGGGCAGATGTCATTTACTGATGACACTCCTTGGTCTAAGGAACAAGAATTCTACTAAGCAGGATCAAAAAGGGAAGGGGAAATGCAAAAGTGTCACCACCACCACACACACACACACACACTGAAAATACCCCACCAAAACAACACAATAACAAACGGGGAAAACAAATCAGCATTTACTAGGATTGAAACTCAGACTTCGGTCTGTATTTAATGAGACTTAGGGACATGTTCTCTAGGAGCAGATTATTTAGAGATGCTAAACTGCGTCTCTGTAGCAGTTTCTGCTGGCCTGTGATGGAGGCAAGGAGAGACTGCTCCTTCTGGGGCAGTGTGGTACCTTACCTGGAAGAAACTATTCACAAAGCTCACCAGTTCTTTCACATTTCTCTTTCCATTCTTCCTTAGCTAATTACAATAAAAATAGGCTTCACATTTTGATCCTATTTACTCCACTGTAAACTTGGTGAAGCGTTGTCTCCAATGAAAATTACTCTCAATTTACATTAGTGCGACTGAATGTAACAAAATCTGGCAGTGCATGTGTTATACTGAATGTCACCAACCCGCCTGTGGTTTTATCAAGTTATTTTTTTAGTAAAAGTGTTTAATTACTAAGAATTGAAGCAATACCAGTTTGGCAAAGAAGCATTGTCCAAAACAAAAACTATAAGTGAATAATTTTATTTTCTCATTTATTTAAATCTTGAGATTAATTTACTCTGCAATGACCTTCTTGATTGTTTCATCACAGGCACTGTCTCCTCAGTCATACAACTTCCAATGATGAGACCCAGTCTGCTCTAACTGGAAAGACAGGAGAAGTCCTGTTTACACCCAGTTCTTGAGGCAACAGCAAAATCTCTTCTTACTGGCTTGGGAGCATGCTTGAATAAATTCCCCATTTATTAAGATGAACCTCAACACAATGTTCCACCTCAAAAACTTATTGCTATACAAGAAGGTAAAATATAAAAATGAACTTCTCTGCTTCTGTTCAGATTATATTGTCAGCATTGTCTACAGTTCACATGAAGAGTGTTCTGGTTTCAGCTAACTCCTGTTACGATTAATTGGGAGTCCCATAGGGGTTACTAATAATATCACCACTATCACATGCAATTTGTTTTACAATAACTCCATGATCCAAATCAGTTAGCTCTTTTTGCATCTGACCAAATTATCTGGCAGAGTTCATGTTTTCCATCCAAAAAGTTAATACCCTTAAACTGTGCAATTACTCCACATGATAATACATTTGTCAAGCTACATTAAAACTAGGGCCTTGGGATCTATTTCAGTAACTCCTAAATATATATCTTAAAATGGAAAAGTAAAATGCCCCAGAAGAACCATGAAATAGGCTGAAATCAGAACATTTGCTACCAGTTTTGCCAAGACAAAATGGTGCTTTTAAAACACTGCACCAAATGTCTTAGACTTGTGTTTTGCTAGAAATGAAGATTCTCTAAAGAGCTTGGATAAACACTGAAGTGTTACTTATTTTATCCAACAATGTGTTGAATACCTTGAATCTATGAACATGTACTAAAAGTCACAAAAACAGACTCTCATGTAAGCTTTGTGTTTCTTTTTTCTTGATTTGTTTTGTTTTGATCAGATCAGAAATACCACACTACCTTTTTTTTCCCGTTTCTGGCTGCAGATGCCAGTAAATTAACCAGACTGAGAAAAAAAAAAGCAATATTTTTCCTCCTACATCTCTGGAAGGGGTGCATTCAGGCTTTGTTAAGGCCGTGTGCTGAGTATCCCAAGAACAGGAGCAGCTTCTGTCTCAAACTCCTTTGCCCAGTTCTGTTCTATCAGTTTGAATTACTGGGGGAAAGGAAGAATAAAACCAAGTGAAGACTTGACCCCAGATGGCAACCAAGCCCCACACAGGCGCTCGCTTACACCCCTCCCCGGTGCGATGCAGGAGAGGATCAGAAGAATAACAGTGAGAAAACTTGTGAGTTGAGACAAAGACACTTTAATAGTAAAGCAAAAGGCATTGACTCTCTAAAAGCACTGCTCGGCAATAATGAAAACATCTCTGCATTATTAGCACTGTTTTCAGCACAAATCCACAACACTGTCCCATACAAGCTACCATGAAGAAAATTAGCTCTATCCCAGCCAAAACCATACACGACAAACACAACTTTTTCTGTTGGCTGTAGGTCAGAGGCCTTTTAAGTTGCTATTAGGTTTACAAAGTCAGTAAAGAAGATCAACTTCTTCAATCTACTGTAACTTTCTAGTGACTCTATGTTGGTTTGAAGATGTTTTGTTTACTTGGTTATCAGATGATCTTTTCTTCTGTCCTTGCATGGCCTTATAGTCTTTATTATTATAAATACTGCATGGCCAATAGCCTTTCCTCTTTCTTCTCCAGAGGGCTTCTGTTCCTCCAAACACGTAAGCCCTTGGTACTTTTGAGTCCATGCTCCTCCCCTGCTATTCTCTATTTCTTATCTTCTTTCTCCCTTGTTACATATGGAAATGAATTTGAAAATATTTTTTTCAGGCTTGGAAGTAATTTTGTAGTGCTTCATAATGTTTTCTCTGGAAACCCATGTTTGACCTCTTCTGTGATTACTGTTGAGGGCTTATGCTCTGAAATATCTGGTGAATACTTTATTTGTATTTGCTACACAAGCAGACACTGGTAGTTAAAAAAAATGGTTAGAAAAATCTCAACACAGGGATCTTTACCTGTGTCTTTGAACATATCTGAATGTATGGGATATTGTGCATATCCACAGTGTAGGAGTTCCTGCATTCATTCTGTGAAGGGTCAGGCTTGATTTAAAAGAGTCTGTTCAGAAGAAAAGCCTGTTGTACATTTTTTAGCACGAAAACTATGGTAACAAGATTATTTATGGTGCTTCTAATAAATCAGACATTTTTCATAGTTCCAGTTTTTCTTTTGCAGAGAAGGATGAACCCTCCTACTTAAATCACATTTCTGGGAGATGGTCAACCTGTAGCTCTCACAAAGATGAGGATGTGAGTAGGTGAGGCATTTAAAGGGTGCAGGACTTGAAAGAAAGGCCCAATTTGTGATTTAGTCTTTTCAAATATCTATTGAGTCTTTAGAAGTACAATTCCCACAACGAATTTTTATATTGTTTCAAAGTCTGACTACTCTACATAAATTTATTGGTCATGCAATACTCCAATGCAACTGAAAATGTAAAGAATTTTTGCTTTACTTTGGTGAGACCCCTATTGTTATGGAAATCACTCAATGATTGATCTTCATCTGAAAGATGAATGGGATGCCACACAGTTATTTACAATATTACCATTACACCATTCCTAATATGACTGCGAAAGGGAAGAAGCTGCTTCAAGGATGGGACTGAGGATCACTACTTACTACTGAGCAGGCAGTACAAGGGATCAAGTCCTGGAAAGTTGTGTGGAACAACCTGAACCTTTCCCATACCTATTTGTCCCCAGGGTAAAGAGAGTAGGTGGACTAGTATATGTTCACCTTCAGCCGCTGCCTTCCATATCCTTCCAGTAGAATAGGCTGGAAATGACAGTGGTTTACTTTTTGCTGAAAACTGTTGCATCTGGGGACCTTGATGCACAGCCCCTGTCAGGCTGGAGGGGTAACTACCTTCAGGTGCCAGAGCTACGTCAAGCTAGGGTATTCTCACCCTGAGTTGTGGTTTCTAATGAGCAGTATCTTACTTTCTAAAAAGCTCCATTTGTCATAAAGGAAGGTCTTAATCCATGTGAACAGGGGAATCATTAGCAAAATGTGGTGCTGAAGCCTCAAAGGACTAATTTTACATTTTGTGTACAAAACAGTACGGATGAAAATCATTTGGATTCATGCTTAAAGAACCCAAAGTGAAATTATGCTATCTGATCAGTCATCAGTAATATAACTTGCATTTGAGTATTTAAAAAAAAACACCACTGGGAGCCCACACTCAATCCATGAGTAAATTCAAATACTGAACACATTCAAAGGAATCAGGATTTTTGTATGAATATTCAGTGAGCTGAAAAACATGTTAACTTCATTCAATAAATTATTCATTGTTACTAGCTTTTTCAGCTTTAAAGCTAAACAATCAGAAAATAATTTTAAAACCTACATCTGAAAGTCAGGTCAGAAAACTCATACCAAGTATAAACACATAATCCTTTAAAATTAACAGTAACAAAAAAAGCCACCCATATTACAAGCACTATTAGCATTTATTACTGTTGGATGGGGTAAAGTCCTAAAAAGTAGGTTCAAAAATACATTTAACAGTCTTATTAGCTGTAATGGCACAGTCATCTTTACTGTGAAAACTTTATTGCACATGTGGACATTATGCAATGGACAGAAAAATGGTAGCAAACCTATGGCACTTGGCTTTGTCTTCTGTGGCCATCAAAGTTAGGTACTAACACTATTGATGCAGTTGCTAAACCATGTATCAGTTTACCATGCTAAACCAAGTGTCAGATTTTCAAATAGTTTACAAAGTTGATTACTTAAATTATATGGCACATATTTATTCTAAAGGCTGTTTAGTGGTGTAACTTTGCACTGTAAAAAACAGTAAAAAAAAGAAAAAAAACCCAGAAAAAATGATCATGGTGCAACATACTGACATATACCAGGTTTGATCATGAGAAGAGAGAGACAGGGCAGCTTTTTTATTAATCAGTGGAGCTGCTTTGTTTCCAAATAGTAGAGTAGCAAGCAGTAAATTTCAGGTACAATTCAAGCAGTGATGAAGTGGGCCATTGCAGAGTTACACAATTTTTGGCAGAGCTGCCAATTCCACCACAACGTTCATTGTTTGTGATACAGTCATGGGTTGTTTTAAGTTATCACCAGTTTTGAAGCCTGACATGCAACTTGCTAGGTCACATCCAATGCACAAGTATGAGGAACATTCATTACTCACTGCCACAACAGGACAAAAACTAAATACACGTTAGTGCATGATGAGTTTAACTGTTTAATGGTCCCCATAACATTCTTGAAAGTTAGGTTTAAAAAAGACCCCAAAAACCAAAACACATCTTCTTTTAAACCATTCTGCTAGTCTCTATAATAAAGATATGACACTTGGGAACACCAGCAGGAGAGGTACAATATTTCCCAGTCCTGTCTCACAAGGTTAGTAAAAGGTTACTGGCTGTCACTTGATGAGGATGAGTCACCATTCATTTCACTGCTAATTGCTAAATTTGCCTCTTTCTTTGTTTCATTGCATTAGAAGTACAATGCAATTACCTACCCAAAATGCAGCTGGAGTGTACTGCATTCATTTAATAAATCAGCAAGGAAGACACAGGGGTTGGGATTTGAGCCTACTGAGATTAGTCTGCCCTTTGCTGGCCATGCCAGTTACTCCATGGTCCTGGGAACAGGCTGCATGTAAAATCACATCACAGCTACCTACACAGAGAAGCCAGAAAGCAACCAAAAGCAACATGGTAGTGACTGTACTTCTTCAAGGGAGGAAAAATTGGAGGAAGGAAGGGATGGAACATAGAAGTGGGATATGAAAATGAAGCAAAGTAGGGTAGCATGCATTTCAGATGCAACTGTGATGCATTATGGTTTAGTACAGGCTGGTGTATTAGGGCTGAAAGGAGCAAACAGGCAGGTATGCACTGGCAAAGAAGACTGCTGCCAGTACTACCATGACAAAATGTTGTGGTCTTCCGTGCTTAATTACTTGGGTAACCATACTAATAACTGTTTTTCAGCCATTCTCTAGCTTCTTGTGCTTTGTGACACCTGTGGTCATGGATATAGGTCTGGCCATAGTGTTAAATCTGCAAGTGATGTTTGGAAGCACACTGACAGACAGAAGGCTCACAAGTTGGCTTCACTATGCACTAAAAATGAAGATTTGATTCCGTAGTTTTATTCATGATGCAAAGTCTTCAAGTATACAGAAAGCATACATTTTTAAAGTACCTATTTATTATTAATTAAGAAGATTATTGAGGGGAAGGTGTTATAAAATTTGATTGCAGGGTTAAATCCAGTAAGAGATAAGTTTTCCTACAATATTTGGAATCTTTTTATCTAACCTTTGATTTGAAATTCATAAAGCTATGTAACTGTAGTGGGGACAAAATGTTAATGTAGAATAATTTAAAATGTTTTCATTTATTCCATGTGTTCATTCACTGTGATCCAATTTTAAAGTTCCTTATGAAACAAGCCAAACAATATAGCAGTAACTTTACTGGCTTTCTTTTAAGTTGCTGTTTCAAAATTATGTTTCTAAGTAGCAAATAAAAATCCATAAGCATATACCTCAGCAGGTGGAATTTTACCTTTTTTTTTTTTTTTTATGTTTATTTGTTCCATTTTTTAAAAATTTTTAAGCAGAGGTTCAGGGAACAGTGGAACATTTCCTGTGAACATCTTTGCAGTATGGACACTGCTGTCAGGAATTTGGAATGGGAGATTTCTTAATTTCTAAGGCTGCTGTTTTCTCATTATATTTTGCTTGGTCTGTGGATATTTAAATGTGTGCTCACTTTAAAAGTAAATCCTGCTTGTTGTTGTAGTGGTCAGATGTTTGAAAGAGACTAGGGAAGCTCTTATGCCGTCTTGATCATTTCCTGTTAATCAGATAAAAACCAAAACCCCAGTACCTAGAATGGAGATACCAGTTTTGGATTCCTGCTGGCTGTATTTTAATTCTTACATTAAAACTTCCCATTCAGACAGAATGGAAAGATATAAATAAATTCATAATTTCCATGTGCTTAGCTATTTCAGCTCAACAGATCATGAGGGATGCATTATTTTAAAGCCAAAACATCATTAGTATTAGACATGATTACATTAGGACTCTGGTCCTCCAAGAATGTTTTACAAGCATACACCACCTGTCATTGCACACATTAATGGAAGAAATTATTTGAAAATTCAGTTTTACAATAGTATTTCTGTTTGTGGAAGATTCAGCCTTCAAGTTTTACTCTAACTTTTCCCCATTTGGAGTACATTTTACAGTGATTAAAATGTTATAGAGAGTCAACACTTTCCTTCAATAAAGCAGGATGAAACTTCCCTGTTGATAAATTAAGCTGCAGAATAGCAGAACTCATCTGCAGATGTTATAGAACAAGTAGTTCACAACAGTGGGGTTTGCCTGTATTTCACCTCTTTCTGGGTACAAAGTACTGCTGAGTAGATTGACACCTTCTCATATTCTCTTTGCAAATATTTGACTTCTTGTTTTGTTGTAAATGCTTCTCCTTCTAAGGCTCAGTATTACAGAGCAGGTGCTCTTTTGTTGAAAGCAATCACATGTGCCACATGCTGTTATTTCACTTCCTGCTTTGTGCTAATGCTATCTGATAGCCTCTGAAAAAGAGGCTAGTGCTGCTGAATAGAAAAATCTTTCTGCAGACGTTCATATTACTAACATCTAGCCTTTCAGATTTGAGGTACAAATCCAGTGGAAGGAGTTTGAAGTATAAAGTATGAGCAAGTATTCAAAGAAATGCTTTCTTCTTTTTTTCTTTTTGTTTTTTGGTTGTTGGTGTTTTTTGGGTTTTTTTTGGGGGGGGGCGGGGCAGGGGTGGTGTAAGGAAAAGAAAGAAAAAAGAGAGAGTGTATCAGGCTGATAAACTTAGCTCAGTTAAACTTTAGGAAGGATTTCAGCAAGTACAAGCACTAAGTCTAGCAGATTTTAATATTGTACTAATATTTATACTCCAAGCACACAGGTGCCGGTGTTGCGTTCCTGGGTTTGGAGCTAGAACATCCCTGGTGCAGTGTGAGAGCTCCCAAAAGACCAGTTTTGCTATGAGTTGTGTTCTGTTCTGAGCCTACATTCACAGAACTGGGCAGAAACATTTCCAGTGAAAAGGGATAGGTAGTGGAATAACGCAGTGTTTGGTACTTAGAATTATATCACTTCCAAATTTTGCCTGCTGCTTCTCTAAATTGGCCATGGAATTTAACTGTTTTTAATGAATAGTAATTAAATCCAAACTATGCATGTTTAATGGAACCTTTTTCTTTCTAAGTTTAGATTGGAATCCACAGCAGCCTCAGTTAATGTGCAAATTAAACCAAAATACATCAGGTGCTGAAGAGAGGGAAAGCAAAAGATCCTAATTATCATGTGCCTGCAATCACTGCTGAGTGATGTATAGTGATGGGATATTTTTTTTTTTTTTTTTAATTGGCAGGCTTCTGAGACTGCAAGGAAAATTGGTGACAAGATGATGGATCAGTTTCACCATATTGGCTTGTTGATCCAACAAACCTAAAGTGGATATTGGCATTTGTCATTCAGCTTCAGACCCCTACAGAGTCCTGCTGCTGCTTAGTCAAATACTTCACCTCCTTCTAATTATTATTTCAACAGCAGAGGCTCCAACATATTCTCAGGGGAACAAACTTTTACAGTCTAACTGCAAAGAAGTACTACTTGGTACCAGTTGAGTGAGAAGAAGTAAGCATATGGGAAAAGGGAAGAAATCAATGACTGTTTGAACAGCTTAACCCTATTGGCTCCTTGCATATTAATAGATTGTTTATGCATCACTTCTCCAGCAGTAGGAAATTGGTATGACTGGCATTTTCTCTTTATCAGCTGCGAATCACAAATTGGAAAAATGTTTGCATGCATTTTTTTTTTATTCCCTTGAAAAGCTGTGACAGTGGCTGTGGGACCAGGACAACCTGTCATCATCTGTGCTTAGCTCCTATGCTTTACTTCTACAGAGAAGTTTCCTTACTAGCTACAGGCAGCCTGTTTTATGGAGGTTAAAGAGAACTAAGTCAGGTAAAGGAGGTAAAAGAAAAGCATTTTTTTTCAAACTTTGGAAAAACAAGTAACAAACAAAACTGTAGTGCACTGAAATGTGTCAGGTCCTTCCACAAATGGTATTTCACTATTAGTAACCAAGTCTTCCATGGCTATAGTTGTGACTGTATAGGATTACGACACTGATGGCAATGTAGCAGGATTTGGGATATTTCTAGTACAGCAGCTGGGGTGTCCTAAAAAGGACTGGAAAAAAGCTCAGGTCTGCGTAACCTGTAACTTCTGCAAGGGAGAGGTGTGTGAGGTTTTGTTATACATGAGATTATTTGTTGTGATATGACCTGAAAAACAATAGATGTCTGTTCTTTTCCTATGAAAAGGACTTTCTTAGGCCACAGAAATTCATAGTATAGAATACATTTCTTAAACATTCCCAAGAACAGTCATTATTTTGTCAAGAATCTGAATTAGTTCCATCTACGGACTATATTACAGAAAGAGCCAGATCAAAATATCACACCTATGGAACTTAAATGTGAGATACTGTCTTTTAGCCTAGATACAAAATGTCTTAACCAAAGTCTAAAACAGATTTGATGGATAATAGTACTTCTTTAGTGAGAAGGAAAAATCGTCATACAATAAGTGCCTGGGTAAGACAGTTTGTGTAATTTCAGGGGGAGTGTATTTTTTCTTTCTACTTTTTAAGATGTGATAAATTACAGGTTTCTTGCTGTGAGAAGGATTTCTTGATGTTTCATTCAGAGCTCTGCCAGTAATACAAATTTTCAAGCCGTACACAACTCTGCAGAAAGAGAAAGCAAAGCTGGAAAACTGAACTATGTGAGGGGAGCTGCATGAGAGATAGAAGAAAAGAAACCAAAAAATTTCAACATGAGAGTAAAGCACAACCTCTGTATATCACAAAATAGAGATTTCATTCAGCTCCAGGCAGATTGTATACTGCATCTGTGTAAGCGTGCTGGGAAGCATTACGCAGTGCTTAGGGACATGGTTTAGTGGTGGACTTGGCAGTCCTGGGTTAGTGTTTGGACTTGATGATCTCAAAGGTCCTTTCCAACCTAAATGATTCCGTGGTTCTAGGATCTAGATGGTTAGATTAGATGCCTGTATCAGATAGTAATTGCCAGTTACTGACTTTGAGAAGAGGTGGCTGTATTAAAGAGGAAGGTTCAGGAAGGTTCACCAGGCTGTTGGACCACTTAGAGAGAAGAGATGGATATTTATTTATTTAGTATTGGTTTTGTTAACAACCTGGGGTTACATTTACAAGCAGCATGAAGCTGGGAGAAGTTATATGTGTGCTGTAGGACAGGAACTGAATCTCAACAGTATTTGAGCACTGGAGAAATGGCCTGGTGAAATTAGCATCAATTACAGTCTAAAACAATTACATCAGATTTTGGATGGAGGAAAACTTGTGGAGAAGCAGCTTTGTAGGAAGAGTTCTGAAGATTTACAGTAAATGACACACTGTACTGGAGTTAATATTTTGCAGATCTCTTCCTACTGGAAGACATTAAAAAAAAATGGAGGCTGCAATAAGTGCATTATTAGGGAAGACTCATCAGAGCCACTGCATGTCAAGGAAGATGTGGATTGGCAAACAGTCGAGAAGTCTAACTAATAACTGGAGTTCTAGAAAACATGACTGACAGGAAGACAGTGAACAAATTAGGAATTTTTAACCTTAGGAGAAAACTGAGGAGTAACATGACAACAGTCAAAAGATTACCAAAGTGGGCTTAAAATGCAGAGGAAAAAAACCAACAAAACCCAACAAAACCCCTCAAATTAGATATTAGGAAATATTTTCTAACAGAAGGAACAATGAAGCATAGGGACATAATGGGGTCTGCATTGGGTGAGCTTAACAAGCACTCATTGCACAAGGATGACAGGGAACAAATTAGTCTTGCCTTTGAACAAGGCAGTAGATCAGATGATCTCAGGTGGCTCTAGCCTGACTTTGCTGTCCTCCTTAAGAAAGAGGAAACCATCTTAGTTAGGATGTCAGGACATATATCACCAGCAAAGAAAAAAAAAAAAGTATCTGCTGTGACAGTTCCCTATCTAAATGATTGATATGGCTTCTGCTACAATAAGTAATCTTAATAAAATAGTTATTATTAACATATTCCAAATGCATACAGTTTTACTTTATGATTAAAATTGAATCTAACATTTTAATGAAGAATGACCTTTGAAAAGAATGAGCTTAAAAGACCTAGCTGGAAGGCATTTCATAAAGATATTTCTTCAAGCATACAGATTTTGGAGATTTAAACTTATGCAGCAACAGAATTTCATTTCCCCTCTTCATCCCTCTACCCTTTCCCCAGAAACTTTCCTTTCTCTACACACAGAGGTAAACATCTACTTATATTAGAGCAGAAAAAAAAATTACAGTCATATTAGCAACCTGAATTCTTTGCACGTTGTTTGTTTGGGTTTTTTTTAACCCTCCTAATATGGCTGGAGATCTCCAGGCTCTGCATTTTCTCCTTAAGAAACTACATTTTTTTTTTCCACATAGCTGTGCATTTTTTGGTCTACCAAAAATTTCCTGGCTTAGGGAAAGTTTGCTATTGCTGCTGATATCTACTTAGACAGGCTGATCTCTCTGTGATAATATGGCAGGTAATAGTGATTTAGAAGTATTTCTCATCTGATAGGGTCAAAAAGGGGTGCAAGCATTAAAAAAACAAGTTTTATTTTATTTCAATTTGTAGTGTATATTTTTTCTCCCTCTTTTTCTCAGAGCTATTGGGTCTTTTGTTTAACTCCCCTGTCCACACAAACACAGAGGATCTTTTGGTTGTTTCAGCAGTGAAAGTGAAGAAAAAATGACAAGTAGAGAAGAAAAAAAATGAGGACATTTTAATCTTTTTTTAAAATCACCCCAATACTGACAATCAAAGTACTTTGAGTAAGGCTAATTAGCGGATTCTTCCATTCCAAGCACATACATATGTGCACAGGCACACATACTTCCTGGTAGTTTTCTCCCTGTTAATGCAAAAACATTTTGGGGGTTGTTTATTATTTTACTTTTATCTGACACAATTCCTTTACCTTCCTCATACAACCTTGCCCAAGGTTCTTTCTTAGCTTGGTCCACATGTTCTTTCTGAACATAATTTACTTCAGCCGATGTTGCCAAATGAAAAACTTTCTTTAAGCCAGGAAGACTACAGTCATGTTTTTTTCCCCAGGGCCTGTTTCTGCTACCAGCTCATTTTCACATGTGCCACCACACAAATCTTCCCATTGTCAGGAAATTACCTACAGAAAGGATTTGTGGTTGTTTCAGATACCTGAGTTCTTGAGCAGTGCACCACAAACCAGGAAAGAAATCCATCAGAAGCACGTACCTTTCTTCAACACATAAATCTGTACATACACAGGCAGCATGAAGATGGTCTTTTAAGATTAAATACTTGACTAGACCATTAGTATGATTTCATCTGAAAAAAAATGTTGGTGAAGTCTGCATTGTACCTATGAGAACATATATGTAAGAAGATGGTGAGAATAAAATTTGTGAGGTGCAGGTCCACTTGGAACTGGCTTTTGTGATGAACATCTGCAGAGTGCAAGAAATTTTCAAAATACATATCAAAATTTAGTAATATTTATCTTACCTTACCTTATCTTATCTTACCTTACCTTATCTTACCTTACCTTATCTTATCTTATATTGTGTTATATTATATATTACATATAAATATAATATTAATAAATTAAAAAATATCTTTTCCATACCTCTCAGCTCCCTGCCGTTGTTTCATAAAGATACATCATATTCTATTTTCACCAAACTATCCTGTACCTCAGTAGCTAAATTGACTACTGACACTTCAAGTGAGGCTTTCTGTCTCTATATTCTCCTGTTCTGGCGAGCTAGACCAGAGCTATCAAAACTGACCAAATACTTGCCACACACATACGCTAAATGTATAATGTAATCCAGCCTTCTATTAGCATAAATGGAATGGGTTCTTTCAACTATTTCTCCGAGAGAGAGTCTGTGCATAAGAAACATATAAACCCATCATTTTAAAAACAGACTGATGCCTGCCCACCCTTCCAGACCACCACCAGGTGAGAGGAGATACTAGCGTTTGTCTGAATCAAAACTCACTGAAGAACCGAGTGTTGGATAAAAAGTAACACCCCACAACAAGTCTTGTGGGTATGAGTGGTTTGTGTAACAGGATTCTCCAAAACTACAATGCATGGGGCAATTTACACAACAAATTTAGTGTAATAAAGGTAAATTTCTGCTGAAGAGTTTTAAGTCATTCATTTTCGTTATTTGCAATTCAAGGCCATAATACAGAACTGCAGAACTGCACACTAACAGTCTGACAGTTTGGAGTTCATAGAAGACTCCCACCAATTAAAATATATGTTAGATAAGGCCCTAGTATAATTCTCATGTTTTATCTCTGTGCCGGCTTTGGCTGGGATAGAGTTAATTTTCTTGACATGACAATCTCATAAGATCTATTTTCAAGGTTTTTGTCTGAGGGAGGGGAAGTTAATTACAATAACAATTCTTTGAAATCTCTCTTGTGTGCATTGGCTGCTCAATAGTAAAATTGTGGAGACTTTGTACTATCCTTCTGTAAGAATCAATGTATAATGTGCTGATAACAGTGAGATTAGAAGGATTCTTATTGTTGTGATCAATTTTATTAATGTTTCATATTTAAAAAAATATTTAAAGAATGTATGCTGAAGCAATTATAAAATGCCCATGCTTGTTAAAACAGAACAGACTTGGACTTTTGGAAAGAAAGAAAGACAAATAAATAAACTTTATTTATTTATATTGTTATAAACATTAAAAAAATGTAATTTTTGTTTTTAAAATATTTTAATTTTTTATGAGATTGTTACAGGCTTTTAGAAGGGAATCCATGAACTCTAAGACGTAGTTTAGGGAGATAAACCTGAACTGTCAGGGACCAGGGCTGATGCAGGTACCTCTGGTACACAGAGCTGCTGTTCCCAGTCCCCTATGCAATGCTGCAATAATAAGGCTAAACACATCTTCCTTCACCCATCGCCTGTGCTGCACAGTCTTCCCTGTGGCAGCTTGTAGCATCCAACACACTGGCAGAGCTCAGGGTATCTGTGCTGCAGAGAGGTAACCAACTCTGCTGCAGCACTGGCATTTGTCAGTGCCAAATGTTGTTGTTCATCCCCAAAATGCAAGAGGGTGTGACAGGCCACAGATCAGGTCATGGCACAGGTGGGCACAGTCTCCAGTGACCTGCTGGGAGCTGTGATGAGGGGCACCAAGTGAGTCTTTTCTGTAGAGCACCATAGCATGGCAGAAGTACATTCTCATGTGTTTGCATGCTCCAGGCTTCTCAATCACCAGGAACTAGCTAAAAGTCATGAAGAACATATTTCCAACCTGCATAAATTCAGCACCAGACGTTTTACATCTAAGGCTGTGGGAATCTGAATTGACTCACCCTAAAAAAGAGCGCAGAAGATCTAAAGTTAATTTGGTAAGGGGAGCAGCTGCTCTTCTCGCTTAAGATGCCATAGAAGTTCACTATTCTGATGACTGATGAAACCTCAAGCCCCACTTTTCTTCCGCTCAGTAGGTATCAACTTTTCTTCCCCCAGCAATTGTCACTGAAAAGCACAGGACTTTGAGCCTATGCAGTGCAATAGCTGGGGCTTGGGCATTTGTAAAGAAACAGAAATGGCCTGTTGGATAACTTGCTGCAGCATGCAGCAGTGCTCTCCATTTGCAAAGGAGAAGCAAGTTCAGGATCCTCTGTAGATCCACTTCTGTCATGGGATAGCATGCAAAGAGGCTGCTTTGGGTCTAGGAACGCCTTATTTTTCTGCTGTTGTCTGGCTGTAACAAACCAGAGAGCAAGAGGAAGGGAACACCCTCCAGTGAGGCAGGCCCACCACAAGCAATGATGGTCTACCATGCACAGAGGGTACACAAAGCTGGTACAATTGCTGAAGCATTGCTCTGTAATCCAGACTCATCTGACATGGTCCAGTGAGGAGGGTAGGGTTGCATTATCATTAGTATGCTGACAGTATGCTATGTTCAGAAATGATCTTGTCAATTGCTTTGACTAATGTGGAAAAGGGAAGAGATTCCTGGACACTGCAGCTTTTGAAATCCTAGTGTTGACAACATCGTTCATTATTGTCATTACTCATCAGCTTTTGTGGTGTTGGTAGCCCTAGAGACACAGGAGGGAAGACCCAATATCCACACCTGCCTTACTCAACATAATACAAAATCTAATTACTTCAAAAGGGAGGACAAGTACAGCATAAGAAAGTAAAATGAAGAGAGGAAAAATACAGTAAAACCTAAGAAAAATTGTAATATCTCAAAGAAAAACAAAATGCATTCACAGAAGAGATTTCTTACGCTTATGTGGTCAAGAAAAAATTGTTCATATAAAATACTTGAAATCTTGAGGTGATTTATTTTGAAACACAATTCATTGGGTGTGAGGCATAAATAGAAGAGGATAAAAAGTTAGAGGTAGCCAAACTACTTATTTTGGATTGGCACAAAGTTAAAAATATGAAAATGGGATAGTGAGACAGAGAGCAGGATTTAGGGATAAAGAGCACATTATTAAAGGAAGAAAATGGGGGATGTAAATTGACCTGTGGCTTAGGAGGTCAAAAGAGTAAGCTGACAGAGAAAACAACATGGGATCCTAGTCAACAGCCTCTGAAGTCAATAAGGGTTCTTCCATTGACGTCAGTGGGAATTACGTCCAGTTCTCAGACAAAAAGACAGAGAAAACAAAACTGAAAAGAACATACAACCAGAAAAAAGAAATTTGGACTACAAAAAACAGAGCAGATGGTGTTTGGAGTACATAATGAACTAATAATTGGATGTGTCTGTGTCTTTGCCTTTGACAAGCACTATTATCTTAAATGATATGCTTAAATGAAATATTAAACGACTGACTGTTTTCTTGCTAAGAATAATTCCCGTAGTCTAAAGAAATTAAAGAAAGTTTCTATTAACACTGATTAGATTTTTGAAGGGTCTTCCTGAGCACACTAGGTAGTCACATCTAATTCATAAAGGTTTTACACTAATTGCTATATGAATCCTCATTTTTCCTTTTTTTGTCTTTTTTTTTCCTTTTAAATTAAACACAGACACCTGAACATAAATGCAGAGTAATTATCTGATCTCCAATTTCAAATCACATTTGGCCTTTAGGCCATTTATAAAGTTTTCTTAATGAATGACCACTCTAAATATACAGGAAAATTCCTACAGAATAGCGTATTTCCTTTATAAAAAGTTGTGATAATTACTGTTGTTACAATGCATACCCTGGGACATAATGTGTTGTGGATATTAATCACACCAGCCTCATGATGTGCTAGCTGTTTGAAACCGTTGCCAGTGTATTGTTAATTCTCAGCTGCCTACAAATCAAATCTTTGCCCAAATTCTAAGTGCTGGTTCCCTCATGTTTAAAAATACTACTACAGTAACAATAAAGCCCAGTGGCTTGTTTCCCTCCAGAATGAACAGTAAATTCGTGTTGTCTATGATTTTACTTAGTGAGCAAGCAGGATGATACTCCTAGTACTTGAGTCATCCTTTGAAAATACTGTATGAAAAGGCAAGTTTTGTAGCAGCTGATGCATTGCTGTGGCCCACTGTGTTCACTGACGCTTCACACAGGCAGATAGCCTCAGTTATCCATGTGGCAAAAGTTGCAGAGCTGAGACTAGAAAACAAAGCAACAAAAAGTCAGAGCTTACTGATGTCAGTGGTTTCCATGGCTTCTGAACCCGTTTTAAAAAGGCTAAATATTGTCTGAAGTAAAGGGGTTTTTGTAGTTACATGGGATTACTGAATCTTTTCTTTTTGTTCAGCAGTAGTTTTATCTCTGAAAGGAACATTACCTCATTCATTTTAAGAACATTCTATGTAGCTTTTACATTCAACCAACAAGATTCTATATTTTATGTTTTCTTCTATTATTTAAACAGACTGGTGCCTTAATTTATCTTACATTTTAAATGAATACAAGAACTGCTACTGTAATTTAAGGGTTTGAGGTTAAAAATGAAAAAAATGCATATATGAAGTTAGCTCTGATGAAGTTAACTAGCTTATGCCGCATTACATTTTGCATATTTTATGAATATGTATGAATAATAAACTGTGGTAAGACAACAGCTACATTTAAATTAGGATGAGAAAATAGAGCTGTGTACTGTTTAGAGCTGTGTACTGTTGTGTATGACTGAACTATTGTTGCCAGATTTACCTTCCAGAGCTGACCAAAGTGCATTGATGCTGGATTATCATCAAAAAGAATTGCTTTCCTCGATTTTTCTGAAGCTTTTTAACAACAAAAAATTAGGGAAAAGGATGGACAAAATTAATGAAGGAAATGTGCTCTGAAGACAAATTGAACATGCCATTTATGCTTCAAAAGCTTCTGCTTTGTTTCAGTAACTGTGCCTCTGGTTGGATGACTATTCAATCTCCAAGTGGAGTTACTTATGCTTACACATATACTTGCAGGCTCGCAGTATTTATACTCATTTGGTGTATTTTACATGCTTTTGTCTCTAATTTTAGTAAGTTTTTTATTTACTACAATATGTAAATGAGAACTGCATTTGTATCAAGTTGTGCAGAAAAAAGAATCTGCAAGAAGAAAGATGCAGGCATAGAAATACTGGCTTGAGAAGTTTAACAGCTTTGTTGCAAGGAGTATGAACTCTTGCTACCATACCTCCTCTGGCACCCTCTGACACACATTTCTTGGCACATCCCCCTTAATTTCCATTGTTTCCTCTCAGGACAGGTTTTCTCTGTTTACCTATAGTTAGGGTGAAGTCAGATTATAATAAAGACTAATTATAAGATTAATATTCTCATTTGTTTTCTATAGGTTAACTTTTACTCCATATTCACACGTTTTGGCATGACTTTTTTTCTGGAGTAGGGCTACTGATCTGTCTGCTGATACCATAATGAAGAACTACCCATCATGGCCCAGCTCAGATATCTGCTACACCTGTGTTTGGCTGAATACTCAGTGTGATGTTGTTTTTCTCCAGGACACTAAAGTCTGGAAAATCACTACATTCCATTGAAGAAAATCCAACCACTTTCTTTCCAAAAATGTCCTTCTCTTTTTTTCAGCAGCTGTGCATCAACATCAATAAAATTTCGTGATGTTTTTTATTACAGAAATGAATGTGCTGTACTCTTGCCACTGTTTTGTGTATTGAAGATCTGGCTGTAAACCAAGAGATTGTTGAGGGATGTGAGAGAGATTTACATACTGCATTTTACTCACAGAAGCATGATAGTTACCTCCAGTTTTCAATTATAAGTGCCTTCTAGCTGTATGCTCACAGACCATGCAAAATAATGATTCAGCAATAACTTTTAGTGCAGAAAGTACCTGGGAATACCAAATTAATATTTTATTCCTATTATTAATTCCTAGGTGAACACAACTTTCCATATACTTACCATAAACTTACCTTATTGTGTGAAGTAATGGGCTACAGAGCATTCCACATGTAGACTACAGGGTCAGTCATTCAGATCTTGCCTAATGAGGAGCATCCACTGTTGTTTAGTGACTGCGTGAGGCTCTAAGGACGGGAATACATGCAGAAATCCATAATCAAATTTAGCATATTTATGGTCACATTGTTATCATAAGGGACTTCAGAGCCCCTTACCGTAGGAATTAAGTCTTTGTTTATAATAGCTTGCAATTTTAGGTACCTATTCTGAGCAGTGAGAGCAGAGGCCAATTACTGAAAAAGCAGGGAAAACAGTGATATAGTCTAGATCCGGTAAATAAACCCCAAAGCTATCATTCTTCTTTAAAGAGCAACTGCAAAACTGTGACACAGAGCTTTGGGAACCGTTGCAGGGAACAGCAGCGGAGGCAAGCCAAGTGCTACAGAAATGATTAATGCAGTCCTTCGTACATGGTAACAGATCGTGAAAAATCCCAAAGAGCTGTGTTAAGACTCTTCTTCTCCATTGTTGGGTGCACTAAAACTTACCACAGACCTAAGAGAAGAGGAGCAAGGTTAACTAGGAAAGTCTTTAGTTAATCTACGTGAAGAAAGCATCAAAAATATTGTGTTCTTCCAGATTACTTTTATTACATTATTATTATTTTAACTTTTTAATAATCCCTTATTTCCAGAAAGGCCCGTGAAGCAAGATGCTGGGGTTTAGTTTTTGTCAAGAACTATGGGACAAGCATAAGATATGCCCCTGGAGAATTCATTATGTAAGTGGCTGAAGAAACTTATTTGTTCTCCAGTATCATTTTATTTTTAAACATTACCATGCTGGTTGTGAAAGCACATTTCAACTCTGAATGAAGCTGAGTCCACAGAATGAGGCATGTCCTCATGCTTTTTATATTTGAATACATGAGGCTTCTGCTTAGAAAGCTCATGGCACACGTCGAGCCAGCTCAAGTGGCACTGAGAGACTTTTCTTTGAGTCCCTCGCTCTTCTCAGCTGTTATTTCTCTCTTCCACGTACCTCATCTATATGCCATAGTATTCTTGTCTGTTTAGTGCTCATTTTGTTGCAAGTTTTACTTTGTGGCTTCAGATCAGGAAAGATCCCTCAAAACCTGTCATTAGGAGAAGCAAACCAACCACAAATCCACCTTCCTGCATGTGTGCTGGAAATATTTATAAAATGGTAAGAAAAAAAAAAGTTGAAGCTGCTTCCATATACCATAAAGGAATAGAAAAGATGTGAGAGCTTTCAGGAAATCATTGCAGTGCTTGCTTCCAAAACTACAGGCTGCTGTTGATTCTACACAAAACCACAATTTTTAAATGATAAATTATCCTTTCAGTTATGGAACACATTTAACACCAAGGGGAATCACAGAAAAGGAAAGTTATTGTCAAGAGAACTACAAAGATGACTAAAGCATGACTTGGGTTTTAGCAAAATCAGACTAACAATCAACTGGTTATTCTGGTTATTTCCCTTCACATGAAGGGATTCATTTGGTCAGTGAGGCCTGCTTCTGAATCTTGAATTTTCCAAAACATCCTTTTGTGATTATAGAAATAAGTATCTGCAACTGACTGGATGACACTGTACACCTTGGATTTCTGCTGCTCTGCACCCTCCTGGTAACTTGTTTCTACTCTTTGCTTTTTATCAACTTCTGCTCCAAATCCATTAATCCCCCTGTTTTTTCCCTGTTCTCCTCTTCCTAAAGTCTGCTCTTCCTGGTCTGCTTCACCTACAGGCATTTAGTTACGAATTTGTATGGGCCATCCCTATTTTGAGGCACATCTCTTGCAGGTTGCAGGGTCTGCCCAAACTGAAACTGCTCTGCATGATTAGGCAGAACTTTACACAACATGAAACTACAAATCTTCCAAACACCCTTACCTGCCCATACAGTCAGTGCTTGGCTATGCCTGAGGCTTGTATACCCTTTAGTGATAGTCAAGTGCTGCTCCCCTGAGGAATAAGCAGATCTTAATGGTTCTGATTTTGAACACAATGTGATTAAAGGTCTTGAAAGAAAGTTAAGTTTCCCTGGCCACCATCTTTACTTCCAGGAACACGATTTTCATGTAATCCTTGGGAACTCTGATTAGATTCGTCTGTATACCAGCTGGTACTCAGTAATTCTTCCCCGTTTCACATAAATGAGACAAAAAAGCAAGAGTTTTAGGATCTTATTCTATATAAAGAGACCATATGGTTAAGATAACTAATATGAAGACTATTCATCTGTTCAATCTTTACACACAAGGTACATATTTCTGGAAAACCACTGTAAGCTCTATGTATGTATCTCTTTCTAAATACACCAACCAGTGGAATTCAAAATAGGATATTTTTTTTCTTTCATTTTGAACCTATAAAATATTAAGGAAGTCATACAGTTGAAAGAGAAGTGTGTCCTTCAAAAAAAAAAAAAAAAGTGCAGTCCTGTTATTTCTAAGTTTATGGGGCTGACATTTTTCTCTCCTTGTAGTTTTATAACAGTATGACTCAGTTAATTGGATTGAAAGCCAAGGGCTGCTACAACTCAGATACAGAAAAAAAGCACTACATTCATATACATTTGCAGAGACAGAAAAAGATATTTATTACTATGACTGTCAGTACAGGGACCTTAATGTTCAGAGTAGAATATTTAAATATAGAAAAAGCAACCATCAAATAGTTTTGTTTTCAGACCTTCCTGTGTGCAAAAACATGTCAGTTGTGTAACTGTAAAGTATTTCTTTCTCCTCTGCACATTACACTGCAAATTTCAGTGTAATGATAAAAATAGTTCAGAAAAGGTGTCCAACACATCCAAACACATTTTTTGTTCAGCTGTCAGAAAGTAGTGACCTTGCCTACCTTGAACTATCTGTCCATGCTCATCTCCCTGGAATCTACTGAAAAATTGGAAGAAATCTATAGGTTCAAATGTAAATTACTTTTTGAGCGTTGCTGGTTTACTTTGCAGAAGTGTTAACTACAGTACCTTCAATCCATGTACTTTTGTCAAGATGTAATGACTCAATTGCAGAACATATTTCCAAATTTAAGACCAATAAGAAAAGTTATCTGAGATATCTAAAGCAGAACTGTTATGCAAAAGAACAATGGAAGAGCATCTGTAATTCTGACTATTGAACTCGAGCAGCTGCATACATAACAAGGTGTTTGGTGAGTCGAAGCTGTAATAAAGGGAGAGATTTTGAATTTTCTTTCTTTTAGAGTAAATGAACACGAAGCCTGTGCAAGTTTCTGGTAATGTCTTCTAATGGCATACATGTAACTGGGTTTCCTTACATTTTATAATGCAGTCTGGGGTCTCCAAACTCTGTACAACCTTACGTTTAGTAGAAGGCAAATAAGATACTCACTACTCAATAAACAAACATAATAGCAATTTGCAAGAATAATTGCTTTGACAGGTCCTACATTTAGCCATGCTGTAACAAATCATATGGTCACAGAGTATGAAACCCACATGCTGTATTGAAAACATGATCTACACTAGTGAAGTATTTCTACCTTCACAGCCTTTTTTTAACATACTGAAGAGAAAACTGCACGGACACTAACAATTAATTAGCTTTTATTGCTTAATCTATTTTCACACACATCTTACTTTCAGATAGTAGCATACATCTTACACTATCTTTGAGAACCAATGCAGAGTCTTGCATGCATCAAAAGAGAAGCTGTGAGTCAACTGATCTGGTGAAGATAATGTTAAGTTTAGAGAGATGCATCTCTAAATTCTCTCTATGTGGTTGATGCTGGACTTAGAGGAACAAAAACCTCCAGAGCTGCTATTCAGTAATTTTTATCAGTGGCTTATGTGAACTGTGTCAGAAGATGTTAAGGTATGTTGGTTAATGGTTGTTTCTTACAGTTGTAATGGCGTGGTTGGTGAGGGTGAGGAGCTTTAGGAAAAGGAAGCATGAAGGCCATACAGAGACACCTAAGCAATACACGTTTGAAAAACAATAGGGAAAACCTACCAGCTACTCCCTTTGGGGATTCCATGTTGTTACTTATCAGTTTTTATCTTCATGGTGATTTAACCTGAGACACTTTGAGGAAGACTTGAAAAGATGCGTATGGTTACTTACCACTAGTCTAGTACCAAGTAACTTTGCTATGATGATTTGGATACTTGGAGTTCTCATAGGTATCCTAATATTAGGGGAATGAAAGTAAAGTCAGGTCCGATTGAAGAGTGAAGGAATCAGGTAGTAATCATCACAGACTTTTATTGGCGCGGGATCAGAGAAAGCACATGGTCAAACAGTTTGAAAGGCAAATGCAAAGTGGAGCCACTCTAGTTCCCACGATGCAATCCAGCTGCAAAAGAATGGAGTATTCATCCCTCACCACACCATGGTCTCAAGAGAACCTTGTGATAGCTGCTGCGGATAATTTATATGCATAGACATACACACACACACACACGCGCGCGCGCACACACACGCACGCACACACACGTATGTAGACTTTATGGGCTTTTGTACATGCCCAGGAAGGGTAAAGGATCTCTTCTGTCCATGAGATGCTTCCAATAAAAGCAGGACAAAAATGGCATTGGCAAACTTGCCAGTGAAGCTAGATTCCTGCTAAAACTACAGGCAAAAGATTTAGTGCATTTTATGGTACCTTCCTGCCGTCATACTAAATTGTGTGTGCTCTTTTTTCTGCTGCATTTGGCTGCAACCAGGGGATTTCTGTCTGTGGCATGAATCTCCTATTACAGTGCTTTTCAAAGCTCTAAGAGGAGGTCTTTTTCATCAGCTCTTTAAGTTTTCTTCACCTTTAGCTTTTTGATTTGAAATCAGGTAGGAGGAAAACAAACAGATGAAGTCCTTTAGTATCACGTATCAACACACAGTAGGCTGTACTAAGGCTTGATTTGCAGTGAATCTAAGTTATTAAACACTTTGATTCTGTAAAGCCCAAACCATATGAGCTTTAAAGAAGTATCACACAGCATGGAGCTGTTCACTTTATAGAGTAAGTGTTTGTGTTAAGAGAGAGATGTAAGGAGAAATAAATCTGTGTACCTTTCCTTTTCTTATAAAAGGAAGGAAATTGAAAAATTATCTTAATAAAAAGCACCATAAAATCTGAAAACATAGTCATAAATTACCCCCCAAAACACAGACACATTTAAGCTGCAAATTGCTTTTAAAGTCATCTAAAGGTAATTTGTTATTCATATCTTAATAAAATGAAATTTTCACAATGTTAAAGAGGAAGCAGATGTTGTTTTTAATATTTATTGAAAAACAGTTGTGGTGGTGTAATGCAGTCCTCTCTGGCTGACCTTTTGTTCCTGTCTGCTTTCTTATGTTTCATTAAAAGCTTTTATCACCAAATTGTTTTCCATGAACACTTGGGATCATAGAAGCTTCCAATGGCAGAAGTGTCCAGGTTGTGATAAAGACCTGTGTGTGTCAAATGCCAAAGTAACATTTAACAGAACTACGATAAAGCAAGAGAGAGTAGAGCTGAAAAACAGAAAAAGAGATTTCTTTTTCTTTTTTTCCTAAATAAAACAGTGATTTCGCTTGAATGTAGTCTGAAAATAGAGCAAGCTACACTAAACTAAACTAAAATCTATTATTATTTCTGTGCAATACTTTAAAAGGTCCCAGAATATGTTCAAATTTACTCTTGTTATTAGTGAGAGCTTTATCACTGAATTCAGCAGGGGCAAAGT
Organism: Falco cherrug; assembly: GCF_023634085.1. NCBI lineage: Eukaryota > Metazoa > Chordata > Aves > Falconiformes > Falconidae > Falco > Falco cherrug. The sequence goes on along the minus strand of NC_073720.1, from coordinate 72,047,962 downwards.
TAGGGTGAAACTCTGCTGGTTTTATGTTTTTGGTTTTGGGGGGTTTTTTTAATTGCATTTTTAATAGGCTGTATAGGATGCTTTGTCGCCATCTTCATACATAAACATTATAAAATAACCCAAGCTAACGTAGCATTAGTAAATGTACGGACCTAATAGCTTTTAAGTGAGTGGAATGGCTTGCAGCCTGTCTGGAAAGTAAATGAGCACAAGCCCTAGCAGATAGCTGGGGTGACTAACCTGCAGCATAGAAGACATTTTACAGAAACTGTCTGTTTGGTGCCTTCCTCGTGTTTGTCCTGGGCATGTACCAGCCACACCATTCAAGTTATTTTTACCTGTGGCAGTGTGAGGAAATTTCACCTTCAAGTCGCTGCTTATTGAAGTGTTCACAGCTTGACAGGTTAAAATATTTTATCTGGGAGGTTACTGGAAGCTGGTTCAGGTCTGAAAGCAGTACTCTTGTTCTCAACATAGACACTATTTAGAAAAGGCACTGCAGTGAGTAAGCGGTGCCAGGAATACCAGGACTGAGTCCCACCCTTCAGAGTTGTCTAAGTATAGCACATCTGATGGTTGGATCCTTTTGACAGTACTGTTCATGCAGGGCAAAGGATTTATTTGTATTCTCGGGTGCAGATAGGCAAAAAGATTTTTACACTCTCTATGCCAAAACAAAGCAGACTAAGGAGAGCAGAGACAGTCCAATGTGGAGAGGTTTGTGCATAGTTCAGGTCATTGAAATGGCTTTAGATGGCTGTGGGCATGGCAAGTGCATAGTCAGGTCTAGCAAAAACAAAGTGGGGAAGCTGTGGCAAGCATTCAATCTGGATAATAAATATTGAAAATCTTCCTTCCCCAGAGTTTCAAAGATATTTTCTCACAGTTTAGAAAAGTCTAAGCCAACTTCAAACCAAAAATCTGTGCACAGAATTACAAATAAACCTGCTGCTCTTATCTAGAAAAACTGCATTGGGATAGCTTGCCAGCATAATAGCTTCACCTAGAAAATTAAAAGGCAGCACCCAAGCAAAAGTTTGATATTCCAAGTATATGCACATACTCACATTTCAAGAAATCAGCATAAGATTTGAGTAAACTTTCTCTGATGCCTTCATAGTTACTTACTGCCCAGGGAGGTGGAGGCAGGCAGCTGTGGGCCCCCATCATGTCTCCCACTGTCCAGGCTCCTGTTTTGTACTCTGGTTCACACCACACTCTCACAAACCTAGCAGGGTCTTTTGGGAGTGGATAGTGGTGCTAGTCACCATCAAAACAGCACTTCCCAAACAGCAAGGGCTTAATCTAAGCTGTGTGGAGGTGCAAGGGAGAAAAGTTCCAGTATTGCCTGAATTCCTGCCAGAAACATTACATTCTTTTCTTGGTAGGTTGGAAATTTCTGTTTATCTGTGCAACACAGTAGATGGAATCATGTACAATCTCTCATCTGATTTTCTTTTTTGCTTTTGGATTATTTAAAGACAGTGAATTCTCTGTGCTCCAGGCAATAGGGCTAAAAGTGCTTTAATGAAGATTATATCAGGATGATAATGTAATTAGTATAGTTGAGAAAATTCCTTCACAGCTAAAAGGGGAAAAAAGATTGAAACTTACACACACTGCATCTGGGTTTTTCTTGTCAGCAAATCCTTGGGGCTAATTCTCTATTCCTGTCAAGCACTGTAATGTGCTGCAAATTTCATCTAGCTGAAAACATGTGGAAGAGTAACTGCCAGGCACCTTCAACACTGCTCAGAAGCTATGCCGTGGGGGAAAATAAATTAATGCAAGATGAATAAACCCAGGCTACCTGGGAGTTGGGAGGTTCCCTGAGAAACGAGACAGGCAAACCTCAGGAGATATTCTGTTTGGATTGTGCCTGTATACTGTTCCAGACTATTCATATTTCTCCACTCTATAATCATAATATTTTGCCTCCTAGCAGAGATCTTTATGTAATTAAGAAGTGCACATGAAATATGGGAAAAGGTATTTGGGAGTAAGGGGCAGATTCCTGCAAAAGAACAAAAAGGAGCACTGAGAAGGTGCAGTGTTTAAGTCTTCATTGTTCTGAAACTCGTACAGTTGTTTAGTCCTGCACAAATTGGTATGGATTCTGCAGAATGACAGTGGTCACAGTAACTTTGTCATTTATGAAAGTCAGTGTGTCTGTTCTGTGCCCTGTTTCCCACCATCCTCCAATAAAATCATGGCTTTTTGGCCAGGAATGGCTTTTCGCATTCCTTTCTGTGCTTAGCTCACTGCTTTGTGAACTCACTTAGCTCACAGCTGCGATATAGTTATAATTTATACTACATTCTCCAGAAATAGGATGTAAAGTGATCTCTGAGGACCTATCAGCTGGGTAATTACAGTGTTTGAGAAGAATACATCTCCTTCTTGGTTAGTTCTAAGAACAAAGGGCATGGCTATGTGTCCTACAAGTGTCAGGAAAAGAATAATGTTAACAGAGGACTACAGCCACTGCACTATGCCTTCACAAGGTGCTGGAAACATCCAAAAGCCCTGGGTTATGAGGGCTGCATTGACTTACCAGTGCAGCCACTGCGTACCAGCCTTGCAGATCCAATTATGGTGCATTTGACGATTCCGAACAGTCTACTTAATTCATATAATGCCAACTGAACTCCACTGAAGTTATGTCCAATGGCAAAATAATATTTTCATGATAAAGTATTTATGTAATTCCTAAATGAATGAAAAATATGGACTTAGTGATAGGAGAGAAAAGAGCCCTGTTCAGACATGTGCAGCAGTTACACTCAACAGTTTTTAACTATGACAGAAATACAGTAAGCGAGTCAAGGAGTGTTACTCCCACAGTCACATTTCAAAGCAATACATTTTGCATCCTTCCCTTAACATCATTCCACACAAGACAGCTTTTTGACACACACTGACCGCTTAAAATCCTAAATAACCACTGCAAAGACTGTAATTTTTCCATAAATCAGAAATCTATCACAGCAGGTGATACCTGATGTATTTGTGCTTGTGTGTCCTTTTGGCAAAAGGGAAAGAACTAAATGACCTTTCAGAATTCCTAAACTCTAAGCCTTTTTTTCTCTTTCAAAGTGGAGTCTAAAGCCATTGTGGCAGCAAAAGATTGTACTGTCCTCAGCAATGACATAACTTCTGCCTTGCAAGATGCTGCATCCTTCTTTTCTCAGTAAAAACACGGAAGGGAGTGAAGGTTCTTGTCTAACTCTGATCTCTGTCCCTCTAAAAGCAGCTTTGCTTTGTGTTCTTTGCTTCTGAGTGATCAGTTAGAAATCACTGGGAATTCAATACACCACCTGCACTAAGGAGATCTCACAAGCAAATCAATAGCCTTCGAAATAATTGTTTAGGCAGTTTGAACTTAAATATTGTGATTTTGTAGATTAAACCTGGGGTTTGTACAATATTTTATAGTACATTTATAATTCAAAACATTTAGAAGGTTGAAAGACAATCAAAAATATTGTCACTTGCTTAAAAATTGTTCAAGTGAAACTTACTTTTTTCCTTTGTTGAAAAATTTTAAAAATAAATGCTTTGGAGGAACTGACAATGTATTTATTCACTTTTTGATTTTCAAAGGGCCTGCTATCTTGAAAAGGTTCCACAAAGCAGTTGCCTCTCTAAGAATGGGTGATGATCTCAAAGCACCTTCTCTTCATCCCTTTTCTCACGGTGAAAGGTGAGACTGAACAGGAGCCGTATTTGCTGTTTGCAGGACCCTAGAATGTATTGTAACTGCCTCTCAGATAGAACAGCTCTGACTCCTTGAATTGCTGCATAAAGAAAAGATTTCTTAAAGGAGCAGTGTCAGGTAGAAGATTGGAAAGCAAAGTTAAATACTGCAAATTATCCCCAAAAGAAAAGAGTGCCAAGAGATCGCACATACTTGGAAGAAGAAAAAAGCTGCATGCATTCCTGATTTGTCCTATTAGATCATCAAGCACTGTTGAAAACCCTGGCACACACAGTAACATGAGACTGTGCTGATCTTTACCACACAACTGGTCTGAACCAGGCTTTACCGCTCCAGGTTACACACGCACATGTCCAACAGCCAGTGAACAGTCCGTCACCCACTTTGGAGACAAAAAGTAACAGAGAGGGTTTTAATGAAAGAAGAAAAGAAATAATTATTTCAGAAGGAAGGGAGAACAGGCAGTATCTAGATAGAAAAAATAGATACAGAAAATGTTAGGTGTTCTTAGGATTATTTTAATGCAAAGGTAGTATTATGTTAAACAACATGTCAAGCTTATATATGGTGATCATACTTGTCAAAATTTGTTAAAGTAGTACTTTCAAACCCAGGAACCAAAGTTCAAGCATCTGATTTAATTTTTAAGCAGCTCATGAATGACTGAGTTAACTGGGACATTGAACTTTCTGAAGTTCAGGGTGCAAATAAACCTTTCTGACCTTGACCAGCCCCAGTGGTGTCCCCACTCAGTGCACCCACTTCCAGGAGATGCTGAGTAACACCTGCTGATCCCAACCAGTTTTGCACCTGACGAGCCAGATCTCCCTGTGCAAAGTTAGTCAGCTATCTCATCGTAGTCAGAGGTGCTTGTGTTCATCAACTGGCAGACTGTTTCAAGAGACACCGAAAAGCAAAGCACTGCACACTTTATTAGTAACGAATATTTACAGTTAATACTTTTTTTTTTGGAAATAAGTTATACTGTATAACTGGGATTTAAACATGTTCTCAGTTAGTAAAATGTATACAGTCTTTTTTAAATATATATTGATAAATTATTTTAATGTTTAAAAGGAGACTGTTAAATGTAGTAAATAGAAGCATTCCCTTTACATATTTGCATTCCCAGTATACAAAATTTTGTTTCCAGGCAGATGAGGAACTTTCCTAGTGCAAGTGAGTACAGAATGAAAACAAGCTGGAGATAGGTTGCTACAAAGACATGAAGAACCTAAAGATCCACAGAGAGGTTCACCCAGGAACATGGACAGAAACATATATCATAGTGCCCCAAAGAGAAGAACCAATTATTCAGTAACTAGAGTTTAACAAAGCAAAGCACAAATGGTTACAGTTATCTGGTGTCCTCTCCATTATCAGGCTGACACAAATCTGTCCATATCATAAGGAAAAATAAAAATAAATAAATAATTAAATAAAGCTGTAATGTACAATTTCAGTCTGGTTTTCAAATATATTTAAATGCTGAACTACTGGATTCCTACTGAAATATCAACATGGGTCCAGAAAATAAAACATGAGAACTATTTATTCTCTGTGAATGGTTCTTCTAAGAAATCATCTTGATAGTTTTTTCAGCAATAGATCTATTATGCAGCAACATGTTCTGCTACATTTAAACTGCAATAAGTAAGAGTCAGTGTTCTAACTAGAGAGCTTCATTCTGAATATCAGCAGCCTTTACCAGAGAGACCATCAAAGTCATTAGCCAGCTGGTTACCTAAAACATAATGGGCCAGATTTTCTGCTGATGTCATTCTATTTGGATTCAGTCTCAAGGCAAGTTTTTCGCTTAAACTGTGTGAATTTGTTTTACATAAATAAGGGCTCCCGTCTATAAAAGACAGCAAGCCAATATATATTTAAAAAAAAAAATCAAAAATCATTACTGTACTTTTGAAAAGGTCTGCAAGATCCTGCACTTCAAATAGCTGTACAAACAAATTTTGAATGATATTGAATCTAATTATTGTCAAAAATAAACAAAACCAAAGAAGGCAAGTAAATTAATTTATTTCATGGTCTCAGGACAATGTTTACCACAGACATAGCAATAGGACAATATACACATCAAAATCATATAAAAATTGAGGCTGGTGCAAAAAGACTCAAAATTGTATCCATTTCAACTGAAAATTTGAATGCTATTTATTTGAAAATGCCATATTTCTGTTATTGTAATAGACTATACCAACTATCCCGCCAAACATTTCTAGGATATGAACATAAATCATACAAATAAATGGTCAAATCTGTTACAATATTTATTTTCAGAGACTCAATCCCATCTTAAGATTTTCCCATAGACATTAAGAATAAGGAAAGACCTGGTGGACTTCATATTGTCTCTTCCTATTAATCCCTTCTAAAACAAATCCTTCCCAAGGAAGCAGATTCTGCTTTAGGTCGTGTCATTGCAAATGAAAATGCAGAGTTTCAAAGCCAGAGTAATATTACTATAATAGGAGCAGAATGTAGCCCTGTATATTTGTCTGATCCAGTTTTAAATGACTGAAGTGATGATGCTTTTACTGCTTCCCTGAGGAAAGACTTCCACAATTTAACAGATCTGACTGTTAACATTTACTTTTTCTCCTGACATTTCCTTCATTTTCATTTGCTCAGTTTCATCCTGTTTCCCCACTCGTCCTACTGGATGACACAAGGCGTGCTGCACCTATATAGGTAGTGACAAGCTGTGCTACCACCAATATTTAGAGAGCAAGTATGAATGCTGGGATGGTCCTGTAATCTTACTTTATGTATAGTATCCAATCCAATTTTTCTTTCATATACCACACCACACCTTTCTCTTTTTCCAGCACACTTCACTGTGTCTCTGCATCATTATACGTGTGTGCATGTGTTTATGTGCATTGCTCATTTATTGTTTCTTCATGGACAAGTTTCATTTCATTCCCTCCAGGCTACTCCTCTGTTGACATGTTGGCTGTGGAAACTGCTCAAACAGCCTTCATCCTTTTATTTTTTTTTTTTTTTTTCCCAAATGTGCTTGTCTGTCATAAGCACTATTTAAATAGCAATACCTCTATGGAAATCTTACATGGTTTATTTAAAAGGCCCCAAAGCTTCCTCACAGCAATCATTTAACATTGGCAGTTCAACCCACTAGTACCTCTGCTGTTCATTTCTTGAATAATACAATAAAGTGCAAAAGCACTGGTATTGTGCCTTTCAAACAGAGCGCCTTGGAGCACTTCAAGCACAAGAAACATAACTGTTAAAATGAGTGCCATCGACTCAGGATAGCTGAAAGGTGGGCTGAGAAGAGAGAGGCTGTTAGTAAGAACCTGAACTTGAAAGAAGAATCATGGAGGCGTGCTGCAAGTGAATCCCTACTCTTGTCCATGAGTGCTGTGCTGCACAAAATGCTCCACTGGCAGGAAAACAGTTGTAGCAAGAGGGCTGTGGGGACTGGACTGCTCTGGAGACTGTTTTATGTTTTATTTTAATGAATGATTCTTTAATCATCTCTGAGCAGTCAGTGCTCAGATTTTAAACGTAAAATAAATACACTGGCAGGCCCACAAAAGTCGTTTTTGTCTTAGGTTCCTTTTTGCTTAGTGAGATATGGTGGAAAGTCAAGTGACAGCAAGCCTGACTCTTCTGACAGAATTTCTCTGAAGGACCAGGGCAATCCTTTCTGTTTCCCAAATTCTGGGAAGATGGTCTAGGCTGTGGCTGTGCTGCAGAGCAGGAACCCTGGTTGCACACCCACTCGGACAAGATGTGAATATGCTATTTCTTCTTACTGGTACAAACTTTCCAAAGCAAAAGTGGGAATGGAGAAATTACTGGGAAAAGTATTAATTCTTTAGGACATTAGGGCATACAGCTTTTTTTTCATAGGCTGTGATTAAAGTGTGGTAGATTTTTTCACCCATCCTTTTGAGACTTCTGCTTAGGACGTACCAGTATGTGTTTGACTCATTTTGTCTTTGCCTAGGTTTTCCTGATTGTGTTCTACTTTTTTAGTGTGTTTTTACTATCAAATGTTTCTTTCAGCTTAGGGCAATGTTGACATAGTTTTCTGTAACTGGTGATATTTGTATATGTTCCCCATAAGGCTGGCTTTAAAGAAATGCTGTGAAATATTCTGTGACCAGCCGTCAGCTGACTTTTGCCCTTGAAAATGGAAGGGATGCCTTTATTCACATGTCTTTCCTCAATAGCCTTTAAGGAAGGCAGGAGGACATCTACATAATGTTGTCCTTTGACTGTTGGTGATGATGATCACAATACAGCTGTTAAAGTGAGATGAAGTATGTGTGGGAGAGACTTGTAAAAACAGGTGCTTGTCAGCGCACTTATGATTTGCCCTGGGTTTTTTAGAAGAAATTTTGAAAAAAATCTCCTAGCATGGAGGAAGCTGTAATATTTTCTTATGGTTAGAGAAGGGGACAATACACACTATAGCGTAGATACATGCTGTAAGATAGATGCAGCCATGTGGAGTCATCAGATTGGAGGGACTGGCTGTATCTTAGCCCTGAATCTGAGTGCTAGTCAAGGTAATCTATATAATTCAGAGTGCATATTTGCCAGGTTAGAGAATTGGAAAATGTTTGGTGTGTCAACTGAGAACATTTAATATGGCAACTGATATGCATGTGTCATATACGCGAGACATTCTTGAGTGAGAGACCTGGTTTGTCCAAGGCTGTTTACAATAGTGTCCCCGTAGATAAGCATTGTGCACTAATGTTATAGGTAGTAATATCTTTTTAAAAGGGAGTAAGGCCATGCTAGCAAAAGTTTTAATATATAGGGGTTTTTAAATGTACAATTAATATAAAAATGCTTTACATAAAATGTGGGAATCTGTAAAGTGATCATTTGAGGAAAACACATGCAGGTATTTATCGGTTGGGAGGAGGAAAGAAAAATAGCTGCTTTATGGCAATTGTAGGAGGGGGGTTTTTCCCCCTGAAATGTTGATTCAAATAAAATGTTCTGTCTTGATTTTGAAGTTTTTCTGCAAAACATCAACACCAGAACAGGGTTTCAGTCCATAAATGTGTAACAATGACTTAAGGGGTTGTTCTAATACCTTTTCTCAGAGATTAGATGCCTTCACTTACAATACACATCTGTGTCCCTTTCCAAAAGAAGTTAACAGCAGAGCATCCCTGTAGTTTGTGGTTACTCCATATGTTGCCAGGTGAATTAGACCATGAAATGCAGGCCTTACAGGAAAATGAAGACATGCAGTAGCCAAACTGACTCTCTTAAAAATGTTCTGGTCAAAATGAAAAGCCATTCAACTGAAACTTTTTCATTGCAGACGGGCTGGGCTTTTTCAATGGAAAATCCCATTTTCCTAAGAAATTGAACATTCTCCAAGAAAAAATACACCTGGTTAAAAACACAGAATTCTTTTGAAAAGTTGTCGTTGTAAAACTAGGAATGCAGCCTCTGCTGTTACCTGAACCTGACATAAGGGTGTAGGAATCGTTATTTCTAGTGCCTATTTGTGCATTTCCCATTTGTTCAACAGCCACTTCAGGTAAGTCACTGATCCTGTCTTGTTGTCCTTTGTCAAATTTGCAAAATAGATGTAATATTCTTAACAGGTGTAATGAGACATCTATTGCTAGTAAAATGCTCTGGGATCCTAAAATGAAAGGTTCTATCTACATGGGATTATGTATAAAGCATTATGTTGAAAGAAAGTTTTCCACACTGATGACCTTATTCCTCCAGGATTTTGTACTCTGTAGTCTCAAAGGAGAGAGATTGGCCCAAGATACAGCTACAAAACCTCATGAGAAGAAGAATAATTTCTGCAATCAGTACCTCGCAGCAATGTGCACCAACATTTATAATTTTGTTCTTGCCAACTGATAAAACACTGAATACGTTCTGTAACAGAAACAAAACAACTCTGTAAAAGCTCACACTACAAAGCCTGCAAGCAGAGTTCAGTTGGAGGTTTTAGCCCTCAGCTGACATCTATCATTCATGAAGACCCTGTGGGCTTTCTTCAAGGTCTGTCAAACCTACTACCTTGTATGTATACAAAACACGTTTGACTAACTTCATGGCAGAGGCGCTGTAAGCAACATATCTGATCATTTCACTGGACCTTTCACAGATACTAACAAAAAAAAATTGTTAAACTTCACTTTTTGCGAAGCTGAAAGTGGTAAACAAATCTCCAGCATGCTTGCTAGTGCTCTGTGCCTGGGAATGAACATTATGTGGAATACAACAAGTGGGGTTTTATTTTAATTTTTTTAAAAAAATTATATCTTGACCTCACAGGCTCAAAAATCTTGACCCAAAGATCTTGAATTTTGAGTCTGCACTTACGATTATAATTTAGAGGAGAGCATGATTATCCAAATCTTTGCTGACATTTGACCCCTAAACTAAAACAACAGAAGGCACAAAAAAAACAGGGGGCACAGGGAGCACCTGAGGAAACATCTTATTTAGATAGGATTAATACTGCAGAGAGAAGGTCCCTTGGCACAAGGACAGAGGGAGGAGAGACTGAGTTAAAATGCTACAGGGCGGATAAAGGCTTACAAAGCAGGAGGAAAAAAGAAAGAATTTTAAACTTTGTAAATAGATGACATTTGTCTGGGTATAAAAAATTAAAAGGAAGTGGCTGGCAGGCGGTAGATGTGACTTCTTAATCGAAAGTGCTTTTTACCCTTCACCTTATTTGTTTCTGTTTATTTCTTATTTCTAAACTAATTCATGGGTAGATGTCAGAGATGGTGATAGGGTGGCTCATTTAAACTTTTGTTTCTGTGATCTATTATTGCACCTTCAGTGGATTTGTCATGTAAGCTCTGGCCAGGCACCAAATAATCCTTTCAAAAAAGCAGACCTTTGGGACTGTTTGTAAAGTCCACATGCAACATACGAAAAAGGGGTCAATTAAGAATACTGCTGTCAGAAGTATATGGGTCTGAGCAACTTAACAAATGGGCATCCATGGGCTACATTGTACCTATAAACAACATTTTGCTAAGCATTCCAGCGGCAGTCCTCCACTTCATAACAGAAATCCTAGCTCTTCATCTTTGTGCTCTTATATCTCATGACAATTCCTGATTTTCTCTTAGTACTCTGGTTTGAAAACTGATCCAGTTTGTTCTGCATTTTTCCTTTGTCAATAGCACTCCAAGTTTTACATCATCACCAAACTTCAATAATGCACTCTTACCTTTTGTGAGAAGGTTGCTGGCAAAAATGTTGGATAAGACCTGTTCGAAGACTGAATCTTGAGTAATGTTTGTCATTTTCCTCTCCCAAGGAAGGTGATCTCTGAACAAAGCCACTGTTTCCTTTTCCCCTTCCACCAGCTCTTTATCAGTTAGGGATGATCTAAATATTTTCTGGTTTATTTGATGATTTCCTACACAGCATGTGACAGATGTCTTGACTGAAGACATCCCAAAGGATCAGTTATTTTACTAAAGAAAGATACCAGAACAGTTTGATATGATTTGTGGTAAGATCGTGTTGCCCTGGATCCAAGGCCTGGTTTGTCACCTTTCTTTAATTATTCTGCCTTTAAAACTGGCAATTCCTAGGACACAGATTGTGTCCTCGACAGCCTACAGCAGTCAGGCTAAGTGTGTGAGCCTGTCTGGATCAGCCTGCATCCATGTTCTGTGTTATGTTTCATTAAAGGATTCCTGAAATTAGAGTTTATTATGCTCTCCTTTGCACCCCAGAGGCCAGTATGGTTGTTAGGCTTGGCTGGGCTCCCTGGTCAGGTATCATCTGCTACAGCTTTTTCACACATGCAGCCTGGTTAATATTTAATGTAAACATGTTCTGTCATTTTTCATCAATGCCATCAATGCTTATTGTTATAAAAATGAGAGGCTTTCACTGGGTGATTTTAAATGGAGAAAACATTAATTCTGTCACATCATAGCAGAAAAGTGGAGAGGAGCATCAGCACAGCCAGTATCTGTTGCTTATAAAAAAGCAAAGCAGAGGTGGATATTCAGCTATTTCAAGTACTGTGGTGAGCAACAGAAGAGAGGCACGCAACAAAGAACTGTGATTAGAGCAAAGTCAGTGGTAGAAAGACACGAGCTCCTCATAATTGTTCATATTCAAAAATAAAATGCAGTTTGATGTTATGTGCAACACTTTCTACTGAATTTTGCATTGCACAATCAGTTGCACCTGATTATAACTGATTTATAAATCAACAAGATTAATGAGTTGGTTAAAATATGATATTGTTCTTGATATATTATATATGATATCTCCAGATTGGATGATTTATGTAAATAGCCAACACAGAACTGCAAACTCCACATCGCAAATAATTTTAGCAAATAGATAACTAAAAGTTAATTTCTGTTTTAGCAAATAGATAACTAAAATTAATATACAGGTATATGTATTCGGTATTGCTGCATGCAGGTATTCACAATGACTTTGCTGGCAGAGAACTATTAACTTGAAGTTTATGTACAGTTTAGAACGGTGAATGTACTAAAGAATTTATTGTATATGCAAGGGCAATTGAGCAGAATCAATTACAAAATTAATGAAAAACTTTATTCCAATTATTTGCTTATATGCAACATTATGAGAGTCTGAATTTATAGGTGGATTGACAGTGCTATATTGTACCTCTGTGAAGTAGCTGCAATGAGAATAAAAGAGAAAACAAAAATAAAACTGTGCCTTGTTCTTAAACCTTAGGTCTTTTGCAGATGGATTTCTGGGTCATGACATTAAAATGTCATCTGGATGTTGCTACTGTTCCCAAACTGAAAAAAGAGAAGCAAAAACTTCCAAAATAAACATTGTTTTGTTATTAGTCAACAGGCTACCAAATGGAAAACCAAGTATTGTCTAAATAACTGAACAATGCATGAACAGTTGGAACAAGAACCAAGTCTCAAATCCCCATTCCTTTATTATTTGAGCTTGATTAGGTCTCTTAAGTAGCTATCCCCCAGAATACCTACAAGTCTGGAAAAGAAGCTCAGACAAAAGTAAGATCACCTCAGAAGTTGAATCTGTGGGTTTCCCCAGAGGATGCATTTAGTAGTGGACATGTAGGAAACCAAATCACATTGATGAGTCACCTGCTTTTACCAAACACCGTGTAGATCTGAGTAGTGAGGCAAAAAATCATAGAATCATAGAACAGAACAATTTTGATTGGAAAAGGCCCTTAAGATCATCAAGCCACACCATAAACCTAACACTACCAAGTCCACCACCAAACCATGTTCCTAAATGCCACATCTACATGTCTTTTAAATACCTCCAGGGGTGGTGACTCAACCACCTCCCTGGGCAGCCTGTTCCAACACTTGACAACCCTTTTGGTGAAGAAGTTTTTCTTAACATCCAATCTAAATCTCCCCTGCTGCGACTTGAGACCATTTCCTCTTTTCCTATCACTTGTTGTTTGGGAGAAGAGACCAACACTTATGCTGCTATAACCTCCTTTCAGGTAGCTGTAAAAAGCAATAAGGTCTCCCGTCAGCCTCCTTTTTTCCAGGCTAAATGACCTCAGTTCCCTCAGCCACTCATCACAGGACTTCTTCTCTAGACCCTGAGGTCGTGGAAGGTATATGAACTGTCAGTTTGGAAGGATGGGCTGGAGAAGCAGCACCCAGCAACCATCAAAGCCCGATTTGTTCTATCTTTCAGAAAGCACCATTTTCAAGTTCAGTTATCTACTCTTCAAAACCAGATGATCACCCTGAAGGATCAGGTGTCTCAGTTCCACTTGGAGAAAGCAAGAAATTTTTTAGACCATATCAACTGGTTAGATTACTACAGTCGTTAAGACCATTCCTGTTTCTTCATTTGTTTGTGTGTTCACTTTGTTGGACACCAAATATGATAAGCAATTTGATACATTTAATATACAACACTTAATTTCATCAATGACTTAGACAGTGGGATTCAGTACAACAGCAATAAGTTTGCAGATGACACCGAGCTGAGTGGTGTGGTTGACACACCTGAGGTACAACAGGATGCCATCCACATGGACCTGGACAGGCTTGAGAAGTGGGCCCATGTAAACCTCATGAAGTTCAACAAGGCCAGTACAAGGTTCTGCACCCGGGTTGCCCGGAGTATCAGTACAGGCTGGGAGATAAGGGGATTGAGACCAGCCCTGCAGAGAAGGACTTGGGCATACTGGTGGCTAAAAAGCTGGACAAGAGCTGGCAATGTGCACTTGCAGTCCAGAAAGCTGATCATACATGGGGTTGCATCAAAAGAAGCATAGCCAGCAGGTCAAGGGAGTTGATCCTGCCCCTCTACTCCACTCTCGTGAGACCCTACACGGAGTACTGCATCCAGCTCTGGAGTCCTCAGCACTGGAAAGACATGGACCTGTTGGAGCAAGTCCAGAGGAGGGCCATGAAAGTTATCAGAGCATAGTACACCTCTCCTATGTGGAAAGGCTGAGAGAGTTGTGGTTGTTCAGCCTGGAGAAGGCTCCAGGGAGATCTTATTGTGAACTTTCAATACCTAAAGAAGGCTTTTTAGGAAAGATGGGGACAAACTTTTTAGTAGGACCTGTTCCAATAGGACAAGAGGTAATGGTTTTAAACTAAAAAGCTAGATTCAAACTAGATATAAGGAAGAAATGTCTTACAATGTAGGTGGCGAGACATTAGAACCGGTTGCCAAGAGAGGTGGCAGATGCCCCATCCCCGAAAACATTTAAGGTCATGTTGAATGGGGCTCTGAGCAACATGATCTAGCTGAAGATGTCCCTAGTCATTGTGGAGAGGGGGTTGGACTAGATGACCTTTAAATATCCCTTCCAGCCCAAACTATTCTATGATGATCTGATTCTATAATGTCCTCATCAAAATCCATTATGAACAAGTTATCATTTACAGTGGTAACACAAAGCCAAATTCTATCATAATCCTCATCTACTTAATTTAGCTTCTAAAATATGGTGTTTGTACAATAGATTCATTCTTCTGCATAATATCATAGAATTCCTGGGGAAAAACCTCAGTGCCGGGAAGAGGGAGAGAGCTCTGTTTTGTCTGTTCTGGGACCTGTCTTCCTTCTCATTTTATATAATGGACAAAAAAAATTCTCAAATTTTTCAAAGCTGCTTTTAAAGATCACAGGAATTAAGAAACCTTCAGTGAGTCATAGACATTTTCAAAGGTCTTCTAGCTCAGTCTTTCATCAAAAATAAATAGAAAATGAATTGACTCTTTAAAATAACATAAGCATAGAAAAGGAAAGTGAACTTCTGTATTCATGACCTAATTTACATTCCCTGCTCATTCTGGCAACTGTTGTAGTTAACAGATGGTGCAAAGGCAAATACACCTTTTGATTATAAGAAAAATGAAAAAAAAAAAAAAAAAAAAAAAAGAGGTGACTTAGGAAATGTGCTTTATTAAGCATAAGAAATTAGGACTGGTTCACTTGTATTACTAGTTTGTAACACGATTAAGCAAATTAGAGGAAATTGGGCACTTAATTACCTTTCAGACCTCTAAAAATATATCCCATTAGCCCCAGTTCAGGAAGCAGCTGTGTTCAAGAAATCATTCTGGATCCTAAATATGGCCATCAGTGTCATTGACTTTATTGCTTAACTCCAGCCTTTCCAACCAATTCAAACCAGGCAGGTTCCAGTGTGACGTGACACAATTACTCAGGGTTAAACAAACTTGCAGATGTCTGTTTCCTTCACTGTCTGAGCTCTGCATCAGACACCATGAATATAAGAGGGTCTCCACCATTTCACAAATGAGTTGCAGTGCCCACCAGAGCATCCACAGGAACAGCTCCCCACATCTCCTTTCATAATCAAAGACTAACAACAACCAGCACTAACAGAAGGACAACCCTTATGGTCAATCCACTGACTAACTGGCTATTCTCGTTGTCCTGATGGCACCCTGCACTGTAGTGGAGCCCAGACAGCCTTGCTGCAGTTGGGCAGCAGAATGCCAATTAGCTCTGACAACACCAGTGATTAACTCTGATGATACAGGTGTTTCTACAGAAATAGCTCGTTTGCCACCCTTGCCATTCTGTGACCTTTCCCATTGCAGATAAGCCTAGTGTCTTTTTTAGAATAATAATAGGTATGGTCAGCATGCAAACCTTACTTTTTAATTCTTTCTTTGTTTTCATTTTCATTTTAACATTCATAAGGCCCCATGAACACTTGGTATAAGCTTTTAAGAATGCAGGCTGGCTTCTCTGGTCTACAGTTGAGGGAAGCTGCAGTGGATGTAAATGCAGGTTTCACCTATGAGGGCGAATTATGGCTTGGTTTTTATTTTTTGGTTTTGTTACAAGCCTCATCCTAGTCAAGGGAATTGCTCAGCAGGAATTTGTAATATTTCATTCCAAATCCCAGCCAGAACTTGGGCTCTTAGCAGCCCATTAAGGCACCCAAAATTTTAAACTGACCTTCAGTCTCCATCAGATTTCTTTTTTACACTTTCTTTAAAAAGACAGCTTTTCTGTGTTTCACTTCAAAATGGAGTGTGTTGCTCACCATGACTTTGTAGCGAGCTTTTGAAGCTTCCCTCCTCTGCAGGAGTTAAATGAAAAGTATTAAAAGCACTAATTGCTTCATCACTGGCTAGTATAAAGAAATAAAATTACTTTCCAAATATATTCCTGTTTTCTAGCACTTTTAGATTACATTAAGCATAATATTGCTTGATTTTCTCTTCAACTGTCCTCCATGTTATCACAAAGTTGCAGTTTTTAGTTGGAGCTTTTAGTGTGTGCTTTCTGCCATTGGAGTAATTTATTTCATTTTATTTATAACTCAGATCACTCTGTTAATTGGATGTTTTTATGCTGATACCTCAAGAACAATAACATTCATGCTTGTTTCTCTCTCCCTAAAACTATCATTTTGTTTTACCATAAATCTGCCTTCCAAACAGATTTGACCATATTGCTATTTATGTATGATAAAGGACTCAGGAATGATTCATACTGCTGTGGTCATCTGGCGTTTTGACTGAATTTGGGGACAGGAATGAAACTGTCTGTCTTTTTAAGAAGCTAACTGTTCCAGCTTGATAATTCCCAGCTGGGAAACATGTTTCCATCATTTTCATCTGTTTTTCAGGAGAGTATCATGACTGTCACAAGTTTTGAGGTATGTAATTTATTTTGTTTAATTGCTTCAGAAGGTTTGTGTGGTGAAAGAAATCAAATTTTCTACTTCAAGAAATAAAAAAAAATTCATCCTGTTCAGGTTTAGAATGGTATAAGGATTTTGTGTGTTTTCATGACTTGACTAACTTTTCTTGACTAATATCCTTCATATGCGATAAAATTGTAGGTCATTAGTAGGTAAGATTTCTGGACTTGGATAAAAAGTCTGCATTCATATGTTAAAATTAATTATGTCCAGTTTTTTGTGATTCTGACAGGATATGGCCTTTATTCATAATCCTGTGGAATGGGTTTTTTTTCTTGGGTTTTGTTATTTCTATTTTAAATAATTGTTACCATCTTAAAAATATATGCACATGGTGTTATAGGCTCTTTCGTTACTCTGTGATTAAGGAACAGACACATGGAACAAATATCTTATGATCTGTATGGTACTTGTAAAATATTTTTCACAACATTAGATGCAAATACTGTACTATTCTGGTACCATGTCTTGTATATAACATTTTGGATCTCTTGTTACCATAACAACAAAATGAAAAGAGGGAAGAAGTTATTATTGTAATTCGTTTTTAACTCTGTTTATTCCTTCATCTAAAGACTGTCTTACACTCTGAAGATGCTTATATGAGAGTTCAATTAGTGAAATATAAGTAGTAATTATATGGGGTTCAATATGAGAGGTGGGGGGAGTGGAGGGGGCAGAATTCTGCATTTTAAATGAGAACAACTGATTTCTCTCTTAGGAACTGTATTCTACAAAAAGCGATTCAAGCAACCTTATCTTCTCTCTCTCTCTGACTGTGCTTTTTCTCCTTCTCATGCAGATAAGGGTACAGTATGAACTTTCTTTAGGAGAGTGCTTATGCCAGATAGCAAACAATAACTTATAGTGCAAAAAGTTTCTTTATGTCATTGACATGGTAAGCAGGTCTTCCCTTCCTCTGAAGATGCGGGCTGCAAATAAAGGAATAGTATTCATGTATCACCTTGAAGTGGCAGCTTCACAAGACTAGCACTTGGGGAAGATCACTGTGCGTGGCATCACATACAACAGTTCTGATGTACACTAAGAAATCTGTAAGAAAATACACGTTATAACTATCCATTTGGAATAATTTTCAAAAGAATGAAACTATCTTGCAAAGAAAGCTCTCATTCACTAGTTAAGTTAGGAATTTAATATAAAATGCAAGTGACTTGGAAAAGGTAAGACAAATGTCTCTTTCTATACAAAGTTATGTGCCATGTTGTAACAATAAACCCAATGAATCTCATTTGTAACATGCAACACATACTTACATTAAGAACATTTCTTTTTTTAGAATTAATTTTGTCACAAGGTGGCCAAAAAATCTGCAGAGAACTCTGAAAAATAAATACAGAGTAGAACTGTAGGACATGTTACTCTCTTCAAGATGGTGACAAAATAAAATTATAGAGGTTACTTTACAAAAGACCAAAAAGACAATTTATACTTACATTGGGAGAGAAACTATTTTGTGTATTAAATTTTCTTTCTTTTCATCATACCTTGTGCTTTTTAAAACCAGCACCTTCAGAAGTGACTTAAACATCAAATAAAAAATACTTTCTCTTGGTCATTTTGCTTTTTTCTCCTCCTTGTGGTGGCAGTGCTCTGTGCAAGCAAGCAGGAACTCAGACTTGTACATCAGCTCTTGTTTTCACCACTTGGTTGCTGTGCATCTGTATACACGGCTACGCGTTATGTAAGGATCATTTGACAGCATCATTTTTGCAGTATTCAGTAAGTTTACTTTTCCTTCTGGTCTGTAACAGCACAAAGAGATGGAAAATGCCATTGTTATTCTACTGCTATACACAACCAGTATAACAAAGGTCCTGTAGTGGGAATAATTTGCCATTCAAGACAGTAGAAAATTGTCAAAGCTTAGACTGTTTTTCTGATGGAGCTAGAAATGGTCTATCACAGTGAATATGCAAGTCTCACGGAAATTTTCTCACTTGAACCAGAACCATCTGTAAAATGAGTGAAAAACATATTCAGAAAATCTTACAAAGTACTTGACATTTGCAAAGCAATATGATGCCCAATGTCTTTGTGTTACAAAACATGCAAAATATTATTTATATTCTTTCTAAACACCAAGGACTGAACAAGACAACGGAGGCAAATGCACTGCCACCTTCTCTGCTCTTTTCATGCTGAGCAAATATCAGCATTAAGCACACTAATCACTAATCAGGGTCACATCAAAGCACTATAATATCTCCGTATTCTAAATAGCTTCCAGTGTATTTAATTCTGTTTATATTTCACCCTTGTAGCCTATTTTCTTTCTCCTGTTTACAGAATAGACTACTATGAGTATGCTAAGTAATTAATGAGTTATAAAGGGTAAAATTGTTATGAAATCCTAAACCATTTAAAGTCAATTCACAGATCACAGAAGGTTCAGACAGGGGAAAATAGAATGTGATGAGAACTGCAGCTTCATTTAGAGACATTGTACTACACTTTTAAATATACAGTTACGTTTAATATAAGAAAACTGATAGTTTCACATTTTAGTAAATACTAATTCACTAGAATTCATAATAAAATATGATTAGGAAATAAATCAAAAAGGTAGTAAAAATAAAGGTGCAAAGCAATTTCAGTCCTGTTGTGCTTAAACATTGTGCCATGTTTTATCTCTCAGTATATAATTTTTCTCTCTCCCCTGTCTTCGTTTCACATCTTTTTGCCCTGAGTGCTCTAACATCTCTGTGTGGTCATTTGGGTTTTATTTGTTGTTCATTTAATTGCAGATTGTCTGAGGGTACTAAAGCATTATGGTTCATTTACCAGGGAGAAATACAAGTTGATTCACATTGCAACAATTTTTTTTGCTGTAGTATAATAGCCACGTTAGGGCATTTTATGTTAAGACATCAGCTTATTCTGTAATCTGTGCTGTTACCATATATTACATGACACAATATAATTTATTATTTTTTGAAGTAATTATTACAAATTAATTATGTGTTAATGGAGTAGACTGCTGTGCACAATGCTTCAGCAAAGAAACAGGGAACGAAGGCCTAGATTCATAGAATCAAGCTCAGCATTGCCACATCCAGCTGTCATCAGTTTATCTCCCTATGCAATATATGCAGTGCTTTGGAGTAGTGTGTAACAGGCACAACATGTGAAACACTGGTGACCAGCAGGAAGATAACTGTGTCCTTCCCAGTTTCTGCACCTTGGTCTTTTCTGTAAGGGTAGAGGTTTGTTTCCTGACTCTTCTGGAGTTATGAGCTGAGACTGCCTGTTTCTTAGTGTCTGTTGATCATAATGTTACTTTTATTCACATAAGTGAAAGGTGGTAATGAGGGCCTTACATAGCAATTCCAGTGCCAGTTGATAGTTCATTATAAAAATAAAATTATTCACATAGCAAACTTTTACAGGTTTTGGTTCTTATTTTTCTAATTGGTTTCTAATAATAATGTCATCATTATTACCACTATAATTATTAAGAATAGTGATAATAAACATTATTATATGACAGTAATTCAAATACATCGGATGGAAGAAATATGAAGTCAACACTATGTGAGCTGTTGAGAGGTTTTCTGTGGAGTGAGCAAGTGGAGGGACAGACTAGATTTCCCATTGGATAGACCACACGATTAGTCCTTTAAAAACTGAAGTTTTAAATCCTCACCCTTCCACTTCTGTAGATGAATAAAGAAAGTCAAAAGGCAAATATAAGACTCTTGTCTGGAGAGACAAGAAGGTGCAGGGCACAACGAAACCATCGCAGCATCAGAAGGACACAGACAATGAAGGTAGGTTAACCACAGTGGAAATTTCAAAGTGCCCAAAGCTCAGAACAACGTAGTTGTAAAAATATAAAAGCAAAAAGAATAGCAAGGGAAAACAGCACAAATATTTTAGGCATTAAGTTTCAGGTAAGGTCCTTCCATTGTACAAATGAGATACTCAGGAGGAGATTGTTTTGAATACCAGTTAGATTTTTGCACTTTCATTTTCTTTTTTTTCCTTTTCCCACAGGTTTGATGCTTGTGGGGGAGCACCCAGAGCTGTGCACTGTTATGGGGTGAGTGGTTCTTTATGCTTACCACAGAGCTGCCAGGTGTCTCATCCTTTGGCAGCCCCAGCAGGCTTTCCTGCAGCCCCACTGAACCACCACGAATCCAGTTGTGCTACAGGAGAGACCTAGAGTCCCTGCTCCTGTCTGACAAATGCTGCTATTTCATCACTGCTGTATGGTTAATGAGTAATTTATTTGTTGCTTAGGAAAATCTGGGACTTTTTTTCTTTTTTTGCAAGTACTAAAATCACCACAGCACATAGGTTCAGGGCTGGGAGGGTGAGCAGGGCGTCATATGTTAAAAATCTCAGTTAGCATTGGACTTTGCAAATACTTTTGTCAGCAAGGAGGAGATTTCAAAATGTCAAAACATTTTATTCTGAAAACGTGCAAGTAAAATATTTTGACATTTTCAAAATGAAATGCTTCATTAAAGAAATGGTGAAGCATTTAATTTTGAGAAACAAACCCTTCCAAATAAGTATTTAAAACCCTCCTCTCCCCTTAATAACTGTCTTCATTAGAAAAAATAAGGTCAGAGGGAGATTAATTAGTTCAAAACTTGAACAAAATGTTTTTTGGTTTGACTTCAGCTGATACCTTAATGTTTTTCTTCCTTTACATTGAAAACCTTAAAAAATTTCCCCAGTACCATTTTACCTTGATTGGCTTCTACTTGTCCCATCCAACAACTGACACGAAATGCATCAGAGATGGAGTTTTGAGCTTCCGCTGTTCTGCTTGCCATTGTGTTTACTGTCTTCCTCTTGCTTATTTCCTAGAACAAATTTATTTCAAAACTACTGAAACATCTTCTCTTCAGCTGAATAACCCTTAGTTACTGTACTTGCCCTTTTGCTTACACACTTGACAGAGATGAGGCTTCATTTGTGGTCTGCAAGCCATGCCAGGACAGCAGTTACACAAGAAGGAAGGGACTTGTGGCTCTTCCAGTATCTGCAGAGGACAACCTTGATCTTCTTATTTTTAGTCAGGTCTATGTGAAGTATTTCTGCAATGCTCATTGCTGGTATTTCTCTGGCTTTTGTCAGCCATCCTGCCCAGCTGCAGCCTATGTATAATCCCTGTTTCTGATCTGCGGACAGAGCTGTCCAATGTTTCCCAGTTTCTCAGGCTGTGAGTAGCAACCTCTTTCTGCGTAAGAATTGGCCTATCAAGCATTCTTTATTTTTCTACCCTAATGAAAGGCCAGCAGGAATTTAAACCACTTTAAATCAGTTTTTAATCAACTGGCAGTATACTTTCTATGGTTGAAATAGGTACTTGATACCATTAAGACCCCTTATTCACTGACAGAAAATAAATTAGTCCTTAAACTCCAAGAAGTATTTCCCATGATTCAGAGGGAGCGCTGTGCTGGGGCGCCATGACCACTTTCATTTCAGACTTTCTGTACAAATGAGCAGGATGATCTTGCCTCCTGTAGCTGCCACAGTCTTTCAGTAATGAGAAACTCACTGAGAAAGACTCATGTGAACAAAGCAACAAACACAAGATGCTGAAACTGAAAAACTAAAAAAAAATAATAATATGACAACCAAAAAAGATATTCTAAATGGATTTTAAATGGATTTTTGTTACATGTATTTCATAGGGTGATACAGCTACAGACACCCAAGAGAAAGGTCTGCAAGGAGAAACTGCACCAGCAGCACACAGTGGGTACCGCAAAAAGAAACGCGGAGGGTTTGTAGAGGGTGACTTGTCACGGGGCACGGAGGCGCCGGTCAGCCAGCCCGACAGAGGCACGAGAGGTGTGCTGCCTTCGGGGGGCCAGGGTCCGAGGTGGTGCCAAGAGGCCGCCACAACTTGTCAAGAGCACAGACTACCACCCATTGCTATCTTTCACGTGGGCACAAATGACACTGCAAGCCAGAACCTGGGCAGGATCCAGGAAGACTACAAACCCCTGGGGGTGCAAGTGAAAGGTACTGGTGCCCAAGTTCTCTTTTCTTCCGTTTTACCAGTGAGAGGAAAGGGTGCAGCCAGAAATAGATGTACCATGCACATCAGCTTCTGGCTCTGTGGTTGGTGTCATCATGAGGGTTTTGGCTTCTGTGGCAATGGGACATTCTTTGATGACTATAGCCTGTTAGTAAGGGGTGGGATTCACCTGCCTAGAAGAGGCAAGGGAACCTCTGGTAGATGGCTGGCCAGCTTGGTGGGGTGGGCTTGTAACTGAAGGACTTGGGAGGAGGGGTCCAAAGTGGTCATGCTCGTGTCATTGCATCCGACAGGGGGATAATCCAGGCCAACTACAGCAGCGATACATGTCCCTTAGCTGCCTCCAAAAATGAGAACCAGAAGGCCAACCACCTCGGGGCGGGTGTGTGTGTGCATGGCTGTGGTGGACCCTCTTGCACCCCTCCTGGGAAACCCGTGTGCTTGACCAGCTCTCTGAAATGCCGGTACCCCAAGGCCGGCAGCGTGGGGATAAACAGGAAGGATCAGAGATCTGTGTGCGGTCGCAGGGCCACGATCTCACTGCAGTTACAGGGACACGGTGGGGTAGCTCGTGTGACTGGAATGCTGGCATGGATGGCTGTGTGCTTTCCAGCAAAGCCAGGCCAGCAAGGCGAGGTGGTGGAGTAGCTCTGTGTGTAGGAGGAATGTATGGAGCTCTGCCTAGGGGTGGGTGCAGAGCCCGCTGAGAGCTTATGGGTAGGGATTCAGGGGCAGGCCAACATGGGTGATGCTGTTGGGGGTCCTCGCTACAGGCCACCTGATCAGAAGAGGGAATCGATGAGGCCTCCTACAGACAGCTGGAGGTACCCTCACCATCACAGGCCCTGGCTCTCATGGGGGCCTTCAGCCACGCCAATACCTGCTGAAAAGACAGCACAGCTGGGCTCACACAGTCCAGAAGGTTCCCACAGAGTATCAGCCATAACTTTTTGCTGCAGGTAGTGGAGGAGCCAACGAGGCGAGGTATGCTCATAGACCTTGTACTCACAAAGAACTGGCCAGGGATGTGAAGGATCAGGGTAGCCTTGGCTGCAGTGATCATGAGGTGGTAGAGTTCAGGATCCTGTGCAGAGAAAACAGAGCAATAAGTAAGATTGCAACCCTGGCCTTCAGGAGAGCCAACTTTGGTCTCTTCAAGGACCTCCTTGGAGGAATCCCATGGGTTAGGGCTCTAGAAGGTAGGGGCCTCCAATTTTAGTTAATATTTAAGTGTAATTTCTTTCAAGCTCAGGACCAGTGCATCCATTTGAGTAAGAAATCAAGCAAAGGGGTCAGGAGACCTGCATGGATGTCATGGTTTAACCCCAGCTGGCAACTAACTACCACACAGTCACTTGCTCGCTTCCTCCCCACCCCCCTGCTGGGATGGGGAGGAGATCTGGAAAAAGGAAAAACCCATGGGTTGAGATAAGAACAGCTTAATAATTGAAATAATGTAAAATATAATACTAATTCTAATGCTAATGCTAATACTAATTAAAAGGAAGATAACAAAAATAGAAAGAGAAATAAAACTCTAGGAAAAAAAACCCAAACAAACAAAACCAAAAACCACGTGATGTGCAATACAGTTGCTCACCATCTGCTGACTGATGCCCAGCCAGTCCCTGAGCAGAGATCTGCCTCCTTCCCTACCCAAGTCCCCCTGGTTTATATAATGAGCAGGACATCATATGGTATGGAATATCCCGTTGGCCGGTTTGGGATAGCTGTCCTGGCTGTGTCCCCTCCCAACTTCTTGTAGCCCTCCAGCCTTTTTGCTGGCATGGTAGCATGTGAAACTGAAACCCCCTTAACTGAAATACTCAGCAACATGTAAAAACATCATTGTGTTACCAACATTATTGTCATCCTAAATCCAAAACAAAATTATACCAGCTACTAGGAAGGAAATTAACTCTATCCCAGCTAAAACCAGGACAATGGATTAGCAAAGAGCTTCTGACAAAAGCCAAACAGAAAAAACTCAAACAGGCCACTCCAGAGGAATATAGGAACATTGTCAGAGCATGCAGGGATGCAACAAGGAAAGCTAAGGTCCATTTGGAATTCAGTCTAGGGCAGGATGTCCAGAGCAACAAGAAAGGCTTCTGTAAGTGCTTCAGTAGCAAAGCAGAAGTCATGCTTGGGCAACCTGACAGTCTTCTGTGATGGAATGACTGGCTGAATAGACAAGGGGACAGTGGTAGATGTTGTCTACCTTGACCTCAGCAAGCCTGTTGACACCATCTCCTGTAACATCCTCATAGGCAAGCCCAGGCAGTGTGGATTATATGAGTAGGCAGTGAGGTGCATTGAGAACTGGCTGAATGGCAGAGTTCAGAAAGTTGTGACCAGCAGCACAGAGTCTGGCTGGAGGCCTGTAGCTCACTTTGTTCCCAGGGGTTGGTGCTGGGTCCAGTCTTGTTCAATTTACTCATCCATGACCTGGATGAAGGGGAAAACCGCACCCTCAGCAAGTTTATTGATGATGCAAAGCCAGGGGGAGTGGCTGACAGACCAGAAGGCTGCGCTGCCATCCAGCGAGACCTGGACAGGCTGGAGAATTGGGCAGAGAGGAACATAATCAAGTTCAACAAAGGTAAGTGGAGGGTCCTGCACCTTGGGAGGAACAACCCCATGCTCTAGTCCAGGGCAACAGTATAGGCTAGGGGTTGACCTGCTGGAAGGCAGCTCAGCAGAGCAGGACCTGGGAGTCCTGGTGGACAGCGAGGTGCCCATGGGCCAGCAGTGTGCCCTGGTGGCCAATAAAGCCAGTGGGATCCCGGGGGACATTGGGACGACCATGGCCAGCAGGTGGAGGGAGGTGATCCTCCCCTCTGCTCTGCCCTGGTGAGGCCCCATCTGGAGTGCTGTGCCCAGTGCTGGGCTACCCAGTTCAGGAGAGACAGGGAACTGCTCGAGAGGGTCCAGCAGAGAGCTACAAAGATGATGAGGGGACTGGAGCATCTCCCTTGTGAGGACAGGCTGAGAGAGCTGGGCCTGTTTCCCCAGGAGAAGGGAAGGCTGAGAGGGGATCTTATCCACACATACAAATATCTCAAGGGCAAGTGTCAAGAGGATGGGGCCAGATTGTTCTTAGTGGTGCCCAGTGACAGGACAAGGGGTAACAGGCAGAAACTGCAGCACAGGGAGTTCCATCTGAGTATGAGGAAGAACTTCTTTACCTTGAGGGTGAGAGAGAGCTGGGACAGGCTGCCCAGACAGGCTGTGGAGTCTCCTTCTCTGGAGACATTCAAAACCCTCCTGGATTCAATTCTGTGCAACCTGCCTCAGGTGAACCTCCTTTAGCAGCGGGTTGGACTGGATGATCTCCAGAGACCCTTTCAGCCCTGACCCTTCTGTGATTCTGTGATATGGCTGCTATCTACTATGTTCTATAACCAGCCAGTGATGTAACCTCATTTTGTCCTTCTGGACATGCTGAACAGCCATTTCTATGATAAGATTATGAAAGGCAGTTGAAATTCTGTACCTGACAAGGGTATACAGGCACTGGTTTTAAAATCTGATTTATTCTTGGTTCATTTTTTTTGGACAGGGATGGTTAGTTTGCTGACTGGTCATTGCTCACAAGTGTAAGGTGTTGATGACTCACTATGACATGATGCTTAAGGGTTTTTTAGTATTGTTGTCTGATTGTTGTAATTGTAATTTAAAATCTAAATGAGGAAGGTTGCATTGCAGCTGCTTTGCTAATTAGTAGAGGGTTTCTTTTCAGTCCTGTGAATTTTGGGAAGGTTTAAGGAGCAGCTTTTGGGCATGATTGCCAGAAACGTGCCAAACAGTTTTTCTGTCTGCACACAAAACTTTATATCAATATGTAAATACACAACAGCTGTCTCTCACTTCCTACCGTTCCAAAACTGGAGGCCTGCCCTTGTGTATGAAGTAAAAGATGAAGCTAGGAGAACTGAGCCACAGATGGCAATTTTAATCTTATCTAGCAGATCTGCTGCACATACCTGCCTGCTCACTACAGTGCAGTTTGTAGATAATTAAACTAAGTTCAAATATGTTCAATGAGGTAAGAACAAGGGCCAGTGTTTGGATTGCAGGATGCATCTTGTGTGCATCTGAGAAGGTTACATTTGGCTATACTCGTAGCGCTTGACCTTGTGGCATGTTGCATGACTTCTGCAGGATGATAGAATAAAGGTGACCTGGCATACAAGCAGGAAAAACTGGCACGTGCTTCCCTTCTTCCATCTCAGGCAAGTATATAAGGCCTGGATATGTTTTGCCTGGGAGTTACTGGCTCCAGGCATAGCAACAGCCAGCTTTGTTGAAACAGCAATCTGAGCAAGGTGAAAATGGCAGGTGTCAGCTGAAGCAGACTCTGCTATAAGACTGCGTCACAAGTCTACCTCAATGCAAGGCCACTGCCATGGAAATCTATCACAAGGATTGGATTTTTCAGTAGGCAAATCAAGTGTTGGGCAACTGAGATAAATCTATTACTGTTCATGAATATTTACAGGATGGAAATTTTTATAATAACCACAATCTCTGGCTCCCAAGAACAGCAAGCCAGCTAGACAACTGAAATAGTACTGCCATCTTCTCACTCAGGTAGTTATTCATTAACATGGACTTTTTCTCCTTACCAAAGTTAATAGCAGGTAGCAACCATCTTGCAGGTGTCATATTCTTAATACAGCTGAGGTAGTCTAACAATATTTATTTATTTGTTGACTGGCTGTAGTTTAACAAAGAAAATTCTATTGAACTCCAGCCTTCTGTGACAAATGAGTGATAATATTTTTGCCATTTCTTTTCTATTCCAGTATTTTGCTAAATTTTCTGTTTAAAATCACCCATCACGGAGTTACTGCCAAAGTATTCTGCAAAAAGTCAACAGAAAAATTGTTTTGCCCCAGAATGACTCTCTTAATAGAGGAGCAAAGTTGTTTTCTTTTCTGATATGTCAATTATAGGTTATGTCTAACCTCCATTTGCCTGTATTGATGCTTCCTAGGTAATGAAAGGCTGCTTTTAACATTAATTGAAATTTCAATTTCAGCAGTCAGTAAATTCTTCAGATATGATTGTCCCCATATATGAG
Organism: Falco cherrug; assembly: GCF_023634085.1. Lineage (NCBI taxonomy): Eukaryota > Metazoa > Chordata > Aves > Falconiformes > Falconidae > Falco > Falco cherrug. The sequence continues at coordinate 72,019,935 of NC_073720.1, read as the reverse complement.
GAGTATATCCTCTTTGCATATTTTTTTCCTGTATTTTTATTTATTTCTCTAGAGAAGACGAGTGAGGAAGAAAATGAAAGAGAAGAAATCAATAGTCCAATGTATTTCAGTGGAAAACTAAATATCTGTCTAAATAGCCCATAGATACTGGCATGAATTCCTGAAGATGAAAAGTCACTTTCAAAAGCACCATTTTGAAGACTGCTTCCAAATACAGAAATCAGTGCAATGAAAGAGGACCTGTAAAATGCCTAAGAGCTCAACAGTTTTAGGTGACTTAGGCACTTAAGAGCCTTAATCTCTTTGAAAGTCAGTGGGTTTTAAACTCCTAAATCACTTCTATATTTGCAATTTGGGCTAACAAATCACGCAGAAGTCTCAAAGAATGCCACCCTTTGACACTGCAGCATCTGTGCAGGAGGACAGTGTCTCTTTTGTAGTGTATGATTCCTACATAACCACAGATATGGTTTTAAAGAGTTCTGTGAGAACTCAGGGGGGTGGGTGGGGGGGGTGTTGTTCTTTTAACACTTTTCTAAAAGCTTTAAGAACTAAGCCTGAATTCAGAATAATTCAGAAGGCAATAATGCTGCCTTCTCCATCCTGCCCTCCACTTGCACAAGAGGTGCAGAAGACAGGGTGATTGGATAGAATGCAATAAATGCAGATGTCTGAGGGCAGAGCTCTGGCCAAACACCACCTCATAATTACTTCCATGCATCACCTGTGTCTGCATTTAGAAAATGGAAATTTCCTATTTCTGTTTCCAATGTAATTCTGTTTTTTAAAAGAGAACAAACAAGAAAACCCAAAACCCACACCCCCAAAAAAAACCACAAAAAAACATACCCTTTATCAGGAGTTTGATAACATTGTTTTTTGCACTGCCTGTTATTTCAATTTGTTAATAATCTGATCTTTAAGCTGCTGAACTTCTTCTGGCCTTTCATTTTGGAAGGCCAAGTACATCATGAACAGAGCTGGCAAAAAACACGTTCAGAACCATCTCTAATTCTGCATCTGGCCATCACTGAAGAAATCCCATAAGGGAAGAAAAGAGATAAAGAAAATGTTCCATGTATGCTCCATGTATAGAACTGTATCAATCAAAAGCTGGAATTCAGTTACTTCAGTCACACGAGCTAGAATGGCCCAGTCATAATAGGGCAAATCTGGACTTACAAAATAAGCTTGGAGCAGCCAAGAGTTGCCTTCCTCCTTGTGTTGTAGGGCTGTAGACAGTCATATTCCTAAGAACACTGCCAAGTGAGAATCCCTGAAGTTTTCTTCTGGTCTTGGAAACCACACTGAAGTGGTTGGCTCATGCCCAAACATTGCCTTGCCTTGGAGCTGAAATCAGTCAAGGCACGCACCCAGAACTTGGACCTGGAAAGGATTCCTGGCATCTACACGTCAGGTACCATCTCACTTTTCAGTTAGTAATTTTGCCTGATTAGCTAGTTCAAATGAAATAATATCAAAATTTATGGTTTTGAAAACATATGTTCTTTTCAGGACCAGCATTATATCAAGAAGTATCCAAGGAGTAAGTACTGCTTTCAGTGAGAGGGTGACAGAGAACATGAAGTGTATGGTGAGAGGTTTGAACTTTTGTAAATAGGAGCATATATAAATGCAAATGTTTCTTTCATAATGTCCCAACACATTTTGTGGTCACAGTGCAAAACCTTTAAGTAGAAGTTTTCAGTTACCTGAGATACAGTAGTAACTCAGCAGAAGATTATTCCTCAGGCATGTTTGTGTGGCTCTCATGGGAACAGAACACATGCAAACCCACACAAACAGACACAGAGGTACACACACAGCACAGGGATGGCTGAAGTGGTATTGCCTCCAAAGATATTCTGTAGCATTTTTTTTCTGATCATTGTGTGACCACAACCGCTATGCAGTTTTCAGTCTTCCCCAAAAGTGGCTACTTTAAATTGAGCAGAAAAGACAGAAAATCTTAAACTGGCCTTTAAAAGTGTAGCCTGCAGGTATGCAGAGAATCAAATACAAAGAATCACAGAGAATACAAATTTACACTTGGGAAGAAAACCATTCAGGCTAACTAAAAAAGACTTACGGTACTTTCATTAAATATGTACTACCCATTTTCATGAGATTAAAATAAAAGACAAGGAAAAAGTTAGATTCAAAGTGAAAAGGAAGAAGGAAAGAATAAAGGAAGAGGAATGTTTACTTCAAGAATTAATTTATATAATCTAATAGTGCAAATTAATTTCTTTACAAAGAAATTAAGTTTTTAAGGACTGAAGGAAGAAATGAATCCTAAAGGAAATGTTTTGAAGATGACTGGGAAAGCATGCTTTTCTTGAAATTACATAAACAAAAGGCTTTTTAATGTTAAATATTCCCCATTTCTTCCTGTTTCTTTCTGCCATATACAATGATTCCTTCTGCATCAATCCATTGCATCAGCATTCAATTATCTGAAGGAAAGTTTGCTCTTCTGCAGGAAATGATAGGTGCTTCAGTCAGCTGACAGAGACAAATAAACCGTAGGCAGTGATCCATATTTTTGCTTCATTACTTTCAGTTTTATGTTTTTATTTCCTTCTTTTTAAAATCAGACTAAATCCAGGTCCCGAGCAGCGAGGTATTAAATTTTATGCAAAGCAAAGGAACTAACAGATACCTGGTGTTATCTAAACAAGGTTCCCTGCAGAGCTCTGTGCTCCTTATTGTTGATTTACTATGCTGATACATGACCTGGGAGCATGTTTTTGTTTTCAGACCATATTGGAAAGAGTAAGAGCATCAAGCTTTGTCCACTGGGGTGTTAAAAGGCAAGCAGAGAGATGGCAACAGGCAGGAAGGGCAACCTGTGGAGGAGCAGCAGGATGAGCATGATCCATCTCACTATGCTTTATGAGGCAAATTGACTGGTTGATGTTAGGGTGGAAAGTGAGTTTGCTTTGCAACTACTGGGAACAGCAGCACTTTCTGATGTATTAGAAACCACACTGGTACGAACAACCTCTGAAAAACAAGGGGAAACAACCATGCTTTGATCCTTTAAGAGACACAGTCAGATTTTCAAATGGTTAGACGTTTACTGTATAATTTTACAAACCCTCTTTCATTAAATAGATCAATACATTCCTTTAAATTTTTACTGCAGCCTGATGTAAAATGGAAGATGGATGGTGTATGTACTAAAGAGTAACCAGAAATTTAGGAAGACAGCCCTGTTCTTAATAGCTCCCTGTGTGTGAATGACAAAGTTTATTAGACCAGTGAAATTTTCCTGATCTCTGGCAGGTAGTCTACATCCCCTTAAGCAGGAAAAAAATCCAACCCTGTATTCTGTGATCCTGTTCCTGCAAGGAGCTGACCTCCTGGGCACGACAAAGAGGAGTACCATTGTGCACATGTCATTCATCTACCCATGCCCATGGAAAATGCTACAAAATGCCCACACGTTTTGTTCCTGCTGCCTATCAGGGCTTTTCAGGCTAAGGAGTGGTGGAGGTGATGCTCCTCCTTGGAAATATCGATTCTTTTTTTTTCCAAGAAAGAAGAATTATTCTCGTTTTGTGCTTGAAGGAAGGATGTTCCTCCCTTCCCTGGTTTCTTCAGCAGAACACATCTTCTCAAATTTTACACTCAGGAGCTAAATTTGGGAACATGATGTACCAGTAAAACCGGGAAGTACCTTGAGGAGTTGGTACAGAATACAGCAAAGTTAAAAAAATTATCTTTGATCTTAGGTGTTAGTTTTATTGCCATTCTGAAAGTCAGTCAGAATAATTATTAATTACTTAATGAGAAAAAATTTAAATTAAGAAATTGTATGGTTTATTTGTGCTTGCCCTGCAATTTCTAAATGGATTGTTGTTGCAGCATACCTATTTTCTCTGTGGTATTACAAGTACAGATTTTTTGTATATTTCCTGTCCCCAAAGTGTTGTGGGCTTTGGGGTAAACAGTATTATATACCTGTCCTAAATAGTGACTACATTAGTATCAAAATCTCTGAAAAGTAGGAAATTAGGGTCAAGTCCAAATTCAAATATTTTCTAAAGAAGGCTTACAGTCAAAACAGTCCCTGTCTCTCTTAGTGGTGTCCCAGATCCTCCCTCCTCCAACACAGGAGCTTGGTCTGCAAAGACTGCAAAGCCTTGTCTTCTATTAGGCAAAAAATTGAAGAAGGTGGTGCCAGTGAATTGTCATAGGAGAGACCAGCCCACCTGCAAACCCTTTACCTAGCTAGACTAGCTACTCCAGATATTTTTAACCAGCTTGTTACCAGTTTCCTTTTGTATGAAGATGTTCCACATGGAACATTATCTTTGCTCAGCCCCTAAGCAAACACTGTGGGTGAGTTTCTTGTAATGGCAGAAATATACTGTTGTGGTCCCTTTGAAGTCTTTCTCTGAAGTTTCTGGATATTGTAGTTTGCATGGAGTGCCAGCCTGTTGGTCACAGTGACCCTCTCTGGACTGACAAGACTGGCACATCAGCCAGGCAGCACATTTAACTTTTACTCTGAATAACTTTTTAAACACTGTTTTTTCAAAAAGTCACCATGACCTAGATAGTGTTTCAAGACTGGGAATCTGAGGAGCTGGAAGATAAGCCCATATAACCACAAGCTGGATCAGATCCCTCACCTATGTTCTTGAAGACGCAAAGTGTTTTGCAACCCAGCCTGACCTCTACTGGAAAATCTTACCTGCTGCCTCTACATTAATACTACCAATACGTAAAAGTAAATTCTAAGTCTAGTTGAGTAATATTTTCTCTTATGTCACTTACCAGTGCTTAGCTGATTCCAAAAAGATATTTATTCTGCATCACATGTATCCATGGTCTCCTCCCAAGTAACATGCTTCATCATATTTTGTGCTCAAATAACCCTGGCAATTCTGGCCTGTTTTTAAAAGTATACACAGTTCTGTTGATGTGTCTAAGCAGGGGAGGCCAGCAGCTTCCAAACTTGCAGAACAGCCTTTCTCAGTTGTTCTCTAGACCATTTCTTACAACAGGTGTCTAGTCTTTGCCTTTAATTGGCAGAAGGGTCTTTAATGGCACAAAATATAGGTGTGTCTGTGATAGCTACAGCCACACAACTCCATCAGTTCCAGACCAGTGTGCAGTTTCCATGATATATGGATCCCTTACACTACCGAAAGATCACTGGTGTTCTTTTGTAACTATGTTTTTACAGAACTTCATGGGTGTGAAAGATCGAATGACATGGTTCAATTTAAAGCCATACATAATGTTTTTAGAAAAAGAAGGTGTTCACCAAGAACAAGTGTTTTTTGTGTGATTAAGTTCATTTATAAAGTTTTATCTCTTCAAGTATTTACCAACACTGACTATGAAAAACATCAAATCAGATATGCCTAACCATGTTGGACATACCAAAAATATACAGTAACATGATTCTATTTACACTAGCATGAACAGGTAAATACTTCCCCTTGGGTTTTAAGATAAAAGTTTACTTTGGAAGCATTCACATATGGAATAATGGACTAGTAAAGCTGATTTGCAAAATCTGTATATTCTTATGTTATGAAAAATATGTTAAAAATTCAAGAAAATTTCTCACGAGTCATTCCTGTTATTCAAAATAAATAAATTTTAAAAAAATGTAGATCAAACACAGTGAAAAATCAATAGAGGTTAACGGTAGAAATAAAGATTGATACAAGGAAATGTGCAGTTTGCTAGCATGGGTCTATGGTCCTGCTAAAATTCACTGTCTGCCTCAATTTACTGTCATTAGCATGTTTGTGAAGAATGCAAATATCTGATATGAAATGTTTAATGTGGTAACGTAGACAGTGCAGGCTGATGTGTTTCAGAATTGAAACACATATTTGTATGGCATTGACGGTTAGCAACAGGAAATGTTATTTGATTAGGTTCCCATGACTACAGCTTAGTCTTTATGTGGATGCATGCTTTTGGTCTGTCTTTTAATGATGTGACCACTGTAACAAGCAGACAGAGGCTATGACACAAAAAGTTCACAGCTGTCAAGCCAGGATCTGTGAGTGGCTGTCTCATCTGCAGGAAAGTCATGTCATGGCTATTACAGTCTGTTTCCTAGCAAAGAAGCAGTGGCAGCTGAATAACAAAAAATTCACAGAATTCAAAAAAAACACTTTTTTTGCTGCAAAGAGTTTGCAAGCCTTGAACAATGCAGCTGACTTGTTGAGGAGGGTAGATTAGACTATTAGGACAGCTGGCCTTAGTGTGAGCTCAAGGAGGTTGCAAATCAGGCAAGGTTATTCAGAAAAGTGATTATAGAGGAATTGCTGCAAGAAGTTAGAAATGCTTTGGCTTTCTTGATTTAGCACAAGGTAACAAGCTTTATGCATGCTGGTTTTTCTCATTCAGATTCTTTGTTTAGCCTACAGACAGTTAAAATGATATGCCAGGAGTTTACAAAGATAGATCTGTTGATCAAAGAAGTAGTGTTCTTAGCGGGTACATCAGGTACACCAGCCCTCAAAAGGTACGATTTTGATATTGCTCGTTTGATACTGACATTTTTATTTTGGTCCTGCTGTACAATCCCACATCTTGGCTAAAGCATGGTGAGCATGACCTTTGTCTTTTAGACTTTTGATGCAAAGTAGCACTGATGACTTTCTGATGAGGTGAAGACAAAGGATACAGACTCAGAGCCTACTCTCAAAATGAAAGGAGTGAACCACATGATTATTGTGATCGTATATATAGGCACAGGACCATAGGGTAATAATTTAAAAAACAGAAAGACATTTTTAATCTGGCCTTAAGGATAAAAAGGAATTCAAGGTGACAGTGGGTGGTCTTGTTTCCTGGAAGGAAAGATCAACTGGGACCTTTTGACAGTTAGAAAGCAGGATTTTAGGAGGTTTTACAAGAAGGAACTGTAATAGTCAAGGAGGAAAAGACTAAGGCATTTCTTAGGATTCACAGTGAAGGTAAAAAGGAACTTGGCAATGAGACAGCAATAGACAGACTGCTAGATGAAGGACCTGATTCCCTATATGAATCTCTCACTTATGACCTTCATAAGCTTCAATGAAACTATTTTTGGTTTACGTCCACTCAAGCATCGACAGAATCAGATGTGTAGAGCTGTGGTAGAGAGAAGAGAGTCTTAGGTGAGAAATAATGGCAAAGTTTCTGATCAGAGAGTAGTGTGGCACTAAAATAAGCTTTCCCTGTTAAAATGCTGTGGATTAAGGGCTTTGATTTTTTGCCATATCAGTTTCTACCTGTTAAAATTTTACTAACTTGGTGTCATTAGTTCTTTCCAAAACCTGCTTCAATAAATTAGAATATCTAGTTACAATATCTTTTGATGAGAATAAAAGATATAAGAATTACCTGAATGTTACATTCTTAGCTCTGGTTTTACTGGTCTACCTGCTACCTTTTATAAAGGTAAATCTACTGAGTTAGTTGTAGAAGATGTCATATGATTTGTGTTTGAACAGCTTTACTCTGGGGAGCTTTACCTCTGCATGTATTGATGAAACAAATGAGGTTATTGACAATATCACTGATACTACAAAACTTCTTAACTAGCATCTGTGAAGTTCACTGAACTAGGTCAATTATATTGCATGAACAGTACACATCATCATTTAACAAGACTATAGACAGCACTTTGCACTATAATTAATATGGTCATCAAGTCAACATTCCAATTCTAATTCTTTCTTAGTAAGAGCATTTGTAAATCACAGGGTTTGCTAGACTTGTCTAAACAGAGTCCTCTGAATTTAAATGATGCAGTCACCCTATCAAGATTTCTGCATGATGTTTAGGAATGCCTTGAGCAATATCCAGCCTCAGAAGCAGCTCTAGCTCTAGCAATCTTTGGTTTTGGGGTAATCCTGGAGGCTTGAAGTGCAGGTGAGACTGTTTCCTGTTCTGATGCATGGTGGTGCCAGGCTCAGTGCTGGCATGTGTGCTGCCCATGCTTTAGCTCAAAAGCCCAAAGTCAGCTGGAACTAAAACTTAGGAATACTTTATGGAGCATTATGAAGTTCAGGTGGGGATGGACTGTACCATCCCCCACATAGGAGCTGCCCCTGAGTTTCACTTAAACTAGAATTAATAGAAAAAGTTGTCCATGACACACATAGCTCCAGCAGGGTTCCCTGGTGGAATAATTTGCTTAGACTTTCTAGCTTCTTCGGAAAGTGGTTTGCAGTAAAAGAGGTTTGTATGACGTTTTTCCAAGTTAGTGTCAAGAGCTGTTTATGTAACTCAGCATGCTCTAAGATGAGAAATCCTAGTAATTGAATAAATAAAGGTCAACAATCCAAACTAGATTAAAACTTGGGGATATATGAATCTTTAATGATTCCATTCTCCAAAAGTTCAGCTATAGGTGCTCCTTCAAATGCTTTTCTGAAGAAGATGATAGATGAAAGTCCAAGAACTTAGCATTTGTCATAAACTGCAGTTCTTAATGAAATGTTGTGCTAATACAGGCTCCAAAAGCACCACAAAGTCACAAGGAATATGGGGTGTAGCACAGGAACCAGAGATGCAAGGTATATCACAGCCTAGATATATTCAGAGAGACCTACTGAAGGAAAAATTTTTTTCAGGTGTCTGGGAAATTCTGTGTCTTCTGTGGATTATGCATTTTTCAGTAGTTGAACCAGGACTCCTTTCTCCTCTGCACCATGCTCAGGGCCCATACGTTTCTCACTGCCCATTCTGTAAGTCTGGAATGAATGCCTTTCTAATTCTATGACTCTAATTCATCAGTTCTACCTGTCACAGATAAAAGATATCTAATATCCAAGCCTTCATGCCTGCTGGCCATTATGATATTTTTTAGCAATTTTTAGTTTTACTAAAGACCCTGCCTAGTGGGCTGCTAAATTTAGTGTTTTATACTAACACTAATAACATGACTGACACAAAAAAGGAAACTGACTGTCCAAAGCCAGCAGTGCTTTTTGAAATCTCTGGCTGGATCTGTAGGGCAAGAGAGATTTTAAGTAGATAATAACATTAAATATGTAATAGAAAATGTTTATACACATATGTATTTTACATGAGATAAATAGATCAGATAAAGTTACTTTAATAAAAGTTTTTTCAGAAAGAAAAATTTGCTGGTGGTATACCACACTAGGAGCAGAGTCTGAATAGGACACATATCAACAGTGTTCCAAGTATAAAGGCAAGGTGTCAGTAAGGTGAGCGGAGCACTTTATCCAAACGCCAAATGTCAGATTACTGAAAAAACATTTTGAGGTGAAATGAAACTTAGTAAATTATCTCATGTGGACAGCTTGAAAGGTATAAATATTACCTGAAGTACAGCCCCAAAAATCTGAATATTCATTGCCCCATGGGAGCATGGTGCTTGTGACAGGAAAAGCTGCAGTGATTTATGATGGTGATCTAATTGCATTTGAAATAATTCATATTAAAGAAACCAAAGAAGGAAAAAAGAATCCAAGAGAAACTTAGGAAACTATAGTCTTAAGGGTCAGCTTGACATGTTGCTCTCCAAATTAAGATAATAAGTTTCTTTTGCAGAAACTGAACTTTTCAGCCATAGAAAAAGCACTCCAGTAAGGTCACTACAAAACACAACATGTTGGTTGTTATTAACACTGATTGACAATCACTATCAATAATAACTGCCTAGAAAATATATTGCATTAGGGACCGTAAAAGAGTGGAGCATTTGTCTATCCAAGGGATGAAATGCAAACATACACACACAGAGGAAATCAGAATGAAGTTTACTTCAGACCTTATCATTTCATTCCAGTGCTTTTTTTCTTCTTTTTGCTTGTTTTGGGATTTGTTTTTTTGGGGGGTGGGATGGATTGGTTGGTTGATTTTTTTTTGTTGCTGTTGATGGTGTTTAAAATAAATAATATAGGTGGAAAAATAAGGTCTAAAAAGCATGGATAAAGTGTGCATTGTGTATAATTTATTATGCGAGATGCTTGTTGTAAAGTTAGTTTACACTGAGCATCACTTCCCCCGCCCTCCCACCATTCCAAGTACTCACTTGTAGACTTAACGTTCTTTCTTGGGCACAGAATGAAGTTATTACTAGTGACAGCAAATAAACCCTTAGTATTCTCAGCAGTATAACAAAACAAAGGTAATACACTATTTCATTCCAGTACCTGCATAAGATGTTGTTGGTTTTTTTTTTTAGGAGGGAACATGCAGACCAATTTGAAGACAGTCAGCACATGATAACCATACTTCCCTCACTCACTTCCGGAATTCCTTGTCAATCCCACTATCAAAATTTCAGGTGAACTTATAATAGTAATAGTAGCAGTAGTAAGACAATGAAAATTTACAGTGAACCAAAACCAATAACATGTCAATTTCATAGGAAGCAGAGCACAAGTTCTTTGGGTTAGAATTTACCCATGTTCAAACAGGCTATTCTTATGAGGGTGCCCATGGCACAAATACTACAAACTAGAAAAAAAAATACTCAAATACAAAAGTGATCATTTTCCCAAACTGGCTAAAGTGGGTTTATTGGAAAAAGGAAAGATTTGATACTTTATCTACATGAGGTGCTTTCTAACCCATAATTAAGGGGTTCCTGTGCAAAAGCATCATCATCAGTACACCTAATAAATCACTGGAGCCAACTGTGATGATTAATGGCAAAGATAAATGAGGCAAAAGGAAATGCCTATTCCAATGTTTGTAAGGTTTAGGAGACATGCACTCAGTGTAACAGGGTCATATATTGTAAAGGAGTGGGAATAATATACATAGTAAAAATATACCATGAAATTTTACCTAACAGAAAATGTTGGCCATGTCAAACATAGATAGATAGGTTGCTAGATAGACAGATAGATATATAGATATAGATATACACAACTTAAGGAGAAAATTTGCAACAATTGCACTGGCAGGAAGAGAGATTGCTTAGTGAAAAGTATCTCTTTGTGTGCAGTCCCAGCATGACTACTGTTCCCACTGATCAGTATCTGAAATCTAAGCCACTTGTGTTTCTCTTTAATTAGATACAGGCATAACATCTGTAACAACAGGAGGAAGAATTGAAGAAGTATGAGAAACACTGATAGTTCTGTTCACATCTTACCCTTGCATAAGCAGGCATAGCTCAATGGTACCCTACCTGCATGCACACACGTTATAGGGTTTTCTGTAATTCCCAGTTTCTATTAAAACTAAATTTATGATAAGCAACAACTGAGTTTCTACACTACATTTCTGTGAACTCTTCTGTCAGTTGTATCAATTACAGGCTAGTAAAAGTTGTTTAAAACCATCCAAAGTTATTTGTTCAATGGCTGTATTACCTACACAATGAATTCTGTAAATATTTGATCAACTCTAATTTTATCAGTAATAAATATACTGTGTTTAACACTCCCAAAAATATATATCTCTTTTCAACTATAAAAACTGTTATTTATAGTAACTGGAGGTCAAAATATACCTGGAATAGAAAAAACCACACACTTCCAAATTCATATGGTCAGAAAACTGGATTCTCTACAGCTCTAGACAATAACTTTGTAACAGTAACTGCAAATATTCAATAACTCTAAGATCTGTAGAGACTCCAGTGTTCTTTCTTGATCAGACTCTGCTGATCCCTGGCTACTTTTTCACAGTTCCATTTCAGTGAGTTCTAAAGCCATTAAAGAAATCAGTAGATTTAACAGATAATGTTTATGTTGTCATGTCTAGCTCCACCCATAGATTTCCTTCCACAGACATTTTTGAAAGAAGTGATCAAATTTTGGTCAAATCATCTGTTACACAGGTTATGATCATTTTCTCTGGTTTAGGATCCATTCCATTTGATTCTGGTTATATATCATTACTTTTTTACAATGTCCTCGATGCTGACACTGTGATTTGTGGTTACCTTCTGTAACTTCTGTTCAGTTTATGTTTAATAAACAAATAACAGTTACAAGGAAAATCATCTATCCAGCCTAAAAATTTAAACTTTATTCGAACTGCTAAGCAAAAATATGTGACCTTCTTCCTCTTTAGTACATTTTATGAGGCTTTAGATGTATTTGGAATGTTTTTGGAAACTTATCCATAATGTAAATTATCAATAGATTACTTCAGAAAATGTATGAGACCACAGGAAAGTGGGCACATCAAAATTCACTGCCTTTTTAAAGTCCATTGATCAATGTAATGATATTTTAATTAAACTGCTATCAATTTAAGATTAATTTTCCCTAAAAAGCAGTAGTACTAATTTTTCTTATCTGGAAATGTCATGAAGTGTTGCCCATTCTAACCCAGACAAACTGAAGGAAAGCTCAACCTGCAGTTTGTGTATCTGGAGCATTTAACACATTCTTCACTCAGACATCACAGACTAGCAGAATTATTGCAAACAAGCTGAAATTTTAAAAATATTGCCTAACTTGCCAAAAGTCAGAGGGTGACAGTAGCAGCATTCAGACTCCAGATTCACTGGCAATTCAATATAAGAGTATTTAGTATACATATTAAGCAGTGGATGTATCAATAGTACAGGTATACTGTGTAACCTGCTGATTTTCTATTACAAATGAACTTGTGGTACAGCTTTCTGGATTCTACCCACAAGTGTAGACATTCTATTGGCGATAATGTCTATTGCATTAAACGTTCATCACATGTTCATACTCAGTACATAGTACATCCTTTTTTCCTAGGAACCTGCCTTCACAGAACAAGAAGAAAATCAGAGACCAAGAGCACACTTTGTCCTCAAGGAAGACATGGTGATGCCACTACCATGAAGATGCTGTTATTATGCAGTCTTTTGTAATTTTTCTTGCTAAATTAAAAGTAATTGTTTTACTAGCTAATTTAGTTACCTGTGGGATGCATCCGAAGGTGCCAGTGCAAAGCCTGAATTCCACTCCAGGTGGTGTGGAGCTGATAGAAGGGCAGAAGGATTTTTGAATCCGTAAGACCAATATATCTGGCTCCATTACTCTATAGTTTGACTAAATACCATAAGAATAAATACCCAGTTTTTGTGGTTTGAAACAACGTGAGCTCACATTATTAAAATTATGGCTGGATAGAAGACAAAGATCTGCAAGTCCTGCAGATCGTTCCTTCCAGACTTTCCTGGTGAGAAGCCAGCACTACACCCAGGTTCTGAGGTAAAACTCTGAAACTGCTGCAGCTCTTTCTAGGAGTACTGAATGAACCTGCAGCTCCCAAACACCCCTCAGAAAAGTCTCCCAAAACAGCTGTATGCCATAGTTAAGCAGGAATCACTTCACTGGCCAGTTACATGAGTTGTTCTTGGGAGACAAGAATAAGGGAAACAAGTATTTTTCCCTCAGATCATGGTGTCGACAGTACAAGCTGTATCTTTGGAGAGATGCATCAGTTAGTATAAATCCACAGTACTAGGTCTTCAGCTTTTCAAAGTGCATCAAAATCCTTCCTTTTATTGAAGAAACAGCATGATGGAATCTGCAACCTGCTGTGGCCATGTATTCCTTTACTTATATAAGGGAATCACCTGCCTGAGGAAACCTGGCTTTGTATGGCTTCCAGATAGCTTCTCCTGCCTGAAACATTACCTTACCTAGAAATATTTCATTGTGGTAGCAGCACCAAACGAAGCAAACAGAACAATCTACAGTGACTCAGCACAGACTAGGACAGAAAAGCAAAAAATCAACATGTATCTGGTATGTTATAGGTACTTGTAAGTATGGCTTGTCTCTCAGAGGCTTCACATTTGTTCAATTAATCGTTTTCAGACTGTATTCTCAGAAATAACTGAAAAAGTGAGTGTATTTTTAGGTATCAGACCCCACAGAAGAAAATATACTGTGCGTAGGTAATGCTAAGAGTTTTTTTGATAGGTTTCTTTTTGAACCAGTCTTCTTTCACTACAAATAAATAATCCGTGTTCCCTTTCATTCTGCAGAAATGAGGCAGCAGGAGCTCTTTAACCATCATCTGGCCTATTTCAGAGCTCCAGCTCCTTTGGGTTCTGCCACTGCTGGCCCTGAGTAGTAACAGGAATGAAAACAGCTGCCTAGCAGGGAAGTAAGAGATCTGGTGGACTAGGCACTTGTAGTTAATCTCATTATTTTTAAGGTAACTCCATAGAATTGCTTTGGTATAGAATTAATAGATATACCACTTAAAATGTGGTTTTAAATTAAGATATTGAGGGGCTTGTGCCAACACTCTTAGTGATGAGCAACACTGGCCAGTGCTGCTGCAATTTCCAGGTGGTTTCTCATGGTCAGCAGTGGTATAGCTGTGGCTATAGTCTAGTCTCCCTAGTTTCCCTGTGGCTGGTTCTAGTCTTCCTTGCCACCCTATTTGGAAAAATCAAGAAAAGACAAAACTAACTAGGTAAAGCATTTTAGTACTTGCTCATCAAATGTGTATTTTTAACCAAAAGAAGTACGCAGAGAACTTGATTGTAAACTTCCTCAGTAATACTTCTTTCTGACTGCAAAGCACATTGACAGAAGACACCGTTGTGAGTCCCAGTAAGTAATTATGTGTTTATACTATGGCACTTGCCTCATAAACTGCTTCCCCAGTTGAACTAAAAGCAAGTATTTAAATGGTCAGAATGCAGTAAAAAGCAGGTTTATTTTGTCTGTGTTAGACAGTGGCTTCTATTTAGAATTGTCAGACCAAAAAAATATGCACCTGGCTTGTTGACGTGCAAGCTAGATACAAGTTTAATTTGGTAATAAATAAATAAATAGATAAATAAATAAATAGATAAAAAAATAAATAAAAAGAATAAGAAGAAAAATAAAGGCAGCGACTGCAGGAGATTTCATTAGAACTAAACCACAAAAAGAAGACAGATAAAATGTTTGTTCCTACCACCACAGAAAGATGTCATTCATACCTTTACCTGTAAAATGTCAACTTGCATTTTTAAGCTAAATTTAAATTTAACTCCTTAAGATTCTGAAATGCTTTGTCATCCCACCTTTTGGTTTTGGTAACTAGGATCACAAGCTGAAATAAAATTATTAAAATAAAATAAACAAATATGTTGCAGAGTATTTGACTGAACAAGTATAAATCCAGTGAATTCAGAGTTACGTTTAAACTTCAGGATCATGCTTTTTTAAGAGAAAACATATGCTTAAACTCATACCTCAGATTTTGGAATTAATGACCTCCAGCAGCTCCTGCTAACTTTAATTAGTTTAGTGTAAGATGTGTGATTCATATGTCTCAATCATTTCCTCTGTAGATATGGTCCTATGAGGTACAAAAGCACTGCATAGGCGGTATACACTGCAGGCAGAACCTGGGGTTGTTTTGGATATTGCTGGCAAACATTTCCCCAGGATTAAGGGAGATTCATTGCTCAACTGTTTAATTGTGATTCCTTTCTGAAAAAGAAAGTGGAAGAAAAGAGTAAGCTTTTCAGATTAAACTGAAGACTATGTAGCACAATGATAAGGATGGGATTTAACACTACCCGCATTTTCCAAACACACACCCTTCCACTGGCATCTTTCAGCCAAATCTCAGCAGTCCTCCCCAACTTGTTTGTGTATGGACCCTGGGGTAGTAGTTTGCTCTCTGGGTTACTCTATAGCAGCTCAGTGTTGCAGCTACTGTAGAGCCAATGAAGACAGCATATTTTAAAGCCATTATAGACAGCATATTTTATAATCTATTATCATGGTAAGTCTGAATATTGCATTTAAAACTATTTAAATTATATTCTGATAAATTATGCATCCATTAATGCAGTTAACTCTATTAACACCTTAACAAAAAACTGATGGAATAATTGAATTATTGATAAGCCACTTCTACATGACTACATGAAATTATAGCTAGGAGCAATGCAATTTAGGGATATGAACTTGTCTTTTTGAATCTTGGTTTTCATTCTGTAAGATATCTCTACACATGAAAGGATTCTTAAGCACATGTTTAGGTAACTTCCAAAGCTGAGAGAGATCCCAGTCAGTGCATAAGGGAAAAAGAACTTGTAGGAATAGCATTAGTGATTCAATAGGTGGCATTCTTCATTATTGACTAAGTGATTCAGCCTAGTGCAAAGTATTGAAGGGCTCATTTTTCAACTGAGGTGTAAACCAAGGGTTCCCAATGACTCTTGGCTTTTATAGCTCTCATGGCAATTTGAAGGAACTTGTGCTGGGGAAAACTATGTATCAGCTGGGCTTTCATGCTGTGCTATTTGGGTAATACTCCATTTCAGTCAGCGGATAGTTCTATAGTGTAGTGGGAAGAATTATATGGTCTAAAGATGTTTCAGCTGTGGATGAAGCAACTCCCAAGCACAGTTTCTACTTTAGCACAGGCCAGAGAGCAGTCTCAATAACCACTTTGCATGAAACTACACCAGCCTAGAGAGAAAGCTGCCTGAACAGCAGATGTGTGGCCCCAAGGATGAGCCCTCACACTGTTCAGTTTGCTGGCTGAGGCACAGCTCATCAGGAGAGGAGTTTTGTAATATTGCTGGATTTAGGACCCTCCAGAGCACTGCTGCAAGCAGCCTTTCCAGGGAAATGGAAAAGCAGCTGCTCTGAGTACTGCAGCATTGTAGCTCACAAACATAACCCATATTTGTTAGGAAAAGATTATTAAAGTTTCATGCTAATAATGCTGGTTATTCTTCAAATACAAGAACTAAAGCTGTCTGTATAATGTCTGTTCAAACACATTAATGGTATGGTATGGTATACCAGGTACAATCGCATTCTATCTTTCCTGCAATAATCAAGCCAGTTCCTTACCATGTAAGCAGTGGCCCTTCATGGTCCTTCAGTTTGCTCTAAGTACCAGCCCAGACACCAAATTATTTTCTGGTTAATCAATTTCTTCTTAGATTTCTTCCTATCATTAAGTTCAAAATACTGCTGCACTTACACCCCTCACCCTGAAATGTATTTTCAAGGACAGTTTCCTTGTACTTCCACTGTGTCAGTGGTAATATCATAGCGTTTAACTGAATCTTATTATGAAAGGCTGTCTGCAGGACAAGACCTTTTTCCATCTTGACCCCTAAAAAAGGTTATTCAGGTTGGATTTTTAAATATTTTAAATCATTTTGGCAGTTGCCAGGGCATGCAGCTATGACAGGGGGCAGTGGGGGGTGGGGCGTAGTCGTGTTGTCCAACTTGAAAGTGAACCTGGAAGCAAGAAGACAAATATTCCTCTGCTTTCTGCTTCGCACAATCATTTCACTAGTGCTTGCTATTACAGAATAATCTCATGATCAGTTTGCAAACCTTGCAGTTTCTCAGCAGCAGGGACATTGAATAAAGTCACTATGAGTCACAGATGATGCAGTTTTGCAATTGCATTAGACAGTCTCTACAGGGCATCTGAAAAGTACGGTTCCACTGCTCTCTCATTTTTCCCTGCCCACTGCACCAGTATTAAAGAAGTAACCTGGTCCAAGATGTTATACTGCATTAATGTTCTAATTTCATGCTGCCTAGTGCCTTCCCACCTTAAACACAGGAAAGCAGCAGAACAAAAGTGGAGGTGGAAAGAGTAGTGTGACAGTCTTGCAGTAGACAGACTTAGATGGCCTTGAAGGTAGTAGAAAATTACATCTGAACCTACTCTATTCAGGTCATCTGCCAGTCCATATTCTGAAAATACATCTCTCAGTTACACTTAATTCTATGCCATCATGAGCTGCTGCCAAAAGTTGACAGCTCAGATCCTTAAATATGACCTAGTGGACAGTGAGGAAACAAGGCCAAGAGGAAACAGAAAAGTAGTGGCATCCTTTATAGCAGTTTGCCTACATTATGATTGAAGAAAGTGAACACAGCAACACTTTTTCTGTTCTGCTCTTTTATACTATGGATTGATGTTATGATATATATAAGTTGTGCAGGACTTCAGGTCCCATTGCCCTTCACTTCCTCCCACAACAATGCCACAGGTTGTACGGCTTTGCTTTTATCATGATATAGGAATGGATCCAGAGGAATCGGTTGTAGGTTTTTCTGTGTTACCTTTCACAACTAACATACCACAAGGTCAGCCACAGATTGGCCAAGGCTTATTCTGTAGAAGAAATCCTTCTACAGAAGGGAAGAACTCATTTAAAACACACATTGTTAAAGACACATAAGGAGGAACAAGATATTTAAGTAAAAATTGCATTTTTTCTAACATAAGATATTATTCATGACCTAGAATAAAAAATATATATAGTAACCACAAACATAATGTACTTCAAAGATTTGTTTCTGTTAGATTTAGCTGCGATTCTAACAGCAGCTCTGGAGACCCAGAAGCAGGCTCAGGGCTGATACAAGTCCATGTAGTTACACAGGCATGCTTGAGCTACTGCATTTAAAAAATGAAGTGCATCATTTCAGTGTAGCTGAATTAGGGGCAAAAAAAATGGTTTTAATAGCTGGAAAAGATGTATTTCTTACCACTGGGCATGTCTGGCTTGGTACACGAGCCCTCGTCCCAGCAGCAGGCGTATGACAGTGTGCAAGTATCTGTGTACCAATCGCTCCTGTGATGCACACCAAGATACATTTGGACAGATGCAGGGAACTGGCACAGGGCAGCATACTGGCAGTAGCATACTCAGGGACATATTTCCTACTTTTCCCTCCATGTCAAAGGGCAGGCTTGGAGCTGCCAAGAGCGGGGTCCAAATCATGGCTGGTGCCAGCTAAGGGTAAGGAAGAGGGAAAGTCTTCAACCCCTTTCATGCAGGAAGGTGCAGTGACTGTCCAACCTTCTTGCCTCTACTATAGGAGCTGCTAGCTTGCCTTCCTGCTCTTCTCACCACCTCAGCTCAACCCTTCAGCCTTCTGCTTCCCTTTCCCTTCCTGGGGTAGATACAAGCTTCAAACAGGTAGTGCCTGCGTTTAATTTTGCTTGTAGTGCATGAAGTCCACAGTCAGTACCACACTTCTTTTATTTTTAATGTTGGCTGAATTTCTTTCTAACTAAGCATGATATAAAGTTTCCTGTCTTGGAATGTCTTCTGCTTGTATTTCCCTTGCCAACATTTTTAATATCTCAGGTGTTGATTGGCAGTGGGATGTCAGCCTTACTGACATAATGATCTCAAATCAGTGTTGCTATTAATGAAAATTAGCTACTGTGGCTAGTTAGCACAACACAAACAACAGGATGTGTCAAAATGTTAGCAAGACACAAGAAAAGCCAGGGTAAAATACAGGCAGAAAATGAAATTGCTCATGTGCTTGATGCTGAGCACTTGAGTATCTCACTGTACTGCTGCTGCACGAGTAATTGGACTGAAAAAAACATTTAGTCTCCATCTCACTGCACAAAGCATGGTAGTGTTAAACCAAGGAGAGAGCTACAGTCAGCACACCTTGGTTTCAGACAGGACCAGGGAAATATCTGAAACCTTTCATATAGGAAAGAAAGAGAACATAAGGCACACTGTAATTTTGGAAATATTTTGTAGTATGAGCACTGCCTTTATTTGTTCTGTGTTTACATTTGGCTCTGTCTGGCAGCATCCAGAAACTTATTTGTGCCTTTAAAACTATTCTTTCCAATCACAGTTCGGTTCTGAAAGAACTTAAAACGAAAAATCTGGGGGAAGAGATTCCAGTGCAACCCAGCCAAATGAGCACTATGCAGTGTAAAGTAAGCTTGTCCAGTAGGATTGATTTCCAAGGAAAATAAGTATGAATATAAAGGTGATATGTATCAAAAGATATATTGCCACCAGATAAATACTAATGCCTAGAAAAAGACTACATATTTCACTGTCATTTACAAAAAAAAAAAAAAAAGTATTATTATTCATTTTAATGAATTAAGTTAGAGTAAGTTAATGATGATTCACAAACTCAATAACCGTCACACAAAAGGACATTTTTTTAAAGTATTCTGTATTAGAATTTAGAGAGCTTGTCGCAATGAAATATGAATGATGTCAAATATGCACTGAAGAATGGTGAATGAGGTTACAGGAAAGTCACATGCAAAGTGATGCTTCTGACAAGATACAGTATTTGGAGCTGGAGCCTTTAAGTATGCATCTTAACAACAAGTTCCATTCAAGCACCGACAAGTAAAGTGCTCTCTAAGACGAGATGTTCAGGAGAGTTCAGCACCTATTTGTTCCTGAAGAAGTCATTTTGACAGTATTCAATGCTGAAGTGAGTTGATAGGTGCTGAATGCTTTCCCACTGGGCATGGATGTGTAAAGGAACAGCCTCCTCTCTCCCCCCCATCTCTCTCTTACAATGAAATAAACATTACCTGCCCTCCCCCAGCCAAATGAAACCCCACAAAACAAAAGCCACACAGAAATCCTTGATGAATTTTCTTTGCAGAAAGACAGCTGGCAAAAACATTTTGTAAAAGGCTTCACTGTTTCATGTCTGCTTTAGTTAGTCACATCTAAATTGTGTAAAACAAAAAGTCAGTTATCCAGAGTTCAGCAAAGTTCTTTGCATCAAAACCTATTGTGATTTGAGACCTGGCAAAGAATGTGCTAGGATAGGAAATATGAATTACCTGAACTTCCTTGGCACTGCAGACTCTTGAAATAGAATACGTACCATACAGACTCTTCAAAGACAAGTGCATAGCACTGACCTTATACTAAGGACTTCAATATGATCACCAATTGCTTCTGCAGCAGTCAACAGTATTTATAAATCTAGCACCAAGTTTTGTTTTACTCATAGGAATTTATTGTTTCATTGACTGAATTCTTTTATTGTATTTTTTTTGTAAATAATTTTGTAAATTATTTATCTTGTATTGTTTTCTTTGTTATTAGCAACTTGCATAGAGGAGTAAATAATTTGTTTTTCTACTCAAAAACATACACAGACCTTTACAGTATCTACCAAGGAATACTTCAGAATACTTTTACTTCATAATTTAGCTACCTTGTAATTGAAGGCATATGAAGATGAGGCCAGCTGGATATTCATGAAACAGTTCAGCTGGGGTGCCAGGCTCACAAAGAAATGTTGGACAAAAGAACAAAAGAGCAGGAGTCACTTAGTAAGTGCAAGTACTCATAAATGTACATCTGGCACAATTCATTTTTATTTTTATTTTCTGACTGTGTCCTCATGATGCACAATATTTAAGTCTTTGAGGACGCCTTCCAACCCTCTAGATTCTGCAGTCAGATTTATACTTGCAGTAACTTAGAAAATCATGTAATTCCCTCCATCTGCCTCCTGTCTTCCAGGACTGTTTTTCCACACAGGAATAGTCTATGGTGCACAAAGTTAAGCCTTTTTGGTAAAGATATAAAGACATAAGCATTTCACTGGGAAATCCAGAGTACAAGTGGTATATATCCGTCATAGCAACATTTCTAAAAAGACTCTTCATGTTACAACTACTGAAACTATTCAATGGATAGGGATCAGGAAGACAGATTCAGTTTTGACACATCATTAACATAATTGCCTGGTGTGCATTAAGAACTCTAGCAATAGGCAGCAGAGAGAACATCTGGCAAGACAACCTTTGACCTGTAAAACAGAAGCAACTCTTTCATGACAGCCAGTGAGAGATAATAAATGTGGAGCTCCCCACGTCATTTGTAGAGAGTCACTCTTCCAACCATAAGAACACTTTTGAAAAGAGGATCTAACCTCCCAGCTGTCCTTGTCTTTTCTGCTAATGTCCTCTTTCACATCTCTGCCCTAAGTCACTGCTCCAGGATATGGGAATAGTAAAGTTAGAACAGATTTTGATGAAACAATTTCTGTCTTTCAAAGCCACTAAAATTTACTGTTTTCTCATTCCTCATTATTACATTTTCAGAATTCCACAGAATGTAGTAATTTTTCCTTCTTTTTTTTTTTTTTTTTAATGTAATTTTTTGGCAGATGTTTTGAGAAGCATTTGATAAAATCATATTTCTCTCTTTCTCCTCCTTAAAGGTCAAAGTGGGTTTTGTGGATCCATAGCAACTTCATTTTTCCTCAAAGGAAAAGTGTACCACTTTTGTGGATGGGTACCATCTGAGGAGAAAAAAATAAGGAAAAAACCCAAACAAACAAACTGGAGAGAACGGTCCTGATATTTCTAAAGTTTTTCACTTTTGTGCAAAATACCAGTATCTCTGTGAGCATGCATTGCCAATTGGAGGACAGTTTAACTCCTTGCTGGAATAGTGACATGCCACTTGAGATAGCATTAAAACATCCAAGATACTGATTTATACCTGTTCAGATGCCACAGTAAAGGATTTCATTTACATTTCTCAGTCTCATAGTCCTCAATTATTCTGTGCAGCTCAACATAGCTGAGCTGAGAA
The DNA here is from genome assembly GCF_023634085.1 of Falco cherrug. Taxonomy (NCBI): domain Eukaryota; kingdom Metazoa; phylum Chordata; class Aves; order Falconiformes; family Falconidae; genus Falco; species Falco cherrug. Next base: position 71,997,662 of record NC_073720.1, on the reverse strand, counting down.
ACAGTTCTCTCAAATAAATTTGGTTTCCTTCTTGTCTAGGCAACTTTACGGTTTCTGTCACTGAACCTTTGGGCCCTAAGAGCACATGGATGCATCTGAAGGTGCTTTTAGATTGCAGAAGTGGTGTGACATTGGGGTCTGACTCCCTGTCTTCCTGCTGAATGTGTTCCCACCTGTGAGAGGGAGAAGTATTTTGCCTTCCAACAGAAAACAACCTGCAAATTCACTGCTGAGCCATGGAAAGAAATAATGCACGTCTCCAGGCACTGCAGCTGAACTCACCTGGGAGCTGCAGAACTGGGTAGCTCCTCCAGCCCTCACCAAGAAGTGATTTTCTTGCATGTTCCTGAAGAAGCCATGCACATCTTGGAAGGAGATATGTATATTTCTTACCTGCAGGCCACAAGTGCCTGCTGTTGGGTATGAAACCCCAGGAACAGTCACCATGGCCTGGATCTGAAGTGCACTAGGATAAACAGCTTTAAAACTTGAACTCTGAAAACATATTTCTGTTGCATCTCTTGCCATTGGTTGTTTTAGAGCTGCCAACAATTCCTACTTATTTTGTAATGTGCCTAAAGAGTTTCAGCAGCTACAAAAGAGAGTTGCAAAAAGTTACATTATGGGGTGATGCACTTCACTCATAAGGAAGAAGCAGTAATATGTTTATTGGTATAAAGCAGTGATTTAACAGAGTTTGATAGTAAATGTGATAGTGGTTTAACAAGTTTCAGTGACAAGGTACACTCAAGCATTTACTGCTCAGAGGACAGGGTCAGACAAAACTGTCAGGGAGACCCTCCTGTTAAGTCATGAGATTCAGAAAGGACCTCCTTGCGTTCTGAACTCCTTCTCAGACGGGACTTCAGGCACAGCTAGATCTAGACCTAGTCTCAGGCTTGGTCAATGGTTTCTGTCTAAAGGATATAAATGTGGGCACAATCAATCCCTTACACCACCTGGCTAAGACTTCAAAGTCTGGCATGCTGTTAATCACTTAGCGAGACTCTGTTGTGCCAAGGAATCTCTCAGCCTGGAGGTGTAACCCTGGGGGTGTCCCTGCTCGAGTGGAGATCCTGCATGCAGCCCTGCCAGGCAGGAGAGCCCAGGGGCTCGGGGCTGTCCGCTGGGCATGGAGTCACAGAACGGACCCATAGTGGTGTTTGCACACTGACTGCAGGAGTTAGTTTCCCTCACGCTTGGCTTGAGTTGGACTTGGACCAGCTCTGTGAGGTGGGCACAGTGGGATACAGCCATCACAACCCCAGATTCATTCATTATGACATTATGACAGCCCCTGGTGGTTATCATTTGTCCATTGCCATGGGATCAAAGGTCAGGAGGGGGGGAGGAGCACAGGGAAAAAGAGGGTTAAGGGGGGGAGCACTCCATCACAAGTTACAGTAAGATTTTTTCCTGACCCAAAGTCCCCTGAAATGCTGCTTCTAGCACTTCCCTGGCCTCTCCTGGGCACCCCAAAACCCCAAAAGCAACTTGTTCCAGCTCCAGAAAGGATGTACAGGTTGATCTTCTCCTTGCACTGTTCAGAAACACGCCACAGTCAGTACACAAAACTAATGGGGTCCTCTTGCCCTTACACAGCTATGGTGTTACCTGGCATAAACACTGCTAGTGGCAAGATGGCAAAAATAAATGTTTTAGGAAGAAAGGGGGCTTACATGCACTGCCCAAGCAGAAAAATTGTTTATTTTGGTTTTGGGTAGGTTTGGTGGGGTTTTGTTTTGTAAAATAGCATTTTTGAGCTATGCCAGCAAATATATCTCAGAGGAACATAAAATGAACAGGAAAAAGATAACAAACATCTCATATCATTCTAATACAGCTGAAGAAATGCATGATCATAGCTACTCCTGGCTGCTGCCAGTTTGAAGGGCTATAGAGTGAGATTCTCATCCTGACAAAAGTTAACACCAAACAAACTAAAATATCAAACAAGCATTGCCAGACAACAGGGGAAAGAAATGGTGTTGTAGACCAAAGAGTAATCAATGTCATGTTTCTTCAGAAAAAAAGAAAAAAAAAAGAAAATACTGAAAAGGGGAGAAAGGGCATTTTATACTTTATTTCCAGAGACCAAAAGTGGGAACGAGAACTTTGGAAACTGGGCTGAGAAATAGGAAACTCTTAATGCTGTTACGTGTATAGTCGTGGCCAGCTTTAACATCTGCCTGCTGGAAGATGAGGCGCTATAAACCCCTTTCCCACAAACACTTGACAGTTCACATCTCTGGTAATCCAGAGATTTTATCCATTACTTTTATTTGCACAAGGTAGTAAGTGACAGCACAAAGTTAAATCTTATCCTTCCTGAGAAAATAAATTCTTGCATTTACGTTGTGATTTTCCACTAAACACTGCAGCATCAGAAGTTACTGATTTGTTGTTGTTGTTGTTGTTGTTTTTCTTGATCATTTTCTTCTGGCATAAACAGCCAAGGCAGCCACACTAAATCAGTCTTCTCTTAGATGGAAAGTCAATGGTCCTGGACTTCCTACAGCCCACTGCCTTCCTTCAAATGCTAGTCACTCACAGGCTGCACTTGGCTTAGCACATACCAAGCTGGGATGAACATGAGCAGAAACCTCAACACATTCTTCACTCTTCTGCCAGTGCCATTGTCTCCAAAGAAGCAGGGGATGGCCATTACAGGCTTACCAAAGGGCAGGCAATTAATGAAGGGTATCACATATGGTGTCATTATTAGTAACAATGACTCTTTTTCACACTGCTAAGGCAGAGATGGGGCAACCAGGAGAGCTAGTAGTTAATTCCTAATGAACTTTTTGCAGCAAGTGTCCTTATAATGTTTAGAGTCCTGAAGAGTAAAGGTGGTGGAAGTAGATCCTGCAGGAGATACAAAGAAGGAAATTGGTGAAGTTGCTGGAATTAAGTTAGAAACAGAATTGTCTTTTTAGGAACCATTTTAAATTTTCCTGAATTTCAGCACACGATATGTCTCATGTCAACAAATATCTATGTCCAAGAACAAGAAAAAAGCTCAGCCTTCAAGAATGATTGAACTTATATCTCAGCAGAATCAAGAGTGTTTATACACAGACAAGAATTGCCCGTATAGCTCTGTCTGAAGATGCTACCAGATCCTCCTGCCAGTACAGAATGATGAAGAACAATCCCTCGCATTTACGGGACCAATCTAATTTGGTTCAGGTGCTGCAAATCGATTTCTTTCTGAGAATCTTTACAATATCTTCCTGATAAATAATGTGCTTGGTAGGTCTGCCAGTTTATAAAGCTAAAATCCCCCCCCAAAGGCTTTGCCTGAACAGCAGTCCGGAAGTATTCAAAGAATATTGTTGCAGTTGCAAGGAAATTTGAAAGTTTTCTTCTACACACAATTGCACTATGTCACTGCTATCTGTAATCTGAGGTGAAAATAGGGAAAAGCTTTATATTCACAGCTGTAGCTTATTTCCACTTATCCAAAACATATTTTGGGTTAAAGAACTACACATGTCGAGAGAAAGATTCACTGCCGTTTTCAGTAAACAGAATTTGGGTATTTCAGAAACTCAAGATTTAGTAGCATAAAATACAATCAGGTTTCTAATCAATTCGAGTCAAAGGGAACATTCCAACCCTGATGATGTACATGCTAAGGTTGCTAACAGAAAAAAAATAAGATATTCTTAATCAGCTAAATAAAACAACTAATATTATAGATAACAATTTTTTTGATGGTTTATTACTCATGGTTAACACATACAGCTATATGGAAGACAGCTTTCTGTCTTCCCTAGAAGAACCAGAGCCCTCCTGTGGACTATTCATTGCACCCAACCCTCTCCTTTCCAGTCTGGGATATGGAAACTCAACCCTTTAATCACTTTTGAGGTTGCTGTGACTGGTCTGCAACAGCCATAAAATGCTCAGTTACCATTACAAAATAAGAGTTTATTTAGAATCATGACTGTATGTCACAAAAAGCAAACAAAGAAGAATTAAAGAATAGTAAATAAGTAACAATATATGTACTAAAGAGGAATAGCTCACAATCTCCTCTACCTGTCACAAAATTCACAAAAAAAATTTAGGAAAAAAAAAAAAAAGGAGAGTGAGTGAAAGAAAATCACCAGCCTGAAGGAGCTGTGACATGGGATTCATCAGGTGGCTAAGCTGATTGCATGACTGTAAATATCTTTTAAAAAATGCATGCAGCATGATCTTAACAAAAGGTAGGAACTATTGTTTATTTGGGAGGTTTCCAAGTCTGTTATCTTGTTATCATGATTATTCACATTACTGTATTTTGTGTGCAGTTGAACTCAGCTGGCCTCATTGTCGTAGTTAACAGTCCTCAGAGGTGTATTCCAGGTGCCACATTAGTGCATGCTGGAAGAATGCTGCTGAAACTTACATTCTGTAATGGTCCAACTTGACAATTCTAGTTGGGCAACAAAAATCTTTACCCTTGAAACAAATGTCTTTCCCAGTTGGCTGGAAAACCTTGGCATCCTGAGTTGAAATGTTACACAATTTCAAATGCAATATGTTTTGAAAAGAATAGGAAGAATCACCAGTGAGGAGGTTTGATATGGAACAGCATTTAAGCCACAGCTAAGAACACAATCTATAGTAGTTTTCTAGGAACTTTAGAAAAAATCAGGCATAAAATTTATGAAGTATTAAATTTTAACTGGAAAGGATACATTTTAAAACAGTGCTCTCTATTATGAGATGAGACATTAGAAACAGACAGGTGCTGTCTGGTCTAGGAGATCCAAAGTAGTTATCTGTACTTGGAACAGAAACCAGTAGAACAGATCATCTCTTACTTTGATGGCATTTCTCAGTTGCTTTGTCTGTAGCACTCTTTTTCATAGGGATGGTAGCTCTTAGGTTAGGAGCAGGGGGAAATTTTTTTCCCAGCAGTTTTCCACTGCTGAATGTGCAAGGCAACTCCACGCTCCTCAGACCACGTTATCTGAGTCTTTTTTGTCTCACTAAGCTGCATCACTGTTCTTCCTTGTTCTAACAAGCCTATTTCCTTCAAACTTGATCCACATCTTTCAGTAGAGCTTTATAGTTCACTGTTGTGTTTCTTCATGACAGAAGTAGCATAAATCAAAATTTGCATTTGAGTCTTAAGACCTCATGGGAGGAAAACAGAAGGCAAAATCCTACTCAGTCTTCTGTCTCAGTTTCCACATTACTCTAGGATATTCTCTAGAATGGATTTGCCTGCTATCTTGCATATCTACCTGATTACTTACCTTTTTTAACCATGATGACTACTTCTAACCTGATTTTGTGGTTTAACAGGTGCTATTTTTGTAAGGGTATACCCATTTGTGTCCCACACCTTGTAGTTGCCCATGTAGCCGTGTAGTTTCCTCTAAAGTTAGTGGACCAGCATTACCAAGTTGTCAAACATTGCAGCATGCTGCTGAGACACTCAGAACAAACAGATTTTCTTTCACTTCAACTGATAATTTGGGCAATGCTGATTTACCTCAGTTAACAACCACTATGACTGTACGGCTGACTGTAGCCGTTAATCTCACAGGCATTTTTATACAAACTTTATCAGTAGAGCTGTACATAGATTCAGTTATAGCCCTTTATATCAACATCGTGTTAGATACAGCCCTCAAATTACTCCAGAATTACATCAGTCACCTGCTTATAGATTCCCTTAAACAGGCAGGCAGAAAACAAAGAGAATTTTTCACCTACCACAGCTGGTCATGAATTGCTCTAGCTAATTCAGAATCACCACCAACAGCTTTGGGACCAAGCCATTCCAGAGAGTGGGTCAGACTGTGAGCACATCTTCCCTTTTCCCTACTAAGGTTCAGCTCTGCCCATATAGTTCCAGTCATTCCAGCTTTACAATTGGAAGCCCACGCAAAGAAAATATGAGGCTTAACCAAGTTTCTACAAAAAACTAGCACTTAGCTCACTGTCCTTAACACTAGTCTTAAATACCAGCATAACAGTGTCTTTATTGAGTCTGGCTGGATTGGATTAATATTCTCCACAGCATCCCTCACGGTGCTGTGCCTGCACTGGTAGCTGGAAAGGCGGTGGTAACACACCGGTGTTTTGGCTGCTGCTGAGCAGCGCTCGCACAGCACCAAGGCTGCCCCTTCAGCCTTCCCCCCACCCCCATTAGGCTGGGGGTGGGTGAGATCTCGGAGGGGACACAGCCAGGACAGCTGACCCAAACTGACCAAAGGGATATTCCACACCCTATGACATCTGCTCAGGTATAAAAGCTAAGAGAAAGGAGGAGGAAGGGGGGCATTTGTTATTTACATTTGTGTTCAAGAGCAACTACTATGCGCCTGGAAGCCCTGCTTCCTGGAAAGTGGCTGAACTTTGCCTGCTGAAGGGAGGTAGAGAATAACGTCTTTTGTTTTCCTTTGCTGCTGTGCAAGACCTTTGCTATTGCTTTATTAAACTGCCTTTATCTTGACCCATGATATTTTTTTCCATCTTATTTTCTTGCCCCCTGTCCTGCTGAGGAGGGTTGTGACAGAGTGGCTTGGTAGGCACCTGGCATCCAGCCAAGGTCAAACCATCACATCAAATTAACCAGCTGGATCAGTTTTCACTTAAGGAAGAGTTTTATTGGCTATTCTATTAAGTAGCACTGACGGTTTCTACACTATTAAACAGGCTGTGTTTCTTTATTAATCTGCACAAGTACAAAAATCTTTGCTAACCTTTCATTAAGGTTAGCAAAATGGAGAAACCATTGTTTGTAATGTTATATTTGATGTAACATTTCAAAATAATTTACGTTTTCAGTGAAGCAAGTCAGAGACAATGTCAGTTTCTATGCAAAAGTCCTGGTTTTGGCATTTTCAGTATGTGCCATTTCCTGAATATCATTCAAAGGTAGTGTTTTATATTTAGTCCCTATCATTTTCTTGGGAAAAAAACACAACATTCATTGAAAGTTATGAAATATGCATTATTTACCTAAATGACAAATTCCCAATAAGCAGGGGTTTTGGTCCCTCTATATATTATTTAAGAAGTTTGTTTTATTTATAATATATTTATGCAAGTTGTTATGCAATTTTTTCCCCACTAGTAGAATATATGAACTGTGCACTATCCTCTTATTACAGTGAGCTTCTGCCTGAGAAATGGAGGACAGTAGCGCCAGCAACAAGATAAACCACTCTCAAACACAGGGAAGAGGACTCTGCTCATGAAAGCAAGCTCCACATCTCTCACTAACCCTGAGAAAGAGATTGCTCAAGATTACAACTGAAGGTCTCGTTAATGAAAATTAAAATGAGCAAAAAAACCCCAACATTTCAGAGGGATTTGCTTGGCTCATAGGTCCTGCTATCCACAAGGAACATGTCAAGTAACTACCCCACCATGTGGAGCTCTGGTCCACCTGGCTGCTCTTGGCAGTCGGCTGGGGAGGCTGAGAGCTTGACAGTGGAAGGGAAAACAGGACTTTGCATATGCATTCATTGTGTTTGCTTAAAACAAACTTGCAGTGAATATTGACCAGGAGCAGAAGGATGTTAGCGAAGTCCTGGAGTCACTGAAGCAAAGCTGAACTTTTAATGTGAAGAAGACTAAAGAAAAGCAAGTAACAGAGTAAAACCCGAGGTTTTCAGGAAAGGTTTTGTCTTACTCAGGGAGCAACTAGGGGGGTTCCCAGGCGAGGTAGATTTGAAGGGTCATGGAACTCAGGGAGCTGGCAGGGCTTTAAAATCAGCGTTCTCCAAGGGCAGAAGTAAGCTATCCCTATATTCAGGCAAACAACCAGGAAACCACCATCTCCGTCCTTGGACAGTTTCAAGCCCCTATGGGATAAAGCCCCAGATAACCTGGTCTGACCTCTCAGCTGAACCTGCTGTTGTAGGGAGTTGGATTGCAGTCATCCTGAGGTCCCTGCAGCCTGAATTGTCCTAGGATCCCATGATAACAAAGTCTGGGATGAGGACAAGAAAAAGTCTCCTGAAGAAAATTTCAGGCTTGCAGTATAGTCATGTTACTGGAAAAGGTGGCTGACGTACCAGGTAAATACATCAGTGCCTCTGTGTCATGGTTAAACCCTGGTCAGCAACCCAGCACCATGCAGTCACTTGTTCACTCCCCCTCACCCAGACGGATGGGGAGAAGAATCAGAACAGGAATGTAAAACTCAAGGGTTGAGGTAAAACCAATTTCATACATAAAGCAAAAGCCCCCCACACAAGCAAAGCAGAGCAAGGAATCCATTCACCACTCCCCATGGGCAGGCAGGTGTTCGGCCATCCCCAGGGAAGCCGGGCTCTGTCACGCTTAACGGTTACTTGGGAAGACAAAATCCATAATGTCAAATGTCCCCCCCTTCCTTCTTCTTCCCCCAGTTTATATACTCAGCATGGCGTCATATGGTATGGAATATCCCTTTGGCTAGTTTGGGTCACCTGCCCCGGCTGGGTCCCCTCCCAGTTTCCCGTGCCCCTCCAGCCCTCTCGCTGGCAGGGACCAAGGAACTGAAAAGTCCTTGATTTAGTATAAACATCACCCAGCAACAACTAAAACCATCCGTGTGCTGTCAGCATTGTTCTCACATCAGCCAAAACACAGCACTGCACCAGCTACTAAGGAGAAAGTTCATCCCAGCTGAAACCCAGACACTCTGTTGCCTAACATGAGTTTTATGAGAATCTTTTTGCCTCTTCTGAGGAGAAATATCTGTGCTGCCACATCCAAGTAATACATCACTCAGGATAAATAGATGTCAAACACTCCTAAGCAGAAGAGTAATACTTATGCTACATTAGCCACTATATAATGATGAAAGGCAGACCTCCAACCCACCCTGCTGATGAACACCCATCTAGTATCAGTGTCAAACTTTTATTTCCTGAGAAAGATAGTATAAAGTTATTGTCAGGTAAGCTAAGATAGCTTCACCAGTTTGGTAGATACTTTATTCCATTTATGCAATTATACATACAAATTTACAGCCTGTGTCATCAGATGGAGAAAGGATGTATCAATGTTAACCATCAAGCTTCTTCATTCTTTTTCTTAGCACTTCATTTTTATGAAAAATTCCTGCTCTTACGCAAAAGCCAGACACTCATAGCACATAGTATGGCCCATTTAAAACTCATGTGATCTTCAGCAAGTAAACATGGTCACTAGTGACCATGACAGAAAGGAATTCTGATCATATGTGGTAATTTACACATGGAGAAGCACACAAATAGGAAAGGCTCAAATTATACAGCAGAGCAAGAGCCTGAGAAGTGGGAAAGTCCACAGATTTCAGGAATAGAGCATAGAAATAGCTGTAACCCAGCCTCTTGGCTTACAGAACTTTATGCTCACATACTGCAAATGCACACCACTTAGTAAACGTAGGACAGACAATGTTCTAATTTTTTACAAGATATCCAAATAATTTTAATGTTTTTACAACTATTCTGCATAGGATATATAATACTTCTCTGATCTCTCACAGAAGGGTAGCTCCCGCTTTTTGCCTTGCTGCACTAATCCAGCATATAAGAAATAAAAAGGCATTCATTCCCCCTCATTCACCTCACACAATTTCGTATTTAAGAGGCATGCTAAAAATAACCAATTACTAGTGTTCCGATCAGCTTCTGCAATGGTTTTAGATGAGCTGAGTTCCTTTTACTTTAGTGGAAATGCAACAGCATCCGTCAGATACAGAGAAAAAAGAAAAGAAAAAAAAAACAACACAAAATTGTATGTTTTCTTTAAAGTTACATTCCTTTGGTAAAGAGTGGCCAAGAAAGCTACTAAAAGTTAAGAACATTTCCCTGAATCATTCATGGATTTAAACCCTGTTGACTCTTCAAAGCAGCCAGCAAAGCAGCCATAGCTGAACAGCCAGGCAGAAGGACCATCTATTACATTGTTTTTCTGATTTTGAGAAATGCTAGAGCGAGTAAAGAAATGAAAACAACTTAAACAACAGTTGTCTTGCTGTGCTTATACTGTTCCTAAGTACTGACAACTATCAGTAATTCATCTCCTCATCTTCAAAGTAATGTTTCATTTCTGACATCCAACTTAATTGCAAGTAGGAATAACCATTAGACCAAAAAATGAAAGGTTTAACCTCAGTCTTGCCTTAAATGAGTTCTGCGGATCAAAGTTTGTCATCTGTGTGATGACTTACAAAAACATGCTTTCAAAAAACTAAACCTTGTTCCTGTTGCTTTGACTAGAAAGATAATGTTACAGAAATAAAGGGAAAAGGTGAGCTATTTGGTAGGCAAAATATGACTTAACAGCTGATGCTCAAATCTCTGATTTAATAGAAGTATGATTGCTTATTTGTTCATGGAACATTAAAAAAAAAAAAAAAAACCAAACAAGTGACAGTGTAAAACTTGACATGAATTTCAGATTTCATTAAGAAACATACATACATGTTTTCCTACTTTCCTATAACTCTTGTGAATGAGTTTTGTTTTCCAGTCAGGCAACAGTTCTCTGGGCAGCCCATGCCAGCTCACATAGAAAATGGTCTTCCAACCTTGCTACACCACTTCTGATGAAGTTCCTTACGTCTGGCTTATTTTAGAATACATTTTGGAAATTAGGCACACAAACTCCAAATAAAAGTGCAGTTGTTCACACTCACAAAGTGGCAATCCTAAAGTATTCACCATGAAGATATGAAAACATCCTGAAAGGAAAATATGACAACGCACTGGATGTTACAGTCAAAGCTGATCTAAATTTCTCAACACCTTAATTTACACATCCGGATGTATTAGATGAACATTTATCTCTTTTACCCTTAAATTTGTTTGAATGTATTTTGACAAAGTATCTTCCAGTTAAACACTCAAATTCTGAGTTTCATTACCTAACTTGGTTGTTTGAATTCAGTAAAGCTACTTATAGTGTCATGTTTCACCCAACAGAAGGAAGGATGGAGAATTTTAATTCAGTTAAAAATCTCTGGTCTTAGAAGTTTTAGGAACTGGATAGTATGGACTCACATCAGATTTCATCCTAATTTCATCACTGGTGGCCATGGGAAAAAATACAATCTCTTTGATGCCACTGCAATACCAGGACCAGAATCAAAGGAAATGTTAGAATGCCCACCTTGGGAGATGAGAGATATTCCAGGAAGAATTAAATAGAAAATGTGACTGTTAGAATTTCCATTTTTCTGTGTGGCCTTGTGATTGCAGAGATGGAATGCTCCATACAAGTGGTCAACAGTTAAGATGCACATGAAAACAAAGATATCATGTTAGTCAAGAAAGGACTGCTAAGGTTGTTTGGGAAAAACAAACTCACAAACAAAACAAGATGAAAATTTTTCCTGTACTGATTTACATTTCTCTTTTTCATGCCAATTATGAGCTAAATATATGGGTAGTTACCTTGGCTATAACAACGCAGCCTGAAGATTTGTGAGGGTTAAAATGGAAACTTTGGCATAGATCAATCTGATTTCTCTCATCAGGCCAATTTGGCAGTCAGTATAAAGCCTTCTGAGTACAGGTTTAGGATACAGACAATTTTATAGGACAAAGATGTTTATTTTGCCAAAGATATTAATAAAAATGTTCATTAAAATTGTAAAAGCCAGAGCAAGATATTTCTAAGTTAAAGATGAAGCAAAGAAGGTGTTATTCTTCCACCTCTGAGGGCATCAGATTTCCATAAATTCAATTGCAGTGGAGGAAGGCAGGACAATACAATATAAATTAAACTCCTGGCTTGGTGAGCTTGGCCTTTCAGCCTTCTGCACTAGGGTGACTTCCATGCAATTTAACATTCGGAAAGGATCTTTTCAGCACAGACCTTAAAGAAAGCTCTTTCTGTTCTGTGTTCTGTGTGAAGGATGATACCTCTACTCCCAGAAAGGCAGTAGTTTAAACAGAAGTCTTCTTCAATGTCACACTTCTGTAAAAGTATTGCCCTTAGTGATTAGTTATTTAACCAATATGATTTCTCAGAAGACAAGATAGATCAATGCTACTATCTGGAAAAATTCCATCTTCAACTTCTTGGCTTTGAGGCATATATTCTTCACAGGTAGAATACTTAATTTCCCCAGGAATGTCATGGAGGCTTCATCATCAAGAGTTTCTACAATCCAGTTGGAACAAAGCCTGTTAGAAGTCACAGTCTGGGGGGCAAAGATGATGGTTCGGACTTCCACACACACACACACCCGCTCCCCAGTACCTGCAGTTACTGACTATAATGAGTAGCTTTAAAAAGAGAAAATGAGGCTATCCAGAGAGGCAGAGAATCCCTCTGATCTAATGAATTATGCCCTTAGTTTTCTATTTCCCCCCATTAAATTAGTGTCCCATATTTTTTTTCAGTCAGTGACTTAGCTTATTTAAAACCCACACAAGTTCTTTCAGTCTTCCCTATCTCATCAACCATAAGCTCCATGATAAGAATTTGAGAATAAGTAGACAAGTACTCATCTATGCACAGAACAGGTATAAAACTTGCCTTGGGTCACAAGTCATGAAAATAAGGCTAAAATGTAAAAACCAATAAGCTATGGAGAACCCAAACATTTTTCCCTCCCTCCTAAAGCCTGGGAAACATGAATCAAGCTTATAAGGAAAGATTCCTTAAGGGAAGCAAAATCTAGACTGACAAATATAAAATTAAACCTATTGCAGAACACTAGCATGACTTAGACTTAGTTCTACACGGCTTAAAATAAATCAACTTCCCAGATTATAAAATCATAGAATGGTTTGGGTTGGAAGGGACATTTAAAGGTCATCTAGTCCAACCCCCAAATTTCACAGTAAATCAATAGTTTAAATAAAAAGAAAAAATATTCAAAATTATCTAAGAGGGCAGGAAATGTCCTTTCTGACCATTTCTTTTGGGGAAGACAAAAGGAGAAACTCTCTTTTCAGAATGCTAAAACAAAAATGCCTATTTCAACTGACAATATATTTCTCCAAAGACGCTAACAGCACTCAGAAGCCATCCCTGATTTGTTTTCCTCCTCTTTGGGTGAATTATGAGTTAAGTCCATTGCCAGCTAAGCCAGTCACCTAGGTTTTTTCCTCATCTGTCATAGGTTGCCTACTAGACTGAACAGCCTAACCTCTTTGCAGTGGAAAACCTTTTTCTAAGGCCCTCGTTGTAGGTAATATGGTCAGTCAGTGACCAATTTAAGCCTCTTGAATGTTGAAGATTAAGTCCTTTCAACAAGTTGTTTGTCACTGAGAAAAAGGCAGAGAATTATAGATGAGAGCACTAAACTGCAAATCCTCATGTCACACAGATACTTAATTCAAACGTGTTGGTGAATCTGAAGAATTAAAAAGGGGTGGATTTTCACATCTAGCTCTCTCTCTCTCTCTGACATTTCCTATTTGGTGGCTTCGTTATTCCTTTCCTGAAGTATGAAGCCCAGCACAAAACTGGTTTGGTATTCACAAAGGACACTTTAGGGCCCATAACTTTCCTTTAACTTTAGTAACTGTGTATTTCCTGCACAGGGAAATACAGTTACTACTATTTTCAGGGCTGTAATTTCTACTCTGGGAACTGGGTACCTCGAAGCCAGGCCTCTGTTCATCTATGGATCTAAACAGATTCTGCCCACAGAAGTGCAATCACCTCAAAAAAAAACCCAAAAAAACCCAAAAAAACAAAACCAACAGCAACAACAGAAACCCACAAAAAAAAAAAAACCTTCCAATAGGATCCTAATTTTCCTTAGAACTCCTTCTGCAGGTGCTGGAGATGGTGCTGGAGATACATGAATCACTTTCTGCAAGTGTCTGTATATTAATTTTAAAGAGAGTGAAGACGTGTAGTTAGTTAAGTAAGAAATCCAAATTATTGATCTCAACTTTTTCTACAGAGCAGTGAAGCAAGCCTCATGCTTCTCAACAGACTAGAAGCTAAGAATTCCTAGCTTAGAAATCTTCCAAGCTTCTTCAAAACCCTTAATTCTTCCATAACCAGTGTGCAAAGTTCTACACAGCTGCCTAAGTTACAAACTGCTGTCAGCAGGAACAAGAGAAATTTGAGAGGTGTAAAATATCCTGCTCACCTGCTTTTTCTGTAACTTTTACAAAACACAGTTTTTAAACCCTTCTTGACATGCTTTTCAGTGTGTTTTCTTCTTGAACTGCTGGGCAGCCATACCACCAGAAACCACATTTGAACTGTAAAAAGTCACTGTTATTTGAGATAAGGAGTACAATTCAACCTAAATTGTTTGAAGGAATGAGGGGAATGCACACTTGTGGGAGATTTCTTTGCTGATGCTAAGCTCCTTTGGTCCTTAGAACAGAATACAGAGCTGGTTATTTAATGATGACCAAGGATTTGTTCCTGAGAAGCAGTCCTCACCTCAAACAGCAGCCCTGCTGAAATCACAAATTGTTTTCATGAATCTCTGCGCAGGTGCAAAACAGCACAGCAGCAAAACCTTTGCTATGGAAAGGCAAGCTAATCAAAGGCTGACTGCAGCTCCCTCTCAGGTCTTATTGACTGAATGGGAATTTTGATACTATCCATAGATCTTTAAGGTATTCCTTGCAGAGCTGTGGGGCATTCAAGGTCCACCTGAAGTCCCTGGGAATGACAGGAGTCAATTTCTCTGAAAATTCAGCAGTTCACATGGAGAAAACCTCATATGGGAGAAAAATGGCAGCCAACCTTCTGATAACCTAGGTAAAATAATTGTTGTGGAGACACTCCCAGGGTCTCAAAAACAGGTCATTCTGACAATCACATAATGGACCTGAACCCATTGTGTCACCATCGTGCAAGTGTCATCACAAATACATCCTACGTCTCCCTGGTTACATCAGGTCCATATGTGTGCGCAGGTTCAGTCAACAGATCAAACATGCAGGCAACATAAAAGATAACCCATCCCAGTATCATACCCCTCTAAGGAAGGCTGGGAAGGGCTTGCAGCCTTTAAGAACTGTTTCATATGGCTCAGGGACTAAAAGCTACTCAGTCCTGTGGGCAGTCTAGTCTCACATAATTAGTGCATTTCCCTTTGCAGCTTGAGTAGGAGGCACAGACATCTGTGCTGATCATCAATCTATACAAGGATGAGCTATTCCTAAATTACTATGCAAGAAGTAGCTGTGATCATAGCAAAGACATCTAAAAGTTCAAAGAAACTTTCATCTCAAATTTTAAATTTACTTCTTTAGGCCTACTTCTGGTGCCAGTTCAGTTTAATGATTTCAACAGATTCATATTTTCTATAAAGCAAGTTGGACCATAAAAACAGATTTTATAGTGTTTTTTTATGTTAATCCCATTTTCAGGAGAATTGCCATAGAGTCACTTGGGCAGCAGGGTTGGGTACAGGAAGCACTCTGGAGATCTCTTTCAGCTGCCTCTGAAATTTCCAGTTTCCACTATTTAAGCAAAAATTAAAACCTGGACAGTAGGAGTTTTGAAGGATTTTTATATTAATAAAAAAACCAAAAAGGCTTTAAAATTATTTTAGAAGAACAAAGGTATGCTTATATACTGATTTTTCTAACACCAAAAAAAAAAAAAAAAAATTGAACCATGGCAGTTTGCCCAGAACACTAGAAAAAGAGTCAAAACACACAGGCCTGAATTTTAAAGGTATTCAGATTACTAATTCACATTACACTTAATATAAATTAGAATTCTAAATGCCATTTAATTCAAATAGGAATCCAGTGTGCTGAGTTCCCCGAGAAATATTGATATTTCTCTGTTTGCTGAAGTTTCTCAGAGACTAGAAATGGAATATTAAGTTTATTAAAACATGAGGTTTTGATCTTACTCTATCAGTATGTCTATTCTGAGGTATCTGGATCACAGAATTCAGGTCCCAGCGGCTCTTTGTAGGCACGATTTGTCCTGGCTTTCACAGAACGCCTGAGCAATGCTGAGCTGGTAAAGCAGGGTCTGTGCTGCATGTGTCTTGATAGAACAGTGGTACAAATTACTCAGTGCACAACAAAACACCATTCCCAGACTCATTCTTACCTGCAAAAATACCTAAATTTACAACATACATAAAACCAGAGCTGTGCTTTTTCCCTTTGCAGTTCTACAAAAAATTGTAGGAAAAGATGTGCCATGAGCTGACTTCAGCAGCGCTCCTTTAAGCCATGATTCCAGGTGGCACTTACAAACAGATTTTTTGGTATTTGATGCTAAAGAAATATTTTTTTTAAGGCGGGAAAAAAAAAAAAAAGGATTAATTTGTCATACCTGTTCTAACTGACACTTGTTTTTCTGCACTAATAGATTTTTTTATAGGTCTGAGTCAGGAGTTTGACAAACTCAGTGGCTCTGATTAGGAAAATATTTGGCAGAATATTCATTCTGGCTAATATAACAGATCCAACACATGCTGATGGAAAAACAGATGTATCAACAGTTGTGCTGGTTTTGGCTGGGGTAGAGTTAATTTTCTTCATAGTAGCTAATATGGAGCTATGATTTGGATTTGGGCTGGAAAGTGTTGATAACACAGGGATGGTTTCATTATTGCTGAGCAGCGCTTACACAGAGCCAAGGGCTTTGACTGCTCATCACACTGCTCCATCAGCAAGGAAGCTGGGAATGCACAAGGAGCTGGGAGGGGACACAGCCAGGACAACTGACCGCAGCTGACCAAAGGGATATTCCAGATCATAGATCTCATCCTCAGCAATAAAACTAGAGGGAAGCTTGGCCAGCAGGCAGCTGCCTGGGGACTTGCTGGGCACTGGTCAGGTGGTGGTGAGCAAATGTTTTCATTTGCATCACTTGTCTTTCTTGGAGTTTATTTCTCTCTCTTTATTATTTTAATTACTATTATTATTGATATCAATATTAATATTGTTTTTATTATTGTTGTATTCATATTATTATTTTTATTATTAAACTGTTCTTACCTTAGCCCACAAGTTTTCTCACTTTTACCCTTCCAATTCTCTTCCCCCTATCCTGCTGGGTGTTGGGGGGACCATGAGTGAGTGGCTATGTGATGCTTAGTTGCTGGCCAGAGTTAAACCACTACAACAGTAGAAAGTGTATTTACATGTGTATATATGAATTGCTCCCCTAGATTCTGAGGAAGCAATAAGGACTTTTTTAACAAATATTTTGCATCTACATGCACTATACCATTGTAATTTTTGCTATCTAATGTATGCTTAGGCATTCATTGACTTTTTTTCCAAAGATTTATAATCTTGGAACTTTCCAAAGCAGTATTGCGCTTGGTTTATCTGCTTTTACAGATATAAAGCATGTGTTTTTATTTAAAGTAATTGGCCAAAATATATCCCATTAAATAATTTTTGTAGAAAGAGTAGAAATATGGTCAGGTTAATATAATATGCATTACATCATAAAAATACTGCTGTAGCACTGACTGTAAAAATATAGTTATAGGCAAGTTAGAATATGCCCATTTTATAAGCATAGTTATTTGGTGTCTATACATCAATTGAGTGTTCAAGCATGTACGTAGCCAAACAGATACCTATATGGCAGCTATAATAAACACATGCCTGATTTTCATAGTCACAGATAAAACCCAGAAGAATAAGTCAGCTCTTTGTGTTTATGTATATACATGTAGGTAGGTAAATGCATGATTTTTAGCCCAGGAATTTGAAGTTGCTTTTAAAATGTCATGCCTGGCATTTACTATTTCAATTCACATTTGAATACATCAGTGTACACTGAAACATCTAAATAGGATTCTCAAATGTATTTCAGGCCCTTTGAATACTAGACTGCATATCTTCTAGGAGGTAGAACACATGCTAAGCCAGCCATAACTGAGTATTTCCTTCCTCTGACTACATTATTACAACTCATACTGCAATATGCACTCCGCTAACCACACACTCCATTTCTAGTAGCCAGATTGTTCCGTTTCCAGTAAACACTCCAATATCCAGATGCTCCAGTACTTTATCATTAGTCTGTTCCTCTGGGAATAAATCCCATGGTTCTGAGACACCAGAGCCTGGCAATATCCCACAGCACAGGCAGAGCTTTAGCTGTGAGGGAGTGATGCAACAAGACTAAAGGCCAAAAGTTTTCCTCTGAAATGCTTTCTCAGAAAACAAACAATAAAACCAAAAACCCAGAAGGTTTTTGTCACAAACTTTCAAATTTGTCGGGAAAAAGAAAAAAATCCCAAAATATGTATTTTCATGGCTTCCTTGCCACCCCTTCCCCCCCCCCCCCACCCACTTATGACAGTTTAAGCAAACTAAGCAGTTTATGTTAAACTAGTTCAATGATGACTGAACTTGCAAGCCATCTCGTTGGCTCTTCTGAACTGCTGTTTAATTCTCCGGTCTCTCCTACATACTAGACCTCCACAGGAGAAAAGGCAGCAGGGATTATCTTCTCTCAAAGTACATGATGTTGAGAGAGATGCATAGTTCTGGATCAATGACACTGACATACCTGCTGTATTTCCCTCTTATGTTCCTAAACCAAATACATTTATGGATAGTTGTGCCCCAGGAGGAATGTAGGTTAATCTGTTTCAGTTTAGTTTCTGAAAATTAAAAGGAAGGTTTTATTCTAATGCCATTAAATTTCACTTAATTCAGAATTTCAATTGGAACATCACAATATTTGATTTTTGTCAAAGATTACAGTATGACAGGTTTTGTCATCTTCAGACTGACAGTGCTAATACTTAACTTCAGCAATAATAACGAACAGAAAAACTTTTCATCCCAGCTGTTAGTGAAACCTGGTGACAAACTATAGTAACATCTCAGAGTCTCAGCCTTCTGCAGTTCCGCCAGCTGGCTAATCCAGACACTGTTTCAAACCCAAATTACCTGGTTCAAAGCAGGAATTACTGCATAAGATTTCATAAACTTTCTTCTGCAGAAGGTCCTGAAAAGCATTTACAATGATCACTTCTGAATCAAGGAGAGCCAAGGTTCTGTTCCTCCCTGGACCCCTGGGAGCACCCGACATCAGTGAAAGTCTCTTTTGTAGTGTCCCCAACAGTGTCTGAATCAGAGTAAAAGGCAATCCAAACATCACACAGGTAACTTGAATTTTCTTCATCCTCTTGCAATCCACATCTGACTACTCTAAAATCAGATTACTGACTTTAATTCTTTAAATATAATTGATTTTTAAATTTCCCAAACATATCAAAACACCATTAATGAAGCTCTCATTAATCTAGTTGCTGGTTAATGTCCCTGACTAAATTAGATCCTAGAACTTACTCTGTGCAAACCTGGTTTACGATAAATGTAATCTAAAGTGAATCTAGTACTGAGTTCAGAATGTTCTGCTGCAGCATTTCCTCTAGGTTGTAGCTATGATTTGATACACAGGGATGCCTGGAAAGGCCCAGGAATGAAGTCTGGCACCCATCTAAATGTGTAACTATGCTATTCTACCCAATGACGGGCAGACAGTACTCAAAAATACAGCCCATGGATGAATGATTTTTTAATTTCTGATTGAGACTTTTTTACCAAATGATGATGTTACTTTAAAAAGTTGTTTCCATTCAGAGAGATCTGGAGGCAAACTAAGCCAAGCAAAATTAATAATAAAAAAATAGAGGGTGGCCCTGACTGTAAAGCTTAAACAGGGATTGGAACAAGAAAATTTAATTTTCATAATATATCTATGCATTTTGATATGAGTTTTGGTGTAGACCTCCGCTAGAAACATCTTAAACTGTACTTTCAATCTAACGGGAAACTTTTCTGATTTTAATGGGTCTGAAATACTGACTTCCACTCAGTTCAATCTCTTTCCAAACTAAAAATGAGAGGGAAAGCATAAGAGAGAAGGTGGAGGGGAAAATAGTGTTCAGCAAGCATGCACAGAAAAAAATTGATTAAAAAGAATCTGAGTGCTTCTGTGTAAGGCAAAAGTATATATACTTTCAGAAGCTGCGAGTTTTAAACAGATTGGTTTTTTTGTGCCAAAATGGCTGACATTTTATCAAATTTTGATAACATGTTGCTGCAATGGGGTGCCTAAAATCCACACAGCACGTACCATCAAAATCCTCACAGCCATGTCCTCGAACCAACAACAAAAAGCAGTGGCAAATTTGACTCACATTAACTGCCTAACAAACAAGGTGATTTAACTCTTTAATGCTTTCCCTGCTGTTACTCTGTGTAAGAACCGCTGCAATACGTTCCCATCATAGCCTCCTACTACATTAGCATCTACAGAAAGACAATTATCGACATTCAAAGTGTAAACAATATCATCTTCTTTTGGATTAACATTATACATAGGTGGAAGGGCACACCAAACAAGAACTGGTTCAGTCAAAAACCTCCAAACATAGCATGCTTTCTCTGAACATACCCCTGGGGTCATTCCCTTCATTCCTTCTTTTTTTAATGCAAAGAGAGACACTTTACCATAACAGAGAAGCCCCTATTTACATCTCTGAGCCCGGACACAAACCGCAGCTGTATGCTCCACCAGGCTCAGGGCAGGAATCATTCATGTAGTTACATAGCTATATATCACTACAAGCATGCAGACACCTATTAGACACTAGATAACCATGTTTATCTTTCCTAGTCTCCTTCACAATACCTAGCTGTTCTCTCATCTCTTGTTAGGTCAAATATTCTCCAGCTTCCTCTCCTATCTCTCTCTTCAGACATTCTCTATCCTCTTTTTTGCTTGTTAATTGCGATGAGGCGAAGGGGGTGTGTAGCTGGGTGACCATGACCTGATTTATGTTACAATCAACTAAACACTGAATACAGGAAAAAGGCATGGGAGACATAAGGCAAACATCAATAAGGTGGTTAAAGATAATTATAATAATAAATCCTGTAATACTTTTGAGTCATGGCCCAAAGTTTCCCAGCCGTGAGAAGAGACCAAAGGCATCCCCCGCCCCTGGCTCTGCTGCAGATCTTTGTTTTAAGGCTTTTAAGTTTTGTATGCTTTTGTAATCAAGTGATCACTCAGATTCACGTAACACATCCTATCAAAGTCTTCACACTTGTGTCCCTGTGCTAATGATAAAAATCAACAGCAACTCGGTTCTGTAGCAACATATGACAGACAGAATCAACATCTGTTAATAAGCCAGAAAAAAAAAAAAGAATAGTATTTGTAGTATTACTTTGTTTAGCAAGCTAGCAGCCTAATTTACTAAGCAAGTTAAGAGCGTGTACTATTCTTACAGAAGAGACTAGAGAAGAAAAATGTGTTATGCTGCATTCCAGAACTCAGCCTGAGAATTACAGTCTGCTGTGAGTTCTACGTTACAATCATTTGACACATGTAGGGGTTGCGATTGTGAAAGTTGCCCGTTTACAATTTTCATTGGCATTATCACAGCTAGCTGTTTTAAAAGCAACCCTTGAGCTTCCTGATGTTCGACTTGTTGCAAAATATTCTGAAGCCAATCAATCAAGTTAGTATTAAAGTTAGTGACTCTCTAGGACCCTGCAAGACTGTGGCAAGACTCCCGCATCCGGACTGCTTTAATAGCCATTCCTTCATTTGCAAACAGTTGTCCCTGGGATACCTTGCCTGAGTCACAGAATCGGTACAATTATTTTCTCCAGCCAACTGCTCATAGTTAACAGCAATTCCCCGATTAAGGTTTTCAGTCAAGGCCACTACACATAGCTCACAAAAATCAGATAACCACATCATATACTGTATCAGTTAGTACCATACAAAGCAATAACTTCCAATCATGCAGTGTGAGTGTATAAGGCTCTGCCATCACTTCAAGAAGGGACATAGCAAATGTATTATGAATCCTCCCTTCCCGCACTGCTTGGCTTAACTCTTTAACAGCCTCGTATTGCACAGGCTGCCGCTCTGGAGGCTGATTTGTCTGACAAAATACTGAACATGCCATAGCGACTCCCAAAACCCATCACTTAAGTGTTTCCCACTTGCATTCCTGCCACCAATCCCTCAGACCCCCTTTCACCCTTCCCAAAAATACAATCAACGCATCGGGAGAGATGAGGGGGTGGGGGAGAGGTCTAGCTCCTTTTCCAGATCTATAGGACCTGGATCAAAAGGTTTATCAGTGTCAATGAAATCATTTTCCGAGTTGTCCTGTTCCCGTGCTTGGTGCTGTGCTGTGAGGGTCGCTGCAATCAGTGACAGAAGCTTTGGGGGCAGAGGAGGTGTGGACAGAATCGGCATCGTTGACAGTGTGTTGAGAAGAGTCGCGCTGTCGGCGGAATTTACAGCTTCCTCTGGTTTAGCACCGTTAGTAGAATTAGTCCACGCTTGGCAAAGAGTAGTCAGAATTTGCCACCAAGGTGCTAAATGCATTCCCGACACGGAGCTCCCCTCCGCGGCAGCATCATACAATCGGTGCTGTATGTACACGCTTCCATTTCTTTCGAAGTCTCTAAAGTTTCTTGGCTGCTCACCTGTCTCGATGCAGGTTGTCCGCCTGGTCCAGCCAGCCAGACGATGGTTCAGCCAAGCCGTCTCCTCCGGAACGCAGCCCTCTTCCACGAGCTGTCTTTTTTCCGTCCTTCTTCTTCCAAGGCTTCGGAACACCACCACAGGGGTCACCATTTGAGGAGACTGAGGCACGGACTCCCGGATCTGACTAGAAGACCCTTCAGGAGTCCGTATACGTCTCTTTCTGGGGACGAAGCCCGACTCCCCGTTACGGATTTCCCACAGCTCACCTCAGCTCCGGAGGGGTTTCAGGCCGGCTCCCGCTCCCTTCCAGCGCTCCATTCAAAGTTCTGTGGGATTCGCTGCAAGTCGTTCAGTCAGGCGATTCGAGAGCCCTTCACGTCGGATCCTTAAACGGATCACGTCGGGGTCACCAGTTTGCGGCGAATGAAGAGACGGGCCGCAGCTTGATGCAAGCAAATGTCAATTTATTGTACAGAAGCACCAGTTTATATACACTTTCAGAAGCTGCGCGTTTTAAACAGATTGGTTCTTGAAGCTAAGCATTGCATACTAGGCAATCCCCGATTGGTGGTTAACTACCGGCAATTAACAGCAAGGTGTTACCTTTCCTTGGCGCCATCCGTTCCTCATTCCCTTATCTTCCCTCAGCATGACTCACCCTGTTGATTGTTATCTATTCACATTCCTTGTCCTCCCAGGGTTTGTGGCCTACAAGCTCGAGCACATTCCTTTCAGCTAACATGGTCCTGATTTCCAGGCCCCCTCCTGCAAAAGTATGCAGCTTTGCTATAGCCTTCTGAGGAATCTGGGAACACCTGTAATTCACATGTATAGCCCTTTTCTTCTCACAAACACAACATTGCCTTCACTACGAAAGTGGGAGGACCACATGTTGTTAAAAATTCCAAAATGAATGACACAAAATGACCATGTTTCACCTCCCATCAGCAGTTTCAATTTGCTTCCTTTTTTTGGCCGGAGGAACACCAAATAACATTGGCACATTGCCACTGGCCTGTCAGAATTGGAATACAAAATTAATAAGCTGGATAACTTTTACTCCTGATGCTTTAGTTTTAAAGTGGTGCATTTTCACCTCAGTAGTGGTCACTACAACATTTTAGATATTTCTCTTTTGACTTGAATCCTAAGCATTTTCCAGATGCCTTTCTACGTTTTCAGTGAAGAAATGTTTAGTAATAAACTCAGAACAAACTGTTCATCCCAGGTTCTACAAGTCACTTTGGTATCACAAATTATTGCTCTCCCCTTACCGCAGTACTGGAGTTGCAGCTAAAAGGTATTAATTGATTTTAAAATGTCCTATGCTGGGTATGCTATTCTCTATGATCTGCACTGGTCCATAAGTTAATTGCTTTGTACATCATAACACGTTCCTCCCACGTTACACTGTGGTGCAGTGAGTGGTCTCACATTGACCATCAGATTTAGTTTTGTCTGCTTGGATGACTTTTAGATAAAAGGCACCATTCAATACTGGAATTAGAAGCACTCCTTTATTTTGTCTTCGTTCCCTCCATCCTCTCCCCTGCAGCCAGAGGAGCAAGAGAAGGAAAAGAGTGAAGCAGAAACTCAAATCTAGATGCAGCAAATTCTCCAGCCACTGAGCAATAAGGTTTCATAGTCTGCTGGAGAACCCATTCATCTTAATCCATCTGGAGAGAGGTCTACTTGCAATATTTCACAATCTAAGTACTTTCTGACAAATCTATTAATTATGCACTCAAACAAATTATTTGCTGCCGGTGGAGAATTGCTACTGTATTTTTTCTTGTGCCAGAATCCTTACTCTTTCCTCTCTTTTTAACTCATTGTTTTCAGCACTCCAATTACTATAATTTTTTCGTATCATTCTTTTATCTCAAACCACAGTTTTCTTGGGGAAGGGAATCTAAAGAGATATGAAAAGTAAAATAACAATTTCTCTATCAAATGAGAATAAAAATGTTGTATCATCCCACCCTTTCCCCTCCCCCATTACTCTATCTAGAGTCACTCTAACTTTCACTGGCTTTTCTGTAGACTGAATTTAACACAGCCTTTAAGCAAATTCTTCTGTATTTAAGTTCACATTAGCATCATTAACTCTTACAGAACTGTGAAACCTTTTTGTCAGGATAGACCTGCCACCCCACTTAGCAGTGCAGGACAATTCAGGCTGACAGAGACCTTGGGTGGTCTCCACTCCAAAACTCTGCCCAGAGCAGGGTCACCCATAGGATCAGATGAGGTTGCTCAGGGCTTTGTCCTGTGGGGGCTGGAAACCCTCCAAGGAGGGAGATGTCACCGTCTCCCTGAAGCCCTGGGGCCACTGACCAGCTATCCTCATGGGGAAAAAGCTTTCCTTAAATCTTCAGCATGTCTAGCCCTGTTCAGCTTGATGCCCACCAGGACCCAGGACCTTCTCCCTTAGCTGCTGCACAGTGCTCCTGTCCCATGTGCATAGGGATCCTGTCAGCCCCTTCCTCCCACTGATCCCAGTCCTTCTGGACGGTACCCCTGCCCCTGAATGTACTAACTGGTCTTCTCAGGTCTCAGTGTGCTGTGTCCGTTTGAAGCCCTTCTTTTCCCCCAACTCAGATGAAGTCCTAATCCCACCTAAAAGAAAGCATTACCTTGCCTGAGTCCACAGGGTTTCAGAATTTAGAGAAATATATTTCCAAACAGAAAAGTGGAAAACAGTATAATTACAATGCAGTTCTCTCCTAACCAGTGATTTGCAAGGAGCTACGTCTAATTCTTGAGGACTGTGACCTAATCAGTTCATTTTAATCAGCTGGAACTGAAATACAGTTATGCCCATAGCTATCAGGACATCTGGCTTGACAGAGCAGATCCACACCAAACAGGAGTAGTAGTAACCAAACTTAGGCAAACAGAAGGGCAAGTTTTCAGTGGGATAACTAGCTTTTTACTAGAGGCACATGGTTTCTGAAAACACAGTTAAATCTCCATTTGCAGTACTGGAAATCTTACTCTGTGTGCAGATTTTAGTAGTAGTGTGTTCATTCTCATGCATCCCTCTTCAGCACAGCACTAACAAATGCTATGGAGGCAGCAGAGCAACCTCTCACATGTCCTTTTGTAAGAATTGCAAGGTAAACGATATAAACAGAGGACAAGAAATTTTCCAAACGGAGCATAAAAATCCCTCACTTTATAGTACCTAGGATACATAATTTTGGAAACAGAAGTTTCCTAGTTGCCATTCTCTTGCTCAGTTTCATGTCTACAGATAATGCTCTTCTCAAACCAGGTGACATCTAAGTTTAAAATCAAAACTGTCATGTAACTTCCCCACTCCCTCCCCCAAATCTCATGTCATGCACAAAGTGTAATGAATGGGGAGCAACACTTTCAGAAATATTTCAGATCCAGCACCATAAACTATGTTCTATTAACCTTCATGTAACTAAAATAGATATAGTACGTGAGGATTTGTCACCATATAAGTAAATGAGAACATTGAGTACACAGACCTACTGTGATATTGAATAGAAGAGAGAATTAATATTCTGTGCTGTTTTCACAGTTTACCTGAATGATATAAAGCCCACATCAATTCTGTTTTGACAGCAATGATAATGTTTTTTCTTCTTGCAAGTTTAATAGGCTTTGGGCAAACTGTAAGATCAGACTTCACTCAGTAGGTTGTATCTCACTCTTAAAATGATTGAAGAAGAAAGAAAGATAAGAACTACAAATCCTACTATTTGAAACCTTCATTAGCTATTTCATACTCATTCAGAAAGTACAGTATGAAATAAAGAAATATGTGACTATGCCATACTGCATAGAATCCCTCTTACCTAGAATGATATATATTATTGCGATAAAATGCTTATTTAGCAATATGTTAGCACTCTACCTGTCTGAGTCAGGAGACTGTGACCTAGGTGAGGTGAATTTCCTGACCACTTCTTAGGGAAAAGATTGTGGCACTACTTGAGTCCAATGTAATAGCAGCAGCCTGGACAAGACAAAAAAGGGAGCTGTACAATACCTTCCTATCTCATGTGTGCTCCTTGTATATCCAGCAATAAAGATACAGAGGCATATTTTGTTTCTTTCTTTATTGCAGGTTAGAAGTTACAGACCCTATCTACTTACCCATATTTTTTTATTAGACATTTTTTCACCATAGTTGCTGTAGCAGTCAACCAGGACTGTTCTTAATACAGTCTTACTCTACTTTGTAAATGCAACCAATTACAGTTGCGTGCCTGTCTCAAAGTAACATTCCTTGCACACACTCACCACCTACTTTTCCATGAGTGCATGTCCCCCTAAAAGATGCATAAGAAGTTCAAATAGCAGTACTGAAAAAGTCAGGGTTTTGCACTGGGTTTTTATTTGTAGCATTCTAGCTAAATCATGTCTTAGTTTCCTTTTGACTCAGTGTAACAATACATGATGCACCATGTCTAAGATTACAGAAAGTTCAGGGAAAATATTGGTACCATTATGCAAGGCACTGATGGAGCAGGCTGAGGTAACACTATGGACAGTTATATCAACACATTTAAGAAAGGCAACTCAAACTGAAATGAAGCAGAGAAAATGTGACAGGAATAGTCAAGGCATTGGAGTCTACTTTGCAAGACAAGTCTAAAAAGCCTTCTTGGCCTGTACAGATTAGCAAAAGGAAGGCCAAAAGGGATACTTCAGTCAAAAAAAAAAAACAACAATCAAACAAAAAAAAACAGGTCGGAAAGAAAATGTTGCTTAAACATTATGCTGGGAATTAGATAACAGTTTCTACCTGTAGAGGAAATAAAGTTGAAGTAGAGCACTACAGAACAAAGCCAGCCTCATTACTTTCATGATAAATTTTATCAGCCACGAGAGAGGATTTCTGTTTTACTGTGGTGTCCATAGTAAATGGAAACTCAACTCAGTGGTCATAGAAGTCCTTTCCAATTTTGCATTTCTTTTTTAGAGAAATCACAGAGATTTTATCTCTGTGACCAGACTGAAGGCATCTGACACATTTCATTTCCCTTTCTGCTGTGCTGCTACCATCTCTGGCCCTCCAAGAAAAACCCATAAATATCAGCAATATCAACCCTCCAAAAGTCTTCCAGACTCCTAAGTGTTCTGGTGTATCCCTTCTCCCTCCAGTCCAACAACATGTGACAGCATTTCAACAAGCTTATGTGAACTTCCAAGTAATCCTGATTTAATTGGT
This sequence comes from Falco cherrug, assembly GCF_023634085.1. Classification (NCBI taxonomy): domain Eukaryota; kingdom Metazoa; phylum Chordata; class Aves; order Falconiformes; family Falconidae; genus Falco; species Falco cherrug. The sequence goes on along the minus strand of NC_073720.1, from coordinate 71,970,082 downwards.
CCTAGCTATTCTTCCTCCACATCCCTTCCCAAATATTTCCTTCCTAAGAAAAGGAAGGGAAAGGTAGAGCAGACAAGGGCCTTGATGTGTCTGGGCTAAGAGGGAGGTGGCAGCTGACTGAAAGAGCAGAGATGGATTTATGGGCCTTGGAGGAGTGACCAGCCACAGAAGTGTGTGTAGAGGCCATCATCACTTTGGTAGACATGACAGATGCTACCAAGAGATGTCAAGGAAGTACAGTATTTTGGTTCAGTGGCCAGTGTCTAGTGAGTGACTAGAGTCACTTGGATCCAAAGTCTTAGAAAACAAAAGTGAGAGCTTGAATGGAGTTTAATGCTAAATTTTACTGCTGATTCAATGGTGAGATACACAGGTCACCAGCTGAATACTACCTAAAAGGATGTTTAACAGGACCATCTTACTGATTCCCCTCTGCCAGGAGAGTAGATATGGCTTCACACAATAGCAACATCTCCCTCTCTACCCCAGACTTCCCAGTATACATTTCTGCCAGTCTTCCACAGCCCCTGCAGGAGTATTCTAGGAAAAACATAATGGCAACTGAAAATGCTGACCAGCTGAAAGATGGAAAGGTCAACTGCAGCTGCTGCTTACAACTATCTATTGATGCTGCTGTTGATCCTGATGTGAAGGCTGTGACTTCCTCCAGTTTAAACCACTGCCCTTCCCAATACACTGGGAAAAGTTTTTACAAAGAATAGGTGACATATGCAGTTCTAACACTGAGGGATGAAGATCTGCATTCACAGACTTCATAGAAGCAGCCTAGTGTTAAAAAATATAGTTATGTGTAGCTTCCATTGCAGTCAATGTAATTTGAAGTGTCAGGCATTAGTGAAAATCACATGCAGCAGCCTGCTCAGTGTATTTTAGACTTGAACTTTTCTTATATTTTTTTAAGAGTAAAATACAGAAATGCAAGTAGCTTTGCAAGAATCTTTCATCTCAGGGCCAGAACCATTTTCATCTGAAACCAGTTGCCACATTTCCATATTATTTCACTGAAGGAGAAGCAGACTGATTTTTCAAAGCAGACAAGCTTTTAAAAGTTGTGTGTAATGAAAGGAAGAAGCAGAGGGAGAACAGCCAGATGTCTGAAAACAGTTCAGACTGGGGCAACACAAAGCTACTGGGCAGGCATACAGATGTTACAGAGAACTTTTTTGTTTAAATGAACACTGAAATCAGCCCAGAGATAATTGTTTGGGGATTTCTTGAACAATGGAGCAATTTTTTGATTTTCAAATAGAAATAATTTGTTGAATTATCCATATCATCATGACAAAAAAAAGTTTTTTCAGTCCATGACAGGGACATGTCAAGCAAAACATTATATTCTGTTTATGGTTGAAGGGGTTGGATTTGGGGGCCATGGTTGTTTTTTGTTTCATGCAAACCTTGGGGGAGGGGGGAGGATTAAATATGTGAGATTCTTCCAACAATGGTACCTCATAAAATTCAGAGCTAACCGTGAGTTAACCTCTTAGTTTCTGTGAATGCTTGGTCTGATTCAGCTTCCACTTGCAGAGGGATTTGTGTGTCCTGATGTGATACACTCACTTTATTCTTGTTTACTAGAGCTCTGCTTGCTTGGCAGGGTAACTGGGAAACCTGAAAAACTCAGCATGAGAAACAGAACCAGCACAGCTTCAAATGCAGCAATCTGCCTACCACTTAACTCAAAGCAGGCAGGGTGGGAAAAAAAACTGCCTTGTAATGTCAGTACACACTCTGGGCTGGCAGCCAGGGTAGCAGATTTGTGAGACAAAGATGAGGAAAAAAAATGTTTTAATATTTTGTTTGAAATGGTGACAAGCAAGGGCTATGCACAGAGAAAGGGAGAATATGGTTGTGAAAATGAATGCCAGTGTCTGTCCTCCATAAAATGCTCTCTTTCTCAGGAAATATAACATAAGAACTAAAAATTTCACAGGTGATTTAATGACATTTCCTCAGGTCCCATCTAGATAAAGCAGAGAATCTACAGTTCATACACAAAGAAAGTACACAGGAAAGGGAAAAATAAAAGTTTGTGGAGCTTGCATTAGCTTTTCCTTCCCATTTCATAAAAACATTGGCTTGAACCCTGCTTCCATGTGTTCAGTCCCACAATTCAACCCTGCTTAAACTAAGGCACCTAGTGCTGCTAAGTCAGTCCAAAAGAAAAAACAAAACAAAACAAAACAAAACAAAACAACAACCCTAGACAAAGCAAAGCTAAGTAAAACAAAGTGACTGAAAATGTATGTACAGATTGCAAAAAAAATGACTTTTTGTTAGCAAAGCAGTATTTAATTTGAACTGAAATATAGCAGAATAAGCTATAATAAGCAGAAAAACTGAGAAAAACATTGTGGCAAAAAGAGTACTTGGATACTTTTAAAGAAGGAGATATGTTCCTCTAATGAAAATGAAAGCTTAGGCTGAAACACTAGGATGTTCTTCCATACTGGCTCCAGGAGGTTTTATCCGGGAAACACACAGGAAAAGAAAAATCATCCAACAAAAAAAATATCAACAGGTAACACGTGCTATTTACAGCTTCAAAACATTCAGAGGACAATGCAAATGAAAAAAAAAAAAAAGATAAAAGCTCTGATAACAAAGTTATGAGAAGCTAGTAAAAAAAAATGGTTAAGGAAGTTATGCCAATCAAATACTTCAATCAAGAACAAAGTTATATTTGACCTATGAAGTTGAATAATCCCTGTTAGTATTGATTTGTAAAACTGATTCGCACACACCCAACATACCAATTTATTTAAACAGATAACATAAGGAGATTGCTGCATGGTAAAATCATAAAAATTGTGTCAGAACATCCTTACCTGTGTTTCATGACTTGCTAATTGCCAAGCATTATGTCTTTCATAGACATTTATCTGATTCTAGCCAGAAAAGAAGAACATTACTCGGAATGGCAGCCCTAAAGGAACTTGTGAAAAAGCTCATGAGAAGATAGAAACAACTGATTCAATTTTTTGCCACTGGGCAGAATTTATTTAATGGTTTATTCATGCAGGCAACTGCAAGAGGGAGAAGCAGACTTACAGGTTTTTGCTTCTGAATTTTTGGCTTTTGAAGGAGTGGCTCTTTTACCTAATAAGAAGCAGTGATCAAGCAGAAGGTTCCTCACTATCCTTGAAGTTTAGATGCTTCTTTGCACCAAATCATTTAGGAACCAGAAGCAGCACAGCAGTTCAGCTGAGCGAAGATGGCCTTACAATGTAGACACACCTATATAATGAAAATGCTGAAAGGGTTAAGGCCCAAGAACAAGGAACACATTTGTTACCACCATAGATACTTACCTGAACAGAAGAGGCTCAGGATGGTTGTGGGATGGTTATGAGATAAGGAGGTGAAAGGTAAGAAAGATACTAGAGAATGGCAACAATGGAACACACACACACACACACAGATACAGAGACACACAGAGACAGACACACACAGACACCCCCACACACCCACCCACACCCACCCACACCCCCACACACCCCCCGACCCACCCCTCATGTGTATCTATAACTTTATGGTATATAGCCTCTGAAAGTCTTCCAGATTGTGGGAGCACTTGGAGTTGAAAATCCCCAGTGCAACCCAGTGCTGCTAATACAGAAAACCTGCTTAACAGTGTTGCCGAAGTGCTGTTGAGTCTCGTTTCTTTGTTTTTCAGCACACTCCTAGCAACCTAACTGTGGCAGCAAACTACTGCTTCTAATGTACCATGAAGAGGTCTTTGCTCCTCTGTACTTGTACAGGAGCTGAAAAATGTGAACCATTTAATTGTAAATTGAACCATTTTAGTGTGTATTATTTGAAAAATAAGCACCCCAAACTAAAATCAGCAAGGTTACTCCAGATTCAAAGAAGGGCCCAGGAAGCTGCTACTGAAGTCAACAGGATTATGTATCTAAATCTCTGGAAAATCTCTATAGGACCTATTTGCATTGTCAGCTGCTGGCGTTACCATAAAGTTTGTTTTCATCACTTCAAAACACACATGCTCACCTGATCCACTGAGCCCTCTTGGTTTAGCTACATGTATTAAGTGAAATTTCATCTGTGTCTTTCAACAGAGATCCAATCATTCGCAAATCTTTCTCACTACTCCCTCACTCCCATGTTTTATACGTTTATACATTTATGTTTTATACCAAGAGAAGCATTTCTCTCCCTTTTCTTCTAAGGAGAAGTTCGCACTCTGAAATATCTGTCTAGCTGTTTCAGCAGTCCATCACAGATAGAGGTGCAAGGAAGCTTCTGGGGTTACTCATCATGAGTAAGTAACAGCCAGAGGCAGGAGTAAATATTTAGCAGGCAAGGTGTAGGGTGCAGGGAAGGTACTAGTTTTAGGAATGTGTAATAAATCACATTTCTGTAAAATAAGTTGCTCTAAATCCAAGTAATACTGCCATAAGAGCTTTTCATCATACTGGTCAAAAAAGACTCTGATATTATTAAAAAAAGAAAAAAAACCCTCAGCAAATGTAAACTCAAATAAAGATCTGTACATTTGAATGGATCCAGGTCCAAGTTAATCAAATTACATTCCTTCTATTTTTACTCTTGCAAGCTGAGCTTGCACAAGCCCCTGTGTGGCACAACAACAAAATGCCTGTACTACAGTGAATCCAGGAGTGTTTCCAGTATAGTTCATGCTCAGCTTTATAGCAGCCAGGAGGAACAAGAAACAGAAAACAAATGCTTTCCTCTTCCACCATTATGGCACAGTTAACTTGAGAAGAGGCCATAGTCCTGAATAAAGCCCGTCTCAGGAACAAAAGAGCCAGTAATGGACTCTACAGCTGGCTCCCACCTTTCCCCTAGCAACCAGTTCAGTCAGTCCATTGCTGACCTGAGATAAAGGTCCAGAGCAACATCTACCACCCACCTCATTTCAGCTGAACAGAGAAGTTTTTATCTCAACAGCCTGTTGCTGCAGTCAGAAGCATGTGGGCAGGTTCTTGATAAGCAGCTCTAGGAGGGCCCTTGCTCATTCCCTTGCCTGGACTTCATCTAGCTGAGGATCTCCAGCAGAACACCCCAGGTCCTCATGCAAGGGACTCACACTAGCCATTTCTTAATTCTGTGCTGGAGAAAGTGTGCACCAGATGCTGTTCCAGCTGTCTGTCCCTCCTGCTTTCTGTGGAAAGGAGGGGCAGATGTAGCCCAGATAAAACATATGTCCAAAGCGCTGCAACAGACAACTGAAGGACCAAGACCCAAGGACTGCAACAGCATCCACTGCCAGGCAAGTGTGCATCCAGCCAGAGGTCAATCAAATTTCAGCTCATATTTAGCATGGTATTAGCTTAAAAATGCCATGTTCCATCCTCTCAAACTGCAGAAAGTTAAACCACTTAATTTTCTTGGTAGTGTATAGAGATGTGACAATGTTTTAAAGGCTGAACTCCAAGAAAATGCAAAGTTAAAGGTGGAGAAATGTTTTGTTTGTTTGTTTGTTGTTTGTTTTGAGTTTGGCTTGGTTTTCTTTTCTGGTTTTTCAGGGGTTTTTAATTGGTTTTTTTAAAATTATTTTTGTAGAGCCCACTGCAGAACCATTAGCTTTCTGTCTCACAGGAACCTAAAGGTGTGAACGGCTGTACCACCTAACACCACAAGTCCATCTGCCTTGTTGTGTTCCCAATGACAGCAGCACGGAACAAATATTTAGGAAGAACAGTAGTAACAAAGCATACATACACTGATGTCATCCCTGATACATCAACCCTATTCTAGCAAGGAGAGGCAAGGGAACTTCCTGAGCTGGAGGCTGATTTCAAAGCACTGTTTCACAGCTGGCTATGGGTTTACCTTGCTAGCTTTCTGGAAATGTAGTTACTTTAAGCAGGATCCATAATACTAGCCTGCCAGAAGATCCAGGCTATGACAGGCATCTGGGCTCTCCTTGTAGCTGATGGAGAGCAATGGGTACCTTAAAGGCTGATCTGTTTCTGAGGTCCCTATCCTAGGTGGATGATTAGAATTTCAGAAGACAGTGTTCTCTGCACCAGGACAAAAAACAGTAGAGGAGTTATAAAATGAAATTTAGGCTTTTATCAGAGTAAAACCTAGTCCAGCATTTCATTCCTGCCTCCCCTGCCCCACTTATACTTCAGTGATATGCACACTTTGTGCAGTCCTCTGGAAAAAATCTAGATCTCTCATACATTAGCCATTCTAAACAAGCACCATGACTTGGTAATTGGGTCTGTCAGAGTTAGAAGAGTAAAATCATGGAAAGTTTTAATAAATACAGACAATTCTTAAAGGGTTCTAAACAAATATTTATACTTCAGGAGAAAATCTGATGTCACACACATGAAACAGCAAGCTACATTTACATAGAATCTAGGATATTTATATTCTACAGTAGTAAACAGCACAAATCAGGTAACAGTACTGTGGAAAACAAATACAGTTCATTTCAGTTAGAGCTATCTAACTACTTCCTATGACAAAAATTGTGAGCTGTCTACCAAGTTGTAGACAAGAACAATTTAATGAAAAATTTAGCAGCTTCACTATCTGTATCTTTCAGGCATCATAATGTGGTTAATGTTTGTTGTTTTAAACATTCTTGGAAAATTTTCCAATTCTTAAAATTTGCAAAATGTTTTCCCCAAGTTATTTTCCATACAGATTTGGCCATTCAGTCCCTTAAAGTACATTACTTCTGCAAATATTTTCCATCATATTTCTGAATTTTGTAAACCTGCAGATGCTCCAGAAGTGAAAAATAAAATAAAATAAAATAAAGTAACATAAGGAAGCTCTGTGAGAGGATGTAGCTGCTATCACTATTCAATCACATGTGATGTCAGGAATAGTACAAAACGAAGAAGGAAATGGAAAAGAAAAAAATCAGAATTTTTGGGTTTGGCAGAAAACTAGATATTTTTAAAAAAGAAAACTTTTTGTTTATATTTTCATTTTTAAATAAGTTTTTTACCAGAAAAATTTTCCATTCAAATTTCCAGCCAGGTCTACTTATTATCTAGAATTACATTCACTACAGATGATGCCTATGGGCACTGGGACATGCAAAGGTATCCCAGTGATTACTTCACTGCATAGAACTGATATTGATGCCCCTCTTTGGGGAAAGCCCCATAATACTCAGCTACAGGTTTCTATCCACAAAAGAATATGCAGAGAGAAACTTGGTATCCATGACACACATAAGGACTACCCAGAGATAAGAAAAATAACTCTAGGCCCACGATTAAGGTAGAAAAATAACAGCAGGAGTATATGTAAACTGAAAATATCCAGTGCACTTGGAACAGCTGAGTTGTGCCCCCAAAAGTGCAGGTAGAAGCCCTGTGTCTTGGGATTATTGCCTAAAAGGAAGAGAAAATAATGTATTTGTAGATACTATACCTGGAGTATTTTTGGTTGAGGCAGTCAACGCTGTTTGTGTTCACTTCTAATAGATACGAATTTAACAATTTACCAGGTCCACAAGGTAGGTCCACAGTCAGGACAACCACCCAACAAGGTGCTGTAAGCATTTCTCACCCCCACTATGCAATGAATTCCCAGATGGGCTCCCTGTGGGCTGAAGCACCCTTGCACTTCATCTAAAAAGGCTGAGTGCCTTCTTGATATTTTATGCTGTACAAGAAAGCAAGCAGCTTACACTTGGGCAAGTAAAAACGTACAAAACCTGTATCAGGCCAAAGAAAGTTCAAAACACTGCACTGGTCTTGTTTTTGTTTGGACATTCAACATTTCAATCATGGGAATGCCATGCACTTAGCTGAGGTTTTATTATAATCTTTTCTCCAGGTTTTGCTGGTATTTCTACCCGTCTTTTCCAGCAATGCTGTGCACATTGCTGAAGAGCAGTGTTAGCTAAAGACAGGAGGGACAGATAGGTTCTGTAAAACATTGAAGAACTCACTGAGGCACAGCCTTTTCACCCATTTCAGTGCTCCTCCCCCTGTAAGCTTCCGTGTGTTTCCATTCCACTGTATGCCTTCATCTTTTCAGTACTGCCTCCACTCCATGCAAGTGATGTAATTTCTTTCCCTGATATCTTTAGCTTTAACATGCTGGGGAGCACAGTCTGCAAATATAAAGCTACATAACCAGATTCAGAAAGTTTTCTAGACAGCTGACAGGTCTAGAAAAGAAAGAAAGAAAGAGTAAGAGGCATGAGGGGAACCCTGCTTAAGGAGGAAAAAAAAAAAGGGGGGAATTTTTCTTTCTTGCAGATTTTCTTTCTTGCAGAATCCTTACTTCACAGTATAAATCATCCATGTATTCTGCAGCTAGCACACACTGTATTAGATACAATCAAAAACTTAACACAGAGTGGAAATCATTGAAAGGTGTCCTGTTGCTGTACAACAACCCTCAGCAAACTCATGAAATCTAAATTTCAATGCAATGCCTTGTACCGCAATAGCTGCCCTGCATGTATTGGAGTCAGGTCGTCATTCCTAGCAATACTTTTAAAAGAGGCTGTCTCAGCACAGCTCATGTGTCAGTAACATAAATTCCCCAAGTTCCCATCATATTTTAGTCATATTTATGGCCTGTTCTAGAGCAAGCTCATTTTACATAACAATTCAAATACTATACTAAGAAAACCCCTGAGAGAAATTAATATACACAACTCATTTCCTAGCAGATTGGATTCTGCAGGTTCAAGGGTAATTTTTTTCCTGCAGCAACTTCCTGCAAATTCCCATCCTGCAGTTTGTTTGAACTGGACAGACTTTTAATTCACAAAGAAGGATGTCCCCAGACAGGTCACTATGCAGAGAGGCTCACGCAGAAAGACTTCTTAAGAAACGTGCAGTGTGTTCAGCAGAAGATGCAATAAGCAGCAGTTGCCAACAGGAAAGAGAGCAGTGAGAAGAAAAAAGGAAGAGGAGGCTACCTAATTTTATCTTAAATCTCAGCATATGAGTAAATATGTCAGCTGCCTCCCTGTTTTTAGCAGACAAAACACTGTTTTCTATGTGATTGAGATAATGAGTGAAAGCATTTGGGTTAGAGTATAAATGGAACAGAAAACTCAAGCACAAACTACACTGATTCTTCATCTGATTTTACAAGATAATTCTGCAAGAAATAGTTAGAAACAAGACACTGAAATCAAGTTTGTTTTTGAAGTTTTTGGTATGGCTTGTATTGCCTTTTCATTACTAAATAGGTGCATTTAGTTACGCTTAGTAAACTGAAGGACAACTCTGTCTGTTTCTTACAGAAAGCGAAACTCATCTCCTTGCATGGAGGCAGCAGAAGGCTTCTGAAATTTTTAAGACTCTTCAACTTCTTCAAATTCTTAGGTCAATTACTTGAGTGGGACTTAAACAGAGCTCTGGCCTCATGCCACTCCTTTGCCCAAGTGTTAACTACCAGCATGTGATGGTCTGGATTGCTGTCTGCACACCCCCACCCTGCTATGCCCACTACAGTAATAGTTACTCCAGAAATTGCTTTGTTCAATCTGGTTTACAATGCGTCTACCTTTTTGCAATAGGAGTCTAAAGATATTTTACAATAAGGTTAAAAAGATACATTTACATCAGCTTGGAGATTCTAGATGATCACATAATACTTACTAATTATTACTTTTTTTTTAAAGCTGGATCATAAACCAATGTAAATTGACACTGTTCCACTGGCAGAGAATATTTCTTTCAACATGCAGATTTATTTGCCTATTCACCTAATTTAAATGCATTTATCCTGCACATCCATAAATCATGTAATAACCGATCTTCAATCACTAGTGACACTGAGTCCACAAGAAAGTGATTTGTAAGTCCCTTAACATCAATATAGTCTCTGAATTAGTTTGTATAGACTTTCCAATGCTTACTTAGTATATGCTGTCTCCTAACAAGTACTGCCTGCCTGCAACCCATGAATCTTCACAATTAATTGCACTGTAACTGAATGAGCTGGAGTACTATGACTACAACCCAGGCTTGATCAGCAGGAATGTCAATGCACTGGGGGAAATCCATGGCTTGGCATCACCCTCTGTTTGAATTGTATCAGTGCAATATACCTTGCCCCAAAACCCTTCCTCAGTAACACAAATTGCTGCTGGCCTTTTGGAAAAATTCCAAATGACATAAAATGTAGCTTTTTCTTCTCAGAAACGTAAGCTACAATAAGCATAGTTATCTTGTCCTTGCCCCATAGAAAGTAAAATAAAGTACTAGGCATAGATCCCCATGCCCAAAGAGCTCAATGACATAGCCCTATGAAGCCTGGAAAAAAGTCATAGGGTGAAAGCACAGGTTGACACTTCAGTTTGTATTTATCTGACTGGAGGATAACTCTGATCTAGGCAGAAGAAAAAGATTTGCATCTTAAAATTTAACCAGAGCCCGTGTCCTTTCCCACAGCAACAATGTGGATTTTGTTAAGTTGATTACAGTAAAAGGACCTTGCTCTTACAAGTATTTTTATCTCCATTTGAGATATTCAAAAGGACACATTCTTGGGTGTTTAGCAAGTCTTAGGTTCCCACTGCAGCTCTTTCCTCTGCTGGAGCCCTTGCTAAGATCACTTACATGGCTTTTTAGCTCTTTCTGAACACCTGTTTTCACAGAATGCTTCAGAACTCCATTTTTCTGGAGACATCTACTGCTCTGTTAAACCTGATGTTGATCCATGGGTTCAAACATTATTTGGTTACAGGAAGAAGTAGAAATTGGGAGAAAACGGTACTCAGTGTAACTGCTCACAGAAACCAAGAAACGAGGCCAAACCCCAAACCTCACAAAAAGAAACTTCTGCTCTATAAAGATATAAGACAAATAAGAGAATAAATCCAGCTACTGACTGCAGGAATTTTTCCAAGAGTATGTTCAGATATTCAAGGATGTGGAATAAGTAGAGCACAGAAAAGAACTGTAGTGAAGAATTGGACAGACATGAAGTTAATTCATCATAGTCAGGGCATCAGGAAACAGAAAATACGAAGTATTAGAGAAACTGGTTTAACAAATTAAACAGAACCATACAATTAATCCTCACAGCAGATGTGTGTATGTATTTGAATACATCCTACTTACTTCAAGGAAGTGTTAATTCAACATACTACTTGGTTCTACAAAATAAGAGAATAATGAAGCTGCTTGACAGGTTTTCATCCCTATACTGTAAATGGAGCACTAACTCATTCAATTCCTCCCCTTCTCTCGTAGGCATAAAAGCATACACACATGCCACTTGGAATACAGTCTTAGTATTAAAATGTCTTAATACTGACATGGAGGTACAACAATGTTGTTTCAGTAAGTCCTACCTAATTTAAATTGTAATTGAGGGATATCCCAGCTCTGCAATAATGAGTCTGCAGGAGAAGGAAAAAGAGGAAAAAGAAAATCCTTTCACTGTGACAACCTGTTACAGTTTTAACTTCATCATGAGTTTCCTGTATGAAAGACCTACTGCACTAAGCCACCAGATGACAATTTAATTGATGTTAAATATGCACGAAGTAATTAAAAAAAAAAATGTTAGGATTTTTCAGATTATAAAACCTTTTAGTTAAACTCAATTTAAAATGAAAATAAACATTAGATTATAATCCATCTGAGGGAATTTATTGTCTGAAACATCCTAAAATTTGTTTTGAAATACTCTGCATACATTATACACACTGAAATTATCATGTGAAGATTATTGTGTATTGATGAGAGACTGTTAGTTCACTCTTCTGGGTACAAAAATTCCTCTGTGAGGCCTTTTTCTGTAGAAATAGCACAATACTTTTGTTTAAGTAAAAATTCTTGAGCAGCCTATAAAGACAGGAGGGTAGCAATAAAATCTTCAAATAGGTGTCACCTGTGAAAATAACAAATAGTTTAGTTGTTCAATTGCTAAAATAAACAAGTTTTGAAAAGATAATTTCGGGGCTCTTTAAGAGTTTAGAAACCAGCTGGATTTGTGCACCTCATTCACTCTCATCTTTGAAAACATTCATTTTCTCTGTTCTTCTCTCTTTAGTAGTACAGTAAGGTCAGAGGAAAATCTTGGAGCTCAACTCATATGAACTGGCATTTACTTCTAGCATTGGGTGGTCTAGCTGAACAAGCACACCTTAGTTGTAAACCACCTGTATGTTAAACAATGTAATCAAGTATTCCACTTGCGCTGATCAAACCTGCACATTCACTCGTGAGACATGGAGGTCTGTAACTTGGCACAACCTACAAAAAAAATGACAAGGGTTTTGCGGTAAAACCTTTATTACAGTTGTCTCAGTGTCAGGGCAATTGAATTCTTCTGGTGCCTCAGGCTCATATGCCTCTGTGTCACAAGGAACATTCATTATGAATGAAGAATAGGATCTCATTATAAATATCAACAGAAAACAGTCAAGGCTCTATGTATGGATAAACCAAGTCCTGCACCCATACAGAGCTCAGGTTTATACAGGTTTTGAATTTCAGAATTTAGTCCTTAAATATTAAATACATAGGAGATGCAGTTGGAGATCTCAGCATTACTTGGCACAAAACGTCAGGAATCCAAGGTGATCATGTACAAGAAAAATCCTAACAAATGGGTACTTGGTCACTACCCCTGGGGCTCAGGTACCTTGACACACCCAGCTGAATGCACTATTAATGAAATTCACTACCATCAGTGGTCTTCTATCAGGGATACATTAACTCCCAACTACAGACTGAAAATATCTCATTTTCTGTCCATTTTTGAGACAAGCATAGATAAATATTATGCAAGAAAAGCATAATTGCCTGGAGAAAAAAATTTCCTATGACAGGCATTTGTTCCACTTCTCTGTATTTTTCTAGCTCTGCACTCTTCCTCCTTCAGCCTGTCTAAGAAAGGGTTAAAACTCCAGGCTATAAGGGAAAAGTCAGCTTTCGTATAGACATATTTCACTGTGAATGGCACATCAATATATAAGCACCATTTTTTTCATGGTGGGCAGGTATTGCTCAGCCTTTATAGAGACATTTTTTTTTTAATTTGGAACATAAATTAAATTAAATATTTATGTCAAAGCTGCCAAAAGAAAGAGAAATAGAGCTGGCAAACAATTCTCTTAATAAAGTTCAATCACTGTAATGTACACTGTTGTCAAAGGGTGAGTGCAAGTTAATTTCTTCTTTAAAAGTTTTGCTCTCTTTTTCCTGACTGTCATGTCAGAAAGAACTGTTAATTTGAAAGGAGATTTATTCCGGGCATAATCCTGTGCTCAGATGAAGTGGATACAGTTCCTGTTCCCCTTGGTGATTTCATCAGCTGGTAAGGTCCTGTAGCTTTTTATTTATTTTTACTAGCTGCTTTGGGGGAAGGTTTCTTTCACTAATAAGTTGTAACACACAAACAGATTCATGCACACAAACAAAAAGAGAGAAAGAGTCTTGTAGTTCAGTATCTTTAAAAATAACCACACACACACAAAAAAACCCAAAAAACCCAACTACTATTCAAGGCAGGTAATAAAGACTGCAGAGGTCCAAAGGAAATAGGCAATAATCTGAGCATAGCCAACGATGGTACCATGACATCCTGCTGAACCTACCCAGGTACAAAGCATTGCTGGATCATCAGCAGGCAGAGCAAAAAAGATACTATGTATCTCTGAAACATATGCTTTCAAAAATATGGAAACATGCAAAGAATTTTTAAAATCTGTTTTTTAGCACAGCTGATGAGTGATTTCTGTCTCCCACACCGCCAGTTTTCTTTCCTGTCAACACCAATTTATTATCTAGAGATAATATTTGGGGAGACCAAAACTAAGTGTAATAAGAGGAAAACTGATGCAGGCTTTGGAAAAGGAACCTCTTGCAATGACACTGCATTGCTGAATTCCATGGAAATAAAATATAGAAAAAATGCTGAAATGCCTGGAATCCTTGCTCAGTGACAAATTCCTCAGAAGTAGCTTACTGCAGTGCCACAGAATGCATTTCTAATGAGACTTAATATGTGATGTCCTCCTAAGCCTGAACAACTCAGTTTAATGACCTTTTCCAAATCTTTTTTCAATGAAGTCACATGTCATATAAGTAAGGACAGCTTGCACAGTTAAGAGCAGAGGACCGTACTAGTCTAAACTAAAAATTAATAATTACATATTGACTGAATACCTCTCTGCTGTTTCCTGGATGACCCTGAGTTACCCCTTCCTTGTGCCTCAATTTCCCCATTTTTAAATGACAAAAATGATGCCTTGATTGATAAAGTTCATTCGATAACACTATTTGAAGAATCAGTAGGCTCATTCACTTCCGGAGTTCTTCAGACTCCAGCAACAATATCAAAATGGATTTTATAGGATCTGAATTACATTCCTGCCTCAGTTTTAATTCCTTCAGTGCCTTTTAGTGCACTCTCTGCCCATCCATATTGCAATACTTCTCTTAGTACATGTCTGCGCAGTGTGAATTGAGCTGGCAGTTAGCACAAGACCTGAGCTGACAACATAGGAAATAAAAACTGATACATTAAACCTATGAAGCAAGTCCCCAGCTGGTCTAAATTACCATCACTGAATTCCTTCTGCTGGAAATCACTGGAGTCTACCTTTGCAACTTGCTGTATTGTCTGATTCACTATAATACAATGGCATGTCAGTTATACTCTAAAATAACCACACATGTATATTGCAACATGAATTGGGTTTTTATGATTTTTTACAGAATATCAAATGCTATCTTCAAAGGTCAATCAGAAGTTTGCAGCATATGATATTTGCCTTACCAAAAAAGAAAGGCATTTTCCAGTAAGCTACATTCCACGTGTAGCCTTTTTCCTCAACAAGGCAAAAATCCAGAAACCTCTGAAATCTTCTGAAGAGCAATGAGGAAAACCCAAGAAATATCTGCCTTGGGCCAGAAATTAGGAAAAACATTCGTCTAAGGGAAATAAATATTGTTGCCTCCCTGTCTGCATTTTACCTTTTGGGTGGGCATCATGCAATCTGCCACCCACGGAAACCTACCATTTTTCAATGGTAAAAAAAACCTTTAGGCTGATGAATAGTTGAGGCTCTGTACTATACCAGTGGTAGCTCATTCACTTGCTAAGCCTGCCAAAAGGATGCTAGGTTTGGGGTGAATTACTTCCTTGTATTGGCCACATATGGCTCACCTAGAAATTAAACCTTCACGTATTTCATAACTGTCATGAAAAAACAAGATACCATATCTTTCCTGATACATATTCTTTTACACATATTTTGAAATTCCTGGAGTTTGTGTACTTTGCTTTCCATGCTGAGCAATACTGAGAAGAGAAGTAAGGAAGGCCTAGGTGGAGTCAGTGCATGGTTAGAACAGGACTGGCATCTGTAAATAAAATTGTGAGCATGTATCTGCACATATTTATATCACACCGCCTGAGAAAGTATCTGCTAAAGATTCAGTAAATTTCAATGTTCACCTAATTTGATGTCATAGGTCAATAAATGAAGTCATTACTCACCTTCGATCTCAAACATCTTCTCTAGAGTCAAAATGCTTGAAGAGATTGGCGATATAATTTAGAAGTTCACTATAAAATGAAATAGTGTTGGTTTGGGGTATTTTTCCTTCTGGAGTATTGATTTCTCCACCAAAGCAGTGAGATTTGCTTATCTAATCTGATTCATGACTTATGCACCAGCAACAGCAACAGTAGAACTAGTTTGCAACTTCATTTTTTCCCCTCACCTTTTAGTAATATGTATAAAACAGACATTCAAATTGGCTTATTTTACGATCTATATGACTTCAGGTGTATTGTGCATCTGCTTTTCATCAGACATGGGGC
Organism: Falco cherrug; assembly: GCF_023634085.1. Lineage (NCBI taxonomy): Eukaryota > Metazoa > Chordata > Aves > Falconiformes > Falconidae > Falco > Falco cherrug. The sequence goes on along the minus strand of NC_073720.1, from coordinate 71,954,293 downwards.
AATTTTGAAAAACGGGCTAAAACAGACAGATGCAAACACAAGCTTTGCTAAACAAGCATTGAAAGTCCCAGATCTCAGACCTGTTGTTTCTCCTGGACTGATGTGAATATAGTTTTATGGTTCTCTGTAGTGAACATACTTACCCGAGTCATACTGAATGGAATAGACACTGGGGTGAAGACCCAGTCCCAAGCAAGTATTTTGCAAGTGCCTGCCTGGTTAGACAACTCTCCAGCTGCACAAACACAGATGGGGATACAATGGGGCTGGGAAGATGGTGGCTTGGCTGCCCAACCCTGTCAGTAGTTTCCACCGTGACCTTGTCCCTCCTGTACTGGGACATAACAAAGTCAATGAGCCCTCTGCACGCTCAGGAAACTTGACCACCCTTCCTATTCTAGGCAATACGGAACACAGGCCTGAGTATGTCTCCTAGGACATGAATTTCAACAATGTTTACACACAGTGTCCTGAGAGGAGCTGAGTGTCATTCACACCAAAGGCTTGCACCCACGCAAGGGCACTGCCCCCTTGCCTGGGAGGCAGAGAGGTTTCTCTGTAACCAGTGCACACTCAATTGTATCATGTCCATTGACATGTACCCACCGACCTGTCTTTTAAGGAAAGAAAAGCATTCAAGATTGTTGTTGGAAGCAGTGTCTTGCCTCTCTTCTGGCAAATAGAATCTACTCTTACAAAAAAGGAAAGAGAGAGAACAAGGAATAAAAAGGCCTTTAGAAATATGTTCTTAGAACAGAGGATGCAAGTGCCAGGTCTGACCGTGGAGATAAATGGCAACAGTTTGACCTCCTCGAGCTTTCCAGACAACTGGAGAAGTGAGCAAGATTTGGTCTTACAGAAGTAAGATAACAACAAGCTGGAAGCAATGCCCTTTGATTTACCAAGCCTATAGTAGATTTCCATTTAAAAGTATGTATCTAGGCCCAATTAGATATGATGGGTAATCAGGGCTGGTACCCAGACCCTTAAAACGAGTCTGGGTAAACTGCGTACCTCTATGCCAAAAGAATGAAGCAGCTCTAGTCAGGAAGAGAAGAGAGTACTTAAGAGAGATCAAGCAGAGGATAAAAGTCCATCTTGTCCTGAACTTGACAGAGATGCTTTGGATTTGCAATTGTAGTAGAATTTGACCCAGAATACCTTAAACACCAGTTGTACAGAAACACCAATATAAGAAACATTTTTTTTTTTTTTTAATATTAACACTTGATCTAATGAACAATGCTGGAAAGAAATATGCAAGCCTGTCAGAAGGCAGATTGATTCATTGAAAACATATAAACAGCTTACCAAGGACTTTTCATACTGTTCTACATTCAACTAGAAGGCAACAAGACAGCTTTGAAGGATATGTAAAAAATCACTTTAAGTGCATTCCAGAGACTGGAGATAAAAACACTGACAGAATGAAAATGGAGAGAGAAAAGAGATGATGTATCAGTGACAAAGTTTATTTGTCTGAGTGTGGGTCTTTTGTTAGTTTGGGGGTTTTTCTTCAAAAAACACGTTTGCTTATTTTACTATTAAACTGATAATCCAGTTTAAATGCTAATGTCTGAATGCATATCCAGTCATGCAAGATATAATTCACTATAATTACAACAACAATCACACAGTAAGGGAAACATCTATCCTTAAATCAGAAAATTAATTTTTAATAAAACATAGCCATGTACAAAGTGGGAGGAAGTGATTTCATTAATGGCAAAGATCCAAACAATTTATTATCAGATCAGTATTTGAGGACTATCAACACAGGCATGAACTTTCATTGTTACATTTCATCAATATTGGTGGTATGCACTCAAACTGGAGAAGTGTCTACCCTCCATATTAAAATTATTAATTGATACAAATGTATATAAGTACCACTAGAAAATTTATGAGATTAGTCTATCATATTTTTTTTACATTTCCCCCCCCCTTGTTTGCTTACCCAAAGTAAGACATATTACTTTGGCTTGTCAATTTCTGTATTAATTCTCAATAACTTAACATCTATATAAAAATAAAAGTTCCATTTATTATTCTGTACCTTAAGAAATAATTTATTCATAAAATTGCATGTATTGTTTGATACTCTTTAAATTAGATTCATGTTTCTCTTCTGCAATTTCTGCAACACTGATATTATCCTGACAATGACCATGACATGACCCTGACAGCTGTCATGCCAGAGTCATCACTCATATATCAGTATCTCAACCACATTATGCTAACCACTGCAAAAAGAGAATAACAATTTATCAAGTAGTATAGTAAGTAAAAATAAACTAGAAGTTTAACTGTGATCTTGTTCTTAATTCCATAACAGAAGGTTGTCTGTAAGTTAGTGGTCCTCAGCTCAAATGAATCTTGAAACGTACGGTTTTGGCCTTACGAGTGTTTCAGTTCTCAGCTCCAGCTCATGTTGTTCCATATCCACCTTCGGCAGAACTGTAGACATGCGACTGCTGACCAACTGAGGTATCTCTGAACACCTGACCTTCAGCCTTGGCATTGCTGAAAGAGTAAGGCAAGATTGTCACCAAAGAAGCAGTGGGCAGAAGAAAATGAAAGTTAATTTGGCTATACTATATGTCTTCTTGGTAGATATAATCTCATTAGCTATAATTAAGAGCCAGGAGAACATAAACTAACAGTTTACATGACATTTCATATAATACTGATTATTTGCTAACAATTAATAAAGAAATGAATGTGGTTGGTATTGTAAGACAGTAAGTCTAAAGTTACCTCAAAGAGACAAGTTCAACCTTAAAACTGTGTAAAAATTACCGGATCAATCATATCATAACAGAGAAGCAGCAGCCTTTTGCTTGTCCTTTTTAGGAATGCCGAGGAGCAATAATGTTTTGCAGTGCTGAGTCCATTAGCACAAACACATTCATACAAAAAAAAATTAACAAAATTCCCCCCCAAACAACCCAAACAAAAACCAGTTAGGTGTAAAAAGCTCTTTCTGCTGAAGACAATAGACATCTAGTAGAGTTAGAATTTTTCTCTGGAACTTTAATTTTATTTAAAATGGATGCTAAAAAGCATCTTTCTCACTTGCTTAGATACCCAAGAATTCATAACCAACATTTCACATGACCAAAAATCCCATTTACAGTCCTAATATACAACCCAGAAGGTTGGAAAATCAGCCCAGAAATTTGGTGCTTGGCTCATTTTGATGTCATTCAGATCCTCTCATCTCCAAAATTGGAGCTCAGATCAAATAAACACAAACATCATGTGAGAAAATGAAGTTCAATTGCTTTATCAGGTGGCAGTTTCACTAAAGTTACTACAAAAGCTGTATGACTAGGACTTCATAATCAGACTCTCTAAGCCACTGCTACTGAACAGCTGTTAAGCTATTTGTACAAAATTAGTTTGCAGTTCACAGTGGCCAAGATAATAACACAAAAATCATCACTAGAACTGGCACTAACTGCCATGCTTGTTGGCAATCTAGTAAGCCCATGGTCCCATGGAGGGACAGCTATTTGAGAATGTCCCATCTATAATAAAGCAGTATGTACTGAGAAAATCACGACACCCTCAGTTTTCCTGTTTTTAAGCTAAAGACCACTAGGAAAGAAGAAAATATTTTGCAGAACTATGATTGTTGAGAGGAGAATACAGCTGCCTTGACAACTGTGGGCTGAAGTTTGCATTCATCGTTTCTGTCAAAAAACAAGCTCTAAGTGTATAAAATTATATGGCTGCTTTGTTTTCCATTTCTCAACTGAAAATATGTGTTTTTCCTGGAATTCAATAAACAGAGCATTTTTAATCTGCATGTACAGACTGCAACAGTGCAACAGAGACTAAAACTGATGAATATGAAGTAAACAAAAGAGGCTGGTTGGGAGACATGCACACACCAGATAAGGAATTAATGATCTCAGGAAATATGGCATCGTTCTCATTAAGGTTTTGAAACATGTTGTTTATTACACTCCACTCTGCAGATATCTAAATGTAACGCCTTTGCAGACATCTAAATGTAATGCCCTTGCTTTTGCATCAAGGGGTAATTCAGATTTTATTTGTTAATGAAGTAGTACACTGTACTGTGCCTAGCTGTCCAGAACAGTACCCAGACAGGCAATGCAAGCTCAGTAGTCCAGTATCCAAACTTACTAACCTTCCTAACAAAAGATCAGTCTGCACTTAGCTCTTTCATGGTAATTTTCATCTCCAACCAAACTCGTGTTTCCTAAGACTATGGAGACTAAATACCTGGTATTTAAAATTAGTTGTTATTTAATGCTAAACTTTCTGTCTTACTAGGGTGGAAAGTTACCAATTTTGCACTGTGAAAAAATATGGTAAATGTGATTTCTTTCCAAATTTAAGAGATTAGAACATTCATTAGGAAGTAGTGTAACATGTTACAACTAGTGTCAATGTTAGTGCTACATACTAAACTTCTATCAAGACAGAGTAAAAAGTGAGATTTAACCACCAGACAAATAATCAAACTGAACATTTTGCTACTAACAACTGTAAGGCAATACAATGGCTCAGTTGACTGCTTGGTAAGAAACTGTGCTGTAATCAGTAATTCAGAATTACAAGAGGGCTTTCAAATTTTGACTCATGCAACTAGGTCATAAAAGATTTCATACTCCTAGATGGGTTTCACAACTGTGTTCTGGGTCTCTCTAAGATGTATCATCTTTAAAACCAGATATTATCATTACTGATTTACCTCATTTCCCAACATCCCAGTCTTCAGTACCTGGTGCTATGGAATATGTGCATCTGTTCCACCACAAAGTCACAGCTAGGGACCCCTTAATGTACAAATCAGAGCTAGGGAACCCTGAATTTCAAAAGTCCACCCCAAAAGCTGCTGAACATAATCCCAGTTTTTTGCAGGCTAGCGGCAATGATATGCCTGGCTTGTGGCAGAACAGGCAGGGAAAGAGAATTTATTGCACCAGCTAAATGCCCATTTGTGCTCATAAGCCTACAAAAAGCACTTTCCTTTACAGAACCGCATGAGCAGCCCAACACTTATGTGTGGTATAGTAAAGCAACTGCTCAGAAGTTGCAAGAATTGAATTTGTCCTCAACTCCATGTAAATATGTCTTAAGACAATTACCAGAATAAAGATTAATTTAATCCAAAAAAGCAGCATGGAGAAAATAGGGAAACACAGAAGGAAGTATTAATAGCATCAGAAATATTTCCAGCCAAAGATTATCAGGCAAGAACAGAAAAGGTTAAAGAAGGCTGTAAAAAGGCTTTCAAAATACCCTGCCCCCAACAATGGCAAGAAAACTGCCCTAGAATGGAAGAAAGGGAGCAAAAACATAATTAGAAAGGGAAATAGACTATAATGTAAGAGCTGGGGGAGGAAAACAACCAGAAAAAAATAAATCCTTTTCACTGGAGATGAAGACCAAAGAAAAAGGGAGAAAAATGTATTATATGGAGGGATCAAAACATTTTCAAAGCTCTCAAAATCCTTCAGAAGATAGAGGTGCTCAGGACTGAAGGCTCGATCTACAATAAGTAGATATACTGATTAAAGGTATAGTTAATTACATGCTGAAGAATAGCTTCTCTGCTGCACAGTATTGCTAAACCCAGACTGGTGCCAGCTGCAGATACTGTGTAGGAGGAACAATTGAAAAGATAAAATAAAGTTATTTTCTCAAGCAGTCTTGAATGTGATGGATCTTTTTGTCTTGCAGACTTTTCTCTATAATGGTTGTAAATGGAGCCCCCACTTTCATGTTCCCACTGGCATGATGCTCAGGGTTTCACTTCATTATAAAAAAAACAAGAACCGCACCACTGTTTAAATCCTATTGTTCTCCTTCTGTGGTGCTGGCTGTAGCATCCCTTCCACAACAGTAATAAGGACTGTGCTACATAACACATTACTTCAGAAATATCAGCTAATTGTGCTTCAACCATCATGACATAGGAATTACAACCCACATCTTGCAAGTAGAACAAATGGCATGGTTAGTTATTTGCAGTGTACACATTTACATCCATGACGGGAGGAATAATATGAAGATTTATCTTGGTAAGCAGATTCCTTACTTTTAGGGACTTTTCCATTGAAGAGTTCAAAAGGCACATCCAGAGGCTGATGCAGCAAACCTATGAATAAAACAGCCTTCCGTGTTGCTGCATAAAGAGGCTTAAGAAATTTAGCTCATTTCTTTGCTGTTTCCTTCCAGGAGCAATGAATCTCTTCCTCTACTGCCCCACCTAATCAGAACAACTCTGTATTCATTTGGACTAGAAGAAACCCTAGGTCACTCGACATCCCATTTTATTTTCTTTTAGATATGATGTCCCACAGGAAATCACATAAAACTGTCTGAACATCACAATGTTGAGAAAAAAATAGGATAAATGTATCATTTTGTTGTATGTGCACATATTCAAGAATGACAAACCAGATAATTTTCTTCCAAACTAGAGAAAACTGTTATGCATAAGCAATGCTTGACTGGTCCACCCTGTTATCTCTGCAACAGGCATTTACTGTTGCAGCTTGAAATCTACCCAGGTATTGCAACTTCAGCTCCTGAGTCAGTCTTGCCAAAGAAACTTAGGAACTGCATTCCTCTGAATAGACAGACCTTAACACATAGTAAACACAGGCAATGTTTCATAGAGTGTTCTGCAGGATCCAAAAAATACACTTTTTCATGTTTTTTTCTTGTCGTTCTGGACACCCTCTACAAGGCCAGATTATCAAAGGTTTTTTCTTAGCCCTCCTCCCGATTTCATGTTGTAACTCAACAAACTTTTCCCCTAAGAATTCAAAGCCTGTAAAAGAGGTAGGTGATAAACTCCCTGGAATGGAAAAGGAATTAGGGGCTCAATTAGGTGTTCCATTCTCTTTTCATCATTTTGTATCATTTCACAGCATCTGATTTCTCATTAACATTCAAATACAGGATAGACAAGACTATGTCTTACACATGAAGAAAATGTTTCAGCTGTCTGGCTAGAAAATAACTTCAGGCATTCAGAGGTGGCACTGGAAACGAAATTGTGTTGCTCTCAACCACCGTGACTCAAGAAAGAGAAATTTAGAGATGAGAAAATAAATCATACTACAGGCTCTGGGGAAACTGGTTTTAATAGTCATGTTATGAAAACAAACAATTGTCATTACAGAGCTAGTAGAAAGTGATAGTCAGGAGGTAAAATCTAACACTATAGAAAAGAGGGGTGCTGAGAGAATTTTGCACAGAAACCTGTGACAGCAGGGGAGGTTTGAAGGAGAGAAGAGGTAAATTAAAAGGGCAGCTGTAAGGAACAGGAAGTACTTCTCATTCATACATTTACCTACTTGAACATGTGCAAAACTAGATGTATAGCATGAGTTCTCCAGACCTTTTCTTCCAGCAAACTCCAGCAGGTTCTAAAGAGCTCTGTCACTGCTAACAAGATGGTAATACCCCACCTAGTCACGATGTCCCATTCAAATGGGTCAGGAAGAGAGGGAGGAAGAGCCCACAAGGACCCCCACATAAGAGGGACAGAAGCACTGTGCAGCCCTGTCCCAGGCAGGCAGAGCCCTGGCAGTGATGCCAGTGGGGCTGGGGACAGCTCTGGGGAGAAGATGGAGTGGGATCAGGGAGGCAAGAGATAAGGGAGAGCTGTTTCCCCATGACAGCAGTGGAGACAGAGCCCAGGAGGTCTTCTTGTCTCCTTTTCTGGAAGACTTCCAGCCCTCACGGGATAAAGCCCTGAGCAGTGTGGTCTGAACCCATGGCTGAACTGGCTCTGGGCAGTCAGTCAGACTGGAGACTTCCCAAGGTCCTGAGTTATCCAATGGCACTGGGTAGAGCACCATACACCAGCAGGGAGTATGACTGGGAAAGAGGTACTCTGTTCTTCATAAGGAGACGTCTCAGAGATTCTTAGTTACTTATTTAGAAGTGGACATTTTCTGCAAGCCTGGCAGTTTTCAGAAGAAAAAAAAAAAAAAAATCATGTTTGCTGTAGTACCAACTGTACAGTATAATGAACAGACCTTTGTGAGCAGCCAGCTTTCATCTCAAATGCAGCAGGGGAATGGAACATGATTTTCCCTACCCCTCTCTTAGGATCCCTCAGTGAGTCTGTGCTGTGTATTGGAAGAGAATCACTTGGCATAACAACAAGGAGTGTCTTGGAGCACTCCAAAGAAAGTAGTGGAGTGTAGGAGACCTGGACTTTGAAGGTCTGCATGCTGGCATGCTGTTTCAACCTTGGTCTTTGATGAATTTCAGTTTACTTACCTGCAAAAGGAAGATGATGATGCCACCATCCTGGGGGAAAAAAATTTTATCTCTGTAGAATACTTCATACAATCTCATCATTTGATCCTGTCTTTTGCTTCTTGTAACATTCGTGCAAGAAGTCTGAGTTTTTTGGTTTGTTTTTTTTTTTTTTTTTGGTATGGCACATGTACATGGAAGAAGGTAGATGGCTTTCCCATGAAGATGACAAGGCAGTGACCCTGTCTAGATTTTAGTTGCTGCAGACATGGCTCTATAAAACTGACAATAAAGAACAGCAAACAACAAACAGCCACAGCATCCAGCCCTGAATAAAACTCCATTAATAAAAGTCACACATCATAAAATGTCAGTGAAAAGTAAGGAAATATTTCCAACCATTCAAGCCAGAGCATAGAAGCTTTTGCTTAGGTCACCCTGATTATAAAAGGATGTTGCTATATGAGACATCATTTCAGCTGTCATCACGGTAGCTTGTATATCACTGCTTTTGATATCATTCAGTCAAAATGTTCAGAGGATTTATGTGCATTATTATTAAAGAATGCAAGTTCAACAGCAGTGGGTGTGACAAATAGCTTATACTAATCAAGTATAACAGAAATAACTTACTAGAATAGAAATTCTTAATTCATTAACTTCTTACAAAAAAACAATGAAAAATAAAGACAGAGAAAAGTATTTTTTTTACATATTAAAATACCAGAGATTCACACAAATCTTTCTCACACCTCTTTTCTGAAGGCTTAAAAAACTTGAATCTAGAAATCCTGGAATCAAGGATATTAAAAGGCTAACCTTAACACATAGTTTCACTCTTCTACTAATGCCCTGACTTCAATAACTTCTTCCATTCTTCACTCCTTTGTTAGTCATTCTTAGTTTCACATTTTTCACTTTTAAAATCTCAGCCAAAAGAAGCAATGGCACTTAACCCTTTCACCTCAGATGACTAAGGTTTTATTGATTCTTTCTATCCATGTCCTTCACCTTCAACGCTAGGTCAAGAACAACTTGATGAAAAACTTGGAGTTCAAATCTCCAGAGAGGAGATATCAACAAAATATTTTGATACATTCTGAGTAGAATTTCTCCTACTTATCAATGCCTGAAACAGCGGGAGCCAGGAATATATGGGTAGTTTACTGGTTCTGAATTAAATATTTTTACTTGGATCTGGCCCAGAAGAGCAGTTCAGAATATGAAATCAGCCTGACAATTAAGGAATAAACCAATTTGTCTGCTTGTTTAAAGTGTGCTCTATAGCTGGAACTCCATATAGTGAATTTATTTCTCACACTGGTAATTTTACCACACTTGGATGACTTGTGACAAGATAAGCCAGCAGAGCTAGAGTCTCTCCTTAGAGCAAGACAGCACAGTGCACTGGTCTTTCTTGTACTTACAATTCAGACCAAGGACAGGAGTGGATTGGGAATTTTCCAGGGTTTTACAACACTCTTCCAATTATTCGTGTTGCTGGACAATATTCACACAAATACATAAGAAAAAATACCAGCTGTAGCAAGCTAAGGGCATCGTAGTAACAGGAGACTGTACTAATCTGAGGTTATTAAATTGCAGTGGCTGTGAACACTATCCTCCTTCCTTGATTTAAAACATGTGAACCAGAAAAAACCTCATTTAAAAAAAAGCTGGCAGAAAAAACCTTCATTATGTAATTCTTTGTAAACGTGACTGCATAGAGTAACAAGGCAGCAGAAGAGAAAGAAACAAACCAATAGGCCTATGAAATGGGAGGTGCACTAGAAGCCAGTGATCTGGAACTTCAGGGCTAGCTGTGTCTCACCTGCAGTTGCATCAAAAACTCAAGAGACCTCAGAAACTCAGACACCTCCGACACATAGTATTCACAATCCAGAAAAAACCCACAGACTGATCCCTCAAAGGAGCTTGTAACATGCCAGAATAGTTATTTCTATAGAAAAAATAGAACAAAAGCTCATTGACTGAAGATGACAGGGAGCTAACAATTCAGTCATTCAGCAATTCTTTGTGACCATGGTACAAATATAAAAAGTCAGGAATTAAAATCAAAACAACCAGCTGAAAATGGAGCTGAGTGTACTTGGGGAGGAAGTGCCTCTGAAGCAGTGAATAACCTCTCTCTCAGCAGTTAATAAGGAGAACAAATGCTTAAGAACCACGATCAATCTAGACTAGCCAGGCACAGTTACAGGTAGTGTTGTTAGAGTTTGTCCTCTTTGTAACTGTACCAACAATTAGTACTCAGTAAATGTTGTGGGCTCAAAAGTTTTGGGGTTTTAGATTTTGAAAATGTGTTAGAGGAGTGAATGAAATAATTTCAACATCGAGATCAAATTCAGCAAACAGTTTAGGCCAAAGAAAGGGAGTGTGGGATTTTTTTTTTGAGAAAAAAATGCCCCAAACACCACAAATAACAGAAGCATACATTGTCATACTTTAAAAAAAAAAATAAATTAAACTAAACTAAATCTTTGGGTATATCTTTATGATATTTCTATTTTTTGTTGTGAATTTTGTTTTAATTAAATCTTTCCTGGTTTTATGTCCCACCTCCGGTTTGTTTGGAGTTTATCCTGGCACAGACCTGCTTGCTGATGCTCACTATTTGCTGAAATGAGGGCTGATGCTCTAAAAGAAGGTTTCAGGATTATGAGGTAGTAATTACTGTGTACTACTCCATCGCCTCTAGCTTTGCAAAGAAGAACCTCGAAGCATTATGTGAGTACTCTAATGTAGATTTAAACTGATAATTAAAACTTGATTAGTTCTTAAAGCCCCAGGAATAGGGAAAACCACTACCTCTGATACTGGAAGAATGCATTAGATCTGTATGCACAGTGCATAGAGCTGAGATTCATTTTAATGAGACTGCATTACAAATGCCAACTTTTTTTTTTAATCTTTTGTTTTGTGTTTGCTAATTTAATATCTGCCTTTCCAATGCTGTCTTACCCCCGCAGTATTCAACAGGTTAGGTCCTTACAAAGCAGGCTAAACAACTTCCCTGCCTTCTGCACCTTTTAGTGTTTTTTCTTTCTCTTCTCAGAATGGACAAGTGTTTTTGAGGCAGTTCTTACTTTTTGCCAAAACCAATTTCACTTATTTTTATTCTTCAAGAAGAGGAACTTTTCCCTATACATTCAGCTGGACTGGTTTTGGGATTGGGTTGTGGGGTATTTTTTTCCTGTTGCTGTTTATAGAATAATTTTTTGTAGATGGCTACCATGGGAAGTTTTCAATGGTGCAATATCTGGAAAGTTCTTGTATTGTAGCACCTTCTAAATTATTTTTATTGGCCATGTCATTGAGGCAGTTGAGATTGATAATGAAGTTTATTGGTGGTGGTATTTTGTTGGTATAAGTCTGGAAGCCTGGATGAACTTTCCTTTGTTTCTTGTATGGTTTATAGTGCTGATGAATAGATGTCACTAAAATGTCATGACCAGCATGAATTTGTTCTATTGGAGCAGCTTCTTATACTCTACTTATTTTCACAGCTGGTATCCTTCATCTTATTTTTTATTAAAAAACTTGTTTTGCTTCACATGATGACCACCACTATCTTTAGGCGGTGGTCTGGGTATGTTACAGATACTTCAGCTTCTCTGCTGATATTTGACCAGGATAATTTCTTCTTTTGTCTTCTCAGTTTGCAAAGAGGTTTTTGATGTGCTCTTTGCCAATGGGACTTCTGAATTAAGCAACACATAGATCATAGTTAAACAAACAGTAAATATAAAATAGTTAGGAATTATTTACTACAAGAGCTTTGTATCAAACAAGTCATCTAAATCCAAGTGCTTATTCAACTTCCGACAAATTAAGAAAGTAATCTATTTTGTCTTTTATAATCTGAAGATGTAAGAAAAAGAACATTAGTGCCAGAATTTCCATTATAATCAGTCATAGCTATGAAGTAACTCCACTGATGTTAAGTACAAGGAATTTGGTTTTGTCACCCAAGCAGGCAAGTTTAGACAACTTATTCAAAACAACTAGGATTTTGGGGGACACATTCTCTAATATTTAATTTTTAAACCCCTTTGGATAAAAGGGGAGATAGGAAAGGCGAACAGGAGTTTTTTAAGTGACTTTTACTGCTGAGTTGGGAGGAATACTGCCTAAATTTTATTATTCTGTCCTGTCAAAGAAAGCTAAAACTGAAATACATAATATTTTACAAGACATGCTGCCAAAAGTTAAGATACATTCTTTTATAACCGAGAATTCTCCAGCTTAACATATGTTTTTCCCATGGTCAAGATTTTCCAAATTCATATTGAAAATAGCTGGGTATATAGAAAATAAACAACTCACAGAACATCTCTATGTATAATTTGGTTGTCATCTGGCTGCAAAATATTTAATAAAAATAACTGCAATAATAAAATGAAAGCAAAGAAAAAAAGAGAATTAAAATTCAAAATTGCTCTTGTAATTTTTAAAAAAACACCCGAACATTAAAACCAGCTCTACTTCAAACACTTCAAACCTGAAAAAACAACTTTTACTTCCAAGTTTCTGCATGGGACTTATTTTTTCCAGTTTTCAATCAACTCTTTTATTTAGGCAGTGGTAAGTAAATTTCAGGGAACAAACTGCAATCAATGACCAGCTGAGAAAAATGGATATCTTTATATACAGTGAAGTTCTAATACCTGGTAATTCATCCTCAAAAAAGCGTTATGCACAAATGTCATTATTGCTGTTATAATGTATGCATGGATTTTTCTTGGGGTTTTAGACAATTTCACTGGATTAAAGGCTTTCAAACAGCATGACAGCACTAGACCATATCCAGATCAGATATGACCTCTGAAAACAGTGTATGCCTCATGCAAATATTGTACTTGATTGCTTTCTTGTCTTCACCACAATTCTGGGGTTTTGGGTGGGTTTTTTTCTGTTGGGTTTTTTTTGTTTGGTTGGTTAGTTGGGTTGGGTTTTTTCTGCTATTCAAGTAGTTGCACAAATCCTTAATTCCATGCCTTCAACTAACCTAAGAGTCTCATTTTTTGTAATGTGCCCTAACTGGTTAAGATTATGTTACCTAAACCTTGATCACCTAAAGCTAACTATTAAACTTGGCAAACCTGGCTGCTGTCTCCCCATGTATTTGATTAAAGGACACTGCCACATTTACTAGAATCCTTATGATGGAAATGTGAGACTCTATGCATATATGTAAAAGAAAAGAGGGCTGTAAACCAGGGGTTTATAAAATATGTCTGCACATTTCAAACAGCAAGTTGTATTTTTACCATAGGAAGATGTTCCTCTCACATTATCTCCAATTCTGTGATATGGAAAACGCGTATTTCCTTTCTTTAATCCTCATTAAAAAGGCATTTATGCATCAAGCAACAGTAATGGAAAAGAGAGGGAACCAAAGGGAGGAGTCGGAGTCGTTTGTGGTGTCCTTTTCTGCTCTTTGCCTACGGGAAGAGAGCATAGTGTAACGACGCGCCAGAGGATAAACTGTTTAGCAAATAAACATTGCCCTCTGTTGGGGGAAAAGGTCCCTCCTCCACTACGGTTTTCTGCAGGTTTTTTAGAATAAGTGCTGCCATACTGAGTGTATTAGCAAAATGTTATCTTCAGTATGCTCAGTATGAGAAAATGAATGGTGTCCAAGCGTAAAACTTTTGACATCATCTAGTACATCATTCCAAATTTCTCTCCAAGACAATATCACAGTGTTACTCTTACCAGTAATATAAGAGGGACCAAAATACAAATGAGATAACAGTTTCTTTGATTAAAAAGGTATGTTTTGACAGCAGATTACTGTGCAGCTCCAGAAACTGGAGCTCCAGTTTCCAGCAACAGCAAAAACTTTAAAAACAAAACAAAACAAAACAACAACAAAAAACTTTAGGAACTTTTCTGAATGTTAACTTTTTCTGAATGCAAAATCTCTGCAAGACTGAGCATTTTGTCCTGTCAGACAGATGCTAATTTTATGCCTTCCCTTCTCCCCCCTTGCTCCCCTCACTCAAAGAAGAAGTTTCTGTACTGGTGTATACTGGATTATTTTGGAGGCAGCAAGAGCTCTGATGCACTATTGTCACCACAAAAAAATACAACAGAAGAGACAAAACATAAGCCAGAAAGAGTTAGCAAGCTAACGTGTCAGTTCTTTAGAGGCCATAGGATGTATCTAGCAACCTTCAGAGAATGCCAATTTAATCCTAAATTACCAATCTACTTTTCTTCAAACACAGTTTCATCACATGCTGCTTTTAAATAGTAGGAATTAAATTACACAATTTCGCCACCTTTGTGTTGGGACAAGACATATCCTTACAAACTTGAATCCAGGAAAAATATTTCCTACCACCCTGTAACACACACTTGGTCTGCAGAAGACAAGGCTATGGCCTTGCTGTCTCCTTCATCCTTGCCTTCAAGTCATTTGAAGTAATAGGGGCAATAGGTCAAAAAAGCATCCACAGATCCTGAAACCTCTCAGACTGAAGGTCATTTATAAACATCATATGGCACCCCTGCCTTATTCATCAGGTAATGCCAATCCAGCACAAGGCTGATGGCATGTTTAGAAATAGCTTCAATACCACATTTCACTGCCATTCAGGTGATATAGAACTTGTCAGCAGTATCAGCAATGCCTGACCATGTTTTTCATGAGTGTATGTACATATATCTTGTGTCAAGTTTGATGGTTATGAAACAGTATGGGATTAACTGAGAAAGCTGTCAAAGAGAACAGGTATGAGAAGACTAATGTGTTAGAAGTTATGCTTCAGACCTCATGTTACAGCGCTCGCGAGCCCACAGCAGAAGCCCTGCATCCAGCTTTGTGTCTCCAAGAGCCAAAAAGATGTTGCTGTACTGGAGTGAGTCTAGCAGACTGTCCCTAGCACGGCCAGGGCTGGAAGCATACAACGAACAAGGAGGGACTGAAAAGCTTGTCTGTCCTAAGGCAGCTGTTGAAGGATATAGATATTATTTTCAGCTACCTAATACGTGGTTGGTTATAGAAAAGATAGTCCACAATTTTTCTGGAGATGCACATCAGAAAGGTAAGGGACAACAGCCACAAGCTGTAGTATAAGAAATTAAGTCCAAGTGGATACAAGGAACAAACTCTTCATCAAGAGTGTGGAAAAAGACAGCAGTTGTCCACAGAGGCTGCGACATCTCCATCCTTGGAGACATTAAAAAATGGCTGAACAAAGATCTCAGTAATAAAATGTAACTTCAGAACTGGACCTGGCTTTGAAGCTGTGGTAGAAGAGGGGAGAGGAGCTAGTAAATATGATCCCAGAGGTTCCCTTCAGACTAAACCAGTCCATGACTATGAATTGCCATTGACGTTCCTGAAAAAATTCCCCAAATAAGAAGAAGTCTTATTGGAACTGCCTACTTAAAAAAGAACATGTTTAGAACCTGTAAGTATTTCCACAGGAAGATGGTATTGCTAATAATTTACAGCTTCCTTTATGTCCTAGGTTAAATAAAATGGACTGCTTTTATTATTTACATACTTCTAACATTCTTGAGCCAAGAAGTTGTAGTCATGAAATACAAAATTCTTTGTCAGTACCCTACAGAGCATGATTACTGCTGTCTTTCAACAGATTTTACTCATTTCAGATGCAAATCCAGGGCTTCAGATAGTTTCCAAATAACACTGTTCTGATGTGTTTGCTACTAATATTACAAAAAGTGTATTTCTGTTAGAAGTAGTCTTAAAGTAAGGACTTGCAAGTTCTCTACATTAAAAAAAAACCCAAACCAAAACTAAATTGTTACTTCTTTCCAAGCATGAGTTTCCTCTACAAGCAAATAAGTGTTGGTAATACTTAATTTAGCAGCACACCACAGGACTACAGGACTACAGTTCCCATGCATCACCTTGAGCTTTCCAAGACAGACATCTGTGAACAAACTGTACAGGACATAAACATGAACACTGAATCTCCACCAAGCATACGTAAGCTGTCCCAGGCACATCAAATAGAGATAAATGCATGCTGTAAAGTGGATCTGCAAACAGTATTCACTTCCTGAGAAACCCAGAAATTAAAAAGCTCCAGACAATATTCCCTTTGCTTTGGAAAGCATGCATTTTAATTTTCTCTGGTACAGCTTTTTGTGGCATAAATATGGTAAAAAAATCCCAGTGCTACTAGCCAGAAGTTTAACATTATGTTCATTCAGATATTTTCTGGATCTTCATGATCCAAACATGGATATAATTATGGTTATAATGATATTCATGGTGGATATAATGAAATCCAGACCTAGATGTAAGGATGATTAGTTTCCTTCCCAAAGGGTAAAATTCTGGACTGTCCATCACCAGAGTGGTTCACATAGAGAAGTTAGTAAGAAGCTCCCAAACTAAATTAATGAATTATATAATTAATAATGAGAAGAATATCTAGGTCATCTGGCCTGCTGCCATAGAAATAGAATCCAGCAGACTGTTTCTTCTGGAAGTGTTACCCATTTCCAGCTCAATTTGAATTAGTTTTTAAATTTGTGTCTGAAAGGTCAAGACAGTTACAAACTTACTGAGAAACTATAGGTCCAGTGCAAACTGTAACAAAACTCTTCTGGTCTTTTTTATGTCCAGTTTTGTATCTCTGTTAATTAAGTTAAGAAATTAGTTTCTTTCCTCATGGATCACCAGGGTTGGTTCTGTTAACAAAAGACCTGTCTGTGTCAAGAGTCAGGAGCTAACCCAGAGGAGGATTTCTCTATTATCTCTTTCGGAACTATTCTTCCAGTTCTAGTTAATTGAGTAGAAAGACTGTGGCATAGCATTTGTAGCTGTTGATATGCTTTCTTAATCTCCTCTGCAAGGGACGTTGATCAGCACAGCTGTGGAAGCTGTGAAACAAAATTGTTAAAGCAAGCTCATGTGTGTGTCTCAGTATGTGCCTTTCTCTCTGTTAGTGGAGAAACTGAGTGCAGGTTTCCATATTTGAAGTGCCTATATTGCACAAAAATCTAATCTAGAAGAAGCAGGGAATGGCCAACAACAAAAGGATGCCAGCCTATGTATTTACAGAATAATATCTAAAAACGTATTTGGATATTCCCTGCGCTCTGTTAAGAGTTAATTGGTTGATAAACCCTTATCATGCACCTCTAACCTGGGGGGAGAATTACTTTAGAAATTGTATGGCATCTTTTAAATGATCCCAAGTTGCCAAAGACCAAAAAATACCTGCAAAAGAGTTGTTCTATATTTTTCAGCATGGGTGTGAAACTGTTCATCATGAAGGTTTGTAAAGGGATTCAGGAGATTCGTTGATTTTGCTACCAATACTTACCAGCTCTGAGGTCCACACTCTGTTTTGACTACTTTCCAAAGTTAGACAGGCAAAAAGGGGGCAACTTCACATGGAGAGATTTTGAGTTCTTATTGCCATGGTAACACCACATCAGGAAGCTTTTCTGACTAATTTGGCTATTTTTCTATCCCTGCCTTTGCTTAATAGGTCTTTAGTGTTCAGATGTTTAATTCACCTGGCAAGAGCTTTTTGCCTTCATAATAAAGCCCTGCCACCAAAATCAAGTAACAAGTGTGCTTATTTTGTTAGATTTCAAAATGTTTCCTTGCATTTCCTTACACAGAAGGAGGCATCCTCTGTGTAACGAAAGATTTAATTTTTACTTTCTTCCTCATTTTGGAAAGGAGCAACAGGCTCCCAGCAGGCTTTAATCCTTAACCTTTTCTTGCAGCTCTCTTCCATTTTCATAGTTTTTCCACTTACACCCATGATGGCTTGTATACAAGAAAGATTTGGACAAAGAGTGGGACAGGAGTATCTGCAGAGTCACAGGCCAGTGCTTGGGAAGAGCTCAGGGCTGAGTCAGATGCTGTAAATCCACTGGGCATTGTTCCCACAGGTAACCCTGACAAAGCCACTTCACTCTCTACCACAGTCTCCTCCTGGATCAGCCAGAGGTGAGAGCTGCTCTAAACATGCACAGGGACGAGTGAACCACCTTTTCACTTCTAGCGATTGCAACCATCCCTGGTGGTTGTATAAATATCTTTAACCTGAACCCCACTAAAACCAAGGACTTCTGAACTGTGATGGTTCATAACCCATTTAGAGATCTTTGACACTCAGAATTAAAATCTAAAAACACCTCCAAATTTAAATTTTAACTTGCTTATGCATGCACATTTGAAACACCTCGGGCTGGGTAGTGGTTAATTCTGCGGAGTGGAGCTATACCGACAGTGTGTCGTATGGCCCTGTAACTTCTCTCATTTTCCCCATCTTTAAAACAGACGTCACAACTCTTCTACATCCCTGCCAAAAGTGTTGAGGTGCCTGGGTAGACAGTGTCAGAAGTAAGCCAGCAAGATAGGGCTTCTGGGGAGAAGGGCTGTGTCTTATTTAACAAACTGAAATGCTTTGAAAAAAAGTAGATATATCAAGCATACAAGGCTTTATTCAAATCACCTTACAGAATTATTGTTTTGCTGTGAATGAGTATCACTTTTGTTCTTTGCCTTTTAAAAAAGAATTCTCATTCTTGAAACATAAAATGGCATACATATACCATCATTGTTATGGTATTTTGAATGTATTTTCATTTTTCTATCCATTTCAGTTTTATGAACAACCACGGAAGTATTGTAAATGAAATAGAAGTCTCCAGTTCCTAATAAAAGTCCTAACCATAAACATCCCCTAAAAAAACCATTCTCATAAAGGACTAAATCCCAGGATTTTGAAAGCATGGGGGAAAAAATTAACCTTCTGCTTAGAGCTCCAGTATTGCAGTATAGGTAACTGCCACAGTTGCCTGAGCACAAATTCTTACTTGATTTGCTATACTTCTGGTAAATTTAGCAGTGTAATGGTTCCTGTCTTGATAAAAGGAGAATAGGGTGCCTATGTTTCTGCTGAAAAGGTAATTACAACCCTGCAAAGATTTCTTTATCATAATGCTTGCCACTGCACCGTGAGCTTTGGACAGATGCCACCTTTTTATTTTAAATATAAATGAATAAATAAAACCCACTGATTGACACAAATGCCTTTATAGTATTTTCTAGTGTTCTTTGCTATTATACCAGATGTCTTATTTTCTTCTTCAACTGCATCAGAGATCCCAGAAACCTCTCCATCAGGACTCATCAGTCTTTTCTTGGGAGGATCTGAGCTATTCAGAGCCATCAGCAAATACAGTAGCAGTGCTCAGCCTGCACTGCATGTGATTGTCTTTCCTGCTATTGCAGGCTCAGTCCCTATATTCAAATCCACCATTATTTAGAAACAATTTCAGATCCCTTTTGTGTATTTCCACAAAATACACAGTCTCAGCAACATCAAAAAGATCACAGCTGCCATCCTCTGTAGCATCCATGCCTTCAAAGAAAAAGGAGCCAGGCAGCTTCCTTACAGTAACAGTGCAGCCTGGTCCTGAGCTCAGCGAAGAAAAAGAGTTCACATTTTGTTCAATTAATTAACTCTCAAATGGCATACAGAACAGTAAGTCTCAAGAAAGAAATTATAGGGACATTAATAACTTAGTTCTAATTTCTGGCCAAGTCAGACCACAAGTCTAATAATTTTTTCCCCGTAAATACATTTCTACAGTTCTCAAAGACTCCTGGAGACTGCACTGTTGATTCCCTCAGCCCCCACCCCCCACTCCCCACCCTGGTGGAAATGGCATTTCTGAGCACACAGATGTTGAAAACATATTTCCACCATAGAGCAGACTTGGATTTACATCCTACTGCAATTACATGCCACAACACACTGATCCACTACAAACTTCTCCACCCTTAAATTAATTCAAATATAGGCTACTTAACTATGCAGCAGTTCGCTTTATAAGTGAAGCATCATCTGCCTATGCCAGTCTAATTTAATATGATAACCTGTCCTACACTAAACAAGAAGTCAGAGTAAACTCTGTACTGGACGTTCCAGGTAATCTGAACAAAATTAAAGCATGTCTCTGCACAGGATCAGGGGACAATGCTGATTATTTATGCACAGAGCTAGTATAAAGGATTGGCAACATAAGGTGGTGCTTTTCAGTTCTTTTACAGTTCAATCCTAGGGCCTGTTCTGTTCAATAATTTTATCAATGATCTGGGTGCAGGAGTTGAACACACCATTAGCACCTTTGCTGATGACACCGACCTAGAAGGTGCTATTGACTCTCTCACAGGATGAGAGGCCTTGTAAAGGGATCTAGACAGACTGGGGCATTGGTCAGTCATCAGCGGCATGAAATTGAACAAGACTAGATGCCAGATGCTGCCCCTGGGCTGGAGTAACACAGACGGGGAGAGGGGCGGCTGGAGAGCAGCCCTGCAGAGGGCTCCGGGGGCGCCGGCTGGCTGCAGGCTCCGCAGGAGGCAGCTGTGTGCCCTGGCAGCCGGGAGGGCAACCCGCATCCCGGGGGCATCACACACGGCACAGCCCGCCCGGCACAAGGGGTGACCATCCCGCTGCGTTCAGCGTTGGGGCGGCCTCGCCTCGAGGGCTGGGGGCAGGTCTGGGCCCCACCACTTAAGAAGGACAGGCAGGGGCTCGAATGGGTCCAGAGAAGGGCAACGGAGCTGGTGAAAGGGCCGGCAGGAATGTCCTGTGAGGAGTGGCTGAGGGCTCTGGGCTTGCCTGGTGTGGAGCAAAGGAGGCTGAGGGGCCACCTCAGTGCTCCCGGCAGCTCCCTCAGGAGGGGAAGGGCAGAGGGAGGCGCTGAGCTCTTCTCCACGGGATCCAGGTATAGGTTGTGTGGGAGTGGCTCAGAGCTGCATCAGGGGAGATTCAGACTTGACATTAGGACGCATTTCTTTACCGAGAGGGTGGTCAAACAGAACAGGCTTCCTAGGGAGGTGGTGGTCAATGCCCCATGCCTGTCAGTGTTTATGAGGTGTTTGGACAATGCCCTCAATAACATGCTTTGACTTTTCATCAGCCCTCAAGTGGCTGAGCAGTTGGACTGCATGGTCGTTGTAGATCCCTTCCAGCCTGAGTATTCCATTCCATTCCATTCCATTCTATTCTATTCTATTCTATTCTATTCTATTCTATTCTATTCTATTCTATTCTATTCTATTCTATTCTATTCTATTCTATTCTATTCTATTCTATTCTATTCTATTCTATTCTATTCTATTCTATTCTATTCTATTCTATTCTATTCTATTCTATTCTATTCTATTCTATTCTTTCTATTCTATTCTATTCTATTCTATTCTATTCTATTCTATTCTATTCTATTCTATTCTATTCTATTCTATTCTATTCTATTCCATTCTATTCTATTCCATTCCATTCTATTCCATTCCATTCCATTCCATTCCATTCCATTCCATTCCATTCCATTCCATTCTATTCTATTCTATTCTATTCTATTCTATTCTATGGTGTCCTGTCCTGTCCTGTTCACTATACCTACCATAAATTTCTAGTGGTGAAACTCAAGCATGGAATGTATTTGCCTTACATTGTGTTAATAGAAAATCTGTTCTAGTAACAAGCACAGCTTACTGAGTACAGATCAACTTTCTTAGTACACTATGTTCTTTCCAAACCTATTTTTTGTCTTCCTATATCTAGAAACTTTGAAATACCTACTTGACAAACCTTCGTTCACAGACATTTATATCCTTTATGGTACAGATGTAACACTAGGAAAGTTACATTAAACACGTGCATCTATGATTCTCAGACATTCTCAACCACTAAGGAAGCTTCAGGATCCCATTCTGTTAAGAGGGAGACTTCTTTTTCTTGTGTAGTCCTCAGTGGACTCGTGATAGTTCATTTACTATGATCTCAAAGCACAAAAAATCAAGGCGACCACGCCAAGGGGTTATGCTTTGATCAAACAGCACTTTACTGTTTGCCCATAAAGCGATGTGCAATAGATAGAGTGACAGGAAGGGAGGAAAAAGTAAAGTAAAAAAGGAAAGAGGATTATAGTTACCACCATGGGTCTAAGGCATCCCTATGGTCCCAGGTCCAGGCAGCATCCCGCTGGTACTTCCGATCGTTGTGATCCTTGGTGGGGAAGATCTTCAAAGTTCAGTCGCTAAGGAGCCGTCTCTTATGCCAAGCAACACACCTCGCTCCTCCTCTGGCCCATGGATTGTTGCCAGTCTTGGCCTTCTCGAGCCAGGTTACCAGCATGTCCAAAGAGGAGCGAGTGCCTGAGGTGTGGTTTGCCTTAGAGGCGGGTGGCTTCAGACCAGGAGGTGTGGTTTTGTATTATAATGATATTAGAGTGAAGAAAGTTCACCTGAAGTTCAAGTTTTCTGGTTCGCTGCTATGACAGTGGTTGTGATCCATCTTCTGGACAGCGGTTATGCGGCCTTATCGTATTGTTCCTTTCGGTCCCAGGTAGCAGGGAGCGGCATAGTACTCCTCGTACCATGCAGTTCTCCTTCCCAGGGTCTTTGTGTCTTGTGTCCATGAGGACCACATTCCATCTCCAGGTCTCTGCTGGCAATGTTGAGACAATATCGTTCTCTTTGGACTGACCCTTACGGTCACTAAACAAAAAACTCCTTATTTTTTCCCTGCTATCAGCATCACACTAGAGAAAAATCTGTACAAAAATGTATGCAGCTGAGACAGTTTTGCTGAATCACAGAATCAAACCCTAGCATGCAAACTTACATTTTTTTTTAAAAATAAATTATTCAGTGGCTTCTTCCTACATTTTCACCTATAATGTTGAAGTAGGGAGACAAACTACTCATTCTGAAGTTTTCCTATTACAGATAGTCCCTATCCAAGGGTGTTGTATACAGCGCAATAGGGCTATAACCTATCTGCAGCTTAACTGATGAAAAATGAAGTCAGAAGAAGGACTAGAACCACACACACTCCAGAGCCTGAATTGTTTAGAGTAATCAGCAAAGGATCATCCCTTTCATATACAGAATTTTGTTATGTTGCTTTGGGATATAAAGCAGACTCAGGTATTGTAAGAAACTGCCCTTGCAAAAGGAAAATATTATCCCTGCTAGCTCTTTACATCATCTACATAGGCATTGGGTTCTAATCGTTGTTGCATGTGTCATTTATTCCGGAGTGGAATTCCTGCTACTGGGTGATATTTGCATTACAGTGTGACATCATCCATTATCTTCAGTTTACAAGACAATTCCCTTCTGCCTGTGTTATCTTCATTCTGTATCCCTAAGGTATACAAAAAACATTCATGACTATCCATTCATTAACATGTGTTCTGGGAAGATAGCTTAACAGCAAAAGTTATGGTGGTTCCTGCTTCCTTTGCTTTTTAGAAAACTATTGTGCTTCCTGTTCTCCTGCAGCTGGGCTTTATCTTGCATCGATTTTTACTCTGATGGATTTTTCTTTCTTGCCTAGACACTGGAAAGTAACTTTTTTACTCATTTGGTGTCACATTGCTGCAGAACTTCATTACCAAATTACTAAATTCACTAAATTAATAATTACTAATTTACTAACTTGATTATTAAATACCTTGGCTACCTCCACAAGAATGTGGAGGAAAGACCTTGAATGAACCTTATGATTTATAGGCATGAATCTTATAAATGCAGTTTGAAAGAAAGGCACTCATAGAAGGAATATATTTATGAATGTCAACCATCTTCCTAAACATCTGTCCTACTTTACACACATTAGTACTCAAAATGTTTTCACAGGTTATGTAGAAGACCTGTTGCACCATTTCTCAAGGACTTTAGTACACTGAGTACAAACTACACAGCAACGTTGGAGGCTTACCTCAAATCTTCATATATGGGATTAGGGAAACTGGTACTGTCAGCAATGTACCTTGAAAAGTCATTGATATTTGAAAAGCATTTTTGTGCCGTATTTTCAAAAGTGCTTGAAGATGCAAATAAGTATGCTGTGGGATTTTCAGTAGCTGAAAATTCATCTGTCTTTGAAATCAAGGGGATGACACTCACATGCTCATTAGATACCTCCTTGCCTTTTCTAATGCTACAATGCATTTAAATTCTGGCCAGCTGACCACTGAAGGTCAGCCATTATTCTCAGCTGTTGATTTTCCAGTTCTGATAAAATTGTAAGAAACTAATCAGAATTATATCTTCATTGCTTTATCTGAATATATGTGTCTGCAGGCAAAAGTCAAATGTGATGCTTCAGTCTATGTTATGTATTATTTTTCTCCTTGTAGGGCCTAGAAGCCTAGCCCTGGTACTTTTATGCTTTTACCACCAAGCAGAGTAGGAGACAGTCCATGCCTTGAAGATAATCAAAATAGGCAAACCAGATGATAATGGTTGAGTATCCAGTCTAGGATTGTAGTTTCCAAGAGAAGGAAAAGAGAGGTCACATTCTTTTGTTAAGGTGACAGGAGAGATCTGTGACAAATTTACCAGTTTCTCCAGAATCTTGGCCCAATGCTTTGACCACAAACAAAATATAGAAAATGTACAAGGAACAGTATGCTTTTACCACTCTAATTTTTTTGAAAGCTTGTTTTGAGATAGCTGTTGTCTTTGATTTACTTAGATAGCAAGATGGAAGCAGAAACAGGAAGTCAGAGGCCTTGATCAAAATATCCAGCTGGATGCCAGGACAGAATACTCCCTTGCACATTCTTCAGTGTTAAATCCGGTTATTCTTATCACCTATAATTCTTGAAGTAGATGCCTCAAAAATGTCTTAGACTGCTAGGTGTACATAATAAGTGTCCAGCCAGATTCATCCCTACCATTTTTTTTTCTTTAGACTCCTCAGCACCATGGGTAAACATTTGAGGAATAGCTCCTGTTTGTTCTTTCAGAGCATTTGGTTAAATGGCTTTTGATAGAAAACCCTAATCCACCTCAGAATTTATATTCTTACTTTCTCTTTCAGGGTATTGGTAAGATGGGGCTTCATTATGGCAGCTATGAATGCTTTGAGATTTTCTGTAAATATCCTATTTAACTTTTACTATTTCTGTCATTTTTAGAAGACTGCACTACCACTCCTCAAAAATCACGGTTGCCTTTCCTAAGCCACCAGCTACAAAGTGGAGGCATGTCTTTTCTGTAGACTTGTTTGCTATTGCTTATGTTGACATTTGTCTGTATTTCAGAACAGTTCACATCTCAATTGATAGCCTCAGGATCAGATGCAAGTATCAGTATATCACTGAAGTGGTTTTAGGAGGTAGTTTATTCACCATAAAAATGTGATGTATGCTCCATTAACATTATCTGTCTCTTCCCACTCACCCTGCATGGTGTCTCTCTCAGCCAATCATTTAAAGATGGTTCCATTCAAGACCAGTGATTTTAAAATTCTTAGTAGTTTTTGACATCCTCAATTTCATCCATGGGTGATACACATACATACCTTGCAACCTTTCTAAGTGCAAGAAAGCCTTTACACCTTTTCTTCCTGATTTTAAGGAATTCTGTTCATCTGTTTCTAAACTTCTGGATGGATGTGAGGTTTCCTTTACTTCTGACAGTGTTTAAAAAAATCCTTCTTACTCTTTTTTTACTTTTTCAATATATATATTTAGATATGCTTTATCCATCTTCTCTAGTTCTCATTAATCTTGCTCATTCTTTTGTACCTTCTAAACTGCTTTTTTTTTCCTGTTTGGTTCGGGTTTTGTTTGTTCATTTTCTAATTGTTGCTTTCCCCTCACTGCTGAACCTGAGGGACGCTTTAGTCAGAGCTGACCTTTAGAAACTGACTTTGACACAACTGTTTATCTGAATGCAGAGGAACAACAATTTTTAATCATGCTCTCAACTGCCACATAGGAGAAATTTATTCCTACACAGGTCCACCAGTGCTCTACGTTCTGCCTTACTCCAGTGGTGTCATTAGGCTGCAACTCCTTATCTAAGCAAGAGAAGAGATGAAACTGTTCTTACAAGCTTGGCCACTGCAAGGGATAAAATGGCAGAAAAGTATGTGTGAGAGGACACGGTAATTACAGAAGAAACGAGCCGGGTGCATTGTTCATGTGCAGTCTGACAAGTAAAGGGAAATTAAACACCGATGATTTAAAATTTCGAGCAAAAATGAAGTGTTTCTGATGTAAGCGAATTCCACATGTATTCACTCCATCCATTGCATGAAAAAAAAACTACTCCACTGTTTCATATCATGTTTGGGTTTTAATGTGTTTTGATATGAATGCCTGAATTCCCTCTAAATTATAAACACCCCAAATAAAGATGTTTACTTGAAAACTGATGTAAAAGAAATTAAAAGACCATGAAATATTACAGAAGCACTGATTAAATGCAAGAGTTGTGTATTACAGAGCCATTAGATCTCATCAAAGGATTAGTTTTATTTTCTTACTAGGACACATATCTCTGCATTTATATCACTAATATTAGTAGGTCTGATCAAAGGATAACAGAAACCTCATGTAGTATTATGTTAATAAGAAAGTGAACAGGGTAGGCTGAGCCTAGACCAAACCAAAGAAAATCAGTTTTTTGAAGTGTCCCTCTCATGTCACAGCTGCTGTAGAAAAGACAGCTTGAGAAATAACCAAAAGTACTATGTTAAACATGAATTACATAGAAAGGATAAAACCATTTAAGCAGCTCTGGAACTTTGTTGATCTTTTGTAAGTTCAGTGGTCTCAGCATCCTAACAAACAGGAAAGCCAAAAAGTTACTTCTGTCTGCACCAAAACCTGTGTGCTGGCAGAGGAACCATCCTGCAGGAAGTCACAAGAGTGGTGACATATGAAAAGCATTAGGGCAGTGACAAAGAATGTTTGGGAAAAGCCAGAATGAAAAATAAACAATCTATCCATGTTTATCTGTACTAAAACACAGACATCTTTGCAATCACTAAAGCCTGCCCATAGACACACAAGATCCATCACCAGCTCAGTGCTTCAAACTTGGGGGTGACTGGAGTCTAAACTGTGAAATTCGACCAGAGGCTAAGACCATAGACAAACAAATGTATGGTTTCAGCCTTGAAACAGTCTTCTCCAATATTACACAGACTTGAAGAAGACATAAAAATATACTCGGCTTTAAGCAGACAAGGGCTAACTGCTTTGAAAATTAAGTAATATTCCCTTCATCTACAGTGTAAAACAGAGGTTACTTTAAAGTGAAGCTGTCAGATAATGCCCAGGCTTGGCTTAAAGACTTTGCAAAACATGTTAAAAGCAATCTGTTCTTAACTGCTCTTTACTCATTAGAAATGTATTATATGTTTCTGGAAACAGCAACAGTATGCTAGTCTATGAGAATCAGAGTGAAAATAGCTGTAACTAATGAATCTAATTTCACTTTCTTGAGCGGTGGGTAAACGGATATGTTGCTGGGTCTATACCTCACATATGTGAGATTAATGTGTATCGTATCGGAGACAGAAAAGCCCTGGAGCTACAGTTTTATTCCTTCTCACCTACCTCCAATGCAAGCCAGCAGCCAGTTCTTTAAAATTTCCAGATGTGACACCCAAGTATTACTCTGTGATTGGAAGCTCTTTTTCCTGTTTTGGAAAACTCCATGTTACCTTTATAACACTGATAATGAAGATCTTAAGATTAATTTGGATCTAATGTTATTAAAAAGAAATGTCTTAAATGTGTCACTTTCTCTTTTTAAAGAAAATGCCCCATTGGGATTTAATCAAATTAATACATATTATTGAAGCTATTGAATCCTCACCAAGGATAGTCATCAGTTATCTAAGACTAGTTTAAACTTAAGCAAACCACTGATTTTTTTTTTTTTTAATTATAAATATGCATTATGCTTGGTTGTGTCTCCATTCAAAAATGAATAAAGCTGAGCAATAACATTGGGAGGATAAAATACTCCACTCAAGCATATCAGTATTAAAGCACTGATCTTAGCAGTGTTCTTAGCACTTCTAAACAACCAAAGAACACAAACTGCCTTAGAAACAACTGTTGCAGTTGAAGAGCAGAAGCCTTTTTACAGACAGAAGTCATGGTACCATCACAAGAGACATGCAAGTAGATCAGATTGGCTATAGATGTCTGACGGACTTCAAGGGAACCACATGCGACAGTGACAGTAACAGCAACAGCATTTGCAATTGTTTGCAATTCAATGCTGAACTTTTATTTGAAAAGACTCATCTGTCACTTTCTTCCTCAAATGATAGGTCTGTCTTACATGCATACAGGATCTATGGAGAAAAATCTGTTTATTTCTTCTGCTGACTCTGTAATAGCAGTGAACTAATAAATACTCAAGAAAGCTAAAAATGCCATTTGCAACTATGATTAGGAATAGAAACAAAGAAAGTTGTCTTTGCCAAATGAAAATTAACTGAGTTTTTAGATTAATAATTCTTTTTTCCCAGCTTCTACAGAAATGTTACCAGCAAAGTAAAGCAAATAACAACATTTCAATAATTTTAAAAAGACTTGCAACTGTGTCTTCAAAGGAAGTTAAATTTTGTTGTCATTGAACTTTAAGGACTCTTCCCAAAACAACTAGATCTATACTTCTCTTAGCTGGAGTTTTTCCAAATCTTCATGTCATTACAGCATTAATGCTGGGTGTGGGTGGGTGTGTGTGGAATATGGAAGAAATGCAGTGCATTGAAATGAATTTACAGGAAATACTTGAATAAAGGAAGTACAATAAAGATCATTTATGATTTGCACGCATGTATCTGAAATGAATAGTTATCAACAAAAGCTTTCATTTGGGACTAAATAAAACTTTAATAAATGTGCATATTTGTATTTTTGAAGATGTATTCATGCAGCAAACCTTTATAAACTGATAAAAGAAGTCCTGGGGTTTAATGCATTCTGAAAAAAGGGAACAACAACTGTGTCTTCCAATTAAATGTTGAAGCCTGGTTCAGCATTGATTATTTCTGTCACACAGAGGGAAATCATGAAAACTGAAGAAGTATTGGTTACAAAAGTACTAGAAAAGGAAAATGAAGAAAGGCATAAAGTTTAAGGAATTGTTGTTTACTTGTGAAGCAAAATTCAGAAATGCCTTAAAGAAACTCTGTTTCCTTTTTAAGCTTCCACTTCAGAATTTTATATGAAAAGAATACAAGAAATGCCAAAGGAAATGTATCTTTATAAATTTACACAGTGATTTAAGAACTTTTATATGTCATTCACATTAATGTGGAGATATTCTATAAGCAGAGCTAGAAAAGTTATGCAAGTATGTGTATACAAGAGAAAATACCGTCTTTCATTCATGTAGTGCACAATAATCCCTGAATCAATGAAACATACAATGGCTCAAGTTGCAAGAGGAGACCTACCATCTGTATCCTGTAAATACACAGAAGTGGCTGTTTAACAAAAATAAAAGGGGTGGGGGGTGGGGGTGGGGGGATGGGCAGAGGGAAGAAAGCTAGACTTCAGAATGAGGATATGGTGAAAAACCTGTAAATGATCTAAAGATTATGGAGTTGAGGAGAACTAACATAGAATCAAGGCTCCAGGATGGAAGTGTTTTCATGTCCTTTGCAGTAGAAACAGCAGAATTCATTAAAGATGACCACTTGAAGGTTCAATATAAATTGAATATAGTTGTGCAAAAACTGCCCCCAAAATTTCTGTAATGTAATAACAAATTAATGTAGAACCTAGCTACCAGTATTAAAAATATATCCAATAGCAAGGACACGCCCTCTACAGAATTACTTGCACAATTCATAACACTTACATAAACTGACATTTTTCTTTTAAGTTCTTTTCATATAGAGCAGGTTGTGGTGATGTGGGTGTCGGTCTCTTCTCCCAAGTAACCAGCAATAGGATGAGAGGAAAAGGCCTCAGGCTGTGCCAGGGGGGGATTAGATTGAATATTAGGAAAAAGTTCTTCACCAAAAGGGTCATCAAGCACTGGAACAGACTGCCCAGGGAGTGCCTGAGTCACCATCCCTGGATGCATTTAGAAGACATGGAGATGTGGCACTTAGGAACATGGTTTAGTGGTGGACTTGGCAGTGTTAGGTTTGTAGTTGGACTCAATGATCTTAAAGGTCTTTTCTAATGTAAATGATTCTATGATTCTATTATTATCTCCACTGCACAAGTGAGAGGCCAAGGTACAGAGATATTAAAAATAACAAATAAAATGGGTAGCATTAAAGAAACCCCTGAAATTAGTACAGTGTAACAACTTTGAACAAGTATTTAATTTAGCAACAGATAATTTGATCTTAAGTTAGAGCAATAAAGTACATACATGAATATATAAATTAAATTTCCCATTAATTGTGGGGGCAAAAATGTATCTAGGAGAAGAAGCAGCTGACTAAAATACCAATGCTGGAATGCCATGTTCTGCCCCTTGACTTTTGAGTAAGTTTCTACTATGGATTTGACTGTATTTTACGAAACAAAAAAAAAAAAAGAGAGAGAGAGAAGAATCGAATCAAAAATTCTGGAAAGCAGGGCATCATATGGTGGTTGGAAATAAGTTGATATCTGAGAATGAAATATCATTCTTCCATGTCAGCACCCTCCTGCTGTGCACCAACTTCTAGAAGAGAAACCTATGCCAGGAAGATTTTCCTTTGCCAGATATGAACCCTGTGGAGAGGCCAAACGAAAAATTTGACTAGACACCAGACTCTAGCTATCCCACTCTTTCTAGAAGAAACCAATAAATGGAGTCATTCAGATCACAGGAATGCTTTCAAGGATAACAAAAGGATATTTTTCAAAAGACATGCTCATTGAAGAAATGAGCTCAGGGACACAAGAGTTCAACCAATAAAAGCAGTATAGAAAAACTGCTAAGTATATTGTATATTGATATTCTTCATTTGTACTTGACAGTCAAATGGTTAACATCAGGACTTTCAGACAAGGGCTTTCCTCATATTAACAGTGGAATTCCCATTTAAATAGTGGCTGTTAAATTACCAAGGAGAAAAACATATGAATAATGCATATTTCTAGGAGAGAAAAGTTTCCAGGTAAATTCCTGTTTTGCCAAGAAAACTAATTCACAATCTCAATCTTTTACTGTGCTATTTTATGCAAGTTGTTATCATTAACTGTCTCCAACATGTCCGTATGCCACTGAAGCATAGTCAGAGGAGCATGATCAGGGACAACATGCTCATAGGCAGTAACAATGGGCTGCAATTCTAAACAGGTAAGAAATAATTTGTATGCTGTAAAACAACTGTTGCTTCCAGAGCTTTGAGAAAACAGACACACAGTTCAGCAGGGCTTTTTGTGCCTGTTGCCTTCCACTCATTTACTTACTCCCTGCTGCAAACAGAGCAGAAACAAGGAAGAACTTTGCACCTTTATCTTCTTTTCTCTCTGTTCATAATTTTTCATTACTTTTCTTATACCTTATGATACTGTTTCTCTGTCACTCCCCAGAGGAAATTTTCAAGCTTTTGAGTGGTGCTGTAAAGGCAGAATGCGCAGCTTTGCTCCCGCAGTACTCTCTTCCATGTGTAAGACTCTAGGAACTATCATTCCTAATGTTTCTTTTGCAGAGTACTCAGGTTACTGCTAAACTCCAGGAAACATTAAATAAATATCAATTGTATCCCACAGCATCCTCCAACCTAAGACTCTTTCAGGATTACTGTGCAGTTGTCTCTTTTCAAGCACCTGGTGCACGACATGCTATGCTTGAGCTACACTTATTTTTGTTTTAAAAAAGCCAGAAGCCAGAAAGGCACCTGAAGAAGAGAACAGGTTGATCCAAAGAAAAGAACAGAGAAATACTTGGATTTTTTTAGTAACATGTTTCACTACAAAAACTGAATATGAGTCCTCAGGCAAGGTCAAAAATTTGCTTATCAGCTAGTGATGGCATAAATCTAGCTAAAGTATTTAACTGTATAAAAGCCACAACACACACATGGCTATGCAGTTATGAATTACACCTTTGGTGACCAACATTGAAAGAGCAATATTCTCCTGTATTGACAGATCAGTAAATAAGGCCCATATTTGCTTGCCTTTCTGGCCCTACTGCTTTTGTACGCAAATTTCTTTCAAAGGGATCCCCTTTAATTGTACTAGAGATATTATTACAGCACATTGTATCAGACAGATATTCTCAATTTCATAATCAGGAAGGTAATAAAAAAAGGTTTAGATTTGTAAACACAGAACACTAACAGCATCTCAGTGGCAGCCCTTCTGCTCAAACTTTTTGTTACAGTGGATGTACATGAAATATTTAGAATTTGTTAGAGCTTTAGTAGGAAGGCTTTCATTCTAGCAAGAGGGAATGTAGCCAGGAGCTGCCTGCTGGCTATACAAGCTGGGATGCTCTGTTTGTTATAGGCCATGGCTCCCCTCCCCCTGTAATTCTCACTACCTGTCACAAAGCAGCCCTCCCATGAAAGTTCCTTTGGTTGAGCAATAATAATTGTCTTTCTTCTGGGCACCAGAGGCAGTAGGGTAGGGTTTTTTAAGTGCCTTGGACACGTCACTCTGTGTATATCACGAGCATAGGAGCAGGGCTGTTGCAAATGAATAAGAGACATGAGCAGAAAAAAAAAAAAAAGTCTGATGGACTTAGCTATTTTCTGTCTTGTCTCCTGTGTTGGCATTTCAGTTTTGTCTATGACTTATTTTTTAAGCTGTCAGAGTAGATTTTGTGACATGTCAGGAAAGAAATTCAGTGACTTTTATTTTCTGTTCCCTCTGAGCCAGGCTGGAGCAGTAAAGAAGCATTGTCATGCTCCTCCAAAGCAAGAACACAGCCAGCTATGAATAGGATGCTGAGAAAATGATGGAGCACAAGTGTGCAAGTCTACTTACTTGGGTAGTTGATTGGAAACAATATGAATTATGAACAATCTGGTTATGTCTTTCTAGAGCCTGCTACTTTTGTAATGCTCATTGCTGGTCAATAACAACTTTAACTGTGATATGCCTCCAAGGCTAGCCTGAATATATGCTTCCACTCTTGACATTTGAACAGGTGATAGCATATTTTTTTGCCAGTACCTGAATGAACATCAGATAGTAGCAGAGCTCATCCCGTAGTCTCATACATATATAAACAAATTGGTTAATGCTAATATCAACACACCTCACATGAAAGCCCCTCAAAGACTAAAAAAACAGACAACCCACCCCCCCACCACCACCCTGAAACTATGAGTTCTTCAAACCCTTTTTTTGTTTGTTTGTTTCTTTGTTTAATAGGGACCTTACAGCCTAAGCAGACAGCATCCCTTACGTCCAAAGTTTTCCTTCCCAGTCACTGGTTCTACCATCGTTATACAGTGCAAAATCCCATTGGCTGCTACAGTTGCTCAAATACAGTAGGAGCTAAGTGCATCATAAGAGATACGATCCAGCTAGACAGCGAGGCTTTCAAGGAATAGTGCAGGACACCTTGTAAATAAGAGTACTTTGTCATTAAAAAAAAAAACCACCACCAACAACAACAAAAAAACAAAACCAAAAAAACCCAAACCTTATTTTCTACTTGAGGTTGCCAGGAAGATCCAGTACTGGTAGGGCCACCATGCAGCTCTCCAGAAGACTTCCACCAGTTCAGGTGCCTGGGCTGTCAGGGAGATGGGACACCATTATCACAGATTCCATCATCCATCCAACAGGCCCTGGAGTAAAGTCAGGCCAGCAGATGCCAGAAAAGTAGCTAAATTCCCAGTGGATTTGATAAGATGTAGCTTCCTACAGAATCTTGACAGGATTCCAGCAGACTTTCCTCAAAACCAAGCTACATTATAAATACTACAAATATTTTGTGAATTACAATTGAAGAAAACATCATTACATTGTAACTTTTTCACCTAGCAGTGTTTTCATCTACAAGTGGTGTCAACTACAGTTTACATGAGGCACTTGAAACAAAAATCAAAGCCACATGAAATTCTTTTTGTTTAAAAGAACAGATATTTTTAGCTAAATATATCAAAGAAAAGTGTCAGCATTTTGATTTTTTTGTAACAAAAGTAATTTCAAAGTATGGAAATCATTACTCAACTAAGTTTTCTCAAAACTATTAGGACTTCCTTGAGGTTTCTTGTGATTTTAGCTTTAATGAGTTACCCCATGCATAATGCTAACGAACACCTGGCACATCCCTCCAACTGTGATGAGGTTAGTTGTTTTGCTAGCAGCAAAAGTTTACTTCAGAACCCCAGGGAAGCATCCAGAACGTTAGAAATTTCTCAGACTCAGATGAAAATGTCCGAACTCACTGTAAGCTGGCTCCAGGAAATGTGCAGATCCATTTTCAGAAGTAATTACTATACATAGGAGGTTATTTTAGTTATGTTACACTATGTAGATCTTTGTGTTCTAACTGGCTTGGGAGAAGGGTGAAGTTTTGCCACTGCATAGATTAGCTTTTTAAACTTTTTTCCCCCTGTCAAATTATTCCAAAAAGATTAGCAGAAGAGGTTAAGGTTGTTGATAAACACTGATTGCCTGGAAAGATAGTTGCAACTGTCTTCTCCTAAGACCTCCGTGCATTTTATCCACAGAAGTATTTCGTCACAACTGTCAAGCTTACCCTACATTCCCAAGTGAACAGTCAGAATGATTTGTAGAAAGTAGCTGTAACACCTTGCTCGGCAATGCAATATGTGAGGACAGGTTCTTGAAAAATAAAAGATTAAACTGATGGATCACTTGAACTGAAAAGTGCAGGGTCAGATCGATCTCTGGTGTAGCTCTACTTGCAGCAGATGAACTCTGCCTGCTGTTGCTCAGCATACCTATAACCAACCTGGGAGTGTGGGCTGCCAGTTAAAGGCACTGCTGACAGACCTGAG
The DNA here is from genome assembly GCF_023634085.1 of Falco cherrug. Classification (NCBI taxonomy): domain Eukaryota; kingdom Metazoa; phylum Chordata; class Aves; order Falconiformes; family Falconidae; genus Falco; species Falco cherrug. The sequence continues at coordinate 71,919,296 of NC_073720.1, read as the reverse complement.
CTCAATCACAAAAGGAAAGTACTCTGCTCACCAGTTATTTTCATGTAAACTTCCTAAATTAGCAGATTTGGGGAATAGAATTTGGCCTACAATGCAAACAGAAACACGGTAGGTAATAGTATAAACAGAAGCATATATAATGCAACATAGAGATGGACATGGTAGGAAAATTAATGTTCCAGGTATCCAATATACAGAATTATACATTCTGTACCTGGAGAGGTTTTGGAGAGGAAGAGTCCTGAATCTAGGCAGCTGTTAACAGAACAGTGTGAGGCTGGCAATGAAATACCTAGTCCTGCTCCTTTGCCTGCCTAGATCATCAGCTTTCCCAGCTCCTCCTCTGTGTCTGTCCTAAAAAAACATAGCTTGTTTTCATAACAAGAAAATAAATATAATCAACTGTTTTTTTTAAAATGAGTGGTCCAGTGTTCCTCTGTAACTTCTACAGATTTTTATTCAGTGTGTCTGCAAGCAAACCCATGCTATGTCCCTCTCTGCACCTTCCTAATGCTCACTCCCTCTCAGATGCAATCTTCATATCTTAAAGCAAACTATTAATTTCCTCTATGACCACAGAACCCTCCTTTCTCTGTCATCTTCCCTGGCTAAAGTGCAGCTCATTCATCTGACAGACAGCCTGGATGCTTTGGGTTAGATGCTTTGGGTCCATCCCCTGCCTTGCTGAAGGACTGAGGACAATCCCCATCCCAAATTCTTGTACACTCTCCAAGGCTAGGGCTGGAGATGCAAGAAGAATTAAATATAACAGAGCTTTTTCTAAAGCTGCTTGATCCACAGCAGGACCCTCCAGGGCATTTTGCCAGCTAGAAAGTAAACTCGAAGCAACATGAAATATCAGTCAGGAAATGACATGGAAGTGCTGTAGTTCTCTATAATCCATGTTCTGTTTGAATATGATGTTTGTCTTCATTAAACCATTTCCTATTTATAACAAAGCTGCTTGTCACTCAAACAAATCCAAACAAGATACATACTTCAGTTTAATTTAGTTTTGGTTCAGGTGAATAGCGAAACGTCTGTCTGAGGTCTGCTTATCTCTGACAGTGGCTGGTAAATGCAAGAAAAAAGTGAATTTCAAAATGTTTATCAAATCTCAGTGCTTCATGTAGCTTGACTTTTCCCTGAACACAATGTCACTTATTTGTGTAAAAATGTATGATACAGTATTTCTCTCCTCTCATTTGGGTACCAAATATAATAACCTATTGCCTCCCCACAAAGTTGGGGACATTTTGAAACTGAACTTTTTCCCCCTTTAGCAAAGACAATGTCTGAGAACACACTGTCTAATGCTAAATCAGAGCAATGAGGTAATGCCTCCTGTCCAATTTCCTTTTCTTGCCTTCTTTTTGGTCCAATTTGCTGCTAGTGCTTGCTTGATAAACTAATAAATTGAATACTGAGTTCCGCCACTCCACAATCAGCAAACCTCATTAGTCTAGGTTTTAAAAACACCTTTGTACTGTGATATTTCAAAAGTCAAATATCCTCAGTATAATGGCAGACAACTATGGCCACAGTACTAATCCACATATTGTAAAAAAAATCTCACTATTCTTCAGGTTGGGCTACAGATGATTTTTAAGCTTTTCTGCAGGCTGGGGACCTAATGGAGCAAATGTCACTTGCATGAACTGTAAGAAGCCTCTGCTACCTCAGTAGCATTGTCCTCACCTTTACCTGAAATCCTCAAGAACAATTTCCTTTGACATTTCTTGAAAAACAAATCAGGGCATGAGAACTAGGTAAAAGTGAGGAAGAGACATTTTTCACTTCCTCTCTTTCAGTGTCAGCATAGAATCAGAAAATTGCAAAACATCTCAAGTTGGAGGGGACCCATAATGAACATTGAGTCCAACTCTTTGCTTCTCACAGGACCACCTGAAAAAACCTGATGAGAAAGAGCATCATACAGACTCTCCTTGAACTCTGACAGGCTTGGTGCCATGACCGCTTACTGGGGGAGCCTGTTCCAGTGACCGACAACCCTCTCAGTGAAGAAATTTTTCCTAATGAACAATCTGAACTCCCCTTGATGCAGCTTCATTCCCTTTCCTCTTGTTCTGTTGCTGGTCCCCAGAGGGAGCAGATCAGCACGTCCCCCTCCACTGCCCCCCTTGAGGAAGCTGTAGGCTGCAGTGAGGTCACCCCTCAGCCTTCTCTTCCCCACGCTTAGCAGACCAAGTGACCTCAGACACTCCTATTTCTTGCCCTCAAGGCCTTTCACTGTCTTGGTCACCTTCCTTTGGACATTCTCTAACAGTTCAATGTCCGTCTTATACTGAGGAGCCCAGACCCGCACACCACAGTTAAGGTGAGGCTGTATCGGTGCAGTGCAGAATGGCAGAATCACCTCCCTCAGTTGCTTAGCTTTGCTGTCCTTGATGCACCTCAGGACACATTTGGCCTTTTTCGCTGCCAGAGCACATAGGACATACCTTCCAGCCCTTTCACCAGCTCTGTTGCCCTTCTCTGGACCCATTCGAGCCCCTGCCTGTCCTTCTTAAGTGGTGGGGCCCAGACCTGCCCCCAGCCCTCGAGGCGAGGCCGCCCCAACGCTGAACGCAGCGGGATGGTCACCCCTTGTGCCGGGCGGGCTGTGCCGTGTGTGATGCCCCCGGGATGCGGGTTGCCCTCCCGGCTGCCAGGGCACACAGCTGCCTCCTGCGGAGCCTGCAGCCAGCCGGCGCCCCCGGAGCCCTCTGCAGGGCTGCTCTCCAGCCGCCCCTCTCCCCGTCTGTGTTACTCCAGCCCAGGGGCAGCATCTGGCATCTAGTCTTGTTCAATTTCATGCCGCTGATGACTGACCAATGCTCCAGTCTGTCTAGATCCCTTTACAAGGCCTCTCATCCTGTGAGAGAGTCAATAGCACCTTCTAGGTTGGTGTCATCAGCAAAGGTGCTAATGGTGTGTTCAACTCCTGCACCCAGATCATTGATAAAATTATTGAACAGAACTGGCCCTAGGATTGAGCCTTGAGGAACACCACTGGTGACTGTTGTCAGAGACATGTGGCACCATTCACTTCAATGCTTTGAGCCTTGCTATCCAGCCAGTTTTTCACCCAGTGCATCATTTACCTGCTCATCTTTCAGCTGGACAACTTGTTCAGAAGGATACTGTTAGGGACAGCATCAAAAGCCTTACTAAGATCCATAAAAACTGCAGCCACTACTTTCCTTCATCCATGAAGCAGGTGATCTTATGTAGAAGGTTATAAAAATAAACAGGAGATTCCCTTTGTGAACCCATGTTGACTGTGCCTAATGACTGCACTGTTTTTAAAATGCCTTTTAGTAGTACCCAGTATGCTCTTCTCCATAATTTATTCAGGAAGTGAGGTTAGACTAACAGGTCTATAGTTAGCCAACATATTATGGACTTGTCTGGTGTGCTGGACATTTTGTCCAGAAGAATACTGTGAGAGACAGTATCAAAAGCTTTGCTAAAATACCGAAAAAACATACCTACTAGCTTCCCTTGGTCAACTAGATGGGTGAGTTTGTCATAAAAAGAAATTAAGTCAGGCACACAGGACTTTCCCCTCATGAACACATGCTGGATATGGCTAATGGCTTGTCTTTCAAGTGTTTTTCAGTAACTCACAAAATAACCTTCTCCATCATTTTACCAGGTACTGAAGTGGGACTGACAGGCTTGCAATTACAAGGGTCTTCCTTCTTGCCCTTCTTGAAAATTGGGACAACATTTGCACAGCTTCCAGCTGACTGCAAGACTCTCCAGACTCCCAAGCCCACTGAAAAATAATGGAGAGAGGTCCTGCAATATCAGCCAGATCTTTCAGTACCCTGGGATAAATACCCTCGGGCTCCTTAGCCTTCTGTGCATCCAGCTGAAGCAGCGTCAAACCAGTTCAGGGTCAGCTAGTCATCATCCCCCCAGCCATGGTCCTCCAACACAGGGCTCTGAGGGTGCCAACACTCAGTATCGGTATTGAAGGCAAAGGCAAAGACGGCATTAAACATCTCTGCTTGGTCTACATACCTATTTGTGAGGTGATTAATTTAATCAAGTAATGGACCAATGTTATCTCTGATTGTCCTTTTGCTCAATTTATTTTAAAAATATTTCTTTTTGTTGGCCTTCACAGCACTGGCCAGAAGTGATGATCCAAGCTGGAATTGTACCTTACAGAGGCCAACTTAACTGATGTAGTGCCTTGAGAGGACAAGACCTGTATCTGCGCAGGGCAGGGAATCCCATGACTGCCACAGGAGCAGTGCTGCAAAGGGAAGAGGGGCAGTCCAGAGCTGGGACCTTCCACAGTCTCTTGTGGGACAGTCCCCAGATTCATCCTGATCATGTTGACAACTACAAATTATGCATTTAGAACTCTTTGAAGTATCTGGAACATCCAGGTATTTCCATCCCCCCCCCCCCCCCCAAAAAAAAAATAATCTTATGATTTATTTTTTCAAAGTACTTAGTGAATAACATAGAAATGCCGCATTTACTTACATTCATGATCAGCTTAGCCTGATCAATATGATTGTTCCTTAAATGGAGCTTAAACAGTTTTCTCTAAAATTAAGTGCCTTCAGTGCCCCACAACAAATGCTATAGTGCTGCAATTTATGATACAATTCCCATGGCTTGAAACTGATGAGAAAAAAGAAGGAAAAATGCACAAGTGTGGAATCATATAACTGTTTCTCTTCCAGAAGTGGAAATATTCATTTTGCTCTTAATTAAATGACAGACAGAAATGCATGAAATAGTGAAAATTTATGAGATAAAAGAGCACATTAAAAAATATATTTATTTTTTACTTTAACCTTCTCTGTATTTTGTAGCCTGTTTTTCACATTTATATAATGCATTCATCACTGAAATAAAAGGTTGACCTGTCATGAATACCATTACATAGATAAAAAATTATTTAATACATTAAGGCTGCAATAATACAGGGGGGGGGAGTTCACACAAGCTTTGGGATTTACTTAAAGTAACTCCCTTACTTTACTTATAATAACTATTAAATTACGTTTTAGCCACTGCATAACTGATATCCACAAAAAAAAAGGGCATTTTTTCATTAACCCACCTTAGAAATAGTCTGTACTTCTCTCTCAGATATATTTGTGCTTATATTGTGTAACTGCCAAAATGTTTTTTATTTCATCCTCAACTTCACATGGCAATTTAAATAAGAAAATGTATACGTAAGAAATTATCTGTTCTGCTTTAAGTTGGACTGGGCAAAAATAGGTGACTTTTTAATAATAAAAAAAATTATGCTACTTCATTATCAGCCACCCTCCCTGAAACTGGCCTGTGATGCCACTCACAAATAAATCATCAGGATTCTTATGAAATCTAGGATTTGTGCAACTGGTGTTCCACAAGTGGTGCACCAAGCCAGATAACAGAAAGAGTCAGGGTGCTGCCAAGTCCTGGCGTTCTACCTCCATCAGTTGTGAGTGTGCTGATTTCAAAATTTGCCAGGTTTCTCCACCTGCAGCACCTCACAACTGGTATTTTGCTTGTTTGTCCACTGTGTCCCTTGAAGACTTAACTGTCCCCTGCTTATCTTTGCTTGGCCCCAGCCTCAGCCACTGCCAGTCTCTATCTTCAGAAATACTTTCAGAAGTCCTGCATGAATATGGACAGGATTTCTGAAACTACTGCAGTCTTTGGATAGCAGTTTCAGTCTGCCTCAGCTCTAGGGTTTTCTGCCAGGTCATGTTTGCTTGCAGTTCTACAGCTAGCATAATAGCAGTTTAAACACATGAGGTTGGCAAATTTCCTATAAAGTATACTGGCTAATTTGACAGAAGTATGATTGTGTGCCTGCTCCTGGCTGAGATATATTTACATTGCCAAGTCTTCCTGTGTGAAGATCACTAATTAATTCTTGTGAAATTGTGGCTTAGATTTCAAAAACTTGGGTTAGAAAATGTTGTGAATATACCCTGGTTTCATCTGGGATGGAGTTAATTTTCTTCTCAGTAGCTGGTGCAGTGCTGGATTTTGGATTTGGTGTGAAAACTGGGAGGGGACACAGCAGGGCAGGCGACCCAAACTAGCCAAAAAGATATTCCATACCATATGATGTCATGCTGAGTATATAAACTGGGGGAAGAGGAAGGAAGGAGGGGAAACGACACAAGGACCAACACACGACATCTGGCATTATGGCGTTTGTCTTCCCAAGTAACCGTTACACGTGACAGAGCCCTGCTGCCCTGGGCCCGCCTGCCCATGGGAAGTGGTAAATTAATTCCTTGTTCTGCTGTGCTTATGTGTGCGGCTTTTGCTTTACCTATTAAACTGGCTTTATCTCAACCCACGAGTTTTCTCACTTTTACTCTTCCAGTCTTCTCCCCTACCCCACTGAGGGAAGAGTGAGTAAGCAGCTATGTGGTGTTTAGTCACTGGCTGGAGTTGAACCATGACAGAATAGTAGAGAGAACATGGCATACTCATTCTCCTTGAAATTTTCTTTGTCAAACCAGAAAACTTCTAATAAAATCTTTTTAGCAAATAATGGTAGAGAATGTGGCTGAGTAACAGCAAAAATTGTGTCTTGATTCTTGTAAAAACAGGGATGCAAAATCTCAGCTGGGAAAAATATTTCTTTAAAAAGAGATCCAAAAGAAATTCTCAATGTGTTCTCCTAAAATAATATGAAATCCCAGGATATATAGTTCCCATTGTTTGCTTCATTGTTCAGAAGTTACAGCCATAACATAACAACATAGGGGTGAAATATGGGAAAGTGCAGAATGATATCTGACAGAACGGTACCTAGCTGCAGGGAAAGCTCTTCTGACTTTGAAAAAGGGAATTAATGCAACAGGTATGAAAGTAGGTGAAGGAGAATAGCATAAGTGTAGAAATATGTTTTAAGTTCTGTGCTGTACAGCATTTTTTTTTGCTATAAGTGAGCAGAGAGAAAATAAAAAGAAATTAAGTCACACAGTTTCCAGGATGACTGTGATTGTCTTGCCTTTCTAATGGGGATTTCTTCAAGAAGTTGAAACCTCAAGTCTAAGCAGAGTTCTGAATTAATATTACTCTTGAGGACAAACAAATATAGCAAGAAGGAAAAGCAAAAATTTGCGGTCTTTTGTCTGGAGGCACTTGAAATGATGACAGCTCTGTCAGAAGCATCATATGCACTTATTTTCTAGGGTAAGGCAGCTGGTTTTTAAGAAGATGCTTGAAACAAAGACAACCTCACATATTTCTCTTTGTGCTACGTTATAAAATAATCACTTAATTGCTCAATTTATTGCCAAGAGCCTGCAGCCATTCTCTGTCCTGAATAATACATGGATTTTTCAGGTTTTATTACCTCTGCATCAAGTCCCTGTTACAAGCACCCATCGCCTCTGTGGTTGCTCACTGTGTCAAAAACACCACTGAGCTTTGTCTACAATCCCTCAAGCATGTGTGATGAAGAAAGACCTTAGTTTAATACAGGAAAGGGCCCCAAGACACACACAAAGATCAGCAAGTGAATACAGAATGCAGTCAATAACTTTGCTCTTCTGCCAGTCCCTGAGAGATGTTACAGACACCATCAACTTGGCTACAACAGTGCCCATTTTAATAGTGCATCACATTTCTACCTAGTGCCACAGGCAGAAGAAATATTTCTATTCTTGACTATGAACTCTGTTCCGTCTAAACGGGGAGCCACTGATGTGAGCAGTGCTTTGCATCCTCTTCCTAAGGACCTTCTTTTTCAGATGAGCTTCCACTGGTCAGGAACGTGACAGACATTATGTAAGAATCAAAAGGAGAAAAAATCTTTTCCAGTTTTCTTAACTTTACCACAATTTTTTTTCTTTTCCACAAATCTTAACTCTGTTCCGAAGGTGATAAAAACAAGGGAACAAAGGTTGCTCTGTTGGCCAGGTTTTCTACCATCAAAATATACATTATCACGCAGAACTTATGCTGGAAAAAATACTGAACTTAAAATCAAATTAACGCATCGAATGTACCACAAATGGTACAACAGATTTTCCCACTGTTCTTCCTCAGACACTCTCGATGATGCGCAGGCAGTCTCACCCAGATTTCACAGTCAGTTTTGCATCAGACACAGCGCTATTATGTGGAATTCCACAGCACGTGAATCTTCTAGCTCTCCAATACACAGAGTTGTACTTCTGAAAAAAATATTTGCATAGCTGCACAATTTTCACATTTGCATATTTACTGAGACCTAATGTTTCCATTTATCAGTGTGTCCCTATTAGCACGAGAGGTGTCCTTTTTGATACTGAGTGTCTGCTCACCTCCAGGCAACCCCATAACTGCACATTTTCCCTTCCTCAGCACAGGATTCATAATGTTCATAATGTTCTTTCATAGCAAGTCTTACTTTGTTAGCTGTGACTATTGACTAGGTTTAGACCACTGTTTATTCATGCACAGTTCTTTGTGCCATGGAAGGAATTCTGAATACTCCCAAAATGAGGCCACAACTTACTTCTGCTGTTACATAGATAAATTCAAAATACCAAGGTGGGAGATAGAGTCACCTTACTATGACATCAGACAGTATTTAAGTATTAAAGAAATGTAACCAGACATTGAACACATGTATGTCCCTTAGGCATGCAGTTCTCATATTCCCAAACAGTGTGACCTGTTGGGTAACACTAATGGCACCTAACCTACTGCCTCATAATTTGTCCAACACACCTCTAAAATTTCAGAGGTCAATTCCCAGAGTACACTTCTGTTTTGTGAGTGAGAAAGGTGGACAATCACAGTCTTCATCACAAAGCTTTTGCTCATGGAAGCAGCTGCCTACCATCACCCTGGGGACCAATCACTTAAAAAGAGGTGCATAGGGCCTGTCTGTCCGAATTTCAGTGTCTGAAATAGAGAAGTCTACATGTAAATCAGTGGTCAAGACTTCTTTTGTATCCAGCAAAAAGTAAATGGCTCTTTTATGGCAAATTTAATCGCACAGTAATGTCCACAGTAAATCTGATTACTCTTGAAGAAGCTGGTTTTCTACATCGGCTGTAAAGTGAGTTGAGGCAGTAAGTACGGAGGAACATGAGACTAGCTTTCCTTCATAGATCAAGGTCTACCTATAACAGTATTGCTCTTGCAGCAGCCACTAATGGATTTAACTGTAGGGAACAGCCCAGGGAAGCTGTTGGCTATTAGAAAAGGTCTATTTTTGTCATAGGATGAAGTATGATTTTAAAGACACAAACTAGACCTGGAAGTCTGTACAGGCATTCATCTAATCCTAATGCCTTCATCTTCTAGTGACAGCACTCATGCCCATACCTTTTGTTAGATTCATTTCACAATGGACTAATGAAATAATAAGCCCCAACAAGTTGTCTTTTTTCTAATATTCCATGTTGTTCATACCTAATATAGCATATCCAGCTTTGTAGTTTATTGTCTGGTACACAGAAGAGCACAGAGAGTTAGAAAATTGTATCTTCTAAACAAAAAAAGTTAGCAACCTTAAATATGCAAGAAAATGATTTGGTCAAAAATGTGTATTCTGAGGCCAGGCTGAGTTAAAAAAACACCACAGCTGATTACATATACCATCCCAGGAAAGCACAGGCTTTTTATCACATATAACATGGGATCCTGAACAGTTAAATGATACTGTGTGGCATAAAACATACAAAAGTCATTTGCATGCCTTGGAATGCCCCAGGTGGCATTCCATTTCTATTCTGTTTGCTTGCCTAATAAGCAAAAAAACTTAAGTGGCTTTTTTAAAGCTTCATATACAAAGTTGATAATAATTAGAATTATTTACTCAAAGACAAAAAAAAAGGACTGATGTGCATAAAATTAAAGACCAATCTTGAGAAAGCAAACCTTTTTTTTTAATCCTTACTGTTCACACTGGGTAGAATAAAAAACTGAGTAGAAGTAATCTCACTATAATAAATTGAAAAATTTTGGATTAAAAGAAAGAACAAAGTCTTCTGATCTGAAGATTGTGAACAGAACTTCTCTTGAAGTTTTAGTTGTCATTAACCTTTATTTCCCCAGTGCACGGCACAGGAAGCACCAGCCGTCTGTGCTGTTTTGTCAGTGTCAGATAGACTTAGAACATAACTGTGTGAAAAATGCAAACTAGGTAGCACCAGCAACTGTTACACTAATGGCCAACTGCAGAAAAATCAGTATCCCATGACCTTCTCTGCTGAAAGAGCTGAGGCAGAACAAGGTGGGAGGAAGAAGTACCAGCAAAAAAACCACTTTTCTAAACTCACAATATAGACAATATAAAGCATTTTGGAAGGAAAGTCTGGGAAATACTTTATCTCAATTGCTGGAAGACATGCATAAAAACTTTTGGTTCATGGGGGAAGTGAAGAAAAGAAGGGTAAAATTTTAACATTTTGTAAGTGTGTGTGTCGGTGTCTTTATTCCACTGGATGTTTCAGGGTAGTGTGTTTCAGGTATATATTCCTGATATATATGTATCAGGATGTAGTATTCCTGATCATGGTGTGTTATAGTTTTCACCACACATTCAGATAACATTTTGGTCACAACATTTACCCTCTGATGGGCAACTAAGAGGTTTATGTAGATAAAGTAAGAAAATATATTTAAAAGCTTCCACTTCCGTCTCTCTGTTACCCACTGATGACTAATCTCTTTTAAATGATTTTTTTTTTTTTTAATTTGCAAACAATAAATGGAAAAAAAGACTCTCAGTATTAATTGCAAAAACAGAATTAGGCCCTAACACTATCAATTTTTATTTTATTCATGGTAACTTTGTATAACCTTAGCATAAATTATACTATGTTAGTCTCAGTGTAGAGGACTGAAGGCAGTGCGTTGATTAGCATGGATAATGTGCAGCTGTGGCCTTGCCTCAGAGGCGGTGGGTTGATTGACATGGATGAAGTGCAGCTGTAGCTAGTTCCGCTAAGTGGTTAAATAGCCCTGAGGAGTGTGGGAGATGGGGTTGGGTGGAGGGGTAGAGGTGTGGTCGGTCGGTCGGTCGGTCGGTCGGTCGGTCGGTCGGTCGGTCGGTCGGTCGGTCGGTCGGTCGGTCGGTCGGTCGGTCGGTCGGTCGGTCGGTCGGTCGGTCGGTCGGTCGGTCGGTCGGTCTTGCCTCTGGAGGAGGGAGGTACAACACAGGCAGTAGAATCTGACCAACTGTAAAGCCTTGTTGCAACCTAGTGGTTTGATTGTGCTGCAGCATCTCAGAACAGAGCTCTTTTATAAGATAAAATAGTTTTATTCTGAGTTGCTGAATGCTGTTTTGAGAAGATGGTGTTCATGCACAGGTTCCCAAGTTGTTTCCATTAAATTCTCCCTCCAGACAAGAAATCAGTATGGAAGCTTGTTCTGAGCAGTCTGATATGAAATTCAGTGAAACTGGTGCATTTGAAAAGTCTGTAACAAATCTGCACTTTTTATTAAAGGTAATATTAAATCAAAACATAATCTAGGTACATTTGGGCTTGTAATGCAAAGAAAGTGTGAAGTGGTGCTATTCTCTTTACAATTTAAAAAAAACAACCCAAAACATCTCTATAACTTTTTCCACCTTTGCAACTTCCAGCCTAGTTTAATAGCTGCTTTCTTTCTGAAATACCCAAACAGCTTGGCTGCCTGCCTTTTTACATTCTCTTAGCAGCAATCACTGTTTATTTAAAACACCAAGACACCTTGCTGGATGTTGCAGAGTATGAACACCTCTGATCTCACAGGCATCTAAAGGGCTTTGTGAGCCAAGAAACTAGGTCCATCGGCTCCTTTGTGAAGGACAGCAGCCAGAAGAAAGCTCTTATCTCAGGTACTCACTGAGCTGCCACAGTAACCTATTAACCACAGCAGTCTCCTAGCTGCCAAACCACCCTTACGTGGCCAAGGATTGCTGTAATGTCTCTATATCAACTCCTCCAGAGATGGAGTGGTGCAAAAAGGGTAATGGGCCTCCTCAGGCAACCCTAAGATGTAGCTTTGCAAGTTCATCTGTTGCCCACATGGAAGCTAAGGCATAAACAGGATTAACATCCCAGCACTTGCTTGAAAAATGTTAGGAGGGACAGGTGACTGCTCAAGTCAGAGGGAGTGTAACTCTAAAAAGTGGAGGATTTTTCAGCCACACATTATGCTGTTTGGCTACAGCCCACCTTACTGCTAGTGCTGCAGAGATCATCTTTAGGTCAGGAAGGTGAGATATCTTCCACTGTTTGTAAGGTGCAGATATTTGATAGAAATAGCTGACTCTCACATGCATTACAACTACAATTCAACTTTATTAACTAAAAACTCAAGATTTAAAGAGATCACAGTAACAGAGATCTTACAAAGGGGTAAATATTGCTCAAGGGATAGCATTGTTTGTAAACTTTTGGCATGTGGGTTTAGCATAAGATCTCTGTGGCACTTAACAAACACAAATTAATTTCTAAAATTATCCCCTTCATTGATCATAAATGCTTTCTCATGTCAATGTCTGAAGGAGAACATCAGTATCCACTGCTGGCAAAGTCATAGCTGGCTGTACTGGCTTCAGATTCACTAGCATGAGATTGTCTTATGCCAGCTGGAAATGCATCCTCACCAGCCCAGGGACACAAGTCGCTTTGCGTCTCCTAAGTATCACATCTAATGAGTAAAAGTAAGATAAGGATTAAAAAATATGAATTTTCAGAAAACCGCAGAAGGTCAGACCTTCATTTTAAAATAAGTGCAATGACTTCAAAGAAACTATACACAATCTAAAAAATGGAGGGATTAATTTCTACATAAATGTCAGTATTCATTGGTCTTGAAATCAAGCTCCTACAATCAAATTCTTGTCAAGGATTTGATAGACAGTCCCAAAGTTCTCCACAAAACATTACTTATATCTCCAGAGTGTTTACCCAGAACACTCTCATCTTGGGCTTTTACTTTAAAGGCAATAATGTTAGTGTCTTCAAGAACATACAGCAATTAAGCTTAAGGAAAAGTAATTAGATTTGATCATCTTTTGGTCATCATTTGGGGTTTTTTCCCAACGTTTTTCTAAGCAGTCAGAAAAAATTGCCTGAAAGCTTTTAAATTCTCAGAGGTGGCAGAGCTTCCTTGCTAGGAGCATTACTTGCCATTTTTTGGTCCTTGTTAATAACTTTCCTACCAAGATCTTAAGATCCCAAATACTTATATTCTCAGCATTGTACTGTGTGCTGTTAAGGCTTAATTAAATATACCGAGATGAGTGCAGCCTTTCAGCCTGATATGACTACAAAGGGAATTAAAAGAAAACTCAAAGACTAAAAATATCTTCCTGGCATTCAGGTAGAAAAGGCATAGGTCATCAGATAAAGGAATTAGTTTGCTATTTTTACTTTACAGTTGAAATAACTCTGCATCAGCAGGCAAAAATATGACCTCACGCAAGCCTCTCCTTTTCCCTTCTCACCTTTCTGAGAAATAAATCATACAGACACCATTACAAGAGTGTAATTATCCATAATACACTTGCATTTTAACACATCACACGCCTGCCTAGTGCTGTTGTTTCTGCTGAATTTGTACCGTACATAGATGAACAGATTGAGAAACGGACAAATAAATAAACCCATAAATGTAAACATAACGGACACTTCCTAGTAGCTCCTATGTCATTTGTTTGCGGAATCAGTTTTTCTGTCTTACTGCACAGTAGTTAGTGTGTGGAAGTAGTCAGTACTGCTGGAAACAAAAGGCACACCAGATATGCATGTTCAAGACCTTTAAAACTGTCAAGAATGTTGATCTGAGTCTGCAGACCTAGCCCACAGCATGACAAGTATCACAGGATGACAAGTAACACATGTCAGTGTGATATGGAAGGGGCAGCAGGTTTTATTTGACTTTAAGCCCTTGAAATCTTCCTGATTGTTCCTAATCATAAAAAGCCTCACAAAATGTGGTGAATATGTGACTATTTTTGATACTTCTCACCTAACTACACCATCATATTATGGGTATAAAGATCCTACTTAAGGTTGGAATTTAATTGTAAGCAGGCTGGTAAGATGTTGCAAGTTGGAGATAGTCAGCTATCCTAGAGCATAAACAGTGTTCATTTTGAGGGGACAGAGAGGGAGAGAAAAAAATATAAAAAGAGGGTCTAGCTCCTGCACTACCAAAGCCAACAGGACAACTTCCCACTCACTAGAGTATAATCCAGATAGTTTTGCGAGTATGGAATGGGCAACTTTGAAATCTCCACAGAGGAAATCATCAACCCAATACATAAAAACCTTCACATTTCAGTCTCAGACCCTCTTGCAGTCATACATTCATCAGACAATTTTATTGTCTTTTGATTCACCTACTCCATCCAGTTTTCCATTTCATTATTACAGCAGTGTTCATTTTCTGCTGCTCCTGGCTGAGGTGCCCACCAGCCCATGTTTATTTTGTCCTGTCTCTTTGAGTTTGTGCAGTTAATAGAAAGCTACCCGACCGAAGGGGATATGTAACTCAGTTAATTGCTTCACACTACAGTACATTGCCATTTAGAACTGGTCTGTTTCTTTCCTTTGTAACAGCATTGAAGTAAATAAGCAATTTTCATGCATATTACAAAAAATAACCGTGTCAGAGCTTTATTTGTATTCTTGTGATTAATAGTTTAGAGTGCCTGAATAAAATACACCTTCCTTTATAAACATCATTCCATTAGACCACTCATTTAGGTGTGAAATATATCTGGAATGTGCCTTACTTGACATCTGGGGAAAAACTTAACTGAATAAAATAAGATATGGGAAGAAAGGTTGAAATCGTCTGCTTGAATCAAAATAACAGGTGAAAGGGACCCAAACCAAAGTCTGTGTTCATTATTTCAGGTGATATCAATCTTAAAAGAGTTATGAGCACATCACATTGCTCCAAAAAAGTATATTTTCTACGCCTTGTTTATTAATGGACAGAAAAGCCAGGCTGCAAAACTGAAAATCATTTTATTCACTTAGGGTTTCATACTTCATTGCACAACCACCACTTAGCAAATACTTCATTAAGAGAGATAATTACTTTAATGGAGATCAAGTATGATTTAGAATTCACATTCCTCTTTATCTACCTAATGCAGGTCTGAATTAAACCTGAAATGGGGGCTCTTCACTTAGATCTTGCCTTCCAATCACAGTTCCATCATGGTTGCCTTTGGTTTCTTGCTCTCTTCCTCCTTCATATCTCACCCATCAGGGCCTTTGACATTGGCCTCAAACTAAGAATTTCCGCTGTTCAGTTAATACAGCTTTTCTGACTCTCACTGACACATGCAGAATATTTGGTAATTAAAATCAGAAGAGCAGAAGTGCTGCACAAGTTGTTTGTGCATGTAGCTGTTTAGAAGAAAGCATTTCAGATCATTGCCAAGGTAGATCTACTAGTAGGAACATACTCAGTCTTCCATATTGCTAGTTTTTTCCACATAGGTTTGTACATGCAGTAATTGCTGAATAAAAAGTAGCTTAAGAAGAAATAAAATTTAAGTACTAATCATAAATACAGAGTAAAAACAATCACAGAGATTTTTAAATCACGTTCAAGCAAGCATTAGGCACAGGTATTAGGCTGAAATATAAAAGAAATGCAAATATGTTAAAATGTCCATTTGAGATATGCAGACACATTTAGAGTAATACTCATAAAACTAAAATTTATAACCTCATTGAATGCAATCCCAAGTCCAATTAAACAGATGCTTAAAAACTCTGTTATATTTTCTCATTATTTTTACTTCTTGTCTTTCTATAGACTAGTACTGGAGTTCTTTAACTTTTTTTTCTTCACTAAAATCATTCTGACTTCTCGGCTCGCACCAAAAAATTCTTTCCTCCAGTAAACTGACGCAATAATGCTTCTCCCCAAATGACCACCAGTACCCAGGTGAGTGAAACTGTTCACTTTCAAAAGGAGTTAGCCCAATCTTTGACATCTCGAAAAGATAAGGACTCCTAAGCTTGTATTCCTGTGTGAAATGCAATATTTATGCTGATACAACTGATTGGATATTTGTGCAACAATATTATTCTGGAATATATTAATGAGTAACTAGGACTTCATTACTGAAGGTGTTTAACTAAGACATACTAATAACAGAAAATTTGGGAGAAACAAATCACATAACAAATGCCAGGTCATACTGATAATCTGTCTTAAAACCCCACAACTTTTTTTTTAAACTTCCAGACCGGTGTCTGAGCCCTGAGATTATCTTTCTAGTCAGCCTCCATGTTTGGAAATTCCTTTTTGCACTGGTACATGGATCTCAATCTGAATTTAAGCTTAACAACTGCCTAATTGTTCGGTATGGGAGACATACACGTTACCAAGCATCTGATTTCTGCATTTAACCCACTGTATTTTACAGATGGTAGGTCACTGTTCACAGCAGCCTTGGGTCAGGTTTTCCTCTCACTGATACACAAAAAACCCCAAATGATGGAAGACCTGGAAGGTACTTACTAAACTCTATGCCTACTGACAATTTTTGGAATCGTTATAGCTAAGACATCTGATTAAGAAAAGAGCTGATGCAATTTGGGGGCTTGCCTTTCTGACTCTGGCACTTTGCCTAGTAGCAACTAGACGGGCAATGAACTAACTTTGTATTTGAATGAATAATGAAGAAGTGAAAGACTCTATATTGCATTGCTTATACTCCAAAACAGCAATATGATTTATACTAATTGCCTCCATTACTTCCTCCCCTCTTTTCAAAACTTTCAGCTATCCCTCATTTCTGGGTTCTGGTTTGTTTTGTTTTGTTTTTATCACATGGTGTCTTCTAAGCTTTTTTAGTAATCAATAACCTACATCCAAATTAAAAGCTTCAGAAGTAAAGCATAATGGTATTATGGGACACTTCCTGAAGTTGAGGTCTCCCTTTAAAGGAGATTTGCACTTCTTTTTCTTTAATATGGCCTTAAGTACGGGTTATGCTGATCAAGCTGCTAGTGAAGGTGAAAAACCCAGAACTCAGGAAACTTCTCACCCTGATGGGAGGTTTGTACTGCGATTACTCAATGAAATACGTTTCAGAGAGAAACAGAGAGAGGGGGATGTGGCACCATCCTTCCTTTAGCAGCACCCACTATGGTTATGCTTTTTCTACTGCATGACGTCAGATGTGCAGGTCTCATGCATAAAAAAAGGCAATTTCATAAGGCAATTTCTCCAAAAATCAGTTTCCCCAAATGAAAAATGGAGATAGTAATACATAATTCCCCTAGAAAGAGCACAATTAAATGTTGAAATGACAGATGCAGCAAAAGTGCAATGCAATTATCACTATTAATTAGGCTGTTACAAACCATGAACACACCTTCTTTTCACCTAAACCTTTATTACCTCTATTACATTCTGATTTTTTTGTAATCGATTTGCTGCCACTAAATGTAAAATTTAGCCTTTAGTATTTACAGTTACTAATAGTTTGAATTTCTGTGAACAGAATAATTTATTTTTACTCCTACAAAATCTTGGGAATGCATCTTCCTGCTCTTCCCAGACAGCCAGCTTGTGCAAGGTGAGCCAGCACTACAAATAAACTATTTCCAAGCTAATTGCACTGTAAGAATGCTAATTCCTTTCTCTACAGAACAGATTCTTCTATTAGGCAGAACAACGTCAACATAAACCTTTAATTGCCTCCAAAATGCTGATTATCTTTCCGAGTCACCTCATGCAGAATGCAAAGACAGTAAGAAAACCATTGAGAGAAGACAATAATGAACATCAAAACACAAAAGAACCGTAAGCTGTCACTAAAATTTACTTAGCATGTTCTCATGTGAAGTCAATTTGTGTACACCAGAACTAACAAAGAAAACATGCTTGAGCCCATCATGATATGAAAGTATCTTTGTTAGGGTTTTTTTATCCAGCTGCTCCAAAATCTATAAAACAGCTGTCAAAAAAAGGAAGCAATTATTTGTTATTTCAGAAAGACACAAAACAGTCCCTAAACCTATACCAATCCCTTCTGACAACTTCTTGGTCTTAGGAAGCTGTTAGTTGAAAGTGTATTAAACCAGCTCATCAATCCTTCCTCTCACAACTACCTCTCAGAAGAATGCAGTACCCATGACCACCAACAAGAAACTACAGCTTCCAAGAGGATAGCTACCCCAAATATTCGGCTTTTCAGTCTCTGCCAGCTGCCTGCAGGATCTAATAAAATGGTCTGTCATCAGCAAATGGGGAAAAACGAGTAAAAACCCCTAACCAATATTGCAACTCTTTATGGACTAAACTCATGGAAGATTAATATTTAGACTGTCTCTGAACATTGTTTCTGTGTTTTCATACATTTTCTCATGCATGCTTGTAGCTACCTTAAATTCTGCCTGTTTACTTTCTGCTGCAGGTGTTGTGCGTTACACTTTAACAACATGGTAGGTGGTGAAGCATAAAGAAGGAGAAAAGACAGAACTTGAAAGCCAATGCTAGGGAATTAGCACAGATTTGTTCTTAAATATAAAAGCTTTAATGCACAATGATTGGACAGAGTTCCAATTCTACAGGAAGTCTGCAAAGGTGTGACACCAACCGATTCCTTTTGTACACATGCACTGGCACAGATCCCATGAGCATCAGCGTGGGATGCCTCAGCCCGGCATTGGGTCCACACCCCAGCCCGGCTCTGCTGCCCAAAGGTGGCCCCTGCGTGCAACTGGTGGATTGCTACAAGACAACACTGTGGCATTTCTTGTCCCATCACCAAGGGAAGCTTCACTCCCTTGCAGAGAGACCTTCTGTCCTGGAATTCCTACATCCAGCCAGTCCATCTTGCCCTCCATGCCAGGGAATTCATTGGCCATAAATTACTAATGCTGAGCACCTACAGCATTGAATTTCCCTTTGACCAGGTATTACATATTCCAGGAGACAAATCATGACTGGCTGAATTACACTGCAAATATTTCATTGTGTATGTGGGAAGAGCAGGAAAAGACAAAGGAGTAGAAGGAAAGGAGAAGGATGAAAATATTATGGGTTCTTTCCTTCATGTGCTACAAGCGCAGTTTTATATTTTGGACGAAATGGAAAATTAAGTTTGTCCACAGGGTCACAATGTTTCCTATTGCTTCTTTGAAAGCTTTCAATATACGGTAACTGAGCTTATTCAGTTGCTTTTTCCCTCCCTTTTTGTTGCACCAAGACACTGCATGTACTTTTTATCTTCCTTTAAACAAAAAGCTACCTGTCTCCACAGGCATTACCAGCTTTCTCTAACCTGATCACACCATTCAAAAGATATGCCAAATTTCACATGGTTATATTAGAAACTGGTACTTTTCCTGTTATTATCTAAACATTATTTTGCACAGAATTCATGTTAACATTCAATAGGTGGGAATAATTAGTGATATATTCCCTTTCCCGCACATTGCTTGGGCAAGCTGGGTCAAGCAGGCCACATTATGTCCAATACTATGTTGGTCATAAATGCAGTTAAAAATAGGAAAAGGTAGACAAAGGATCTTTCTGCCCCACAGATAGAGGGAAAATACATGAATAAATAAGAAACTGTAAGTCTTTTCAATTATACAACTGCAAGTTTACACTAAAAGCATACACAAAAATAGTTTTTATTTAAGATAGGTAACATGACTACTCCCTTTTTTAAGGAATGGATTGGAATAATTAGAAAGACAGACAAAGTCATTTTGAGCAAAAGTACAGCATGGAAGAGCACAAACAAGATCCAAGAAGGTTCCCACAAGTAGTTGCTTGCAATAAAGAAAGAAGGTCTTTGTTTTGTTTTTATCTGCATCTCTAATCACTGGTTATGTTCCTGGCACCTAATCAAGATGGAAATACAGAGAAATAAAGTGAAACCAACTGTTAGTTCCAGTTGCATCCAGTGTACTGCATCTCAGCTACGTGCAGAAACCAGCACTACATACAGAAGGGTTCAGAGGCACGTGCCCAAGGCTGCTGTACAAATACATATTTAATACTTTAGTAAGCTAACTGCCACAACACATTTATTCTTCAACAGCAGCACCAGAACATTTAGTCTTCCAAAAGAGCAGATCTGAGTTTTTCTAATCCTCATACTCATAAACACAGTATTCTCTCTGATATAACAGCAAGCCTGAGTTTTGCCTTGGTAGATCTCTTGTGAAAGCTCACAAAACCTTTTTTGGCCAGATTTGAGAATAAAATAGACTGTTTCAGGAACAAAATTGCCATTTTTAATGGCATAATAAAATGATATTTCAAGAGGCAACATTGAACAAGTTCAGGACCAAGTAGGGTGGGGTTTTTTAATATATAAGCAGAGCTTTCTGATGAGCTGTCACACAGGCCAAATCATTCTACATGCAAAGAAATGAGGATGATCCTCATGTTACCTAAATATCCTAGGTGGTGATGATCTCACTCAGACCTCTACACACAAAAATAAGAGGATTAGCTGGTGAAAAAGTAAAATGAAGGAAATAACAGTCTTCATACAGAGTATGGTAGTTACTTTTGATAGAAAAATATTGATTTCTTTGAAAATATCAATTTAAATTTAAAAAATTACACGTTTCCACTTGGTTAATGCAAAAATAGTTCTTTTTGTTTCCTTTGTCTTTATATTAACTGCACATATCAAAATAATGTGTCTGTCAAAATGATACATTTTTGGAATTACCAATCCAAAATAACATGGCGTTTCCAAGACCAATCATGTGGAATTTGTGCACCATAATAAACTAAAAAATCATTAATTCTACATAGAAATTGAAATGCATTTTGAAATGTGTTTGTTTTCCAAGTCAGGAAATTTTCTAGAGCATGAGAATTACTGTGCTACACAAGTGGTGTGAAACTACCCAGTTTAGTGTCCTGCCTGGACAGAAGACATGTTAGTTTCTTCAAAGGAAACTTTAACATAGATAGGCAAATATTTAAGAAACAGGGTCTCATGTTTTCTTCTCCTGCTCTTCAACCTGCTTATTATCTATTTCTATTTAATTGTTTCTCAAAGAAAAAAATAAGTAACAGTATGAATTGTGCCCTTAAGCAATACCTTTCACTGTATCTTTTCCTAGAAGTCTGTATTTTCTGACATTCTAAATATTTATCTTCCATCTATAGACTGGGGGAAAGAAAAAAAAATGGAAAAAAGGAAAACGTAGCCATTTGGGCATGTTACTTTCCTTTACCAGCCAATAAAGTGGATTTGAATCAAAGATACTTGTGGTACAGGCCCAATAAAGATTATGAAGCTGGGGTGTTATTCCTGCAATCCAGAGAGGTCAGGCAAAAAGCACTCTGACTCAACGTGCTTCCGAGCAACAAGGACTAATACCATTAAGCAGCTGTTCACTACTGATCCAATCTTATTTACAAAGAGTTAGAAATAGGAGACAAGGTAGGGCTTCAAACATGCTATGGAACAGAGTGGTATTAAAGTGGTGGAGGAAATAGTCTGAAGTCTTATTTTGGCATAAATATAAATTTACTCATGGTTGAGACTCAATGAAATCCTTTGGGAAATATACCCATATACACGGAATGCAGCTGTTAAGAGTCAGAAATATATTACAGGACAGACTGTTACAAGACTTCAGCTTCCAGATAGGTAAGGAACTAACTGGATATATTTTTAAAGAAAACTTGAAAAAAATAAGTATTTGAGTCCTCTGCACAGCTGAGCTTTAACTACAGGTGCAGAACATTGAAAATCTAGCAGTAAAACTTTTTGATACAGATCAGGGTTTTCAGGAAAGTTTAAATTATGTTCTCACATCTAAATCTTCCATGACCTTTTGAAATCCCAACAGGAAAACAAATGCAAAGCTACAGGTAAACTATACCTCTACTGTGCTTTGCTTTTGGAGGAAAACAAATATGCAACCACAGCAATATGTGGTATCCCTTTGAGTTTTTAATGGACAATGAGTGGAAATTCAAAATACGTGTCACTCATGCCTCATCTAAATGGTACAGCATTTCCACCGCTTCATAATTCACAGTAAATACACTTCCTTCTTGGTAGCAAGTTAAAATAGTCTGAAGAGATACAATTAGAATACCTGACTTCAATAAATAATCACTTTTAAAATAGCTCTCAACCTTCCTGTATCAAAAATAGGATTTATGTCAAAATCATGCACAAAATGAAAATTTTAAGGCTCTTCAGCATAAAAGCAGTATCTTGCAATGAAGAACTTATACTAACACTTACACTAGTATTTTCTTTTGGTAGCTCAACCATACAAGAAATACAAGCAGTATTAGTTTTCAAGGCTAAAATGGCTAAAATGTTTATATTTTAAAGGTGAGAGACACAAAACATAAATGACTGAAGGCAAGACTCTTATATCAGAAGACTGACATCTAGATTTCCAAAACACTGACATCCTTTTCTGTTAAGAAAATAGCTACAATATGATACCAGTGAACTCAACAACTAATGGAGAATTCAACAAGAAAAATCCTAAAAACTTCAGAAAACTTAAGATTTAAAGAGTCTGTATATGAAGTTTTAAGGATCTGAGTTCAGATTCCTTTTGGGCCTTCTCTTCCTGTCTTAAGGTCAATTAGCCTTCACCTAACTATACCAGCAGGAGATACTCACCGTGGGTCTCATCACATATGAGTCTTTCCCTGTGTTTTTATGCAGAATAGAAAAGCAAAGCAAAAGGCCATAAAAACTTCAAACTTCAAGTCTTGCTGCTCCAAATTAGTCCAAAGAAGTCTATTAGGGATGTGCTCCTCTGTTGCTGTCAACCCTCGGTAAGTTACATACATTTCTTTTACTCCTTACATTTTTTAAAGTGTATATGCCCTCAGCTGCAGACCATTTTTCCAAGAGAAAAATTGTAGCAGGATACACTGTGATGCTAAAACAGCTGCAATCATGTTTTACTGTGACGACACAATCCCCATGGAGCTAGGACAAAGATGACCCACACCATGCCTTGTCATCTTAGCTTTGACTCATTTATGAAATGGCTGCTGAACATAAAAAGATAGGTAGAAGTTCCAGTTAAGCCAGTTTTAAAATTTTAAGAAATGTATCGCTGAAGGTTCTGTTTGCTCTATAATTAAATATGCAAACTGAGGCTATCCTTTACTGCACAAAAAGCACATGAATTGTTGAAATCTAATTTTACATCAACAATTCTAATCTGGGCTGGATTTGTTTAAGACAATCCAGTTGTTTGTTTTCAATAGCATTTTGCAATAAAAAGTCAAAATTATACCCATCCTTGAATCAACAGAGAGTAAGGAAACAGGCTTGCTCCACTGATTTCGTATTTCCTACATAATTAAATATAATTAATAATTTTATATAAGATTATATATTTAAAGGTATCATTAATTGAGGACTACCATTTTCCTGGTTATCCCTTCCAGTATGATTGTTACAGGTCTGACTTGCTGATCTGCACTGAGGAGGAAAGTATTCCTTTTTAGGTGATGCTGCAAATTGAATGAACACACCAAAGATGGCCAGAAACAAAAATCCATCTGTCAAAAACTTCCATCTGTCAGGAAGATGACAGTGCTTTAATAACAGAATGAATAAATGATATATACAAACTTTATAAAAATATTTATCAGAGGCAAGGCTTGACACAGCCTTGTAAATAACAAGCTCTATTACCTTCTATTTCTCAGCATGTTGCCATATTAGAAGGTGACATAACAGGAGCCAAAGCCCAAGATGTTTCCATCTTTTCCGAGGACTACCTATCAATGTCTTACAGGGAGTAATAAATAAATTTATAAACATGCTGGAACGATATAATTTACAACATATTTAGAGCACACAACAGTTAAGAGGTAACAGCCACCTCTGCAAATGTATCGTATTCTATTTCGAAAGCAGCACATTTAACTGTATATGGCTGAGATACATTCAGGAAAACATTAATTATGAAAACCCTAACCTTCAAAAAAATCAATGTGCTTGCAGCAGTGCCTGATTTTCTCAAACATTGTCAAAAAATTACAAGTTACCATGTTACAATACGTGCTGTCCATTTTTAAATATATTAATAAATCCTCAAGGTCTAGCTCTGAGGAACTTAGTTTTTAATGACAATTACTAAAGTAAGGTTTTAACAGTCAGCAAAGAAGATAGCCAGTCCAACAACGTGCAGTGTTACTGCATCCTTGTTGACAGCAATAAAGAATGTGTTAATAGATTCAACAAAGCCAAAATTTCATCAGAAGTCCGATTGCTACTAATTTCCAGTACTGCCGCAGAGAAACAACTTTATTTTCTGTAAAACAGCTCTCCCTTATCAGTGAACCTTTACTGATGCTGTAAAGGCACCAGCATGTTTATGCTATAAACTGTTCCAAAATCTTTGGATAACAACCAATCTATGGGCTTCCTATAATACCCTATACGTGTCAGATTTACCTATCTGGCAGATAACTGCAAGAATTTTGGTCTCAAACCTGGTGCCTGATCTTTCAGATTTTTGTGAAAGGCCATTCATCTATAAATATGTATGTGAATCTAGCACTGAACTGTCACTAGACCAAATATTTTTGTCTCAGTTTGGATTGCCTTTCATTTACTACAGCACAGTTGAAGTTGAAGGCATAAAAAGTCAATTGTTTCCTCTGAATAACTGAGAGAATCAGTCCCTGAACACACTGATCTAAACAGAGCACATGAATGCATTATGAATCGTACCACCAGAAGGCATGAAGTTTATACATTGGTGTCACAGCCTTGAAGTTCCAAGCTATCTTGGGGTACTCTAAAACACACAACACCAAAAATAGTGTGTGAACATAATAAAATACAGAGAGTGAAGAAGTACAACTTCCTCACATCTTCTCTCTGCAATTCCTTGTTCTTACAAAAAACATTGTGGTCTTTCTGTCTTCTTTCTATTGTATGTGTGATTATTCTATGTTTAACACACCTTCATTATTCTGGATCTCATAATGCACAATTAAACTCTGTCTGTGACAGCACAGGCAGAATTATATACATATGCATACCCGGGAATAGCCAAGGATGCACTATGTCAACACTTTGCAGTTGAAATGTTGTACTGGAGTTTCAGGTAGAAGCTGCCATAAGTTCGTGCTGCCTCAATATATATAAAATAAGCTAGTCAAATATATTAACCTAGGAGTGCCTTGCTGACATTGGCAGGTAGGAAGAATTGTCAATTGCTTCTTCATGCTTCCTAGGTCCTACAAAGGGCATTAATTTTCTCACACTGATAAAAATTTATTGGCACCGTCATGGCTGTGAAAGGGCCCTGCCCAATTGTAATGTGGATTTCTCCGTCACTGACATGATTCCTGTAATTCAACTAGATCATTCTGCTGGAGAAAGTTCTCTTAAACCCACCAATGCAAGGGCAGATTACTAATAAAAACCTACCAGATATTTCTGAAGTGTGATCTCATCCCACATGCTAGGTAGGAAATGAAAAAATATGAACAAATCACTGTGGGAAAATTGCTTTGCAAGGGGGAATTAGAGAAAACTGGGAACTAATAGAAGCATAGTCTTACAGAAAGCTTTTCAGGGTAAAATACAGCTATCACTTTCAAGACGGTTGGCAGGCACGGAATTTACATCACCACCGTTCCCTAAGCAGCACAACCTGCCAGCTCAGCACCTGCTGATAGGAGTGATGGAGGATGGAGCAGAACGCAGGCACCATGGCCATGCTCTTCAGGATGAAAAGGTGTTGCAGTCCACTGACAGCAACAGAAAATAAGTTGAAAATAGGACAAAGTTAATTATGGTAGTGGGAGATCGCGACCTCCAACTCAAATACACACACACACACCCCAAAAGAGGGCAAAACTCCACTTGAGGAGCATGAGTAGTTAGTAGAGAACTTCAGCAGTGCTCTGAGAGTGCGTACTAATTTGCATTACAAACAAGAAACATGCAACCAATTCTATGTATGATGAATGCATATGCAATGTACTATGAAGTATAAAAAGTGGACAGATGAGGGAAGTTATTCCACCATAACTTTTGGGATCAGTTGACCAGCCAAACCTGTCTTCTCCCCATAAGGATGCCAGTTGGGTGAGAACTTTATCTTATGCGCACCAAATAACTAACTCACGCCAGCTCTTATTAGTGGTTAAGGTTTGGTTGTGTATCACTTCAAGTTTAATTTTGCAGTCACTATCACAGGCAATCACAAACCTTAATTTGTCATGATTTTGTATTAATAAAGAGTGTTATTCTGTGAACTGTTAGTATTAATCCTTTGTGGGCGCTAGCACTGCCGGCAGTGGGTAACACATTGGAATAAAGTGGGCAGACCCGCTGAGGGGTCCCCCTGGTGCCGTTGGCGCTTTTCCCCGAACACGTCAGTCGAATCACCCCTCCCCCCCCCCCGATCCAGCGGGACTGTTCAGTGAAGGGTCCCTATAACGGGACACTGACAGACTGGTCGGGCACAAGGGTCTTGGCTTTCCTGGGGCACTAGTAGACAGATCACACACTAGGGGTCGAGAATGTCTCCCCCAACCCTGCCCCTCCACCCTGTCCTTTCACATGGCAATCACACAAGTGAACAATGCGTTTGTTAGCTGGTAGCTTGCTCCCAAGATAGAGCCACTGGATTATGAAAATCAGATCTCAAAGTGAACAACTCCCCATCCCTGGTAATCTGTCTGAGAATAAGTCAAGCATTTCCTTTTCTCCCTACTTAAAATCTCTTACTACTAGAGAAGTTACAAACAAGAACAAAAGAATAAAATCATTATCCTTCTGGGTAAGCTGGGTCATGTGTAGTAGGTAGTTATGTTTTGTAAGGAAATCATAATAGAGTTTAGTCTCCTTCAAACGGTTCCATGTCTGTCCAAGCTAGTGTAGTGGAACATCATGAAAAAATCAGTAAAAACATCAGCAGAGAGAAAATACTAGGTAAGGTAATAACTACCTTTGACTGCAGAAGTTTTGAGAAGTCAGAAATGACAAAATGTACACTTTCTTTTTTTTCTGTTACCAACTAGAAAAACAGATAGATGCAGAAAATGTGAAAATAAGAAAAGGCAACAGGCAATAAAACTGTAATCATTCTATTGTATTTCAAAGCAGGAAAGAAGAATAGGAAAAAAATTATTGAAATCTAGTATGTGCTTGAATTAAAATGTCCATTCCAAAAGAAAAACTTTAAACCTAAATTCAGAAAAAAAAAATACCAAGGGAAAAAACAAAGGAGAAAAAATAAATTTTGGAAGGAAAAAAGAAGAGAATCCACTACTGAAGACATGGCTTGAACCTAAGCTTTTAGTTTCCATTTTCACAAAGGGAGTGACTCTCCCCAGCTGTTCCTTCTAACCTAGGCTAAAATGGTATGGATGGTCTAAAGAATATATAACTTAAGAAATATTTGAACGTTCTCTGAGCACCTACTTCAGCAAAGCACCCTGGTAGATGGACTATGTGCCTCCTTTTAGAGATATTGATAGTCTGTCCTAAACAGGTAACTTTAACTCAAGTTCTACTGGTGGTAGACTCAAACAAGGAAAAGTTGTCCATGCAGCTGGCATGCAATGGATTCCCTCAATGCGAGATATTTTGAAGACTAAACCTTATATTGCTTAAAAATAACTGCAAAAAATAATGGAAAGAAGTCTCCAGCATGCTCCTAAGTACATAACACCATTTCTGGCTCACTAATGCCCTGACCTGAATACTCTTAGTAGCTGGAGGGAAACATCTGTATGCTTTTGCTGTGCTCTTGTAGTTTTAAAAGTCTGAAACAGTGAGCAAGAGCATATTCTCGATTTAATGAGAGCGGGGGCGGGGCGGGGGGGGTGGGGGGTGGGTTATACATTGAATTAAAAATGTTCACAGTAGCCAGTGCCTCATAGGGGCAAAAGAGTGTGAGGTCGAAGTCTGGTCACAGTGGTGCTAAAAGACTTAGTTTTGCTTTTACTTTCAAATAACTACTTTCCTGCTATACTTACCCAAAATATTAAAACTACCTCCATGTCACCTCATTCACTTAGGAGGGGAAGAAAGAAAGAAAAAATTACTTGGAACTGGCCATTATAAAAATTAGTTATAAAGCATTTTCATTTGATAGTTGTATTTTCCACCACATTATTGTTCTGTTCTGTTGACAAGTTTCCTAGATTTTAATCTTGGATTGCAATGTTACTTTATCAGAAAAGGCTTATATTTTCCCAGCAGATACAGTGACAGAATGCAGAATCATTTATAAGAGCAACTGTTGTATTGAAAAATGTACGTTTGCTAGAAAAGGCATTTAATTTGGTAGCCGTCTTGACCATAAATCATTCTCTGTGTGTGCTCAGGGCTCCCAAACAACAGATTGAAATTGCCTTTGCTTCTTTTATTGGAATAGTAACATTTGCATTGCTATTATTGAGTTGAATCAGCATTTCTAGGTTAAGCCCATATTTTCAGTTAAGGGACTTATAACTCTGATATTAATATTCAAACTGGACTGAAGTCCAGCATAAAAATGTGTTGGTTAAGAACATTACTTTTAACACTTCTGCATGTGAGAGTATATTGTTATGCTACCTAGTCACGAAAAGTCCAGTCTAGCTGATATTAAAAGATACTTTGCTTTAGTCATGTGCTAGATATATTTCCAGCCAAGACTGACTTCTCAGATTATTTCAAACCTTAAAGTGGAGGAACTCTGCAACAAAGAGAGTCTTTTCTGTATTTTTTTTTTCCAAAAGGAAGAAGAAACTGAATTGTGCTGGTTGGTACTGTTCTTGGTGTAAGCTGCAGAGTCATTAATGGCTTGTAGATACAGTCTTATTATCATCATTGCATAAACATTTTATTTCAACAGGACTAGAAAAACAGCTTAAACAGTTCAGAAAACTGGAAGATACAGAAAAGGCATAGAGGTATACTCTCTAGTCCTTGTAACTGCATTGTACTAACTTGCAACAATTTTATAATCATCACCATTTTTTTTCTAAATTGTATTCATTTGGATTCAATTCTAATTCAGATTTACTCTTTAAGGGACTTTATTCCTCCTTTATTAACATAACAAACAAGCATGTTTTGACAGCCATTATTAACTTTTCATTGAACAGGAACATGGTAAAAGAACATGTGTGTCTGTGTGACTGTGTGCATGTATATATCTAAATACAGGTATATACAGATTATTAAACACATCTAAACAAATGATAAAGGGACCATGTTTTTGAATATTTCAGTTTTAAATAGACCTCTTAGATCATGATCAAACATTATATGGTAAATCAAATATTAGGAGCATGTTTTGAACCCCTGTGTACTTTCCAACTTTGAAATTCTAGAAAAACGTATTTTAATTTGCACTATCAGACTCAAACATTAAAGCTCCAAGCTAATAAGATTATTTTCTTACAGGAAAACACCAGTTCTATTAACTACACAAAACTATAATCTGGTCTTACAATTAATTTTTATTATTTTTATTTATAAACATCTCAGACTGACACAGGCTTCAGTACAAAACTTTAAAGAACTTCTCTAATACTTTGTTTTTCTCTCTCTAAAAAAATGTGCTCTAATCCTAAGCCATCTCTGTCCCAGACATCAGACAAATAAACCTATCTGAGACCTACATCGACCAAAATCAGTGGCAAAGTCCTGGATTTCACCCAAGGCAGCAAAGTTTTCAAATGGAAATATGAGAGATCAAAGATTTTAAAATTGTTTCATTTTTAAAAAGAATTAAGCAAAACAACATTTCAGCAAGTTTGCAGGCATAATTCTAGAACAGAACTGAAAATTTGCATTTTAGGTGTATTTCAATTTATCTGAATAAATTGTGAATATGCTACAAATGTTTCCATCTCACAAAAACCAGTACAAAACAATTTCAGTACAGACTGAATGAAAATGTTTCATGAAGAGTAGCATGGAAACAACCTCTGAGCTTTATGAAATCATTAGTGGGTAACTCCTTTTTGCACTATAAATGGACTTCAGCAGTGACATAAAACCCATCATGGGCTCACCTATAAGAAGCCAATAAATGAAAGAACAATCTCTTCCAAAATCTGAAGAGTACAAAGAAGCAATAAATTTTTCTGTTCTACTTCTCAATCTGAGTAATCCAGCAGCACTCTGTCAAACAATGAAAAGCAAAAAAATAGAGGTCACTCTGCACTGTTATTCAGACGTGTGCACACTAAACAGTATCTGAAAAAGAAACTGGGCACAAAAGATCAGTCTGAAAAATGGAGGCAGAGAGGTATTCAAAGAATTTGCTTTATGTAAGAAAACAAGATGAAAGAACTGATATTTAAGATGACAATTCTTGAAAATCTAAATTTCAGCTAAGACAGATATTATGAGAATTAGTAGAAAGTAAAGACTGTGTTGGCATTTAACACACAAATTTGGTTTAAGAACAACAGATCATGCAGTCTTCCCAGAAGGAACCCTAAAGATTGCCCCAAATAAGCAATATTTTTTCTGCTTTGTGCAGTACAAGTGAAAACAATAATTTACATATTTACTTAGAAAAAGGTGCTTCAATGTGTTTTCCAAAAGGAGACTCCAATTGTTAACTTCAGATTGTAACTGATGCCCACTTACAATCACACCATCACATATTATTACCTGAAGACCTTCAAGTTCACATCCAAGAACACCTTCCTCAGGATTACCCTGCTGACCACCTTCACATACAAGCTTTTCTCCCAGTATAGGTTTTGAAGAAGAGAGAGAGGTAAAGGGACAAGGAAGGTAGAAAGTCTGTTTAGGAGGCCTTTGTATGGGGAAACAAAAGAGGGTTCAAATACTAAATCTTGACACATCTCTATAAACAGAAATACCACTGAAGCTTACATCTGCTGGCTGGTACCAGTAGCTTTGCCAATTAGACCCACTTCTATATGATGTAAGCCATACCTCTACCTTAGTGTGATTCGTGGGCAAGAGATCAGTGAGGAGATCAGTGTTAAGAGAGAAAATACAGCACACACAAAAGTGAAAGCCCCTGAAAAATTCAGAAATTAGAATATCCACTGGCAATTCTCCTTCAAAACATGACATTAATATATTTGGTGGATTTTGTGTATTACTTAGAGCAGAGGTCCTCAAACTGTTTAACCAGGGGCCGGCGCGGATGCAGCGGCAGGCAGCCATCTGCAGCTGCTGGGTTTCCCCCCCATCCCCCGGCGGGGGGACCTGTAAATACCGGGGGCCAGATTGAGGACCGTGGGGGTATCCAGCCTGCGGGCCGTAGTTTGAGGACCAGTGACTTAGAGCAACTAGGTTCAAACACAAATTTTGTTGTTTCCGTAGTCCACACCTGATTCACAGAAGCCAGAATTCAGTATTACAAACTTACATCATTTACTTTACAACCTTACTG
The DNA here is from genome assembly GCF_023634085.1 of Falco cherrug. Classification (NCBI taxonomy): domain Eukaryota; kingdom Metazoa; phylum Chordata; class Aves; order Falconiformes; family Falconidae; genus Falco; species Falco cherrug. Next base: position 71,887,977 of record NC_073720.1, on the reverse strand, counting down.
TACCACAAATATGGACCATCCCTACCTATAAGACTCATTTAAACCATCTTGTTTTTTTCCTAAACATCCATGCACTGTTACCGCTTCGAGGTGCTAAAAACATGTTTCCTTCTGAGCCTGAATTTTTTCAGTAGAAACCGGTGCAGATTTTACCATTTGCTTCAATGAGCAAAAAATTCAAACTAATTAAAAGAATTATTCGGGGGGCTGCCACACCTTCTGCTTTCCAATAGACATTCAATGTACCTTGAGCAAGTCCTAGAGGTATAGATTCTTAAAAGCTATTTAAGCATATAAGTTTCCCTGAAATTCATCACGGAACCTGCTCATCAGTGGAATTAAGCTCTTAAACTGTTAATAGCTCTTATTTAATTTGTGAGGTGATAGTGCCAGGTCATGGAAAAAGTTCAAATTAGAGACAAGGGGAAGAGCAACCATGTATGACTGTTTAAGACTGTAAATTAATATTTTAAAAAATGAAGTACATGATTTGAAAATAATTTTAGGGATGTGACCTGTTTGAAACCCACAGAACTGAATCCCATTAATAAAAACTGAAGCTTACATAATTCCTGAACTTCTTTGAAAAATTAAGCTGTATTTAATTCCTGAAGTATCAAAGCCCTGTGAAATTGTAGTGGCAGGTAACTTGAAGGGGAAAAAGTAAATAATTTGTCACTAGTTATTTTGGGGTTTCTTAATCAACGTATGAAAGACAGGCCAGTTTTCATATAATTTCATAACAAGTTTTAATAATTTCATAACACAAGCAGTAACAAGAAAAACTGACAATACTATCAGCGTATCACAACACATACAAGTAGATCACACCATATATGAAATAGGATGTAATCAGCTGTAAAGTGTGAAGGAGGCCAGAGGCAAAAAAACACGATAAGGCTTGGAATATCTTCCAGAGTCAGAAGTATGGATCAGCTATCTCCAGCCAGCCACGTTTGATATTCACCTAGACAATCCCAGAACTTTGCCAGGCCTATCACTTCCTGGCTTTTAGGCACTGATTTTTATGAGCTTCTTCTGAGGGAGAGAAAATTGTTGAAGTATGCAAAAATAAACTACACTTCAGAAAGCAGTCTTCTGGTTTGTTGATTATAGCAACACTGTAGACTACAGAGCCATATTTTTAAAGGCTAAACTCTGCTGGGAAGCCATCTCCTTGAATATCTTAAATATCAATGAGAACAAGATCCTCAGCCACCTTTATGGAAGCTGCTACTCTTTTTATTCACAAGTACTTCCAGAATATTTTTCTTATGCTTGTATTTCTGTTTACTTTCCAACTTCCACTGTGTCTTTTATGATTAAGATCCTATTGTTGTAGTTATTCCTAAGTCTTCATGAACAAATTGTAAACACAGATTCTTAAATGATCACTGATAATGGCCCTTTCAACGAGCATGTACTGAGTATCTCAAAAGCCAGGGAGTCACATGGCAAATACCTGTGTATGCTTTCCCTAACAGTGTCCAGTCCTAGGTTTGATCCATGATATACTTGCAAAGCTATATGTTGATACCTTAAAACAGGAGGTAGTTGCTTACAAGGTGATGAGGTGGCAGCTATCAGAACAGTTAATTCTGGCAAATTTAAAAAAAAAATCAACAGATTAATAAATGAGCCTTAGATCATGATAGCACTAAATAATTAAAAAGCATAGAATAAAGAAAGAGCCTATCATGGCTACTGTGGTATTCATGCCTGTCCATGTTAATATTTTAGTTTCATGTAACACTTATCTACCTATCTTTCATGGTGAAGCACACTGCATTTTTAAAAGATGCTTTCTCCAGGAGCTAGTTGAGCTTTATCAATGTGAGTGAGCTGGTATCTGATGCTGACAGCCTACAGAAGGCCATTTCTTCAATTGCTTGGAAAGACTAAGGAGTTAGACATGACAAACTGCAGCCTGGAGTACCTGGCATCTAGCCTATTAGTGCTGCAATGCAAAAGATGTTTAAATAAATTTCTCATGTATCATGCACTCCATTTCTGTCATGAAACTTGCTGTCCTGAAGCAAAAGTTAAAGCTTTAATCTTTTCCCCCATCACAGCTTGTCAGAACTCTTGAAATTAAATATATTATTTGTTCTATCTGAGGCATAATTACTAGCATTTTTATTCTGCTTTGTGAAATAAGCTTCCTTTTCATTCCTTATGTAATTTCCTCAGGACAAGACCACAGCCTCTCGTAAGACATACTTCTTCTGCACAACTGTTACACTTCATGTGCAAGATTGTGAAGGAAGGAAAAAAACCCTTTCTATTTCCCTCTATAAGGCAATCTATCTGGTTTGATTTCTGCCCCTGGATACACTGCTTTTGAGTGACAGAGATTAGACTGGACTCTCATTCAAAAGTGCCACAAAATGGTTCAGGCAAGTAGTAAGGAAACATAAAACCTTTTATGCTGAAGCTACAAAAAAATTCAGCAGCCTGATAGTGGCCAAGAACCAATATATTGGAAGCTCTGTTAGAAAAAAATCCACTCCATTTTGTTAGAAAAAGTTTTTTTCTTAGCAGCAATTGACAACCTATTGGTATATTCAAATGCATATTCAAGACAACAAATAAACCCAAACTGCATTTCAATGCCACTATGGTGATTTCACTAAAGAAAAGCCAAGGCGTTTCCAAGACACTCCGAGTGTAACACTCTTGTAGGTCAACCCTCACACATGCCTGAAATGTTAGTCTGTAAAGTCCATGTGCATTAAGGATCAACTTTGACTTTCTAAGACCTTAAAATTATTAAGTACTGACTACACTGATCTGCAAGACATCACTATTTGTACAGTGTTTAAATACAGGATCAGTTTCTGCTGAATTAATGCATGTTCCTTATAGATTTGTTCAGGTGGGGCCAAGGAAAGATTTAAGAGCCTTCAAAGTTTTATTTAAAACATCAGCTAATCTCACAACATGACAAGAAGTGTAGCTACATATGAAATATATGTACAATTTTTTTGCAAACTTTAAGACTCTAATCTCTAAACTTGTTAGACCCACATTTCACAAAGGCATTCCAAAGTCATTTACAAAGCTGAAGTAAAGATGACCACAGAATAATGACCTAATCCAACTGAAACATGTACACGTGAAGGTGGAATGGTTGGAGATCTTCAGCTTGAAGCACGAATGCAACTTTACTTACCCACTGATTTTTCTAAAGAGGGAAAGAACAAGAATGTAAGAATTCCTCTTCAGTGAAGAATTTTGAAGGGGAAATTCCTGAAAGCCTCACAGACACATTCAAATGAGTTGTGTAGTGTCACACTACTACAACTTCTTTGTGGGTACACCTCCAGATTTACCACTAGCCTTCCTAATCTTCCTAATTTTAAATAACCCATCTCTCAGCTTCCCACCCCAAATCTGATCATTAGCTGGATTCAGTCACCAGCCAGAAATCTCTGCTATTCTGTAACTAGATTAGCATGCTATGAACTTTTTAATGTCAGACTAAACCATCAACCTTGTTTTATTGTTGTGGGTTGAATGTCGTTAGAGAGAAGTGGAAAGCTTGCTATATATATTGGTATGAAATCAAATGCTGTGCCAGCTCTGGAATACAAATTAGAACACATACTGAGTCAAATTCACTCCAACTAAAATCCCATTGGCATCAATATACTTATGCCCAAGTAAAACAGCAAGCAGGGCAGGGCCTAGATATTCTTATTTTTCCAATTTACCTATTAAAAAAAAAAAAAAAGAAAAGAAAAAGAAAATAAACTGTAGTAGGTCTGGAGCGACAATCTATGTACTGGATCATATGGGTCCAGTATGAGTAAGTGTTCAAGGTCATCTGTGGCTAATGAAAGTGCAAGACAACACAGCATAATTACCTGTCATGTTATTCACTCACCTGCAAAGAAGTCAGTCTGACAAAAGAAGAAGCAGCTGTCTCACTTAACTGCTGAAGTCACACCACAGTAAGAGATGCAGTTTGTCTCCAGGGGCTCTATTTCACACTCAAATCAGAGAAAAGGAAACATCAAATTAATGTACAAACTATATAAACAGTCCTGCACTTTCTGTTAGTAGCACATTCAGGTAGCACGCTTTCATTCATGCATGAGGTTTCCAGGGTTAAGGATGCAGTGGGAGTGTTGTGGTTTAACCTTGCTGGCCACTAATCCCCACGCAGCTGCTCGCTCACTCCCCAGTAGGATGGAGGAGAATATCAGCAAGGTAAAAGTGAGAAAACTCGTGGGCTGAGACAGTGACAGTTTAATAGGCAAAGCAAAAGCCACACACACAAACAAAGCAGAACGAGGAATCCATTCACCGCTCCCATGGGCAGGCAGGTGTTCGGCCATCCCCAGGGAAGCAGGGCTCCGTTACATGTAATGGATACTTGAGAAGACAAAAGCCATTACTCCAAACATCCCCTAATTCCTTCTTTTTCCTCCAGATGTTTATAGCTCAGCCTCATATGGTCTGGAATATCCCTCTGGTCAGTCGGGGTCAGCTGTCCCGGCTGTGTCCCCTCCCAGCTCCTTGTGCCCCCTGCAGCCTCCTCACTGGTGGGGTGGGGTGAGAAGCAGAAAAGCCCTTGGCTCTGTGTAAGCACTGCTCAGCAGCAACTAAACCACCAGTGTGTTATCAACACTATTTTTAGCATGAATCCAAAACACAGCCTCATACTACCTAATATGAAGAAATTTAACTCTATCCCAGCCAAAACCAGTGCATTCTCCATGACTGATTCAATACCATTTACATCATGTTCAGGTCCCACCCTGTCACAATACATCCTCATTAACTACCCCTTCTGCTACAAAATGTTTGTGAAATATCCATAAACATCCATAAAATGTTCATTGAGTTCATTTGATCTATGAGTTTGGGCTTCATCTATTATGGTATTCACTCAATACAGGAAAGGTGGTGTGTTGCATGGAATTATTGGGCACCAAATCAGCTAAAGTTGGATCACTGCTGCACCTGCTTCTTCTTGTGAGGTTCATCCTTTATTGGTTCAGGTGGTTTCTGTTGTAGTACATCCTAGAACATGCAACTCACATCATGGTTTACAACACAACAATTTAAAGGTTTACCCCTTACATTCGCCACCCCTGGCCCCTTTGGACTAGGCCATAAAGTTCAACATTGCAATGAATTCCTCCTCTTGCCTCTATCTTGGCTAGCAATGAGAGGTCCCTGCTACAATACCTTAGATATATGGTGGCCACAACAGTAGTGACATAGAGCATCATGTAACACTGTCATCATACAACTGAAATTATGGATTATTTTCACTCAGGATTAAATCACCTTGAGGTATATTAGCCTCCCTCATCCTTCCAGAAAGTGCACCCAAGTACTTGAATAAAAACAATCTCATAAATAGATGTGCCCTAATGAAATAATGACTTGATACTCAGATTTTATTAATAATCTAAAAGAAAGAGCAGAGCATATGCCCTTTCTTGTGGCGATGATTTCCCAGGCAAACTGTCTATATTTGAGCCTAACTGAAGTTAAATATTCTGTGACATTCTAGAAAATTCAGAAAGCAGGACCTGAATGGTTTCCAGATCAGTTTTGCTATGTAAGACAAGCAGGTGATGTAAGTTGTCTAGGTATTCATGTTGAATGCAACGTGATCAAACCTGAATAGGTTTCTAAATGCTTCAGTGCAAAAGACTAGGAAAAGGGGGTTGTTGCTGTTGAATTCCAGACTCTGCTGCCTACTTAATCTGAGCATAACAGTTGCTGCATATGCATCAGTTTCTCCATCTGTTAAAAGAAGAAGGGATAGCACTCATTTATTCTAAATGGGCATGCTGGTCATGACTAAGATCTACGTGTTCTGAGCTCCTCTGCCTTGACTGAGAGCCAAGTCTATGTCCTGAGCTGAAACTTCTTGCTTGGTGTACATAAGTTGCATAGTTCAGCCTAATGCATACTACCCATCTTTTTCTAGCACTGCAGGTATGGGGTAAATTGAACGATGTGTAGTTTCTTTTCTTCAGAAGCACAAGAATAAAGCAGGGTGGCACCAGATGAAGGTCCCAAAATCTTTGTGCTTTGCATGAGGTTACAGTTCAGGAAGAAATAAGAATAAACTCTGCTGTTCTGCCTTCAGCAGCCATACATGACAGGGATGTACAAATCTGTCCATTAGTGAAAATAAATCCATAGTTTTTTTAGCAAAAGACAGGTTTATGAGCTCAGTCATGAGTGTTCCTACACCAATTATTTCTACACAAACAGAACTGTGTATTCTCATTACCTCTGCACATAGGTAGTCTTTATGGAAAAACCCCAAGTCTTCTGTCCCATAAGTTAGCAATCAACTGCATGAAAACATTTCCTTTTGTGTTTTAAAATTCTGTGCTTTCAATGAATTTCAATGAATTTTTTTTCAGAAATGATGAAGTAAAATAAATCAGAAACAAAGATATCATCCCTGGAGTACTGAATACCACCTCATGGGATATTCTTATTTCCTTTCTTTGCTTAACTTCAAGCAATGCACAGGTCAACATCACACTTTTTTATAACTCTAGTCTGTATCATCTCATTTTCTTCTTGTCATTTTCTGCTCCTCAAAAACATCATTCTAACAGCCTTTTTTTCATGTTTTATGAGCTACACAGACCATTTAACAGTCAAAGTTACATAGGGCCACATCTTTTCCTCTTCTTTACAGTGTAGGGCAGAGAAAATGTCTTACCCTTGGGGAGTAGTCAGCCATGAAGAAGGGATGAAAAACATCAAGAATAAGCATTAAAATAATCTTAAAACCAGACAGTGCTGTGTATGTTGCTGTCCTATTAAGGTCTGACTTTAGAAGGTCACAATCATTTTCAATGGCGGACCTCCAGCCCCCAAAAGAGCCATAGTATCTCTTTCATACAAGCTGTGTTCTGTATGAAAGAGTATCAGAAAGCAGTGAGAGGTGACTGAGAGAAGAATTATGGTGGAAATCAGTAAGGAACTTGAAGGTGTTTGGTTTTATAACAAGTTATCTACAACAGTAAAAATTAATAAAACTGCACAACACCCTCAGAGAATAAAATTGCTTAAGAAGCGGCTTGTGCTACAATCTGCCTTTTGCACAGGTAAAAATATGTGCTGATTTTGGCTGGGGTAGAGTTAAATTTCTTCATAGTAGTTAATATAAGTTATGTTTTGGATTTATGTTGAAAATATTGCTGATAATACATTGATGGTTTAATTACTGTTAAGCAGTGCTTACGCAGAGCCAAGGGCTTTCCTGCTTCTCCCCCCACCCCACCAGCGAGGAGGCTGGGGGGGCACAAGGAGCTGGGAGGGGACACAGCCGGGACAGCTGACCCCAGCTGACCCAGGGGATATTCCAGACCATATGACATCATGCTTAGCAATAAAATCTGGAGGAAGAAGGGCAGCGGGCAGACATGTTCGGAGTAATGGTGTTTGTCTTCCCAAGCAATCATTACACTTGACGGAGCCCTGCTTCCCTGGAGATGGCTGAACACCCACCTGCCAACAGGAAGCAGTGAATGAACCCCTTGTTTTCCTTTTCGCTTTGCTTGCATGTGTGGCTTTTCCTTTGCCTATTAAACTGTCATTATGTCAGCCCACAAGTTTTCTCACTTCTACCCTTCTGATCCTCTCCCCTAACCCACCAGGGGGAAGAAAGCGAGTTGCTGTGTGAGGCTCAGTTGCTGGCCAGGGTTAAACCACAGTAAACTGTGACAAGCAAATCTGTATATTCTGTTGGAAAGACTTTTTTTTTACACAGGTTAAAGAACTCATTCACCGTGTAAAACATATCTTTATATTTAAAACAAACCACAATTGGCATTTGAGCAACCTGGTCTAATGGAAGGTGTCTGTGCCCATGGCAGGGGGGTTGGAACTAGATGATCTTTAAGGTCCCTTCCAACCCAAACCATTCTATGAGTCTATGATTCTATAATTCTATATTCACCTTAGGGAATGGTTGCAATAAACCAAATACTTTTTTGGAATAGATTATAATTCATTTAAAAACTGAGAGTCAAGTGAGACTCAGAAATCAAAATGAGTTGTGAAAAAGAAGGAAACAGTTAAACATTTATGACATCCATAAAACTAACCCTTGTATCCTAGCTAGGTACTTTATTGTTTTCCAATTTACTTTTTAATTGAATTTTTAAATGTATGTTAAAGGAAGGCTGGATGCTTTTCAAGAAAGAAGTATTAACAGTGCAGGATCAGGCCATGCCCATGTACTGAATTACAACCCAGCAGGGAAGAAGACCAGCCTGACTGAACAGACAGCTTTGGCTGGAACTCAGGGGAAAAAGGAGAGGGTTTTTTTGGAAGAAGGGGCAGGCAACACTGGAGGTCTATAAGGAAGTTGTGAGGTTATGCAGGCAACGATTAGAGAGGCAAAAGCCCAGCTAGAGCTCAAAAAGACAACAAAAGTTGTTGCAAATACATGAGAAATAGAAGAAGGGCCAAGGAAAATCTACATCCTTTGCTGGATGCAGGGGTGGGACATTGCCACAAAGCACAACAAAAAGGCTGAGGTACTTGATGCTTTCTTTGTCTCAGTCTCTAATAGCAAGACCAGCTTCCCTCTGGGCACTCAGCCCCTTGAGCTGGAAGACAGGGGTGAGGAGGAGCAGCATGAAGTCCCCACAGCCCAGGAGGAAACAGTCAGTGACCTGCTGCTCCACTTAGACACGCACAGGTCTGTGGGGCTGGGTGGGATCCACCAGAGGGCACTGAGGGAGGCAGAGGAGGAGCTCACCAAGCCTCTCTCCATCGTTTATCAGCAGTCCTGGCTAACTGGGAGGTCCCAGAGGGATGGAGGTTAGCCAGTGTGACACCCATCTACAAGAAGGCCTGTCAGCCTGACCTCAGTGCTAGGGAAGGTTATGGAGCAGATCATCCTGAGTGCCATCACACAACACATGCAGGACAACTGGGGGATCCGGACAAGAAGCATGGGGTTATGAAAGGCAGGTCCTGCTTGACAAACCTGATCTCCTTCTATGACAATATGTCCTACCTAGTGGTTAAAGGAAATGCTGTGGATGTTGTCTACCTGGACCTTGGTAAAGCATTTGACATCTCCCATGGAATTCTCCTGGCGACATTGGCTGCTCAGGGCTTGGACAGCTGTGGTCTGTGCTCGGTTAGAAGCTGATGGGTGGCTGAAGCCAAAGGGTGGTGATGAATGGAGTTACATATCACTGGTTGATGGTCACAGGTGGTGTTCCCAGGACTCAGTACTGCGTCCAGTTGTGTTTAGTATCTTTATTGATGATCTCGATGAGGGGATCAAGTGCACCCTCAGTCAGTTTGCAGATGACACCAAGCTGGGGGGAGTGCTGACCCGCCTGAGGGCAGGAGGCTCTGCAGAGGGGCCTGGTCAGGCTGGAGCGATGGGCCCAGGCCAGTCGTGTGAGGTTCAGCAGGGCTCAGTGCCGGGTCCTGCCCTTGGGTCACACCAGCCCCACGCAGCGCTACAGGCTGGGGCAGAGCGGCTGGAAAGGGCCTGGTGGGAAAGGGCCTGGGGGTGCTGGGTGACGGCCGGCTGGGCAGGAGCCAGCAGTGTGCCCAGGGGGCCCAGGCGGCCAGCAGCACCCTGGCTGGTGTCCCCAGCAGTGTGGCCAGCAGGACCAGGGCAGTGACCGTCCCCCTGCACTGGGCACTGCTGAGGCCGCCCCTCGAACCCTGTGTTCAGGTCTGGGCCCCTCACTGCAAGAAAGACACTGAGGTGCTGGATCATGTCCAGAGATGGGCAATAAAGCTGGTGAAGGGTTTAGGGAACAAATCTTGTGAGGAGCAGCTGAGGGAGCTTGTGTTTAGTCTGGAGAAAAGGAGGCTGAGAGGAGACCTTATTGCTCTCTACAACTACTTGAAGGGTGGTTGTTGCAAAGTGGGTGTCGGTTTCTTCTCCCAAAAGAAGCAATAGGACAAGAGGAAATGGCCTTATGTAGTGCCAGGGGAAGTGTATATTGGATATTAGGAAAAATTTCTTCACGGAAATGGCTACCAAGTATTGGAACAGGCTGCCCAGGGAGGTGGTTGGATCACCATCCATGGAGGTATTTAAAAGACGTGTAGATGTGGCACTGTGAGAGACCATATCTTAAACTGACTGTATCAAAGCTTGTTTAGATTTCTGATGAGCTCTGCAAGACTTAACAGTTGTGAACAGATAAGGAGCCAACAGCTGCCCAACATCAGTTTTCAGCTAGGGTCAAGGAACAGCCACACCGCTTTGAGGGATAAGCCTAGACATGGATGGTTACCCCTACCTGCCGAGGCATGCGCAGGAATCGCATGTGCTCCATGGAGGAATGTGGTATGTGCTGTTGTCCGGAAAGGACCCCCTGAACACCCTACAAAAGACTGTGCAATCAAACAATAAGTGGTGATCTGGAGATCCCCCCTCCAATGTGAACAGAGACTACAGATCAACGGGATTCTGCTGGATCCATGGTGGTGACTATCTCTTGTAACCCTCTCTGAACTGCTTGCTAGATTTCCTTTTATCCTATCTTTCCCTCTTTTTCCTATTCCTATTTTCTTACCGCAACATGTGAATGTTGTTTATGTAAGTGCTTAATAAATTTCCTTAATTAGCATCATTTGACCTCATTTATGTCTTAATCTCACTCTGGGTATAGCAAAGAATCTCCCCGGCTCAGGTTTTCCTGGACCAGAACAGGCATTTATGGACATGGTTTACTGGTGGACTTGTCAGTATTAGGTTTATGGTGTGACTCGATGATTTTAAGGGTCTTTTCCAACCTAAATGATTCTATGGTTCTATGATTCTTCGATGCCAGAATGGGCCTCTGGAATCATACAGGGTAAGGATAAAAGAAATCAACCATGTCTCCTTTCTGAATTGTCCTCATAGAGCAAAGTAAACTGACCAGCCTGAAATACGAGCCTCTTGAACCTACTAAGTCCTCATACCTGTCTTCTAGAGAGAGCATTTTAATCAAGTATTGTGGCTTGTCCACTAAATTAAGAAAAGTTTGTCAGCATATACCACAAATGAAACATTCATACCCTGGTAATTTTCTGGATGCTTTTTTAAACTAAAGAGAACAAAAAAATCCTCCATAATGAGCATAATTTGCCTAGACAGAATTGTCATTCTGCCCTTTAAATCCTCAGTAAGAAGCCATCTGGCCCTAAAATCCATATTGTTTTGACTTTAAACTTCCTTAATTTCTAAATACATCTGTCTTGCTCCTGCTGAACTTATCTATAGTGACAGATCAAGTCACACCTTTTGTCTTCTGTCCAGAATAGACTTAAAAGTGTAAATCTGATGATGAGAAGGCTTCAAAGTAGGATACAAATCCCATCATATATCCAACACTAACATATTTTCTCATGATTGCAGGGAGCTCCAAAGTCCATCCATTCAGATGAATATATGATTTTCCCACTTATACCCATTCCTCAACCTCCTTCCTCAAAATCATGAGAACTTCAAACGAAAAGCAAACAATTAGAAAGTAATGTTGCTGGGTTTTTCTTAGTTTTGTGAAGAGAAGAAAAGGTGACTGTTTCAGTTAGGTCCTCTTTGAAAAGTAATCTAACTATTCATTAGGAATTTCATTTTCTTCCTGCCCTGATATTCAGTCCCATAATAAAATGAAAAAATTACCATATCTGATCAGGACAATTATTTAGTTAAGGTAACATCACATGTCAATTTGTCACCAAAATCTCTTAAACATTTAATGAGAAAGCCAAAAATATTAGAGTTATGCCATTACTCAAAGTAAATGAAAACACTCAGTTGTTTTCTTTAAACTTACTGCTTCTCCCAATTCTATAATTGGACAATGAATAAAAAATGTAGAAAGCAATCCATTTATCAATCAGATAACGTAACAGTTTGGGCCACCTTGTCACAAACTTATTAGATTTATGAATAGCTTGTCATGATGAAACATACGTCAGTAAAATCCAGCCAAATTCAGCAATAATATCAAAGCTGTAATTCCACATATCAAGTTATTAAACATATGTGCCAACAGTAAGAATTGTTTCCTGAAGCTTAATGGTTCTATTGCCATAAGCTCCTTTCCAGATATTTTTTTTACCATAACTAGCTATGCTTTTTAGAGCTACAGATCATATTATTGGTATTTCAGAATTTCTCATGCTTCTTTTCTAGGTATGGTAAAATAACAGGCAAAAGGTGAGTTCTAAGAAGGAATTTGTTTTCAAAAAACATCTGAAACATAAGACTGTATACTGATTTCTTTGCAGCTTTTTGATGACAATGTAAGTTCCTAATATAAATTTTAAAAATAAATAAACAGTGAGTAAAGTAAATAAGCATGCACAACACTTTTTTCCCTAGCTGTCTAGACACATTTTACAAGGAAGTAAATAAACCAATGTTACTGAAATAAAGTGGTAGTTGTATTTATAGTGAACTGCACCCTGCAAAAAAGGAGAGAAAAAAAATGAAAAAAAAGTAAACTATTATTAATTATTTTTTAATATCTGGTGGGCAGGTTTTCAAGGTATCCAGACACTTAAAAACATGCAAAATGGCACATGCAGGATTTTAATTGTATTGGAGAGGAGACACACAGATTCTTTTGGAAACGTGGGCTTAAATACCACTCCAAGTTGGTGCTGCATTACTATTATGACAGGAATAATATATGAACCTAAACTGAAAGACAGCTCTAAGTTTGCTTGAAATTAGTGAGAATTTTCTTTAGCAGGAAATTTTTCAATAATTATCACTCAGATGATCATTAACATTCTCCTCTTTGTGTTTTAACACCCGAAGCTAATTTGAAGCAGTTTCCCAGTCATCCCCTGCTCTGTTGCAATTTCTGGGGTCACTGTCCTTCCACAAAACTGGGAGGCACTGGATCTCCCTGACACCCAGCCTCCAGGAAATAGAAGACAAAACATGGGCAGAAACAACAAGAACAAACTGACAACATTGCTATTGCTGTTGAAGAGAAAGCACTGCAGGTGATTTGGTGCCATTTCTCCAAGGGTGTAACATTTAGCTAAGATTCCTGAGACCTCCCCCTGACCATGTATTTATGAGGGGGAACAACTGCTAGGGGAGAACGCTAACATCAGAGTAAAGCCTGCAGTGGAGGGAGGGTCACTATAAGCATCTCCACTGGGTTTGTTCAGGAGCTGTTGGATAGGCAGACACAAAAGGAAGAGTGATTTGGAGGGCTGAGAAAGCTCTGAAATAGGAGTTCATGTAAATTATGAGTTAGAGGTATGGAACAAACTAGAGGAAATAAAATTGCACTACCACAGAAAAATTAGTGGCAGCCAATAGGAAAAGAGGCACAGCATAAAAGAACTACTTCTTTGACCCAGAACACGGGCCAGTGACAGCAGACAGGGTTGACATACCAAGCAGCACAGTACAAGGACAATGGAGATGCTGGAGAATGAACCAGAAGATTCAGACCCACCTTAACTGCCACAGGAGGCATAATCAAGGCTGCAGCCACTAACAGGGCACATGAGAGGCAGCAAGGAAGAGGAAATGCAGTTCAAAGCTGGTGCCTTGCAGCACTGCACTGGAGAAGGGTGAGAGAGAAAACAGCATTAATTTTATTAGTCATGAAAAACAAGCAGTGAGAGTGTAAAACCTGGAGACAGCAGCAAGGGAAACCACAGCTACTTGCTGTAGGCACTCCACAATCACAGTGATTGATCACATCAGGACTAACACCGAGATCAAATCAGATGAATTGCAAGCTTCAAGCAGGCAAGCAAAGTGCTGGAGATACTCCTTTCTTACTCTGGGGTCACAAGAAGATTTGGCTGATTGATAGGGTCAGTTCCAGCACTGAATTCTTGCAAGAACAGCAGTGGAGTGGCATGATGAGCAGTGCTTTAGACAGCTTTAGTTCCATTGTTTCCATTGGTACTTTTAATAAACTAGTCTGAATTCCAATTAATGGGTCAGATCAACTGTTCTGTGAATGGAGCAATTGTATCCTAGAATCAAGAAAGAGAATAGTTTGGGTTGGAAGGGACCTTAAAGATCATCCAGTTCCAACCCCCTGCCATGTTCAGGTTCACCTTCCACTAGACCAGGTTGCTCAAAGCCCCATCCAGCCTGGCCTTGAACACTGCCAGGGATGGGGTATCCACAGCTTCTTTGGGCTCCAGTGTTTCACCACCCTCACAGTAAAGAATTCCTTCCTAATAGCTAATGTAAATCAGCCTCTTTGAGCTTAAAGACATTACCTGTTCTATCACTACATGTCCATGTAAAAAGTCCCTCTCCGGCTTTCCTGTAGGCCCCCTTTAGGCATTGAAAGCCTGCTATAAGGTTTTCCTGGAGCCTTCTCCAGGCTGAACAACCCCAACTCTGTCAGCCTGTCTTCATAGCAGAGGTGCTCCAGCCCTCTGATTGTCTTTGTGGTCCTCCTCTGGACTCATTCCAACAGGTCTATGACTTTCTTATACTGGGGGTCCCAGAGCTGAACAGAGTACTCCGGGTGAGGTTTCATGAGAGCCAAGTAGAGGGGGAGAATCACCTCCCTTGAGCTGCTGGCCATTCTTTTGAAGCAGCCCCAGATACAGTTGGCTTTCTGGGCTGCAATCACACATTGTCAGGCCTTGTTGAGCTTACTGTCCACCAGCACCTCCAAGTCCTTCTCCTGAGGTCTGCTCTCAATCCATTCTCCACACAGCCTATATTGATTCTGGGATTGCCTTGACCCATGTGCAGGACCTCGCACTTGGCCTTCATGAGGTTCACCTCTCAAGCCTGTAATCCAAGGATGGTATCCCTTCCCTCCAGTGTGTTGACTGCACCACTCAGTGTTATCAGCAAACCTGCTGAGGGTGTACTCGATCTCACTGTCCATGTCACCAGCAAAGACATTGAACAGCTCTGGTCCCAGTACAGACACCTGAGGAACGTCACTCATCACCAGACATCGAGATGCTGACCACAACTTTTTGACTGCAACCATCCAGCCAATTCCTTATCCAGCCAGAGCTCCACCCATCAAATCCATCTCTCTCCAGTTTAGACACAAGGATGTTGCACAGGACAGTATCAGAAGCTTTGCATAAGTCCAGGTAGATTACATCAGTTGCTCTTCCCTCATCTGCGAATGCTGTAACCTGTCACAGAAGGCCACCAAATCTGTCAGGCACAATTTTCCCTTAGTGAAGCCACGTTTGCTGTCACCATTCACCTCCTTATTTTCTATGTGCCTTACCATAGCTTCCAGGAGGGTCTGCTTCATGATATTGCTGGGCTCAAAGGTGGGACTGACCAGCCTGTAGTTTCCGAAGTCTTCCTTATTTCTCTTTTTAAAAATGGGGGTTACATTTCCCCTTTTCCAGTCCATGAGAACTTCACTGGACTGCCATGACTTCTCAAATATGATGGATAGGGCCTTAGCCAATTCATCCATTAATTCCCGAGGACCTGCAGATGCATCTCATCAGGTCCTATGGACTTACGCACCTTCAGGTTCCTTAGATGGTCTAGGACCTGATCTTCTCCTATGGTGGGCAGTTCTTCATTCTTGCGGTCCCTGTATTTGCTTCTACAGCTTGGGCAGTGTGGCTGGAGCACTTGTTGGTGAAGACCAAGGCAAAAAAGTCATTGAGTACCTCAGGCTTCTCCATGTCCTGGGTAACTGGGTCTCCCATTCCCTTCCAGAAAAGACCTATTTTTCCCTAGTCTTACTTTTGTCACTGATGTACCTATAGAAACTTTTCTTGTTGCCCTTGATGTCTCTGCCCAGATTTAATTCTATCAGGGCTTTAGCTTTCCTAACCTGATCCCTGGCTGCTCAGACAGTTTCTCTTTATTCTTCTCAGGCTACTTGTCCTTGTTCCTAGCCCCTGCAGCCTTCCTTTTTGTGTTTTATTTTGTCCAAGAGCTCCTTGTTCATCCCTGCAGGCCTCCCAGAGTTTTTGCCCAACTTCATCTTTGTTGGGACACATCGCTGCTGAGCTTGGAGGCAGTGATACCTGAATATCAACCAGCTTTCTTGGGTTCCTTTTGACTCCAGGGCTCTATCCCATAGGTACTCTACTAAGAAGATCCTTGAAAATGCTAAAGTCATCTCTCCTGAAGTCCAGGGTAGCAAGCTTACTGTGCACCCTCCTCACTGCCCTAAGGATCTTGAATGCCACCATTTCATGGTCACTGCAGCCAAGGCTGCCCTTGAGCTTCACATTCCCCACCAGCCCCTCCTTGTTGGTGAGAACAAGGTCCAGCACGGCACCTCTCTTCTATCACTTGGAGTAGGATGTTATCATCAATGCATTTCAAGAGCCTCCTGGACTGCTTATGCCCTGCTGTATTGTCCTCCAACAGATATTGGGGTGGTTGAATTCCCCCATGAAGAGCTTGTGAACATGAGGTGGCTTGTATCTGCTTGTAGAGGTCTTCATCCGCTTGGTCTTCCTGGTTGGGCGGCCCATAGCAGAACGCCACTAAAAATGTCACCTGTACCTGCCCCTGCCCTCCCTTTAATCCTGACCCATAAGCTCTCGCTTGGCTCCTCATCTATCCCTAGATGATGCACTATGCACTCCAGCTGTTTTGCTGACATAGAGGACAACATCCTCTCCTCTTCTCCCCTGCTTGTCCTTCCTAAAGAGTTTGTATTTTTCCATTCCAACAGTCCAGTCATAAAGAACACCCCACCACGTCTCTGTGATGCAAATAAGACCATAGCCCCACAGGCATGCACTCATGTCTCTAACTCCTCTTGTTTATTCCCCATACTATGTGCGCTTGCATAGAGACATGTAAATTGGTCCCCAAATGAATCTGAGTTACTGGCTGGAGCAGCTGGAATTTCCTTGTGCTGCTCTTCAGGTGCTTTCCTGATGACCTGCTTTCTAAGCTCTGGGCATCTCTTTCTGGCATTGGTGCTAAACTGGTAGGAGGGTAACCGATTAAGGTTTCCTTCCCCTGGCAACTTCATTTGCAACTTGTATTGCTTTATACAATATAGAGGTTGTGTTGGTCAGGATAATTACTGTTCCTGATGAAACTGACCAAGTTAATGGACTTCTGGTTACTTTTAGTTGTTTGACAGCCCCATTAACTTTTGTCAATACTGGTGTTCTGCCTAAGTTTCAGCAGAAGTAACAAGGGCCTGTTTTCCCAATTCAATTTCTCCTGTTAATAATGGATTCCCCCTCCCAACCTGCCATGCAGCATTGGTTAGTCTTACAGCAGGTTTCACACTTAACCCCAGCCTGGACAACTTTCCCTCTTGATCCTTCATAACAGCCTTACAGGGTCAGTGCTTGCCCAGCTGTCTGCTTGAGCCAAGAATAGTCACTGGGCAGCATGGCAGCATGATGGCTTGGTGCCCCTGCTAGTAAGGAAACGTGTACTGAAAAGTACCGAGATCTTAGGGTGACCAGCAGATTTTGGGCCACAGAAGTATGGGATGGTGGCAGGTCCTGCAGCCTCTTTTCCCCCATTTGACTTGCCGTGCACCTGACTTGACACCAGCATGCAGGAAATACCTGTTGCTCTGTCACTGTGACAAAGGTGGCTTCCATCTGTGTATCTTCTTTGGCTTTACAGATTCCCAGTGTGTTTCAGGATCATTGATCTTATGAAAGACCAAATATGCAGCTGTACCACCTAAACCTCCAAATCGCAGTTCAGTAACTTCTCTTTCCATAAATTGTCCCATTGATCTTAGTAACCAGTCAACACAGACTGAGCAGTGCAGCGCTTGAAATTTATAGTGTCCCAGTCAAAGAAAAAATAATAACTCTCATAAAATATATGCAGTAAATATGTGATTATATTTGAATAGAGATATATATTTTGCATTTGCTAATGTTACTGTTTGCCTAAGAATCATGTGGAAATCAGTATGGTTTCAAAAATTCCATTTAAAAACTTGCCTAAATTTTCACACACCAGAATTGCTTGCTTCATCAATCTGTAGTAGAAATTTCATGAAGAATAGTTTAAAAATTAAAAATTAGATTAGAATTTTAATATGATATTGAGACAAGTTGATCCAGATATATCATTCAAAATAATTCATCTACCCTTCTTTTCTATCAACAGAAGACAACCCAGGTGCTCCCTTTTTAACATAAATTTACAAAGACATTGATATAACTCGAAAAATATCACCATATACAGCAAGACTCACCACTGTGCCTTTGGAATCCACCACAGCAGATACCTGAATGCTGGAAAGTGTAAGGTGTTCTGCCACTGCTCAGTTCTGTCCACATGGGCAGTCAGGCAGTCAGACAGTCAGACCAGAGTTGACTTTCTTAACCTTTAAAATAATTCCTGCTAACAGTGAAGAAAAAGACAAGTAAATTCTTATTTTATTACATTACTATGTTCTTAGGAGCCAGCAAATAGTCAAGTGGACTTGTGAGGAAGCTCACTGTATTAATGACCTTAAGATGATTGGGATTGTGGTCGTGCAAGGTACAGCTACAGCTTTATAAAGAGAGGGGAGAAGGAAGAGATCAGCTTTAACTCCTGAAAAGGTTTTATATACTTTGAAGGGTTTCTACAAAGTTGCACAGAGAAATTTACATAAGCTGAGGGTCTGTTCCAATTTTCTACTGAAACTACCATGCTAGTTTTACATCAGAAAGGATCGACTTATAGCAGACCACTGACAAATAAGCCAAACAAGCATGTTCATATCATATGTACAGTGAATCTTGTGGGGGGAAAAACCAGCCATCTACAATACACACGCAAGCTACCACTGACTCAGATCCTACATATTCCTTACTAACTACTGCCTTCTTTGCTCAAGCAAGCTTTCTCAAATGTTTGCAGGCAAATTAAAAACCTTGGGCAATGCATGGACACTGAACACATCAGGAAGGCAAAGAAATTCCTATCTTCAGGTTTCAATGATGGGTAAGCAAAAGACTCTTTTCCAGGATCTTTTGTCCCATACTTACTGTACCAAAGAAGTACTGTCCCTATTAAGAAAGCCTGATAGAAATCCAGTATGCAGAAATTCAACACGAGCTTATCAGAATTTCATTTTCATTCTTTGGTCTTCCAGGGAGAAATAACCTAATTTTTTTGTTCAAATTACAATAGCTGGACATGGACTGCTCCTGTTAATTATATAAATCTTGGAATAGTCTTTCTACCAAAACGCTAAGTGTTGCCATTCTTACAGCATACTGTAATGAAAAAGACTAATCTAAATATCTTGCAAAATTCTGGGCCAGATAGAAGAACAATTTTCAGGTAGTTTAGGTGTTGGGTATGGCACAACTTCAATTTTGTAAGCATCTAGAAACTTCTAGAAAGGCTATAACAATGGGATAAAATAATCTTATGCATAATTTATGTGTGTGTTACCTATTAACACCAAGTTCTGACCCCAAAAACAACACAAAATTCCCCTGAGAGATTTCTTCTGGGAAACCAATGATATTTTGCATTTATTTCCAAAGGTATTTTGGCTTACATTTTACATTATTTTGTGGCATTTCTTTCTGACTCTGAGAAATGTTTCCTTCCTTATTGAAAATTATTCAAATTAACAAAGAATCCAAAGTATGGAGCTTATACAAATGCATGTATTTATGTAAAGTTGGGTTTAATCATTTAGTGATTCATCCAGGTTCCTCTAAACTGCCTTCCAAAGCAGCTTTAATACCAAAAAGGAAAGAAATAGCAATGCTATGGTCCTAATGGCAAAGTCATTTGCAGTGATCAACTACCATTCATAGGGATTTGATGAAAAATGACTTATAAATGGTGATTTCATCAAGAAGATAAAGTACTCATAGTTACATTTTGACATGCAGAAAAAATTGCAATATGATTATGGTTTCTATAATGCTTACCCAAGTTTCTGAAGCAGACTTCTAGATTCCTGTTCTGCACAATTTCCTCCACATACTAGATACATTTTGCACATTTAGAAATACATTATCTGTATATTCTTTGCTATCAAACAAAACAAGTGTGTCAAGCCAAACACTGAAACTACATGTAATGTGGCTTATTCTTCTTTACTAGCAAAAAGCTAAATAAATAATAATAAAAAAAAATATCACCAAAGTCATGGGCAGTCACATGCATTTAAATGTTGAGGGAAGAGGTAAATTGGGCTGACTGGTACATGAGAGACTAAGTTCTTAGCAATTCAACTATCAAAGTTACGCTAGAAGTGAGCCTGCTTTGTGATTTCCCGAAACACCAAGTAGTTAAAGGATTAACCATCCTTGATGCTGTGTATTCTACAGTCAGGAAGAGATGTATGAATGCAGCACACTACAGTATCAGATCCTTAGCTTCTCAGTCAGCCTAGAAAAAGGCTGTGGGTGTGAAGGAAAGGAAAATAATCAAAAAATAATGTTGAAATGAATGTTTTTCAAACATAAAAAACGACTATTGCTTGCAGTATATCTGAAATCAGAAACAGAATATAACTTTTTCCCCATCTAATAAACTCCCTGAAAAAGATCTGGTTACTTGTTAAACCCTGTTAGTTATCACCTTACTGTATGATAAATATATATGATCCTGTAAGCTGTGATGAAGGTAAACAAAAGGGACAAAGGAAAAGGAGAGAGGTACCAAAGAGATCAATGATGTGATGGTTCTGTGCAGCATACTAGATTTTTTGAAAACTTTTATTACTGCAGGCAAAGTCAGTTCAAACACTTCAAATATTTTGCACATAAGGAAAGGTCAGTCTGCACCCAAACAAAAAAAAATATTAAGACATTATCTTCATTCATCAACTGCTCCGAAGAAAGTAGGCATATCAACAGAAACTTGACATTTCATGGATTTTACAGTGGGTTTAAGACGTTGTCAGGAATGGCAGCTGGATGAAACTAACTCAGTGCAACTTTGTTTTTCTTCATTTCTATCCATAGTGACTTAGAAGAGAATGATTTTTCTTCAAGAATACACCACAGGGAAATTTGACATCAAGTCCCAGTTTCGTAACAGGCTTTCTGAGTGAACTTTAAACAATTACATCTCTTCACAGTTTATTCCTTAATTAGTAGGATCATTAGTACTTCCATTGTCTACATTATTTAAACACCATCAAGAGAATTGAATCTGAGCAGGGCTATCATTTTGTTTGGTGTAACCACAGCATAAACAAGCCACCTCTGTCAAGTAGCCTGCATGTGGGCTAAGTCCTTTGAAGAAGGTCTAGGATGAGCACACAAAAATGGGCTTTATTTGTTCTTACACATGCATGCCTACTTTTTTGCTAACTTCGAAGCAGAGAGAAAGCACTTTTCAGTCATAGTGATTGATTAGCGTTGCCCTTCAGCTAGGCTCTGAACAGGACATTTTTTGTGGGTGTGTGAGTGGCATCACTAGCCTGATCAGACTTGCATTAAAAAGAGTGAGAAACAGTGAGAGGAAAAGGAGAGAGAAAGTAGAAAACAGTAAAATATTTGTTGACTGCATTATGAAATTGATCTATCAGGTAGTAAGTTTTCGTTCACAAAAAAAAAAAAAAAAAGGAAAAAAAAACCACAAAAAACTTTGCCAGTGTAGTACCTGGCCCTCAGAACATAGGAAATCTGCTGCTGCCTGACTTCAAAAGCAACAGATAATTCACAAATGTGCCAGTGTTGACAGTAATTTAGTGGACACCATCTGGCATAGGCGTCACAGCTCAGTCTTGCAGAAACTGGGTTGTAAATCTTAAAGCTGTGAGGTACCATAGGGAGCCATCACTGTTCTGTCATGAAAGAAAGAAAACAAAAACCATGGTCAGATGAAACCACCACAGATGCTGTTTTGTCTTCTCCAAGTCTGGGGAAAGAAATGTTCTTTCTTTCTCCGAGGGATTTTTGCTTATAAAAATGGTCTTTTTAACAGCACTCTTAATACAATTGTGGGAGCTGTATGCTCCCTTCTTCATAACTAGCAGCAGAAGGGAGGAACAGCAAGTTTTTGGTGTGAACTAGACTTACTGAGTTCATGCACAGATGTGCTCAGTCAGTGCGTTGATGTACATGAAGGCACAACACCATATCCTGCAATAGATATAATTTCCATGGATCTGAAGCAATTAAACCTAGTGCATTTAGAAAAGGGAGCACTAGAACATAGATTTAGCTTTTCTACTCCTCTTCAGGGCACATAATTATTTGTTATGAAGTTACTAATATGTGGTACAATTTATGCAAATTCACACATAGTAACAATACTTAGACTACTATGCCAAAGACGCATGACAACACAGCCTTGCACTGCTACAGAACTGCCCTTTTGACCCATGGTCTAGCACCATAAACTCTAAAGACACAGATAGAAATTAACCTTTGGTTCTTTGTAGTACTCCAATCCCACCTTCCTACAGAATTTAAAAGGCAACTGCCTTTCCATATGCATCTTCTGAAATTTGTCACTTTCTCATAGTGGGGCATCGGAAGCCAAAACTGCATAAAGACATATCCTAATATGGTAGCCAGAAGTCCACTTCAGAGAAGCTGGATTTTAAAGAAATTTTATCTTCACAATCTTCAGCTGAAGTTGCAGATTTAATTATTAACACTTTGAAAAAAGGCCCAGACTGTAATATAAGTGCACAAGGAAATTACAACCAACAGTAGGTCTCAGTGTATCTACTGCAACTGTTGCTATTTAAGCACAGAATGGAGTTTCAGGCATATCACAAGCTCTCATTACCTATTGGTTAACATTCAAGATGAGGAAAGATGATAATATTTCAGATTATTTGAAGAATATATTCATGAATTGAACACCTGCACAAAAACTGAGGAAACACATCCATGCTCCTGATGGGATGGACCCTCAGCCACTTTAAGCAGAAAGGGAACCCACACTAGAAGAAAAGATTTCATGCTTAAGTCAGTTTTCCAGCTTCCTGAAGACTTGCTTGGAAAAATTATCTTCTTGCTCTGAGCATCTTTGCTGCACCTGTCAAATGCATAAATCTTCCTTGCTGCCACTACTTGTCTGCTGTCTGCCTTCAGATTGTAAGCTTTTCAGGGCACAGCCTAGCACCTTCTGCATATTTATACCCTGAGAAGACTCCAGCCATTGCGTCCTGCCTCTCTGTCACACTACTGTTGGAGCAAGTGCTGTTCTTTTGATAAATAATACATCAGGACTTTCTGCAGGTCTTCATCACAGCAGGGGAAGGTACCTGGTGGACACTTCAAGGACATAGCAAAGCAGTTCCTGAGCAGTGGCTGGTCTAGAAAACAATAAACACAGGTTAGATGTAAGAATCCCAGTGTGGTAGAGGAGAGCATTGCAGGTTATTACAAGAGTTATTAAACCCCCCCGACGGTATACTACAAGCTAAAGTCCGTTGTGAACTAAAAATCCATCCAAATTATACAGACCAAAATCAGAATTTAAATGAAAACAAATAGCTCGGCCTCATTGTATTAAGAGCCAGCAAAAACGATGCTCTGCTCAGAGCACTGTATCTCCATGCTTTACCTTAATCCACACTCATTAGGCTACCCACTTGTCAGTGGCTTGTTACCTGGATACTGTAGGAAAATAGGGTCTTCATAACCATAGGTTTTGTGGGCTTTTGTGGAGTGACTAAAGTACATTGTATAAACAAATAAAGTAGCATTCTATTGTCTACTTATGGATAAACAGTGTTTGTTTACAGCACACAGACTTTAATTCAGACAGTCGCACAGACGGCATACTTTGGCCACTCATATTTGTTTCTTTCTACTTTTTACCCCCGCTCCATGTTACAAAATTGACACCACTTCTGTGAAAGCAAAAAATCCCTAAACCTATCATCTATATTACAAGAGGTGGGGCCTGAGGGCTGGCTTGTTTTACTAGAGCAGTACTAGAGAAGCTAGAAGGAATATAAGAAAGGCCAGTGCTGGCAAGTTTGGTACTGACCATAGTCCACAATAAATGTCACTAGCCATATTCAACCTCAGAGCAACATGCAACAGTACACAAGCACTTTGGATCCTTTACTTTTTTTAAAATATTCTGGCTTCATGCTAACAGTCTAACCCTGTTAACTTCTGGGTTTTCTTAATGGCCTTACTTATGTGGAAATTACTAGGCACCTCCTGGAGCTATATCTTCAGGCTAATGAATTCTCCAGAGCTGCTGAGGTTTTTCTCTCTACAAAGAATTCAGAAAAAAAAGGTTGTTTAAACTGCAAAGTACTACTGCCACTTTGGTTTATGTCAGCTGGCTTCATATTCACATTAGGCTCATACAAACCAGAGGACAGCACTAGGACTCAGGCATGATTGCGCTTGCAGGACACGGACATTTACCCACAGTTTACCCAATGTTCAACAACCTGAGACCCTCTTCCTGGATGGCTCCTAGTCAATAAGGTAACAAAGATAACCACCATAAATCAGCAATGATTTCCAATGCCAACACAACTATTATGCAGAGATATACAAAAGAATAACCCATATTAAAACTGAAGAACAGACCATTGTTTGCAAGCTAGAATAAATCCTTCCTGCTACAAACCATCTGTTCCACACATGAATATTTTTAGAAGCTTCTTAAAGTGTTCACTGCTGTACTGATAGTGACAAATTTTACAGCTGCTTCGTGGGACTAAGGTAGAGTTTTTCCTTCTCTCTGCTTTGAAAAGAGAGTAATGCCTGTACACTGATGTGGATGAGAACTGAAGCCTGAGGTGATAAATGGGGAAACCTGCTTTAGCACAAAGGTATGAGATGCAGAGCTGCTTCCTCAAGAGCAGGGGTCCTCAAACTTTTTAGCCAGGGGGCTGTCACGCAGATGCAGCGGCAGGCAGTCATCTGCGGCTGCTTGGTTTCCCCCCCAGCCCCCAGCGGGGGGGGCGGGGCGGTCTGTAAATACCAGGGGCGGATTGAGGACCCTCGGGGGTGGTCGTATCTGGCCCACGGGCCATAGTCTGAGGACCCCTGCTCAAGAGGATTCCTCCTCCAGCAACTTGACAACTTCTACACCAACATGATCAATGCAAAGACATGGGAAATTTACCATGAAATAGAAAAAATGACATCTTTCGGAAATGTAGCAAGTACAGAAGTCACACAATAAGGGAGGACTTGAAACAGGAAACAGCAAGTAGATGCAAACATATTTCAGCTGTAGAAGGAAGACACATATTCATCACCTGATTCAATGTCACACATAGGGAAGTAGTGCTGCCTTTAGTAGTGGCAATTTATTCAGGGATCTGGGAGCTCATTCCACCATGAAAGCTCATTTTGGACATTGCTCCTACAGCAGGTGGCCATATTTCAAGCTTTGCTATGCAGGAAAGGTCATCTTTACATAGGGAAGGTGGGATATGCTATCATGACTTCTGCTGTTTCAGTGCTAAACATCAGTAGCAACAATATTAGAAGGCAAAGCAGCTCTTCCACAGCACAGACAAGTTATACGACATAACAGCCACAGGACCAAGTGGCATGAGACCCGAGATGCTTTTTATCAAAGATACAGGTTGGGGAAGAAACTAAATGAGTATCAAAGAACTAACTACTTTAGCACTGATACCTGCAAATGACCAAACTCTACAAAGACAATGGGACCACCAGCAAATGGAGTTCTTTCAGGCCTTAAAACGGCCTGAAACTGGAAGTGATATTATGACTTTTATTAGGGAAAGAACCATGTGCCTCCCATGAGAGAAGCCACAAACTGCAGGAAGAAATTTAGTCCTTGTCCACAACAACAACAAAGGCTTTTGAGTAATGGAAATTAATTTTCCTTGACTGCACAAAAATCATTGAAAGGAACAGCAGACATACATACATGTGAAATCCTATGCAAAAAAGCCCTTTTAGTAAAACAATGTCTTTATAGATCCAGGTCTGCCAAGTACAAAAAGCTTAATTTCTCTAAGTTGATAAAAACATGAACCTATAATTAGAAGAAGCTATTTTCTTTCTCTTCACCAAACTTCATAAGTTAGGCCATGAATCATAAAGGACTCATTCACACAAACAAATATAACGTGTCCAAGCTGCTTGCCAGCAGCTGCTTACCACCAACTCCAAACAATGCTTGAGAGGACGCCCTGCATGGTGGTAGAAGATGCAGGGAGAATCTTACTCAGGAAGGGGGAAAAGAGAAGCAGATCTGGATATGTTAGGAAACAAACCATTGTGTGAATGTGAAGTCTTATGACAAAGCCCTTATCCATATCTACCCCTGTGACTGAGGGTGCACATGTAGCAGACTGACTTAGGAAAGAAGACCACAAAATACCAGTTATGGAAAGTCATGCTCAACCTACAGGTATGGACACTCCAAAGGACAAATTATGATACAATAGACTCAGCTACTAACCACTTTTCAAAACCCATCTCAGTGCTGGCAGAAAACCCAGTAAGATTTGAAATTGTAATGCTGCTGATGGCTTGTCTGGACTATCAACTGCTTTTAAAGTCTGAATGTGCAACTGAATACGCAACTAATGTATAATTAATTGTGGAATACTTAAGCTTAGTTTTAGTTAAGAAAAGATGAAGCACTAGGCACCACATAGGAGCTTGTATATCAGACTGGGAGCCCAGGACCCACAAAATCTAATCCTTCATCACTCTTAGTAATTCACTCAACTTGCCTGGTTCTTTCTCCTGAGCTATTCTGGACACAGTTATTTACCTCTCTCCTTCAATTTCATTCTTATTAGTAACTTAAAATCTTATTACTAAGTTGTACTTACATATTGCACACCTAATTGTTATCGATTTGTTAATAAGTTAAGATTGATTGACTTTATTTGATTGATTAATTGATTTTATAAAATCATTTAATAAAATTAAAATATAGAAGGATAAGAAAAAAAAAAATTTATAAGAAACTTATAGCTACACAGTAAAAGTTGTTATGAGATCTTCTGTACGTCCTGTACCAAGGCTAGAAGAAGGGGCTGGAACTACTGTTAAAACATAGGTAATAACTTTAGGGTTGAAAGGTTTCTTTGTATTTGACCAGTCTTCTGTATGCAGAGGTGTATTGAAATGTCAGAATATGAGATTAATGGGAACTGGGGAGAGTCGACTGGAACAGCTTGTAGATGCCTGCCAAGAAATCGTGAACTTTAGTAAAAGGTAATTCCGGCAGGGGGAGATCGCGACCACCGACTCATATACCACCTACCCAAATCGTACCCCAGACCCATTTCTAGACCTTCCTAAGCTCTACTGCGCAGAATCGGATATAGGAGGAGAATATGTTAATGATTTATGGGAAATATCATGGTTATGCATGAATACTTAATGAATATGTATGAATAAGTTCTATATATGGTGTCTGATTTTGAGACCTGGTGTGCATTGATCGTGAGAGGACTCGCTCACGCGCCCGGCCGTTAATAAAGAAGTGTCTGCTTATCTACATCACATTGGTCTCGATAAGTTCTTCATTCCGAGATTTCGGTAACATAATCACATCTGAGATCACTAGTAAACTCATACTTCAGAAAAATGTGGGTTCTTTAGTCAAGCATATAAGATTGAAACTGCACATAGCACATAGCACTCTCTGTGGACTATAAAAACACTGCAACAAGGCCAGAAATATTGCTTTTGATGTAAAAGTTCAACATAGGCAGATATTTCTTTCTCTGAAGGCCTGAGATAGATTTATATGTTAGAGGCAGTACGTTCTTAGCATTTAATGGTAAACTATGTTGTAGCTGCAAAACTGTTTATACTAGGTTGTAGTAAATTAAAGCCACTCATAAGATGGAAAAATAATATTCCAGACTTCCTTCTGAAATTGGCCACAAGGAACACAAAAGACAATGCAAGAATTAAAGTACACTACACTGTGTTGATAAAACCTAATTGGATGAACAATCCAGAGTGAAAAGAAACATTACTAAAAATTACAAGTACAATGTGTACCTGAAGTTTTCAAAGGATGGAAGGTCTGTTGACATTTTTAACAAATATTGTGTAATCCCGGAATGAAAGATGTGCTACAATGAACAAGTATAGAAGGGAACAATCAAGGCTGTAGAATCAGCCTTCTACATTTCTGAACTTCTGAATGCAGAACCAGGAAACCTTGGCATTTCCTTAATACACTTTTTCATCAGAGATGCACAATATATGAACTAAAATAGGGTGACAACAGGGGTTTCTGCTGCCAAGCATTAGCATACAGTATGCTTTCCAGTTCAAATTTCTCTCTTAATAGTCCTATCTAGCCATGATTGGTATAATTTCCAATGTAACCTCTTTTTGCTGTATGAATATTTCACTGGCAACTTGCCACACTATTTTGATGAGGAGAAGAAAGGCTTTATTATATAAGAAAGTTGGGTTACCTGAAAAAATAATTTTCTTCAGGCTGGAAAAGGCAAAGTCCTGGTGACATCCAAAATGCCTGTATGTTTTTTCCATAAGATATAGTATGGATTAGACATCACAACCTGTTTAGATGGTGCAAAACAGAAACTATACTTTTATGATTCCTGGGAGGTACTGGACAGATCTGTTTTCCCTTGTTTGGGTGTTGAGGGATTGTTTTCTTGTTTCTCTGACAAACTGATTCCAAGTTGCACAGAGCCATCATGTATAAACTATTATTTAGCCCATATAAATAGAGTATTACCCAAATGAGATACAGGTGTTTGGTAAACCTCTTTCTATTTGGAATTTGTAAAAATCATCCCTTATGACTACCAAAGGATAAAAACACATCTACTCCAAATTTACAGTCCGTTTTAACCAATATGATACTGGAGCACATGGAACCTTCACTCACCAGGTATACACAACTGCTTCAAAGAGTGAATTACAGCATCACTGTAGTATGCTGTGGGATTCAGGGGAAAAAATGTTTCATAAGTAATTCCAAATATCAATTTTCATTAGGTTAAATGTAAGGATTCACCAAAAGCACACCTGTAATTTCATATCTAAGCTGGAATCCACCATACATGATAACTGAGGAATAAGAAATAATGATAATATTGTTAAGAATTATTTCATAATACCTAAATTTCTTTTCTTTATATCAAGCTGTTAAGATGCTCCTAGATCATATCTTCATACTTTTCTTGTTCACAGCCATTGTAAGTAGACACTTGTTTTAAAAGCTACAGCTGAGTTCTCCATGAAATTGCATGAGTTTAGAAGCTATGGGCTTCAGTAAAACTCCAAACACAGCAAGAGCTACTTTTAGGTATGCTTGTTTCATAATTTCCTTTTTGCAGCTCAGCCAGATTGCTTTGTTGACCAACACTGTCAACATACGCTAAACTCCTGGAGAGTTAGCTGTTGATTTACTGGTTAGAGAAAAGTTAATTTAATCAGAAGATGAATGACAATAACCACAGAAAGTGTAGTCTAGTCAAAGGGATCAGTTTTAAGAAAACAGTAGAACATAGTATAACCAAGTTATAACTCCCATTAGGCACTGCAGAACCTTAGACAGTTGCAGCTTCTTAATAAGTTGGTTGGAAATTACAAGTTAAACATAATAATGTTTTGTCCTGATTGTTCAAAAAATGTCAAGTCTTGATGACATCAAACTTTTCTTCCTAAACCACATTTTACATTGGAAAAAGCAAGAATCTATGGGAAATTCCCGGCCAATATTAACAGCAAATTGGCTTAGTATTAATGATTTGGTTTTACTTTCCTTTTTTTTTTTTTAGAAAAATAGAATTTGATTACATTGCTTCTGATACAACATGAGTATCTAATTTTTCAGTCAACTACAGTGTTCTCTTCCACCTCACACTGTACAAGTCCCTTTACCTCACTTCCCTGTATCCCCTGAAACCACAACCACCTTCCTCTGCAGGACTGAAGTATCAGCACTGCTAAAGAAATTAATTCAGTTTCTGAAATTGTTTTAAAGATGCTCTAGTATGGCATTTAGCCAAGTTACATTGCTTGATTAGCTTATTATCAGAATTTCCATCAAATCCTTTTGCACCAGGATTTCCTGACAATATCAGTTTTCAAGACCAATCTAAATGAAATGAAATAAAATAACATAACAAAATAAAATAAAAAAAAATAAAAAAAATAAAATAAGTGGAATATGAAAGAGGACGATAAGGTATAGACAATAGAACAAAGTGATTAACAGGACTAGAGTTTCAGGTTACTATGTGGTTTTACTGTGTTAAAGGAAAACATAATTACATTAGCAGGAAATTAAAAATATTCGAGAATCTTTCAGGACTGCAATATTCAAGTGCTAAGAATAGGTAACACTGTTTAGCTTAAAGCACTTCTCAATACAGGGTGAGAAGAAAGATCCAGAGGCTACAAAAGGTGTCAGGTATCCTTCATCAGAACAAGCTGATACCTCTACACAGTAACCAAGACTGCCATGGGACAACAAGCAGTCACAAAAACACAGGAACCCCTCCAAAACCACAGCTCTGTCGGACTGTGCTGTGAAGTTATGCACTGTTAAGAAGCAACTATGATTTCCAAAGCGTAACACCCCTATTGTTACCCTTATTTCAGCACCCTTCCATGCCTCCTCAAGCACTGTGCTTTAAGAACTGCTATCATGCCTGCTAGCTTCATGCTTGTACCAAACTGCTTACAGGCATATGAACTTAGAAATCCTGACGTTACCTGCCACCAGGGTTACTAGGAATAGGCACAATTAAACCAAAAATATATAGTTATTAATGCTCAAAAGCAGAAAGAAAAAGTAATTAAAAAATATAAGATACTACTGTGGAACAGGTAAGGTTCATCCTGCAAATGATTTTATCTCTCTAAGCCTCAGGTGTCATCCATTGCTAGAGACAGTACAGCAAGCTCACAGGAAAATGAAGAGATCCAGTTTGTCAGGAGTGATGTTCCCTTTCAGGTCTACCCCTGGGTATTGGTGACATTATCAAATTACTTGGTCTGTGTGCCTGATCTCATGACACTAAAACATCCCAACTGAATTACATCTTTACAATGTACAGCTGGATTAACACAATTCTAAATATAACAGATACATTCTTACTACTTAATTGTTAAGCCTTTCAGAAACTGATGCTTAATTAACATTCAAGTAACTGGCTAACTTAATAAAAATTTAAATTTTATTTCAAAAGCTTTAAACCTTTTCCTTGATTCTTCTCTCTTTTTGATTCAATGGCAACAGTTTATTTTCATATTGATTTTATTCCCCATTAATCCCCCACCTTCTTCTCCTACCTGGCATAGCGAATCTGTAACAATAGCAAATTTTGCCTCTTCAGCTAATCCATTGTTTATTACCTTGTTTTCCAATAAAAGAGAAAACATCTGGAGTGTTAGAAGCCAATGACAATGAAAAGCCATTTAAAAGGTGTCACTCCTTTATCTATCCGCACTAACCTCTGCAACGTTACTAGCCTGCACCCTGACATAGCAGAAGTGATGTCACCCTCATTTCCCTTGCAAGGACAGCACACACCTGAACCCAAGGCCATCAAAAGCTTTGTACCTTTCCTTTTTTCAGATGGTAAAAGCTCATCCTGAGGGTGAACACACCTCTTAACAGGTCTATGTTCCCTCAGAGCAGAGCTACCAGGCTGAAACATAGTTCTTCTGCAGAGCTTAAAGACATCTCTAGATCACGGGGCAACGAGGTGCATCCAGCCAAGCTTTCAGTAACGATACACCAGAATGACTGCCTAGGCCACAGCCTCCACCTGGCTTCTTGTACAGACACTCATCCAACACACCCCTAAATCATGATAATGGAATCTCCCATGCACACCTTCTTTGAGGGGTTTGTGACAGGAGCCTTGCCACACAGGGGCTCAGAGGTAGCTTTAAAAAAGGCCAAAAGGTTTTATTACTCAAAGAAGCTATGTATTATTCTACTGCAAACTAGGGAAATTCACTTTTCAAAAAGCAAAACTCTGAGCAACTTAATCAGGGCAAAAACAAAGTACTGGTGTACAGGCAACTCTACCAACCATGCCAGGCGGATTCTTGCTCCAAGCATTGCTCCCAGGCAGCCCAGTGGCACGTAACCCAGCAAGCACTGCACCTTTGCTGATTAGTCCTGGGACATTCTCCTTGCTTTACCCTTCAAGCTTGACTGCTGCTTCCTCCCTGCAGTGTCTCTGCAGAAGCAACAGGCTTCTACCTCCTCGCTGTAAATTCCCCTGCTCTGCCTCTCAAAGCAATGATCTTCCAGCTGATCACGATAGCTCTCCTGCTGAGTTTGCTCAACAGAAAGTTCCTCTTCCTCTGAAGGGGCTTGACCCAGCCACTCTCTTTGTAAAGGCACACAACATGTCGCAGAGGATAAGCAAATAAAACAGAAAATGAGCTATCCCAGAGATACCCAGGTACCACAGAGGCAGCCACCTCATTTATCTGAGGTGGTAATGAGCCTGGCAGCTCCCTGTAGAGTAACCTGGCCAATGTAAGCGCTTCACACCCTCAGCAAGTTTGCAGATGACACCAAGCTAAGTGGTGTGGTTGTAATGCCTGAGGGACAGGATGCCATCCAAAGGGATCTGGACAAGCTCGAGAAGCGGACCCATGTGAACATCATGAGATTCAACAAAGCCAAGTGCAAGGTCCTGTACCTGGGTTAGGGCAAGGCCAGGTACTAATACAGGCTGTGGAAGAAGGGACTGAGAACGCTCTGAGGAGGATGAAAAGCTGGACATGAGCTGGCATTGTGCACTCGCAGCCCATAAAGCAGATGATATCCTGGGCTGCATCAAAAGAAGCATAGACAGCACATCTAGAGAGTTGATCCTGCCCCTCTACTCAGGTCTGGTGAGACTCCACCTGGAGTATTATGCCCAGCTCTGGAATCTTCAGCACAGGAAAGACAGGGACCTGCTGGAGTGGTTCTAGATGAGGGTCACAAAAATGATCAGAGGAATGGAATACCTGTCCTTTGGGGAAAGGCTGAGAGGGCTGGAGTTGTTTAGCCTGGACAAGGCTCTGAGGAGACCTTGTTGTAACTTTCAGTACTTGAAGAAGGCTTATGAGAAAGATGGGGACACACTCTTTAGTAGGGCCCATAGCAATTACACAAGGACTAATGGTGTTAAACTGAAGGAGGGTAGGTTTAGGTTAGATATTAGGAAGAAATTCTTTACTGTGAGGGTGATGAGACACTGGAACAGGTTACCCAGAGAGGTGGCAGATGCCCCATCCCCAGAAACATTCAAGGTCATGTTGAACAGGGCTCTGAGCAACCTGGTCTAGTTGAAGATGTCCCTACCTGACCTTTAAAGGTCCCTTCCAACCCAAACCATTCTATAATTCTGTGAAATTAGGCTCTGAATCATCCACTAGAGGGGATAATTTTTTTCAATGTCTGTCAGAAATCTGAAGGAGCTCACCCTGTAACTGTGATGTGGAGGCATATTTTAACTGTGGAAGAGAGCAGCAGCACATGCTAGCCTGTTGTTTGTGGCATTTGAGTTGAATGTGTAGAGTTCAAACCTGAATTCTGTATCACAATGCCATATTCCCTTTGGAATACAGACTTAAAATTTGCATAGACAAAATCATAGTAGGCAAAGTTACAGCTCCCATCAACGGCAACACTTGCATGTGAACCCTTCACGCCTTTCAAGGCCTTCCTTTGCAGTTATGTAGAAATAGGCTCTGTTCTCCTATTGAGGTACATTTTCTGTTAAAAAAACGTAGACGTTACACAAAACCTCTCAAAATTATCATTAAAATACAGAACATTTCAAATGTGTTGGGAGGTTAAACAGAGGTTCATTAATAGTTTGGGTAAAATAGAAATATTTTAATAGTGGCAGATAAATTCACTGATTTTAAAATGAGTTTATAAGGACATGATTTTTGTGACTAAGCAAAGGAAACAATTTTTGTGCTTGATAGTGAAGACTTCTGCAGAACAAAGCTGTGGATGAAGTGCATGTGGTTCCTTGCTACAAATACTTTGATAAACCCCAGCAATCTGGAACCACTGCAAGGCTCAGCATTTCTGTGCTGTCATTTCAGTGTCATCTTGTGAAACACTGTTCTGTCAGTGAAGAAGAGGATAACAAATTGAAAGGATCTTTTTTAAAAAGAGGTCCGGCCAAAGTTCTTTAATCAGGAAAAACTGGAGCTTTATC
Source organism: Falco cherrug (assembly GCF_023634085.1). NCBI lineage: Eukaryota > Metazoa > Chordata > Aves > Falconiformes > Falconidae > Falco > Falco cherrug. Next base: position 71,853,970 of record NC_073720.1, on the reverse strand, counting down.
CAGCTGTATTTTCAAGGAAAAAAAAAAACCAAGAAACAAGCTTTGGACCACTTCTCATGGTCCATATGCCCACCAGGTTCAGCAGGGTTCATATGTTTCTTCCACAACCTTATTGTTGTCCAGCCTTACAACCTTCTCTTTCTGCTTTATGGCCCTCTAGCTCATCTAGTGTCCAGTTTCACAAGTCCAATCTTTGTTTTCTCATTCCTGTTCATCCAGATGAAGCAACACGGTGCTGTGTTACCTTTCCCCTGGGGGTTCAGCTGCCTGCATCTTGGAGACCAACAGCTGAATGCAGACATGGCCATGTTGTGCAGAGGAGAGGTAACAGTGCAGAGGAAAGCCAATTTAGTCCTTGCATATGCAGCACCCTTTTATTTTCTCTCCACTGCCTTTGCTGCTTTTGACTGAAACAAAAGGGAGCAGCTGTGCAGCTCAGACACATAAAAGACACTGACCATTTTGGTCTTGCTTTCCAAGGTAATAAAATAAGCAGTAGTCCTAATGAAAAATTCCTTCTCTAAAGCTTATCAGAGTCAAGAATAATCTTTTGTGCTGACCTGGACAGATTTTGAGACAAAGCTGTAGTGCCCAGTGCAGAATGTAAGGGACCTACAAAGCAATTTGATTATAGACATGCAGCTGCTTAGAGCAATTGCACAATCTAGAGCAAAGGAATGATCCAATTTTTCAGATACAGCAGTATCTAGAGTGAAAGGAAGGGAGAAAACAAAATTACAGTTAGATAGAGCTTTTTTGTTTCTGAATTAATTTTATTGACTTTTTCAAATTTTATACTCTCCCCTTTGCAACTTTTTTGTCCTCTATGTCCTTTACCATTAAATGGTTCCTTTTGATATTATGGCATTGATTTACAGTTGATAATTATCTTGGTTTAATGGTTTTAAGGTATTTCTTGTTTTAGTGTTTTTCATCAACAGGGTCTGTCTGTACAACATGCCTTTGGCTGAAAAGGAGTTTATTACCCCATAAAAATGTCCTCGGCTAAATAATAAATGAATTCACCCCACCCCACCCCACCCCATTCTTTTATGTTTCTGGTTTTATAAATTTGGGGTGAATATTTATGTTCCAGAAGGAAGAGGGGCTGCTGTCATAAAACCTATAGGTCTCCCTGTAGATACAATATAGTCATTTATAAAATGCATTTGGCCACAGTGACCCACTAGTGACCTAGTACTACTAATGATTAAAGCCAAGATTACTAACTGAGTTTGTCTTCTGAGAAGAAAATAGGGTGCATTTTGTACACTTGTCAAGGTTATCTAAAATAACAGAATAAACCTAACATTCATACCCAAAGGGAAGATGGGTATATACTAATGCGTGTATGTATGTGTGTGTGTGTTCGGGCCTCCATATGGGTGTGTGTGGGAAGGAAAATGTTTACACATTACAAAAAGCTCTGTTTGGGATTTTTTTTCTTATACAAAATCACTAATAAAGCAAATCTAAATTTATATTGGAAGATGGCACAGATTGGCCTAAAATGAATGTTAATGAAAGAAATAATTTGAGCCAGATACTCAGCTCAGTCTAGACTCCATCCTACCTATACATTCAGGACTTTGTACTGACTTGGGTGACCTGCAGATATGGTCAAATTGGCTACTGCAGGACTGAAAGCCAACTTCTGCAAGAATCTGCAAGAAGACAGTTCTCACAGGCATGCCATAAAAGCAAGACTTATGCTCTTCTCTATCTAATTTTCATGAGTTTTGGCTTTTTTAACTCACAAAATTGTGCTGTACTTCTGGTACATATACCAGGAGCACCCAGGATCATGCCAGTCATTGTGGGCCTAGACCATCAGATCAAATTAAGTATAGCAATAGTCAGTTAGTATATCACTACACATAGGGTTATGGCTTATGTGCTCTGATTAATGCAGCTGCTGTAGCACATAAGCTACTTAATGCATCAGTTTTTCCCTCTCTTTATTCCAGGTATTTTTGTCCACAGGTCTGAACACCTGGGGAAATTTCTATGTCAGAATTGAGAGATGTCTACATCAAACCAAAACTTGTCCAGCTGCTAACTCCTCCACTGAAAGGTTACTCCAGTTTTTCTCCTTTATGCGTAAATATTATGATTACTTCCTCAAGCCCAATGTCAATGATGTCATCATTTTGAAATGCTTGTCTTCTAAAGCTAGGATTTTCCCTCTATGTACAAAAATAAACATAAAAGCACAGCTAAACTCCTGTATTAACAGTAACATTGCCTAATGTATCACTGTACCTTATACGTGCAGAGCCAGGCCAAATATGACTTGCCTTATCCCAGAAAAAAAACCACATGACCTTGTGTAAGAGTTGACCCAAAGAGAACGATATTGTCTCAACATTGCCAGCAGAGACCTGGAGATGGAATGTGGTCCTCATGGACACAAGACACAAAGACCCTGCGAAGGAGAACTGCACGGTACGAGGAGTACTATGCCGCTCCCTGCTACCTGGGACCGAAAGGAACAATACGATAAGGCCGCATAACCGCTGTCCAGAAGATGGATCACAACCACTGTCATAGCAACGAACCAGAAAACTTGAACTTCAGGTGAACTTTCTTCACTCTAATATCATTATAATACAAAACCACACCTCCTGGTCTGAAGCCACCCGCCTCTAAGGCAAACCACACCTCAGGCACTCGCTCCTCTTTGGACATGCTGGTAACCTGGCTCGAGAAGGCCAAGACTGGCAACAATCCATGGGCCAGAGGAGGAGCAAGGTGTGTTGCTTGGCATAAGAGACGGCTCCCTAGCGACTGAACTTTGGAGATCTTCCCCACCAAGGATCACAACGATCGGAAGTACCAGCGGGATGCTGCCTGGACCTGGGACCATAGGGATGCCTTGGACCCATGGTGGTAACTATAATCCTCTTTCCTTTTTTACTTTACTTTTTCTTCCCTTCCTGTCACTCTATCTATTGCACATTGCTTTATGGGCAAACAATAAAGTTGTGCTGTTTGATCAAAGCATAACTCCTTGTGTGGTCACCTTGATTTTTTGCACTTCGAGATCATAGTAAACAAACCATCACGAGTCCACTGAGTTGACCATGAAACCTTGACAGCAATAAACTGACAGTCATATTTTTAATCAAAGTTTTGTAACATTTTTCTGTTGCCCTTATGCAATTTTCCTCGCAGAAAAGTGTACTGGCTGGATCATTTGCTGAAATGTTACATTTCAAATAAAGACTGCTGAGGGAAAGTTAAAATCAGCTACTTATGAAGAAAATATCTTCTGTGATATCCATCCCCTACAAAACACACACACAAAAAAAAAGTCTAGAACTGACTCCCTAGATCGGGACTGTACTGAGTGAATCAAATGTGTTTCAGTCAAGAAAAGTCTTCGTCTCCACAGGTATCTAGGAAAAATAATTTGTAAGGCAGTCTCTGGAGTATTTACACAAAAATCAGCATAAATATGGACTACCAGATATTTCCTCTGGGCTTATCAGAAAAAAAAAGCTACAGTAGATGAAGTATTTGCAGGAATTCTTTTGTAAGCAATAAGTACATTAAATAAAATAAGGGCTTATCTGTGGAAAATTCACAAACAGGAAAATGTAATAGAATTAATTTTCTTTTCCCCAGGATCTATTTGCTTAACAGTTGTTCTAGTTCACTACAGGAAATGCAGGACACAGTACTGCATTAAAAAAATCTAGTTTCAATAGTCCCAGCCTGTGTAACACAAGAGAGATTTCACCTCATAAAGCTTAGTCAAAGTACCATCCAGCTTGCATAGTTTAGTTCCCACCTTCTGAAAGTTTTACAGAATTCCCTTACAGACTGTAACTGGTACTGGCACAAACTTCCTCATTTGGACAGCTAGACCAAAATACTTGCCCCCTTCATTTAAAAGTCACTCAACTTCCATGTTATTTAAAAGCAAAAGTATTTTTACAGATAGAGAGAGCAAAACCAGTCAAATTATCTCTTTCTAATTCAGAAAATATTAAATATTCTTGAGTTCAGACTGTACTTTTATAAAAGAAGAGCAAAAGCTTGGCTGTCTTCAAATTGTTACTACTGCCAACACATATACATGTCACCAGTATAATATGACACATACATACAGCAAAAACATTTCAGCAACATATGTGCTCAGCTGGGCTTGTGCTTGGTTTTGGGAGTATTTCCATCATAACTTGGATCAAAGTTTCTGTTAAATAAATTGCCCCTATAAAAGTATGTTTCCTTCAAAATTCCATCTTATAACATGCAATGGGAGAAAGTTTGGCAGAACATGAAGTTCTTCTTCATTGAAAACTTCCCTACAGGCCAGACTGGGAAAATTAAGGATGGATAGAAAGAATATTGATAAACCAATAAAGCATAGTTTATGCCAGCTCCTAATATAAGGTAGAGATGTTGTATGATTAACTGTTTCAACACAAACAACAGTATGTGAGGAAATGAAACCAAATATGAGTTGCCTATATAGAGAAGAAGGAACAGCAGCATTTCACAACATGCAGTACACCTTCCACTGCAAAGAAGTTTCTCAGATACTGCATTGCCCAGTAGAGGGGGCATAAAGGGGCACATCTTGAACAGCCTGGTCACAGCACCCTTTTCAGTTCCACAGTATGTCAAGGCAAACAAATCTTTTCTTACTATGAGGAAGTAAATTCTTACTCAAAGCTCTACAATTAGGCATCAAGTACTCAAGGGAGCCATATAGCACTTCTCACCACTATTCAAAGGGCTTTCTTCAATACGGAGCCCTAGGACAACAGAGATTTTGTTGTAATTTCTATTTTTAGCAATATAGTGATCATGTAGAAGTCACTAATGCCTTTGATTTACTTAAATAAGTGTGTGCATCATTTTGTGCTACAGTCTAGTTCATGTGCATGTTTTGATCTTGCATCCCCTAAAGCCAGTAAATTCCCATATGCAGCCTTTTCTCCTTTGTTTCCCAGCAATTCTACCAGTCTTAAACTTTATATGAACAGACAGGTAGGAGGTGGATCTAAAATATAGCAAAGATTATTTTGTAAAGTTGTTGAAATCTCGGTATATAAAAATGCATTTCACCAAAGGCTGTCCAAGCTCACTATGGAATTCCAGTTGTACCTTGGGACAGCTTTGATCAGATGTGATATCTACTTTATACTGATACGCTGATATCTGCTTGCTTTCTTCTCAGACATTTCCCGTCTGAAATATGACCATCTTCCCACCTGCCATCCACTTGTATTTCAACAAACTTTATTCCCAGATTCAGTTATAAAGCATGTTTACACTGGATAAAACTCCATTTTCTGTCAAAACACCTAATCTAAGCACTCTGTTAGCTTTCATTCTCATGCCCTTCCATTAACAGTTTTGAAAAGTTTCCTTATAATAACTGAGTAATAATTATATTAGCAGAACACATTGTTCAAGGCTTTTTTTTCTAGGATATGCAGATTAGATATACTAGCTGAATCTTCTTAGGAGAATGTACTGACATTTCAGATTATATTATATGACTGTAGAGACAAAGCCTTGTAAGAGGCTTTGCAATAGCTACAAGATTTGGAGGTAATCTGTTTTGTTTGTTTTATTTGGCCTGTATTAATACTCTGTACTCATATGTACACTTTATGCACATAAGCACTCACACTTTTTTGCAAAATTTACCTGTGCTGTATTCCTTTTCCAATTGTTCTTATTTCCCATAATGAAATCATTCTCTTACTGCATTCATTTCATCAGAGAAGAAGGACGACTAAGCATTGCACTGGAACTCAGAAAACACATTTTCAACTGGGTGTTTCAGCAGTTGCTTTACACCGTTGGATAAGTTACAGTCTTCACATAATCACTCACGTACATGTATAAAATGACAGAATTCTACCTCTTACCCCCTCTTGTGATTTTATGATTTTTGGTCCAGTTTTGACTCTTGTTATTTGAACTAGACTTACAGGGCAAGGTTTTAGTAATGGCAGGGGGACTGCAGGGATGGCCTATGTCAGAAACTGTCACATTAGAAACTGTCCCCATGTCAGATGGAGCCAATACCAGTCAGCTACAAGATGGATCCAGTGCTGGCCAAACCTGAGCCCATCAGCAACATTGGTAGCACCTCTGTGATAATATCTTTAGGAAAGGGGGAAAACTGCTGTGCAACAGTAGCTGGGAAAGAAGAGTGAGAATATGTGAGAGAAACAGCCCTGCAGACACCAGGTTTGGTGAAGAAGGAGGAGGAGGAAGTGCTCCAGGCACTGGAGCGGAGATTCAGTCCCTGAAGAAGACCACAGTGATGAACCCTGTTCTCCTGCAGCCTGTGAAGCACCATGGTGGAGCGTTGCAGCCCATGGAAGACTCCACACTGCATTAGGCAGACATACCCTTGGACACTGCAGCCTCTGGAGAGAAAACTACACTGGAGCAGGCTCCTGGCAGGACCTGTGGCCCAGTGGAGAGGAACTTATGCAGGAGCAGGTTTGCTGACAAGGACCTGTGGCCCCACAGAGGACCCATGCTGAACTGGTCTATTCCCAAAATATAGCACCCTGTGGAAGGGACTCACACTGGAGCAGTTACTGAAGAACTGCAGCCTGTCAGAAGGACCCATGTTAGAGAAGTTCCTGAAGGACTGTCTCCCAGTGAGAGGAAGTCCATGCTGGAGCAGTGGAGGTGTACAAGGAGGAAGAAAAGGCAGAGACAACACGTGATGAACGGTCTGCAACCCCCATTCCCTGTCCCCCTGCACCACTTGGGGACAGGAGGTGGATACATTGGGAGTGAAGTTGAGCCCTGGAAGAAGGGAAGAAGGAAAGTGGGTTTTGTTTTCATTTCTCATTATTCTATTCCATTTAGTTGGCAATAAATTAAATTACTTTCCCCAAGCTGAGTCTGTTTTTCCCATGACAGTAACCAGTGAGTGGTCTCCCTGTACTTATTTCAGTCCATGAGGATTTTTTGTTTTGTTTTGTTCCCCTGCCCTGTTGAGGAGCAGGAGTGAGAGAACAGCTGGGTGGGCACCTGGCAGCCAGCAAAGGTTAATCCACCGCATCATTATCCAATGCTTAGAAGCTCCCAGAGCAATTGTAATATTAGAAAATATCTGCAATAGTAAGAGTATTTTAAAGCTATAACCTTACAAACAGCATCTCTTTATTTCCTTGCAAGCCAATTTATAAATAAGGCTTCAGCACTATCTCCAAATGTTCATGTTCAGATGTCCTCAGCAGCCTCAGATTAGTATCTTCACAAAGAAATTGCTTACTGGAAAAATGGTACTTAGCTATGTAAGCAGGAATTTTCTGTGCTTGGCAATTGACACCCTGAATTCCCAAAATATATCCAGTTGACTAAATTTAAGTGTCTGCTTAACTGTTATATTGAATTGGGGACAGTATACAGTTTTGAAAGAAGTCTTTGTTTCCCATTTCAGTTGCTGGTGAATGGATGGAGATCCTGAGATCACCACTTTGGAAAGGCTGAGGAAGAGAAAAGGGGAGAGAAATGGTCACTGACAAATGTGTGCTCACCAGATAAAAGGGAAGAGGATGGAAGTGTCAGAGCTAAGATGACAAGTTAGAGAGGAGGACTGGTTATTGAATAAATTCTTACTGTTAGAAGATACAAAGAAGAAGCAACTTTGACCTGCAACTGAACTCCTCAACATGTAAAATAGACTTAAAAATTATTTTCTAACCTTTATGAATGTTGTGAAGTTATGTGATTGTGAAGTACATGACTCACATTACTCTGGTAGAGCACAATCCTATTGCCATTCATATGTGTACTCACCAGTTTTAATTCAAAGAGTTACATTGTAGTTTAATGATGTTCAAAGTATACCAGAAAGTGTCAGAAAACTAAGCAAGCATGGTCCAGATGATATTTTGATTTTAAAAGGGTCAGAAAAAAATGAAAAATTCATTTAAAAGTCAGCTTATTAATTTTTATTTTGCAGCCTATTATGGCTTTGCAATAGTACAGGTACATGTCACAGAAGGCACAGGGACTAAGAAGCCTATTATTGCCACACAATGACCCCATGTTTAAAGAAGATGACAAACTTAACAACTGTTCACATTAAAACGTTATCAAAATGCTCCGTATCCTACAACTTGCCCTAGATCAATAAAGCCTTGGGCTGCATGCACCAGCTTTCAAGAAAGAGAACCTGAGATTTGTATGTTTTCCTGAATCACAGCCAAGGGAAATCACTACCTCCCTTCCCTTCTGCTTGTTATTAGAGAAACACAATTGCAGTAATCCACAACAGTATGCTCTACTTGCTTTGTGGTACCGTGGCAAATTGGCTGTTTTGGATTTGTTTTAAGATCCTTTTACAGATTCCTTCACCCTAACCTGCCCAAATTCTTTCAAAGCTAAATGGCATTTAAATCTGCAACACATGAAGATGCACAGTATTTATACTCACCTGACAGAACTGTGCTTGGCTGCATTATATAAACTCTAGAGAAAAAAAAAACCAAACTAAGGAATATTGCTATAGTGATGACAGAAAAAAACACTAATGGAGTTGAAAGCCAACGCAGAGCTGTCTAAATTGTTTATACATGGGTTAATTTGCCTAAACTCCTTGCTCAGCTTAAAATAAAATAATTTTTTAAAAATTAAAAAAATAAAAAGGCAACCTTCATCTGAAACAAATATTAACCACGATTCATTGGCATGGCAAACACAAAATCGTGATCTTCTCCATCTCCATGAACAAAGTTACTGTGTGAATTTTCTTTTTCATTCATTGTGTCTGGTCCACGATGATGGCAAAGAGTGAAGAGGCTGCCTTATTCCTGCAAAGACCCAAAATTCAAACATCTGGAGAATAGAAGGGCAATTACCATCTGTATATTTAACCCTCAAAAGAACAAACTCCATGAATTACTACTCAAATGAATAATTTCTTCCAAAATTATTTGAAAGACAGAAAACAGTGGAATAATCCTTTATAATGTTTTGGGGAGTTCTTTTCTCAGTACTGCTTTGCCTAGTGTGTTATCCTGTGCAGCTCAGCACCTGTATGCCCATCAGTGCTTCTAGACTGTATATAGAATAATAGAATCATAGAATCATAGAATCATTTAGGCTGAAAAACACCTTTGTGATTGAGTCCAGGTGTTAACCCAGGACTGCCAAGTCCACCACTAAACCATGTCCCTAAGCACTGCATCTACACTTTTCTTAAAACTGCCAGGGGTGGTGATTACACCACCTCCCTGGGCAGCCTGTTCCAATGCTTGATAACTCTTTCAGTAAGAAAGTTTTCCTAATATCCAATCTAAACCTCCTCTGGCACAACATAAGGCCATTTCCTCTTGTTCTGTCACTTGTTATCTGGGAGAAGAGACAAGACGCCCACCTGCCTACAGCCTCCTTTTGAGTAGTTGTAGAGAGCAATAAACTCTTCCCTGAGTCTCCTCCTCTCCAAAATAAATGACCCCAGTCCCCTCAGCTGCTCCTCACAAGACCTGTGCCCCATCCCCGCTGCCCGTCTCTGGACACGCTGCAGCCCCTCAATGTCCCTCTTGCAGAGAGGGGCCCAGACCTGAACACAGGGTTCGAGGGGCGGCCTCAGCAGTGCCCAGGGCAGGGGGACGGTCACTGCCCTGGTCCTGCTGGCCACACTGCTGGGGACACCAGCCAGGGTGCTGCTGGCCGCCTGGGCCCCCTGGGCACACTGCTGGCTCCTGCCCAGCCGGCCGTCACCCAGCACCCCCAGGCCCTTTCCCACCAGGCCCTTTCCAGCCGCTCTGCCCCAGCCTGTAGCGCTGCGTGGGGCTGGTGTGACCCAAGGGCAGGACCCGGCACTGAGCCCTGCTGAACCTCACACGACTGGCCTGGGCCCATCGCTCCAGCCTGCCCAGGTCCCTCTGCAGAGCCTCCTGCCCTCAGGCAGGTCAACACTGCCCCTGCAACTTGGTGTTGTCTCCAAACTTACAGAGGGTTCACTCGATCCCCCAGCCCAGATCATTGGTAAAGTTATTAAACAGGACTGGCCCCGGGGAACACCACTTGTGACTGAACACCATCCAGATGTAACTCTATTTACTACCCAAAGACAGCCCACTCCCTTTGGGCTCGGCCATCCATCCAGCTTTTAACCCAGTGTATTGTACACACATTGAATGCCCAAGCAGCCAGTTTCTCCACCACAATGCTGTAGAGCACGGTGTCAAAGGCTTTACTGAGGTCCAGGTAGTCAACATCCACAGGTTTTCCCTTAACCACTAGGTGGGTCATCTTGTTGTAGAAGATCAGATTTGTCAAGCAGGACCTGCCTTTCATAACGCCATGCTGGCTCAGCCAGATCCCCCAGCTGTCCTGTACACGCTACATGATGGCGCTTAGGATGATGGTGCTCCATAGTCTTCCCCAGCACCGAGGTCAGGCTGGCAGGCCTGTAGTTCCCTGGATCCTCCTTCCCTCCCGTCTTGTAGATGGGCGTCACACTGGCTAACCTCCAGCATGCTGGGACCTCCCCAGTTAGCCAGGACTGCTGATAAATGATGGAGAGAGGCTTGGCGAGCTCCATCACCAGCTCCCTCAGTGCCCTCAGGTGGATGTCACCCGGCCCCGTAGACCTGCGCATGTCTAAGTGGAGCAGCAGGTCACTGTTTCCTCCTGCTGCTTCTCATCCCTATCTTCCAGCTCAGGGGGCTGAATGCCTAGAGAGGAGCTCGTCTTGCTATTAAAGACTGAGGCAAAGAAAGCATTAAAGTACCTCAGCCTTTTCCTCATTCTTTGTGGCAATGTTCCCTCCTCCCCACATCCAATAAAGGATGAAGATTTTCCTCGGCCCTCCTTTTGTTTCTAATTCAACTGTAACAATGTTTTTGGTTATCTTTTACAACAGTGGCCAGCCTGAGCTCTAGCTGGGCTTTTGCCTCTCTAATCTTTGCCCTGCACAATCTCATGACAACATTATAGTCCTCCAGAGCTACCTGCCCCTTCTTCCAAAAGTATTAAATTCTCCTTTTTTCTTGAGTTCCAGCCAAAGCTCAGTGTTCAGCCAGGCCGGTCTTCTTCCCCATCGGCTCATTTTTTGGCACATGGGGACAGCCTGCTCCTACTGCTTTAAGACCTTCTTCCTGAAGAATGTCCAGCCTTTCTGGGCCCCTTGGCCCTTCACAGCTATCTCCCAAGGGACTCTGTCAACCAGGCTGTTAAATGGGCAAAAGTCAGCCCTCTGAACATCCAAGGCAGTGGTTCTGCTTACCCCTTCCCTCACTTCTCTGATAATGAAAAACTCTGTCATCTCATGATCACTGTGCCCAAGACATCCTTCAATCACCACGTCACCCACCAGTCCTTCCCTGTGTGTAAACAGCAGGTCCAGCGGGGTATGTCCCTGGCTGGCTCCCTGACCAGCTGTGCCAGTAAGTTGTCTTCCACACACTCCAAGAACATACGATATATGCCAGCATTTTTCAACAGGTCATTTAAAAAATAAAAAGTCACATAATATATCTATTATATTATAATATAGTCTAGGGAAATTATGTTCAAAAGATGTAGGTTTTGATTTGGGAAGGAGGCATTTTGACTTTCCAAAAATTGGATTGTCACTGTTGAATACAGCCAAAGAAAAAAAGCAAACAGTGTTGCCAGTTTATTTGCAGTCCTATCAAAATCATGGAGATTCTGTTTAAAAAGAAAAAAGAAAAAGAAAAAGGACAAACATTTTTTCTTTGCTGACAGTCTCCCACCAAATCACTGTGGTCACAGCAACAGTAAAGCAATGTGAGATAAGAACTTCACAGAAGAAATATAAATTGTAATGTGAGGTCCACTCTGCTGAGTCTTTTCATTAGAGCACTAAACTGGACTGCAGGAGACCCTGATTTCACTTCAAGTTCTGCTATGAGTGCAGAGCAACCCTGATTATATCTGGTTTTACATTTACATCAAGGAGGAAGCAATATAATTATATAGAATTATAAAAATTGTTCTTTAAAAACTATGCAAATAAATAATAATTTTTAGTATTTTATACAACAATATGATTCCTTTGGGTACCACAGACATATCAAAATGCTTTCTCATTATATATTCATGGCAGAGAAATATGCCTTTCAAATATTTACTTAGGGAAACCTCTCATTTTAATCACCAAGCTATAGCTATTTGTGGTGGAGTTTGGTTTCACTACATTTTGATTACTCTTTCCAATACAAGACAGTAAATAGGATGCTTTTAACCTCTTTCTCCTAGACTTTTAAACGCAACATTGTGGTCAAGGATTAACAAGATTCTTTGCATGGACTTCTTTTGGATCATTTCTGTGGGCTTGAAACAGAAGTTGGAAATTCTGCCATTAACTTAACTTAGTAAGCCCATTGTTATGTAAGAGCAAAGAAATCTGTATTTAGAAAGTCATACCTTTTGGCAAGATATCCCAATTTAGCATCGTGAGCATATATCACTTTTACATTTTCAGAACTATGATCACAGATCATGTCACCCCAAATTAGATCTCACCATAAGCTCTGACAGCTTACCCCACAACAGTGTTCCTGAGTGAACATTTTGTCTCAGTCTCTCACACTGTGCACTATACCCATTGCATATGCTAGGGTGACTTTGATGCCATGAAGTGTTGTGTTTTTCAGTGACACGTCAGTGGAAACACTGACAGACTTAAATATAGCAGATGCCACTATCATGCAATCTCATTCATTATGTTGTCTCCCTATCTCATACAGCATCCACCGTGATGGTTTCTAAGCATCTAATGTGACCAAAAGAATATAACAGATACACTTGAGACATGTTCCTGAAAGGCCTGGAAGGACTTCCAGAGAACACGGGCAGTTTCTGGATGAGCCAGGAGAACATTTCTAATGAGGTAAACTTTTTGTCCTTGCTTGATATACACATCTTCTGCATAAAATACTTTTTCCTTAGACTGAGGAAACTCTACTTCAGGTAATGAAGTGCAGTTCTAAAGGGGCAAGAGGATACCTATTACAGGATTCTGCTCAGCTGGAAAGTATATATATATTAAAGGTAAGATTATACCTCAAAGCCATACACTGAATGTAACTGTACTAAATAAATGGTTTCCCATGAAAAATGATATTTTGTTTTAGTTTATTCTTAGATTCTAAATCCAGATTTGTTGAGTGTTTATGTGATGGCAGAAGATTCATATTTTCTGCATAAATCATCCAAAATATAGTTATTTGTGTGATAACAAACTATTTACCCCTTTTGTTTGAGTTTATCCAAGCCATAAGACATAATCCATCCTTCAGTTAAGTGAGGTAAGTCATGATTCATAGAATATGATTCTCTTACAGATGTCCAGACCTCTTTTGTAACTATTCATATTTACAATAACATAATATGAATCATCAGCTGAGTTACATATCGGTGAAAATGAAATTGGCAGATACCACAAGTTGAAAATAGTAAGCAAGTATTTATGTAAGGGAATCATTTTTATGTTTTAATAATCCTGTATGACTAAATATAAAAATATGCCCAAGTTTCTAGTTCTTTTTTAATGGAATCTTTGACTGTTACAAACAACAAGCTGTAGTTAGTCTTTCATTTTTAATTCCTATTCTCTTGACCTGCTATACTGCTGGAAGGATGGCTAGTGCAAGACTGGTTTCTAAAGTAAAGCAGATGATCTGTATCAAATTTTTTTGTTCAATAAACCTGAACTCTTTTTTCCATGGTGGAGATCTCTACAAATGGCTGATACTTCCCCCCACCCCAACCCTATACACACATGCCTTGCAATTATTGTGTCAAGTTAAGTTGTGAAAAATTCCTGAAACTAATTTTTGGAATGTGACTCACTGAAACCAAGGAATCAGTGACTGCACTTCTGTGTTGAAAACAGGTCATGGAAAGACTCCCACCTCCCCCTGTGAAGTCCCTCTAATAAGGAATTCTCTTGTACAGCCTTTATAATTGCCTTAGAGGCTTGAGGCAGGGACTTCTACATAAAATAATTTTTTCTCACTCGTTTCATTTTTAGTAGTATTCTCTTTTCCATTCAGTAGGTTGTTCCTGTGTTGATCATTCTGGGAATTTAGACCCTTTTATAAAAAGCAGCATTTAAAGCACCACACACAGCATGCCAGACAATTTTGTAAGGGGATTATTTTACAAATTACTAACTGCAAGTTCATCCACAGAAATTGTAATAACAACAGAAAATGCCTGAATGCAGATATTCAGGACTCCCTGAAAAGTAAGCCTGTTCTGGGTGTGTCCATCTAGGTATTCAAAGATTTACAAGACTTTCAATTTATCTCTTACGTATGAAAATTGAGAGAAATTCATCCTGCCCATTATCTGTTCTGCCAAACCATAGAGTAGAATGACCCACGTGGTGTCTGAAGAAGCTAACATAGCAAGAATCAAGCAGTATTTTACCATGGTCAGAGGATCTTACTCCATTGATTTCCTTTTGCATATTAAGCAATTTTTCTTGCACATCTGTCCATCAGCAGGAGCTAGATACATTTTCAGATAGCTCTCAAATTTCTAAGTAATAGGGGACTTTCTCCTTCAGCCACTACTACATGGGGGTCAAAGAAGAAGTTCAGCCATCTCATCTCTTTCTTCAGAAGCAAGAGCTGAGGAGTAAACCACATCATCATAATCAGCAGATTCAAAGAATGAACAGCTTGAATGGGACACAGTTATTTTACTTTATCTTTTGTACCTTGTCATTTCTTCAGCTTATCTTTTTTCAGACCTATTTGGTCCTTGGGCGTTTGGTTCTGCAGCTACCAACAATTAAAGATTTCACTTTTCAACAAGCACAAACCAAGATTTCTCTTATCACCTCTTAGTAAAGGAAACAAAAGCTTAAGTATGTTTTATCAGACAGCTATTCGTTATCGAAACAAGGCAAGGTTTAGAGGGAAATGCAGGATCTTTGTAATCACATGTTGCTAATGGCTCTGCTGAGATCTGGTTCTGGTAGAATAACTGTGAATTAACTTTTCTCCCCTACTTCCATTTTACTTCTACTGATCTTTCACACATCTTTTCTGTTACTCCGTTCTGACTGTGTATTCTCCCCATAATGTCATCCACTTATTCCTTCCTTTATATCTCCCTTTTCCCTGTTTATTCTCCAGACCTGATGTGTATGAGTCACTTGTTAAAGAAACTTGACTGGAACAATGTTCTGTGCACTGGAAGACTGGACAATGACTTTGAGATCAAATGTAGATTCTTACCAAATGTTACAAAGCTCCAAATTGTGCATAATAATTTGTAAAACCATATCCACAGAAACAAGAATACCTGAGCAAAAGTTTTCCATGGATTTAGTACTTTAAAGTCTTGGATACTCAGTGCTTTCCACTACTGCATTTTTTCTAAATACAGTGGGGGGGTTTCCCAACTGGACCACAACACTAAGCTATCATCTCCAGCTTTTCAGTATCTTTTCTTCTGATGTCTGTGTCACCTACACACCAGACACACTTCATGGTGTCTGTATTACTCAGCTCCCCAAGTAACTTGATCTCATTCTATCATTCTCATTGGCTTTTAGCAATGTTGTTTCTAAATTCTGCTTATATTGCAGATTTTTGTGCATCTTACAGTCTAACACAGAAATCTGTCAGTTGTTTTAAGAAGGCATATGGCCTTGACACAAGAACTGAGAAAAATAAAGAAGGCAGAGCATTCCCCTTTGTTGCCTTTCCTAAAAAGACAACAGTCCATTTCACCTTCAGCAAAAACGTGCCTTTGTCAAATACAACATATTTTGTGTTCTTATCAACACTTAGTTTTTCATAAACATTGAATAAAATGATGAAAATATATTTTTGGTCCTAACTTCAGAACCCAGTTCTCTTTTGGCCTCCAAGTGTCTCCCAGCATTAATACTTTGGTCATTCATTAATATGCCCTTCCAAAAGCTTGGTATAGCATATCTGCACATGCTGCCTCAAGGCAAATTTGCTTCACCTTCCCTGGAATTTGCTAGAAAGGTGCAAAGTTCTACTCTAGACCATTTGTCCAAGTGAGACTTTGAGGTGAAAACTGAAATGCCTGAGACATTTAAACACATCCCACTTCTGCATTTTTCTGCAAAACTTCACAAAGTCAGAGTGTCTGACAACCAGTACCCAAGGCTTTAAGTCCATTCTGCACCATATATCCAGAAGATCAAATAAAGCAAGAACATTTGCCCAACTAATATTTCAAGTCTGCATGAAATGCACTTTGTCATCAAGTGAGGAAATCTGATAACTCGTTGTCAGTTGCAACTTTCACATGTGTCAGACTTCATGGCAGTATACATTAAAAGATACAGTCCTGAGGAGAAAATCAGCTTTCATGTGAGAGTCTGTAATTGCTTCATTGCATTCATCTTGGTTGTTCTCTTGACTGGCCAGTATGATAAATATATACTTTGAATGGTCAGCCTGTGTATTAAGGGGAAAAAAATCACCCTGGGATTTTGAGCAATGTCATAGCTTAAATTGGAAGGAACTCTGGAGCTTCATAATATTTCAAAAAACTTAAGGGCTTAACCAAGACTGTAAGAAGTCATTAGATGTGTATGTGGGCAGCTGAGTGTCCTTAGGGCTGTGCTCAAAGGATCACAGAATAATTTAGAAAGGACCTCTGAGAGCAGATGCTCAGAGACTTGTCTAGCTGAGCCCTGTGAAAGTCCAGTCTCCCTGTGAATCTCCAATAACCCAAACTATTCAGTATTCATTAACACAAATGGAAAAGAGAAAAATTTGAATAGCTGCTGAATGGGTTTGGACTTCAAAAAAAGGCAGAAATTTCACAGGTACAGTGTCTGATTGACAAGAGTCAGAAGAAATAAAATAATAAACCATGAACATTGCGAAGCTTCTGCTAGCTTTCTAATGCAGCTACACGTAGTGACAGAGCATTTTAAGTAAAAACCAATATATGATCATGCTTGGAATTTTTCTGTTCATTTCCATTCATGTATTTTTGGGGGCTTCACAAAATCTAAGTTTGACAACCCATTTAAAATTTCAAAATTGTGTTTTCTTTCTGCTTAATCTGGCTTGGCAAAAGACCATTTTCAGAGTAACTCTCTGAATCCTAAATAATTCTATTCCTTTGACATGGCAAAATTAAAAATCTCTTAACAGATTATCTTGAAAGGATTAACTCTTCTGTGTATACCCCACAGGTTATATCATATGAACTTGGAGTTAAAGCTGTATGTTAAACTGGTTTTAGTTAATGTAGAAAAGCTGTGTTAATGTGTATCCTAAAGAATTGCAAGACAATTCTCTGCAGGAGAATGAAAAAAAAAGTTCTCCTGTGACCATCCATTAGTGTTCTGAAATCTAGTAAATTTGTGGCAAACACACCAAGCCCTAACAGTTCTGAAAGAATCTACTTCAACAGGGTTGGCAAGATAATCATCTTGAGGAATGCATACTCCCCATAAGGCAAAGGGTATAACTGGTGTTGTTAAAATTACAGTTATTATTGCAACAGCTATTAGGAATAAATTGTAGATATTATTAAGCCATATAATTGGCTGCCCTAACATCTTACTAACTAATATGGATTTTCCTTAGCTATATATAAGCTACATATTGCATTCCTGTTTTGTCTTGAACTTAATCAACTTTTTATCTTAATATCTTGTCTGAAGACACAGCTAACTCAGAAAATGCAAAGACTTTCCATTCTTACAAGAATGGTGATGACTGTACTGGTACAACAGAAAATGCATTGTCAACATAACAATAGTTCCAAACTCTTCCAGTGATTCAAAAGTAATACTTTTTTCTATCATTGTAAGTCTTACGGGCTCCTTGAAACCTGTGGACACAAAGACTTAAAATAAAGTAACCCCTCCTATTGGCTTATGCCAGCTGGAAAAGCTTTCTTGTGTTGACCAAGGCAATGAAAAGCATTTCTAAACTTGGATTGTAACACATGGGCATCAGGATGTAAGACAATGAATGTGAGATTGAAGGTTAAGTTACTCCATACTTTAATTCTCCTTTGGCTGTACATAACATATTTCACTCATGCAGATCAAGGATATTGACGGAATATCTAAGGGTTCTCATCACGCTCTTTTTGCTCAATTCCAAAGTCTCCCAAGTACATAAACCTCTTTCCATTCTGAGTATGGTGCCAAACAATTTAATAAAACTTATTTCACAAGGTTACCTAACCTTGGAATTTCGAAGAAACTGCTACAAAGGATCAAAAAAGTTTGGAGCAATTTACAAGCAGGAAACTAATTTGCTTTATCAATTCTTTCCCACTGTTCCTGGTCTTCAGGATAATTTAGGAGTCATTGTAGCAGCCTCACAGGTATTGTCTTTCTTTATCATATGAATGGGAGGTATATTTCATGCTGTCAAATTTAACGAAAGAAAGTAAAAGAAAACAAAGAAACTTATTTACTTACAAAGACACTACAGAAAAAGCATTTTCTTTCTTAGGCAGGGAATAATTGGGATATTTCAGTGTTGCTTGTCTGCATTTTAACTGGCTATGTCTCTTCATCTGTCTAACAGATCTGACTGAAATGTTTGTCATAAAAATTAATGAGTCAAAAACCAATAGGAATTGATATTGTATCATTAACAATCTAAACCAAAACATAAAGTTTTCCAGTATGAAATAATAGAAATACCCAAGCACTATAATCATATTTGGTAAACAGAAAAGAAAATATATGTAAAACTTTAAAGCTACAGAGGAAAAAAAAGCAGCGTAGAGGGATGATGTCAAGGAAGTTGCAAAACACAGATGATCTGACTGAAGTTTGAGGGATACCAGGGGAGAAGAGAATGTTTAATTTTAATGTCCCCAAAGGCTGACTTTGCCAGTAACGTTTATGAAATATTGAAAGAGAAGAAAGAAGGTGATACATATATGAATTCTGTGGCTGGTTTTAGTTGCCCCTGAAAGCAGCTGCCATAAATCTTGAGTGATGCCAAATAAGGCTGATGATTTTGATCTTCAATTCATTCTTCCGTATCCTTCAAAATGTAAATGATCCTGTTAGAGCTAAGCAGAATGGCTTTCTTCTGCATATTCAATGATCTGCACATTTACATCAGCAAAGTTAAGTCAGTTCTCCCCTCCTGTTTTGGAGAGCCCGTTTGTGTGTGTCTGTGTGCACACATGTATGCATGTGCCCTTGCGTGTGTTCACTCTTATGCTTGAACAGCCACTTAAACAATAAACAAAACTGACACTTACTCATAAGATTCTTCAAAGATCTCCAACATAGCTTTCAAATTCTAATTAGAACAAGTACCTGGGACTGGAAATTAAAATTACTGCTTCTCAGTGAAAAATTTCCCATCCAGTAGGGTTTCAGTATAAGCATATTGTTAAGCATTGTCCCTTTTCAGAAAATCAGCATTGGTATCACAAGAGTCATATGTAAGATGTTATACTTTAACACTGAGGGACTATCGTAAACAAAATATTGTGGTTATATAACTTCATCTCCATTTCACAAGGCAAATCTTGTTGCATGACAGTATACATTTCCATTCATCAGGTATCAGGTATTCATTAACTTACCAATAAAACCAGTGCTTGTGAGCCACCTGGTCTGATAAGAAGCAAACCCAGAGCTTTGCCACATGTGAAAATGAAAAACCTGGATGATTTTGGCTCCTAAATTATGAGTTTCACAACAGTCTTAACTGACAAAAAATATTCTCCAAATCATACTTACATTAGTATAACCTGTATATATGTATATATATAAAGGCAGAGAAATGTAAGT
Organism: Falco cherrug; assembly: GCF_023634085.1. NCBI lineage: Eukaryota > Metazoa > Chordata > Aves > Falconiformes > Falconidae > Falco > Falco cherrug. The sequence continues at coordinate 71,834,226 of NC_073720.1, read as the reverse complement.
ATCTGGAAGGGAGCAACAAAAAAAGAGAAAAGCAAAAAGAGAGTCCTGGGAATGGATGGCACAATCATGCCTGGTATTTGCAAAGAATTACTTCAGAAACTTTCCAGGTGACACATCTCAGGAAAGGAATATTGGGGCTTCTTCTGAAACCTTGCAAGGAAAGAAAAAAACATGGACAGCAAACTGCAGCCAGATGAAAAGCAGAGGATTGCAGTCTGGACAATTTTCTTTTTCACCATAACAGCCTTGCAGAGGTTCTTAGTCCACTAAATAGGCAAATTGAGGAAACTCTTTTGGGGTGGTTCTTGATTATTTCTTGATGGATGCTGTTGTATCACAAAATTAATCAAACTACACACAACTATCCTGAAAATGCTTGGACCTGAAAAAAGCCTGACTGATGAAAAACACGTAGCAGATGCTGCTGTGGAACTGCATGTAATGCTGAGCAACTGTGAACAAGATGACAAAACACTAAATCTGTTAGCTGATTTACCTACTTTGTAATGAAAAGAGGTTAAAATCATTGAAGAATTTTCAAAGCAACATTTTGACAACAGAAAACAGTATACTATAAATTTGTTATTTTGTCATTGAAATACTTTGATTGCATCAAGATCAAAGAAAAATGTTTTAATTAATTCAAGACAAAGCATATTGCAGCTAATTTCTTTTGAAGTTTCATTGCAATGTGCTACCTTAATATATCTCATTAAACATCATTAATGTTTCATATTAAAGTGACAATATATAGAAAACAAAAATACATAAAATTAGATATTTTATTGAAATCACAGCTATTCCACTCTTTCTGTAATTTCTGTTTTGTTCCCTCTTTCTTCTTGGTTTTTAGATCCAGTTGACAATGATACTAATTTTTTAAATGCTCAAATTTAATGTAGGGGTGAAAGTCCATTTGAATACCAGGTTTAGTAAGGAAATATTTTTGAAAATGGATTCACTCAATACCTCTATAATTGTTCTCTAATAATTTATATTGTCAACAAATGTCTCTAAATACTCAGAATTCAAAAACCATGCTGAGTTTGTTTTCATTGACTTGAGATATTACATAGCAGACTTTTCGCTCCCTGAATGTAATGGGTATATATCTTACAGTTACGTCTACAGATTCAAAATTGCACCCTTATAAATACTTCTTAATTTTTTTCATTATCTTCATTGTAAATGCTACCATTGATTTCTAAAATCAATATATCCATGACAAAATTAGTATTCTTCTAACAAAAACATTAAGAAATTAATTTTGAGAAATATTACATAATTTTTCACAGGTTTTCCTCAAATTTCTGTCAACGCTGTGCTTATTATAATTACTTTTATACAGTTATCTTTAAAAATTATTAATTAGAACATAAAATTTAAAGGGTATTCTGCCTCATGAGAAGCAACATTTTTAAACTAACTATAAAAGTCTCCTATATTTTTTTTTCTGTTTTACTCCAAAACAATTTTTAAATAATCTCCCTGAGGGATGGGGACAGTGATTCTTATGTGGCCTCTACACCACCTAGGAATGGAAGCCACCTGTGTCAGCAAACCTAGCCCATCTGAAGTCAGTGCAGCCACAGCAGTTTATTCCAATCAGTAATCTGCTTTGTGAGTTGAATATAAATCACATCCATCTGGACTAGGTCATATGACCCAAGATTGACAAAGAAAATAAAGTCCTGCACTCTGAACCCTTGCCTTCCTGACAAGGCTAAATCTTAGCACAATGCCCTTAGGGAATATAACCTTGAGAACCTAAATATTTGCCCTGGCCAGTTTGAAATATGTCACCCTGTAGTAAATATGGCAGTAATACTTGCTATACTTCGAGCATTAATGTGCCACACAGTGATTCAAACTTTCTAAAGCTGCAAAAAACTGATTCCTCTGGCACATAATATGTCAGTGACTCCCAGCAAACATCAGAAATACTTTTAGTAAAATATCCATTAAAAAAGACACTAACTTGCAAGCCAGTGTCTTTACAGGATTTGCAGCTTTTATTTAAAGCCATCAGCTCCACAGGTCATCCCTTTTCACCCATTCCCATGACCTGCAATAAAAGAAGAAAACTCAACCAGAGCAAAACACTGCTGAAACCAAGAGTACACAACATCTCTGTATCTTCCTGTCACTGGCAGGACAGGATTACCAGCCAGTTTCACCAAAACAGACTACAAATCCCAAAGTTCAAAATTCCTGTAATTGCCTCCTCTGCAGAAGAGCAGCATTACCCCAGCTGGTTTGTTCTACAGCAGCTCCTGCAAAAAAGAGACCAGCATGCCCTGAGGAAGCAGGCTCCAATCATCATGGACTGTTTCTGTGTTTCTCTACTTCACTGCCACAGTAATAAAGGCCAGAAGATTAGCATTTAAAAGCTCCTACAGCATATACATATTGTTCCTTCTGTTTGTTCCCTATAGAAATCTATTGTGTGAGAAGACACATTTGAAATCATGCCAATAGATCTAGCAATGTATAGCCCTATGCCCAGACATAGCACTACATCCAGTAATATAAGAACTTTCTGTCTTGTGTCTCTTCCTTGAATCTGTTTTCCAGAAATCATTATGTTCAAGTCTTCGTAACCTTCAGTGACAAGTGATTAATTTGATTCAAGGTGCTTTATTTCAGGCTAGAATAAGTCATCTGTCTCCCCCTATCCTACTCCTTATATTTTTTATTTTTTAAGCTTTGCTGGGAAGAAAAAGAAAATGCTTTAATTCTCCTGTGATCTTTAAATGAAATGTTCAGAGATCTCTGGCAAACCATAAGTCATAAAGCAGGCACAGTAATTCAAACAGTAATCTATGGGCATATATATCATCCTACAATGGTACATTAATCATTACACTTAAAGACAGCACAAGAGTGATGAAGTTTTTCCGATTGTGTCTATTGCAACTCAGCTATATTCAAGTGGTTTTAATCTGTGCCATTACATCAAAAGGTAAGAACTGTACTTTAATCTAGAAACCTTTTCTATCCCCTTCTCAAGTATGATTGCAAAAGAATCATAAGCAAAGGAGTAGTGACTTTTGAATTCAGCATGCATGTGAATGCACAGGCACTGGTATACACACAGAAAAGTTATCTACAGAATGTAAAATTAACATTGCTTCTAAAGGAGAAAATCATTCGGGTCACTGAAGATAAAACCTCTTATAAAAAAGAAAGTGGGCAGGAGGTAAGGATATGGTTTTAGGCCAGCTGCAATCCTGAAATTTATTGCATCTTGTGTCACCAGACTGCAACTGCTTCAATATACTTCAGCAAGAAAAGGTCAGAGAAAGAAGCGAGAATTTAACTGTTTGGTAAGGAGAGATATTAAAAAACAAACAAGATAATAGCTGGGCTGACAAAGCACCTTTCATATTCAACCGCACTCAAAATAGTTTCAAAGATTAAACTATTGTATTAATGCAAACAAATGTAAAACATATCAGCCTTTCCATATTCATGACAACTTCTATATTGCCTTGAAAGTAGGATTCATATTAACCAAAAAATATCAGCCCTAACAAAACAGGTTTTCCCAAAATTCCTACAAGAATTTTACAGTTGAAAACAGAATCTGTATTAAGGTTTTGCTGGACACCATGTCTAACTGGAGTTACATTGGAACATTTGATATTATTTTTGTAGTGTCTTATTAGTTGTGGTCATGAGCCAGCCCAAGTCTACAAGACACATAGTTATATAATTTTATAGTCCAAAGAAAGAAAAAAATATAATCACTAAAGCATGTGATGAAGGAACCAGAGATGTTCTTTGAAGTCTGTTTTTTTTCAATGCAACTCTTCTAATTCAGACATCACAACTGGCTCTCAGTTACTCTACACAGCACAATATGGACAACTTCTGCTGAGGTTTGCTGCCTAAACCAGATGAGAATCTAATAAGATGTCCTGCAAGGAAATCTCCAAGCCAAATTTGGCCCTGATAAAAAGCAAGCATCTGGAGCCAGGTGTAGTCTGAGCAATGGGAACTGAATAGCTGCTGGAGGACATGCATTCAATTCAAGACAGTCCTAATTTGGGGGCAGAAAAGCAGCAACAAGGTCACAGGACTCATAAATTTCTAATTAAAACCATACCTGAGTGACAAGTACACAAGTCTCATGATGTGTGAGTAAAAGGGTGTTATGTTTAGCTGGGTCTTCATATATTTTTGGGCTGAGAATTGAGTGTTATAGTGCCCCGCGGAGAAGGTTGCTGAACTACAGCCAGAAAGCAGCATGCACTACTGAACATTCATATTTCCACAAGGATTAGACTGTGTTCCTTCTCAAATTACTCTTTTCTTGGAAATTGGCTTTTTATTTTGTATCTAACAAACATCATGTTCATGGAAATTATACCACTACACCAAATTTCCTTCTATTCTAAGAACTTGAGACCTTATAACTCTACAACTACCTGAAAGAAGGTTGTAGCAAGGTCAGTGTCAGTCTCTTCTCCCAAGTAACAAGTGATAGGACAAGAGGAAATGGCCTCAAGTTGTGCCAGGGGAGATTAAGATTGGATATTAGGAAAATTTCTTAATGGAAAGGGTTGTCAAGCATTGGAACAGGCTGCCCAAGGAAGTGGTTGACTCACCACCCCTGAAGGCATTTAAAAGACATGTAGATTGGACATGGTTTAGTGATGGACTTGGTAGTGTTTGATTTATGAGTGCAGTCAATGATCTGAAAGGTCTTTTCCAATCTAAACGATTCTATGATTCTGTTCTATTTTGTGACCAAGACCAACATTATTTGATAGCCAAATAGAGCCTTCTTTAGAAGCATTTATACTCAGAAATTTTTAAAAAAGATCAAATACGTGTCCCATGCAATCTGGTCTTACAGCAACCCTTAGGTCCTCACATTATTTCTTTTATAAAAGCCTCTAAATGTCACAACTGTGTTATACCAATGTTTGATCTTTTTCCTCGTTTTTATTTACCTGCTCTTTTTTGGTTAATGAAATTATTGATGTTTTTACTAAAAATTAAAATTTATTCTGTTGTTTTGATTGTAATGTGGTGAAGAGAACTGTCTATGTAGAGTAAAATTTGAAATACAGCTTACTAAAACACACCATGCAATTATATGCAGTGCTCATTATAAAGGCAAGAACCCTTGATCTTTAAACATATCCTTTCAGGCATACAGCTAGCGACAGGGATGGGAGTTAAAGTTTATTACGTGCACATCAGCTCAAACCAACAAGCTGAAAAGAGGGTAAGTATAGCTTCTTCTCAAGCAACGTGAGCAATCGTATTTTGTGGGTCAAGAAGTCCTTTCTGAAATCAAGCTTGTTAAATCAATTTTACCTTCAGTGCTCTGACAATGACAATGACAATAAACTAACAGCATAGGTCATTCTGAAAATAAACACTTCAATATGTAAAATTACTTAGAGAGAAAGATAATCAAGGTATGGCATAGAATGAAGAAACAAAAGGAAAGAAAGATGATTAGAAGGGGAAAGTGGACTTCAGGTAGGGGAAGTCAGTCTCTATTTTGCTTTGTCCTTTGCTTCATCAGAGAACTCTTGAAGATATATAGGCCATTTCTTTACCTATTTGTGCATCCTAAAGTAAAGTCGGCCAGTGCATTTGCACAGTGGCTAAACTAGGACATCCACCTCATCAGTTTCTCAAGACTGAAATCCCTGTCATTCAAAACAGTTAAAACAGAAGATAGAAAATTAATTCTTTCTGTTCAGTCAGCACAACCTTGCACCAGTTCCCTTCCAAGCTCTCCCCAGCTAGAGACACCCTGGCCCTTCCCAAAGGCTAAGCTGGAGCTGCAGCCTGAACTGGTGAGAACAAGACGGTGGTGGCTTTAACACTGGACTGATGCTCCAGGAAACAAAATATCTGATAGGTAATTGCATCCCTAAGGCCTTCTGAACCTTCACACTCCTCCTTCCCAACCCCATGAACAGGCAGATGCCCATGCTGATGGCAACCATGGCCAAGCACCATGGGGAAAAAGCATTCTTTGAAGAAGGGATGACCCAGACCTTTAGTAGAGCACAGCTTTATGCTGCTCGGTGAAAGCAGTCCTGTTTAATGATCATGGGTCCAGCTTGTAGCTGCCTGACATTGGCTTTGTTGGACATGGAGGCAGCTTCTAGCAGATTCTTACAGAAGCCACCCCATAGCCCTCCTACTACCAAAACCTTGCCACACAAGCCCAATACAAAGGTGCAGCTCCATGTAGAGCTGCCTGCTGTTGGTGGACCTGAAGACTGTCAGGTCTTCACATGAAGTGATTTGTTTGGATGGATCACTTGCTATCCAATGGCTACAATACATGGAACCATCTCACATTGAACCTGTAGCTTATTTCCAGCTTCTTAAATTATGTCATTTGCTATTTCACACTCTTTCTATCAACTTTTTCTAGCCCTCAGCAATACTCAGGCATTGCTGAAGCCACTGGAGAGTGCTGCCTTGTCAAGTCAGAAAAAAAATCCTTTTTATAACCTGTCTTCAGAGCAAAGGCTCTTACAACCTTATAAGCATATCTATAAGCTTCCTTCACACTCTTTTCAACCTAAAGCCATCTTCCCTCCTATGAGACAGCCTGTGCTCCATATGGCACTAGATTAGGTCTAGTTATTCTGGTGGTACAGGGACAGAATACTAAAAGCCTGAAAGTGCTCTCAGCCTGGAGGCATTTAAAGGTATTTGTAGCAAACCCAGTACCTATAAAAACCTTACAGGGCTTTGGATTTTGTCACAAACACTGAGGTCCTACAAAGTCGTGATCCTTCAAAAGGTAAAAGCATCTTCTGAGCTACTCTGGCTTTGTCTTCATAGAGCAATTCACAACTTTCTGTTGAAACTGGCAGAAATTCATTTACATAGGGGAAGCATTGGGTTTCACTGCTTTGATGTTTGGAGTACAAAGCCGACGTTCTAAGGATAATTCAGGTATATTCAGCTACAGAGGACACTCACAACACCTACTTAGAAGCAAAGCACTCGACCTGGCATCATCCCAGTGGAAAAGTTTCAGAGCCATACAGGTGCTGGAGCTGGACAAAATACATTAGAGGCTGGGTTTTTCTTTTACTGGCATGGAATTGCTTTTTGTGAACCTGAAGTCTGTTCTCAAAAAGTTCAATTTAAGAAAACCATTTTAAGGTTTCTCTTCCTTTTTAACAAAATAAAAAACCAAACCAACAAAAGCACAAAACACACAATGAAAACTAGCTAGATCAGAAATGTTTCCTTTTCAAGAACTCACATTATTAGAGTCATCAAAAATAGATGAAAGGAAAGTGGAATGGGAAAAAAAGAAAAAAAAGAAAAAAGAAAAAGAAAAGAAAGAAAACATCCCAGGATTATTTGCTTGGGTTTTTTTTTTTTGTTTTTTTGTTTGGGGTTTGGCTGGGGTTTTTTGCCACTGCAAGTAGGAAATAATTTGTAAAAACATTTCAAGTTCTCAGTTTCTTAATATTTCTTCTTAGAAAGCCTTCATAATTTACCAGAGAATTTTAGTTGGTAATTTCTGGGTCATTTTCTATGTTCAAATCATGTAAAGTTTTATTGACTATGATCTTCTCATTTGAATAATCATTCAAATAATCACTCCTGCTAGCACAAGGCAAATGTAAAAATGCACCCAAACCAAGATATCAGAGTAGAAACCTGAAACTATACTACTGTATATTGCTATATTTGGCAGTGTAAGAGATGGAAAAAGCAGAAAAGTGGAAAAGACCCAAATTGGGGTCATGTAATTTATCTTCCCATTTGACTTCTGCATTTGTTTTTTTATAAAGGAAAGAGAGTTAGGTAGAGCTTTATTATGATATTCCACCTGGAGTCATTCAATTGACAGTGTCCACAAACTTTCCCTGCCCCTGCTCTTCTGCTTCATAATTTACACTACTGCATTAAAAGCCCAGATGGAAGAACGGCATCTTAATAAATCAGCTCCCACAATTACATCTTTAATCTTTTTCCTGTACTGTGATTATTTTTTATCTCCTCTAAATCATTGGCTAAGTCTGTATTATACTTCGTGAGTTTTAGATAAAATACCTAATGCCCCTTTCAGGGCAGTGTTCTACTTCATGTCATCCACACAAACACAGGTAGATGACAGAAAAGGTGAGCTTGTATTCTTTAAATATTTACTCACTAGTGTTCTCTTAGCAGTATGAGTTGTAGGGCTAAATTCAGTTCCTTCCTCCCATGGCCTGCAGGCAAGTTGGACACTTGTGGGGAGGAATTCAGAGACACCTGGCATCCGCCTGCCAGGATGCACCTGGTGAAAGCAAAGGGAAGTCTGGATCCTGTGTGAACCAGGCATGAGTCTCGTCTGTCAAGAGCCAAAAGAAGACAGATAGCGGGTTTCCTTTTGTTACTTTTGTCAGTAGTCATTTACTGAATAAACTGAATATTCATGGTCTCTCTGACACTTTAATCAAATTAGTCCTTTTGGCCTATCCAGCAGAAAAGGAGAGCAAAGACAGTCTGGGGTTAAAGCCAAAGTCAGACTATTATTAAACAAAAATACCTTTTTTCCACCTGAAATGAGTAAAATTCATATAGTTGTGAAAGTGTCCCTACTTACCACAGTAAGGTGAAAAGCCCATTTTAATTCTTATAATGAAATTAAGGAGTCAGTTAAGCAAGCTACCCAAAGGTTTACTTATCTAAATTTATTACCTGTAAAGAAAGCTTAAGGATGTGGTTCTAGTAAGCTCAAAAATATGCCTAATTACAAGAAAACTATTTTGTTTTAAACTTAGTGCTAAGGAATGTCAAAACGTGACAATTTTATCCTGTTTGGACAAGAAAATGACTGCTGTATTCCCATAAAAACATGGCTTGTCCACAAGCTGACTACAATTAAAGCTGCTGTCAGAACCAAAATTTATTTCAGCTTTTTTGTTTTGTTTTTTGAACATAACTACTTCACTATGAAGTCATTGAGCAGAAATTCAGCATTAAAATAGGATACATTTTTTCTGGTGAAATATTTCTCAAGTGGAGAAAAAGCCCCCAACGATTATTCAACAACTACTAATCAATGTAGACAATATGTAGCTTTGAAAAACTCAGGAATAAGGTTTTTTATATGGCTAAGTTGAAAATTGTCAGTTCATTTTTTTAAGCTAATTTTCATGTTTATTTCATGTACAGGATATGATATAAAAACGAAGTATGCTTTTGTTCCAAAAGGAACCTTCTGGGTTTTTGAAATAAATAACAATACCACTACCAAATAAATGCTCAGCAACTTCAGTGTTGTGAAATTTTTATATGTGATTGCTCTGTTCTGATCCAGAACATTGTTTTCAAAAGTTTGGGTTAACATTATTACATACCACATCATGCCAACAATCAATTTGGATTAGTAATTTTGCTGTGACTTTGGCCAGCAGCTGAAGACAAGGTAAGAAATTTGTATTGGGGCAAGCACAACACTGTTGGCAGACTGGTATACTCTACCAGCACCATTGATCTATGACTAAGGAGAGGAATAGAAGAGGAACAGAACTCTTCAAGGTAAGGTTTTCCTGAGTACATTCATTTTCTAGAGCCCGATGCAAGAAAAGAGATTTCCTTAACAAGAGTCAGGTACATGGATAAACCCATGTGTTTTGAATCACCGAGCTTCATTTCACCTCCAAAGCAACACAAAAAAGTCAAAAAATACTGGTTGTGCTTATTTTAGTAATGGTCCCTGAGGTCATGCACCAGTTTTCACAGCTAACTTGCAGCACAGCCACTGAATACTTGGCAAATTTCACCAGTTTTACCCATAGAAAGGAATATTTGTTAATTTTTTGTAAAGCTTACTAAATAGTAATCCAGAATTCAGATGATAAACTGCCAGACCCAGCCCAGTACAGATTTTAGAGAAGGAACTAAGGTCAGAAAGGAACATGATTTATTATGTTTCATTATCCACAGCAACTATTAAAAGCACTTCTAAACATAGTATAGGAAAAGGAGATGGGCTTCAGCCCTTACAGCCTGCAGCAGTATGGAAAGAATAGTTTTGGGAGGGACTTTTTGAGCAGTGGACAAATTCCCTGCTCACACTGAAGGGGATGGCTGGTGCTTGGGTTGCATTGACAGGTCCCTTTAGCTGCACCTCATTAGGAGTATGCCTCTTCTTACAAAGCAGGATTTTTTGTGGACCAGACTACACCTGGGGGTTTTCCCTGGTTGCTTGTAAATTTGAGGGACCCACTGCAGGACATAATGTTATAGTTATACCTACTGTAGGAATTTTGGTCCAGGCCATCCAGACTCCACCTTATCTATAGCAAACCCTGCCTTGTCACATAGTTTAATGTAATTTGAGCAAATTTTAAACCACGATAATGACAGATGAGGTCCAGAACAGAGCATGTAAAAGTTGCTTAAAGACAGCTTTACACCTCCCTTGTCTCTTTTTAATCAAAACTAGAGCAAAAAATCTGTATTGCTTTGTGTAATAACAGCTGTGGGGGGCCATGCTCCTAATCTTGAAAGTATCACTAATAGGGTGGCAAAGAAAGATGCTTGTTAAATTCACAGAGTACAAGGGAACCAGGGAGATGAGGAAGTGTTTAGAATGACAAGCACATCCAGCATTTCCTAGAGGCATGGTGCTGGCATCAAAGACTGATTAGCTTCTGTTCATAATGTATTCAATCAGGACTTAAGGGAAAGTGTGTTTTCCAAAATAATACAGCAGAGGAATAATACTATGGTAGTCTGCCACTACAGACAACTCAAAATACACTGAGGTACTCTACCACTTCAAAAAAAAAGTCTGAGCAAAAGGCTGTAACTCACAAAACATTTCTTTCTGGAGGGATGCATGGCTGTTTTGACTGGAAGAAGTAAAACCTCCCCTGCAAATATGATTGTTGATTTCCTGCTTTTGAACAAGTCAGTTCTACAAAAACCACAGACTCTTCCTCATCTAAGGTCACCAAGAGATCAAAGAGCCCACAGGCCATGTAGCTGGAGCTACAGGTCATGTCATACAATCACAGCAGGTGAGGTTGCCACAGGCCAAGACACTGAGCAGTCCTCTTTTCCCCAAAGCACAATCTGACTGACCTATTAATGCAGCGGCTGGGTGCCACTGTTTGTCATTGACAGGCTTATTGTTCTTCAGTTCTAAGAAGGGAAGACGAAACTGTAAAAAAACTTCCATACCTCCACACTTTTAATTCTTATGCTGAAACTGCCAAAGTAATAGTGACTTCTGAAATACGGACATAAGAGTTCGCTAGGGAGCAAACTGGGAACCCTTCCCTTCAGCTAAGCAATCACGTAGCAAACACAGTATTTGTTCTGCGCAATAGCAACCCACCAGGGACAAAAACATACTTGTGATCCAAATAATGCAACCCCAGGCTCACAACAGTCAGCAGGGTTTTGACGTTGTGTACAAGATTTTACTCAGGGGACACAGGACCCTCTATCACAGTTCTCTCCTGCCAAGTCTGTCGTACTCCCTGTGCACACCAACAACTTTTATTTCTTCTATCAATCCAGTACAAAGTTATTCTTTTAACATAATCAGCATCAGGGAAATAAAAAAAGACCCTGTGCCACACAGCCAGTGCTGAAAGGATACACCTGTTCCATTTGGTGGGAAATTATATGATCTCACATTTCAGTTTTTAGCAAGAACAGAGCTTTGTCAGCCCAAGAGCAGCAACGCACAAAGTACTGAGAGGAAAATAAGGAAGAAAGCTCAGAGATTAATAGAATGGAGATGAGAACAGCCTCACAGTTAAACAGTTTACTTTTCAAAGGCAACACAAGGACAAATTGCTTTGTGCAAAGAGAAAATTAGTTTCCAAGGTGTGTTCTTTCTACAAAGAGTCAAGTTAATTATTCAAAGCAGAAGACCATGAATTCTCACAATTTAGTCATTCTGTTCTGACACATTCAGGCCCAGTGAGCTGCTTCTTATCGCCAAGACCTTGATAATTAGCTTAGACGTATCAAATAAACTTTCTGGAGAATTCAGTAGTAAGCAGGTATGACATCCTAATAGGGGTTTTATTAGGCATTTCTCTGTGTGGCAACGTATTAGCAATCACTGTGACATTTTCTGCTCTGAGGGGTTTTGGCCTTGCTCATTTTTTACACTTGCCGGGAAATAAATTTATTCACGGCAGAGATTTAATGCAATACATGACTCTGTTTACCCTGGTTTCTAAAGTAGCAGGTCCCTCAGAATTAATGAGAAGTGACATATACATCATAGAAGAAAATGCAGTGGCTTCAGCCTGGCATGACTGAATAGCAATGATGTCTTCTGAGCCTGCAGACAGTGGGAATTCAGTCCTAATAGCCCTGGCCTTCGCATCACAGCTGACAACAGCATGAGAGTGAAAAGATTTCAGCTACCTCCTTCCTGGCCAAGCTATGAAATACAAAACAACCAACTAATAACTCTTTTTAATATACCTTCCAAACTTCAGAAGAGCACTCAATACATCCCCAGCAAATAAAGACTCAACAGTAAGAACAAAATGTGAATTTCAGTGCTTTTCTTGCTTTTCAGGATGTAAACTACCACATGGTTAATCCTGTACTGGTTACAGGGAAACTTGTGCTGAAGAACCTAAAGTGTTTTTTAGGTGATCCACAACCTAACAGTGGCCTGATGCAGTTTTATTTCAACATTTCGAAAAACCTCTCTCACAACCGCACCTAAGACTGAACACATCCCACAGTTTTTGTAATGACAGTTTTCTCTCTGGGATAGGATTTTTCAATGGAGACACAAGAGCAATACCTCATTATCTTCTCATACACAAAGGAGAGATCGTCATCAAAAACCCTAGCTGACTTAACACAATAATGCCCTACAGGGTTTTAGACTTGCAGGTTACCAATGGGCAGTCGGGAAGGTATCAGGCATTGTTGTCCTGTGTTGTTCACACATTGTAGGTCATGTGAAGTGAAACAAACTCACGGTTGTAGACCTGCCAGACAGGTAATCTACTGCTTTATCAGTTTCAGAAATATTTTATTGGCAGCAGGACATCCAGCAATGGCTGTAACTACACAGTATGCAGCTGAACGTATTTCTAGTGCGCGTGTAAAGTGCAATCATCTGCACATGTTCTGTAGGTCTCAGACAAGATCTTTTCAACTATTGCTTTATGGTGCTCTTAAACTTGGACTTACACTTCTGGGACTTCCTATGCTTATGTTAAGATTCTACTATGTTCTTTACTGCACCAAGTTTGTCTATGTTTGAAAAAATCTTTGCCATTATTCCTCTAGTAAATGAGGAAAACCAAGCTGATAGCTCACTTCCATAAAAGATTGCCAGGTCAGGGCTAAGGCAGAAAGTAGGAGAGTTTGTATTGTGTTTCCACAGGTTAATCTGATATCTCAAGCAAGTCATTGAAACTTAAGACAGGACCAAAAGAACAAAACACACAGTCATAAATATTGTGAAAATCTTCCCTACAAGCTAAACAAACACTTCAATGTCCCTTATACATAAAGCTGAATATGCCTACAGAGAATTGCACAGACTGAAATTTTTTGTCTAACCAGACCTAGATGGAGTTCACCTTTTGTGTTGCATTCAGAGAGGGAAAGCAATTCACACCACCAGTAAGGATAACAGTAATACAGCGCTGTAATAGGGTCAAAGTGGCTTTAGCACTGGCTTTAATAGCATTTTGCCATTCAGATAACAGTGCTCCTACTGAAGATTTTCAGATGTATTTTGCTGCATTTTTGACTGAGATTCTGTAATGAAATTGTACCATGGTGACTCTATCAAAGACATTATAAAGTTTTTAGCATATTGCAATGATACGTTTTCCTAGATTTACAACAGCGGCAGTATCTCTGAAGCCACTTTCAAACTAACTTTACAAAAACTCTCCAACCTGGATGCCCTATGTATTCATGGGCCTGTTCTCATCAGTAATAGGGATTAAGTTAATTGCATTCACCACTCATGATAACCTTAATCGCTCTGCTCTTGTGAACAGACCCATTCTAGGGCACTTTGCATCACTGTACTGGCAAAACCTACCACCCCATGTGTGTGAATCCATTGATTTCCATTTCAGCTATTTGTTATGTCTTCCCCAGCTTCTTTCCTGGTTGCTCCATTTATTTGGTAGCTTTCCCTTCCAGCTGAAGGGTAAGCAATGAATGCTACCCAGAATCAGCTGGACCAGAATTAGCAATCAGGAGATATTTGTAAATCTCACTGTGGAGAGATTGTCAGAGAAAATGCTTTTTCTCCAGTGCCTTGCAGAATGGAAACACTCAGATACAGGTTCTCATCTTGGAGTCTTTGTATTCAGTAACACCCTTAAAAACCTTGGATTTTTTTTCCTCCAGCATTTTGATCCATACCAAATACAAACAATATTTAGAATATAATTCATTATCCACCAGTTACTATTGTCAACACATTGTATTGTAGACTAAATAAGCTCTTAATGCACCCATGTCTCTGGAGGCTCAGTAATTGTTCCAAACAGATATTCTGGAACTTCAGACTCTTGGACATCGTAGGACCTGTATTCATTTCTTTCTGATTCAAGCCTGATCCACGCACAAAGGAATCACTCACTAGTGCTGGCTTTGAACCTGTGCAAAAATGTACTTTGAAAGTTATCATGTAAGGGGGACTAGATCACACTTGATGTTTTTAAAACAATTAACACAAGCAGAGTGCCCACTTCTAATGTATTTGATTTACAGACAAGCTAATATCTTGGCATGGATTTGAAGGCTGGGATCTAGGGACCTACTTTAATGCAATGTACATAGACAAGCAGTAATTATTCAGTAATACTTTCTGACTTTGTATGTAAGGCAAATATGGGCCTGGTAATCAAAAAAACCTGCTACATTGTAATATATTGAGATCACTTCATTTGCTTTACTGATACTGTACAAAGGCCATTTTCCCAACTTTTAAGACAGGAAATAGCAGATTTCTCATATGTTCAAGAAATGGGGATGGTTAACTCAATAGAACTATAGCTGACAAAAATCAGGCTGAAAGTGTCAACCATCTACTATGCTAACTGATACAGCATTGCTCTTTTGGAAACTAGTAGTTAGGGAATACATCTTTCCTGCTTCTGGCTTTCTACCTAGTCTGAAAGTTCCCTAGGACAAGGGCCATCCTTTTGGTGTAAGTATACACATCAGTCTGGGCGCAATGGTGTCCTGCTTACAGCTGGGAGTTAGTTTCTTCCTAGTAGTTGGTACAGTGCTGTGTTTTGGATTTAGGATGAGAATAATGTTGGTAACGCAGTAATGGTTTTAGCTGTTGCTAGGTAATTTTTATACTATGTCAAGGACTTTTCGGCTTCTTGGGCCCTGCCAGTGAGAGGGCTGGAGGCACACAAGAAGTTCAAGGGGACACAACCAGGATGGCTGACCCAAACTGGCCAAAGGGATACTCCATACCATATGATGTCATGCTCTAGTATGTAAATGGTGGAGTGGGCCAAGGAGGCCAATTACTGCTGGGGGACTGTCTGGGCTTCAGTCTGGTGGTGAGCACTTACCTTGTGCATCACGGTGTTTGGAGGGGTTTTTTCCCTCTCTCTCTTTTTCTCTCTCTTTTTCACTACAGTTGTTGTTATTATTTTATTTTATTTCAATTATTAAATTGTTCTTATCTCAGCCCACGAGTTTTACCATTTTCCTAATGCTCCTCCCCATCCTGCTGCAGGGGAGAGGGAAGCAAGCATGTGGCTGCATGGTACTTAGTTGCTGGCTGGGGATAAACCATGACAAATGGACGCATAACTACAAAAGTAATAGCAAACATAAACAACGGCAGTGCTGCTGTCAATCAAGTGCACAGTGCATTATTTCCCTTTGGCAAAAGCAGAAAATATTTAATTCTATATACATTCTTTGGTCATATAAGGCTATGAAATCTTTTTATAATCTCATCTATAGGCTCCCCTGCTCAGTACAGCTAGGTTGCTAAGCACGAGTTTTTCAAACTTCCGGTCCAAGCAGTTAAGGGTCACTTCAGGGCACATTGTGCTTACCACTGATACAGAATCATGCTGTGATTAGGCTTTTCTTCATTTTATATAGGACTACCTGGAATCTCCATCATATTATCTGAATATTAGGCACTGAACTCACCTGGGTTCTTAGAAGAGAACTAGCTTCTAGTGTTAAGTGAGCAGTCACATACCATGCAGGTTAAAAAGAGGAAAGCTGAAGATACAACTGTATTTGAAAAGTGAGTGGTAGAAAGTCTAAAATGCTCATTTACTTGACAATTTCTGCTGCTGCTTAGAGAAATGGCTTTTTAAATAGCTTTGTAAATAGTGATGCTTTCCAGCTGAAAATCAGCTCTCACATGGGTTGTGTTGTGTGGGAACAGTGAGGTTTATACAAAAACTAAAATTCCTGCTGATTACCACCAAATACTATTTATTAGATAACTTCATGCCTGAATTTGAAAATGGTAGTAGCAGTGTATTTTGGCACAGTGTGAAGTTAATATCTGCAATTAAGCAGAGCTGAATAAGCCTTTGTAAAGTACTTAGTCTGACCATTCTCTACAAAAGTCAATGCATTGACTTAATTATTTGTTTCTATACATTTATTTATTTACTTATTGCCCCACTTTAAAGGCTATAGAGTGCCCTTCCCTCTCTTTAACTTGTATGGAGCTTGAGAAATTTTACACATTGTTTACATGAAGCAGCAGCAGAAGTAGGTAAATAAAATCCCCCTGTCTGTCCTTGCTTCTTCGTATGGTTGTGAGGGATTGAATTAATGAATAATGGCTCAATTCCTTTCTGTCCTGAAATCTGCAGAAGTTTCAGCACTTCCTGGATGCTGCTTCCAGCTGGGATCCCAGGTCATTTTTAATGCAGAGCATTACTTCACTGTGTGGAGGGTTTGCCAGGTGTTTGCTATGAAAAGCCCTGACACTGATACATGTTAGCACATCTATTTTTAGATAAATACCATCAAAAGTTTATAAAGGATGAAAGAAGCATGCTTCTCACAAGAAGTAAGGCAAGGCATATTTGTGACAACTATGGTATGTCAAGGGAGTAATTCCCTAGTCCTTATCTGTCCTCATTAGAAATACATAAGAAAATCTGTGTCCTCACTTCAGATGCTCTGAGTCTCACCTAAGCCTGTTACAGACCATATGTTCATATGCTGTGTGATGTGGGACACCCACCAGCATTTGGATCCTGTCATGGAGCTGGAAGTGCCCTTGAAAAAAATGGAGTCCACAGGCAGATCAACCCAGCCTAGGAGGGGTGATAAAAACATCTGTCGTTTCATCCTGCCTGGCCTCATGCCTTTTCTGAAAAGGGTGGTCATTTCCTTAGCTCCTTGCTGCTATGTCCAGCAACAGTGTGTGTTAAAGTACAATATCTGTGAATACCTGTCAGTCTCCATTTCTAAAGAAAAAAGGGTCATTTGGGAGAATGTACAGTGTTTGTAGGCGTACAACAGTGGAGTCCAAGAAGCAAAGAAGTGAAGGATCAGATCTCCATAAATCTTACCCTATGCTACTTTCCCAAGGTAACACAGGAAGTTTGTAGCAGAGGAAGAACTGAATTTTGATTTCCCAAGTCCTGAATTATCACCTAGCCACTGAATTGTAATGATTACTAAATGATCCTTAGATAGACTAGATTCAAACTACTGACCTAAAAGCAAAAATTTCTTCATCCATTACCACAGGGTTATCTCATTACTGGTCTCCTGAGCCATCCAGTATCTACAAAACTATTCAGGAAAAACAAACTATCTGTGGATGTTGTATAACAAAAGCTCTCTCATCTGCACCTACAAAACTACATAGTAAAATCTGTGTACTGTAACCCCATAAGGGGAAGTTTCTCTTGACCAATATATTTCCTGCTTCAGATGACACAAGAAAGCTTTCTCATTGGAATGTTTCTTCCTCACTGCAGCAACATTTATCTATGGAAATGAGACAATCTGCTAAACACATTCTGGTTTAGCAGAATCCAAGCAAAGGCAGAAGCTTCCCTGAAACTGAATAAAAATAAGTTCAAAGAAAGAGCAGGATATGAGAGAATAAACAAAACAATAACAACAACAAAACTAAGAAAGTTCTTATTTGAGCATTTACAGTTCAAAGTAAATTACTCTGACTTATTCATAGCACAGCCAGATTGCAATATTATAAAGCACTTGACTGTAATCAAAGTCCAACAGGATTAGCAGTTGTTTGTAATAATTTTATTTTACACTATAATAGTTATGACAAGTCTAGAATGTTTTTTATTCCAAGCGTAAAATGAGATCTTATTACATTCTGCTGCATCCTGCAAACACAGAAGAAGAATACATTATGGATCTTGAAAAGTACTAGTAAAAATATTCTTTATATTACACAGTCTGGTAAAAAGAAAAAAGATAGTCTAATCCTGTACAATTAATGTGTGCAAAACCTCTGTTAAAATTGATTGGAGTTCAGCCCAAGAAAGTTTTCATAGTATCATAGAATCATAGACTACCAGGTTGGAAGAGACCCCAAGGATCATCTGGCCCAACCTTTCCTGGGAAAAGCATGGTCTAGACAAGGGTGGCCCAGCACCCTGTCCAGCTGAATCTTAAAAGTGTCCAATGCTGGGGAATTCGCCACTTCTCTGGGGAGGTTATTCCAATGGCTGATTTCTTCATTGTGAAAAATTTTCCTTGTGTGTCCAATTACAATCTTCCCAGGAGTAACTTGTACCCATTACCCCTCATCTTTTCCATACGACTCCTTGTAAAAATGGAGTCTTCATCTTCTTTGTAGCCACTCTTTAAATACTGGAACATGGTGATGAGTCTCCTGTAAGCCGTCTTTTCTCAAGGCTGAACAAATCTTGTTCTCTCAGCTTTCCTTATGTGGCAGATTTCCCAGTCCTCTGATCATCTTTGTGACCCTTCTCTGGGCCCTCTCCAGACTGTCCACGTTTTTTTTCTATAGCAGGGACCAAAACTGAACACAACATTCCAGCTGTGGCCTGACAAGCACAGAGCAGAGTGGGATAATGGCTTCTTTATTTGTACTGATGATGTGCTTGTTGAGTGCAGCGCTCTGATCACTCATATTGAGCTTGTTGTCCGCCAGGACCCCCAGGTCCTTTTCCACAGAGCTGCTCCCCAGCCAGGTAGATCTGAGCCTGTGCTGTGCTCCTGGATTGTGTTTCCCAGGTGCAAGACCTTACATTCTCTTCTGTCGAGCTTTGTAAGTTAGCCCACTCTTCCCAGCCTACCCAGGTCTTCCTGCAGGGCGGCTCTCCCTTCTCCACTCCGTTTGTTATCATCAGCAAACTTCATCAGGGTGCCCTTACTCTCATCATCCAGATCACTTACGAAGCTATTAAACAGCCTTGGACCCAGTATCGATCCCTGGAGGACCCCAGTTGTGACAGGTTGCCAGTTTGAAAAGGAGCTACTTACCACCAGCCTCTGGGTGTGGCCTGCGAGCCAGTTCCCCACCCACTGCATGGACCACTTGCCTAGACCATAACACATCCCTTTCTCTAGGACAAGGCTGTGGGAAACCATATTGAAAGGCTTGGAGAGATCCAGGTAGACAGTGTCCACTGCTCGCCCCACATCAACCGACCAGCACTGAAAGAGCAACAGTCACAATTTGGACATTTCAAGCATCTGAGAAGTTCTATGGTTGCAGAAAATATTCACCTTTCACCTGGAAGAGACTAAGAGGTAATTTATTCTCATGTGACCACCAAATATCTACCAAATACCTTATGTGCACCTTTTCTGTCAACAGGTAAACTGGGAAAATACCTGGAATTTTCAAACACCTTCATGAGTATTTACTTATCACTACATTTTTAGGAAATATGTAATCTCTCCTTAACCTCAAATTCAGTTCAAGGAACTGTTCAAGAAAGCTCAAAAGCAGTCATGATGAATCACCTTGGAAAAATAGCAGAAGCCAGATATTTTGCACTATCATTGCACAGATTCAAGCAGAAAGACCTGTCTCCATCTTGGGGATCCATACCTTCAGTGAGGTTCTGCAATAAGCAGTTTGTCTTATTAACAGGCTCAGCTTACAAGACTTGGTAGAAATCACACAAATAATGGTGCAGCTTCTACTGGCCTCCTCTGCTCTGAGTGACCACTGAGCAGCATATGCAGGCATAAGGCAAATTTAAAAGAGTACAACCAAAGAAGCTAAAAGTCTTCTGGAGCTGAAACATCTGGGGAATGCAGAGGACAAAATAGGTAAGATAAGCAGGACTTGCCCAAGTTAATGAACCAAGCACCATTCAGGCCAAGTGGAAAGTAATCAGTGCAACAGAACTGAAGCCTCTGAAGCTCTTGATGCTCTTGCTATTCGTGAGTAAATTTGAGAAGACACTACCTTTGAAACTTTCGTAATACAGAAGGGTGTGGTGTACAGCACTCCACCTAAAAGCACAGCAAGCACACGGATGTATTTAAAGACAGCACACACAACATGTTGGCAAGTGATCTACAGCAGAAAAGCCAGTCTTGCTCTCCAGTGGAGCTGAATGTATGAAAGCAAGCTGGCCTTAAATTGTGCTTTGCAACAAAAATCACTCAGAGATGCAGGCTCCTGGAAGGTACAGAACAGCAGCTAACAAAGAGATCCAAAATTGTAAGGCAAAGGGAGATTCCTGGTCCAGAATCATCTTACAAGTTTCACTAAGCAGAGCCTAAGTATATTGTGAACCAGAGTCAAAGACCTATGCACTTTTGAAGTATAGCAGAATAATAATATTTGGAGTAAATACTTTCTTGTCAGTAGTATAAATATCGTAAATACAGAAAAAAAGTGTGCAGTGCATGGTGTTACTCATATGCATAATACATGCCTAACCATTGCAATCATTTGTGCATGAAAAAAGCCGCAAAATCTTCATGAGGTTTTTCTTGCAGGAATACATGCATGAAGGTATACTTGCTATACTTGCATATTTAATTTCACACTCCAAAGAAGACACAATATTTATGGAAAATCAGTAATAAATGTGCAGTACATTTGTGGATTATGTTTTGGTGTCCATAAATACTTGTCTTTTTTCCTTCCAGCATTCTTTAGTTCAACTCTTTTAACTTTACAGGGTTATGGAGATATGAAAAAGACTGACTGTGTTGCAGGAAAATATGTTGAATGAGTGTATTACCAAAATGAATCCCAACAGCAAAGAAGTAGTATTTTTACAGGCTTTTTGTAGCTGCTGTAGTTAAAGCAGTGGGAGCAGGCAAACAGTTATAATTCAGCAGGTAAAATCCATAAAAGGACACTTTTATTGGTCTAAAGGTTGTAATAGTGGACAAAAGCTGCAAGGATTATAGCCCATCTGATGGATGAAAGTTTTGACAGTATCACAGGACATCTGGGAGGGAGAACAATTTAGACAACAGGGAACATTTCCCACTAAAATAAACAGTTCTGTTTAGTTAGAAACAACTAAAATTACAATATGCAGCAAGTATGTTGTAGTTCACTATGTCACCAACATTTTTCAGTGTTCAGATAAGGGATAAAGGTTACATTCCTTATATTTTGAGTTGCATTTTTGTTGCCAAATGTAAAATATTTAACCATTAAGGCCATCATTATTTTCCTGCAGGTCTGGTCTGATTAATTCTTTATAATATTAAACAGCAATTCATTTTATACCTCCATATCACAAGTCCAGCTGAAGGAGGTAAGTGACTGATAAAAGACGCCTGAGAACTGTTATAAATTATTCACTTTAAAAGAATAATAAAACAGCTATGCAGGGCTGAGTAAATCTTCCATACACTACACATAACTTACTTAGAAACCTTTAGCAAATTACATTCAATAATCTTCACTGTCAACCTGCTGTTCCCAAAACTTTTGCACAGAAACTTACCTCTGAAATGCAACTGTTTAATTAGTTTTTAATGGTGAGGTATATTTTTATTAATCTGGTTAACTGTCTCGATTATTTTCTCCAATTTTTCTAGTTAACAAGTAATTGTCATTTCAAGAGCTTTCTGTTGCCTTCCTTCTGTTTTGTATTTGCTTCTTTAAAAATGCAAATTTCAGTAAAAATGGTCAGTACACACCACCTGAATAGGGGCCCACTGTACAGACCCACCTTTGGTCATTTCCTCTTGGGACAGATATTCCAAGTTTGAGAGCTCATGTATGAGGGAGGAAGCCAGTACTAACCTGGTCTATGGGGTTTAAATATATGGATGAGTGAAAAGAAATGTATCTTGTTTTATTTTGATGTAAATAACTGATGGCAGGGAATAGGAACCATTGGCATAGTATGAATTCAGACATTTTATGGCTTTCAGATCTGAGTTGCGATGCACATGTTGCCATGCACAACCCAACTTTGGTAACTCTGAATAGCAATAGTGCCTGCATTTGATTCTTATGCTGTGCTGAAAATATCTTTCAAATTTAATAATAATACTACAGACACTTTTTCATACTACGCATATTTGCCTCCTTTGAGTATCCAAGGACAGTGCTACCTGTGAAAAAAGCACAAAAGTTTATTAAATAATTTGTTTCTTTTTCCCTAGGCCAGCAAATAACTCAAAAAGTTTGAAGCAATGTAATTTCTTTCTCCCATTAAATTTGGTCTAAATAGTAAAGATATTGTAGTATTACTTATTAAATTGTTTTTTAACATACCATAGTTCATCATCAGGTAGGTATAATGCCATGGCCTATGTTTCAGTAATCATACTTATAAAATTTAATTTTTGATTATGCAAACATTATGTGTGGTACACAGCACTACCTCTTATACGCCGAATCTCAGAGCAGAGCGCTACAGAGTTTTCTCTGATCTCCACATCACCTTCTTGTTACATGACTGAGTGCATTTGCTTTTAATCCACTGGCAACAGTAGCCTGGGCAGGCTAATAGGAGAGCTCTCTGCCATTAGGACTACTCACGTGCTTCTGGGGCTAGCAGGAGAGGCACGTAATTTGGAGGATTGTGATTCATTTGAAAGCCTCTGGTTCTTCTGGACATGTGCAGTCATTTTCACCTGTTGCTGCCAACTTGAAGGACCTTGCGGTCTTTATAACACATGAAACCTTGTCAGATATCATGGCAACCAGGATGAACAGGTAGACTGTAGAAGTAGAGTGTTGGTAAAGGGGAAGTGTGGGAGGTTAGCGGGCTACATCACACCAAAACTCTTGGCCCTACTATTTATGCCCTTTCTGAGTAATAAATTTGTACTGTATGAACCCTCCTTCTGAAAGAAAAACAAAAGATCTGATGATGAAGCTTAGGTGGGTGAACATACAAGCATTAGTTTCTGAACCAAATAACAAAAGGTTGCAAGGTTCTGCCAGGTAAATTGGGCCATTTAATTTATTAATTCTAAACTACCAAATTTTCTTCCAAGCCTGACAAAGAAATGACAAAGAAACTAGATCCTCCATTTCACCACAGTTCTGAATTATTTCAGTATACAGCCAGTAAGAGTCTGTGGCAATGGCGAGTAATTGGACTGCACATCTTCCACAACGACTGCAACCATCTAATAACTACCAAACATTGCACTCTGGAGCCTGGGTAAGGAAAGCACGTGTCCCTCATCGAACAGCAGTCCTGTTTGGATCAGCTGCCATGTGGGCAAATGATCACCGGAGGAGCAGGCTGTGATAGAGGAACTATTAAACATGGGAAAACAGTGCTATACATTAATGACAGTGGGACAGTTCTCATTCTGTCACCAGCTTCAATCATAGCTATGGCCACAGAGGCCAACTTACTTATGATGGCAAAGAGTTCAAAGACAGCAAATGCAAGACCAGGCATTTGACTCTTTATGATTAAGTGGTCTCATTCTTTAAGAGAACAGTATTACAGTGTCGCTCTCAGTAACAGATCTGGCTTAGTCCCTCAGCACACAATTAACATTTGCTGAAAATAGGAGAAAAACAACTGTTAAGAGGGAAACACACTGTAATTAGCAATTGCTTGCAAAGGCTGTAATTTAGATACCAAGCTGGCACCATGGAAAATCTGTAACGGAGCAATCATCTGGCACAGCATAGCACATCTTATTTTGTCTATTTTGTGCTTTAGGAAGGAAGAATTACTGCACCATTTGTTGTAAACAAGAACCAAACAGAAGATCACCTCCCTTTCACATCAAGCTTGGTCAAAAGATATTCAACATTTAGCTATCAGCAGATAGATGTGAACCTCAGCACAATAGTCAGTTGCCATGGGGATGGGTTGTATAGGAAAGAAATTACTTGTAAAAATGAGTTGGTATCCCGTCTCGTTAGAAAGATGTCCTGCATTTGACACTTACCGTCAATCTCACTGGACAAGCTGACAAGGTTTGTGTCCCTAATAGCAGCAGTATGCATGCGCTGGGCAGCAGGGCTTTATTATTCATAATTTCAAGAAGTTAAAAGCCTAACATCTGTTAAAGTCAGCAAAGTCCAACAGACAAGAACCCAAGCAGATGCTGAGGAGGAGACAGTGTCATGGTTTAACCCCAGCTCACAACCCAGCACCATGCAGCTGCTCACTCACTGCCCCTCACCCAGAGGGATGGGGAGGAGAATCAGAAAGGAATGTAAAAGTCAAGGGCTGAGATAAGAACAGTTTAGTAGGTAAAGCAAAAGCCACGCATGCAAACAAAGCAGAGCAAGGAATCCATTCACCACTCCCCATGGGCAGGCAGGTGTTCGGCCATCCCCAGGGAAGCTGGGCTCCATCATGCATAACAGTTACTTGAGAAGACACATGCCATAATGCTGGCTATCCCCACTTTCCATCTTCTTCCACCAGTTTATGTACTCAGTATGATGTCATACAGTATGGAATATTCCTTTGGCCAGTTCAGGTCACCTGCCCTGGCTGTGTCTCCTCCCAGTTTCCCGTGCCCCTCCAGCCCTCTCACTGGCAGGGCCCAAGAAACCAAAAATCCTTGATTTAGTATAAACATCACCCAACAACAACTAAAACCATCCGTGTGCTGTCAGCATTGTTCTCACACCAAATCCAAACCACAGCACTGCACCAGCTACTAAGAAAATTAACTCTATCCCAGCTGAAACCAGGGTAGACAGTCTCCATTCTGCCCCTCTTGGTGACAGAGCATATGGACCACATCAGATCACCAGGGGTCTCTGGCTTGAGACTCACACAAGCAGAATTGTAAGATAAACTTGAAGATTTGCTCTTAAACACAAGTTAAAACATCACCCTGCTGATGACCATTTCTTGACTTCTATACTTCATTGACTGACTGGTACTCCTACACTACAGCCAATTAATTATTAACCTTGAGGACCAACCATGTAGAAGATATTTTTAATGGATAATCTTGATTGCAAAGAATGCAAGGGTGATGACGCTGGACTTGCTGCTTTAAACAGTGTTTGTTCAAATGGAAAACTTGAAGTTCAGTAAAACTGTGAAAAAACTGACTTAAAAGATGTTTTGAAACAAGTTCTTTAATGTCAGTATTTCTGAACTGGTGACACTTTTAAGGGGTCTTACTGTCAGAGAGTTGTTTCCCACCTCCAACTTTTCCATCTTTCTCAAACTGAGCACTCCAAAAAGATTGGAAGTAAATTTAATCCAACCATCATAGTAAAAGGAATGGGTCTGTTAAATAATGGTCTTACAAAAGGATGTCTGAGAAGACATTCATTGTCCTTGTGTTCCGTACAGTGTTGCGTGGATTGCAGAATAGACTTTTGCTCCTTGTCCATTCCATCACTTCTCTTTTAATGCAAAAATCATCATAAACATGGAGAACATTTTATGAGAGTTCCTCATACATAACATTTAATATCCCACAAACATGTTATTATCACACAGTATTTTATGGAGTAATGCATTATGTTGTTGAAGTGCACTGATTTGCAAGTACACGTCTGCCCTATTGTGAAAAGAGCAAGGCTATCATGCATTCTTATTCTACTGGCATTTAAACTGCAGTGATTTACTGATTGAAGCTGTATTAGTCAGGGCACTGAGCCCATGCTCCTTTCCGTAGTTGAGTTGTCTCACGGGACCTTTCAAATCCTTTATATGAACATATCAATAAGGAAGGAGCAAGGACATTACACATCTGCATTTACATTTTTTCCTCTCAGGTATTCTGTTTCCAGAGAAGGCAAAAATAAAAATTCCATACAGTAAATACTTTGCAAAGGGATAGTAAGATAAGGGAATTCAAATGTCACAAGAGGAAAAAAGTACTAGTTTTCTTACACTGCTAAATACCCCAGATGTTCTTCAGTTAACTGAGTAGCAACAATCCCCAGTGCCCTGCAGAAATGGGCTCTTCATAAGTTTCACAGAGAAGCAATAGGACATGGAAACAAGATTAAAATTTTTCCAATGCAAATGATGAATCAAAGCATGACCCTTTACAGAGCCCTACACCTCAATTTCTGCCATACCGTATGTAATGTGAAGAATTCAAATTTAAGTTGTGATTTTGGAGCTAATCTTTGTATGCATGAACAGAAATAAAAGAAAATGAGGTTCTTGGCAATCTCTCAGATAAAGAAAATTAAGTAACACTAGTTATGTGAATTTTGCTCCATAGAACAAGCTTTGTTCTACAAAATAGCCCTACCTACCTTCCTCCATTTCCTGCAAATACTCTCCACCAGACTAATACTCCTTCCTCAATGTTAGCAGTAGGGGAAAACTTATGTGATGTTGGCTGCATGTGAAGAGATACTGAAAGAGAGGAAGAGCATAGCTGGATAGGAGTCACATAAAGAAATACAGGGAAACAAGCGAAATATCCCAGACTAGAGTTGAGGTCTCAGGGATTAGATTTCAGTTCCTAAACTCTGTTTATAGATCTAATACTAAAACTATTATCTAGACTCACTGAAGTTCAACAGTGACAGGCTATGCAAATCGTAGAGAAAAAATAACTTTTCTTCAGTGTTTAAACATAAAATTGTGGAATCATAGAATCATTAAGGTTGGAAAAGACCTTAGAGATCATCAAGTCCAACTGTTAACCCAGGACTGCCAAGTCCACCACTAAACCACGTCCCTAAGCACCACATCTACGCAATTTCTTAAACATCTCCAGGGATGGTGATTCCACCACTTCCTTGAGAAGCCTTTTCCAATGCTTCAGCACCCTTTCAGTGAAGAAATTTTCCTAATATCCAATGTCAACCTCCCCTGATGCAACTTGAGGCAACACAAGGCCATTTCCTCTTGCCCTGTCACTTGTTATCTGGGAGAAGAGACTGACCCCCACCTGCCTACAGCCTCCTTTTGGGTAGTTGTAGAGAGCAATAAGGTCTCCTCTGAGCATCCTTTTCTCCAGACTAAACAACGCCAGTTCCCTCAGCTGTTCCTTGTAAAACTTTTTCCCTAAACCTTTTACCAACTCCATGGCTCTTCTCTGGACATACTCCAGCTCCTCTACACCCCTCTTGAAGTGAGGTGCCCAAAACTGAACACAGGATTCAAGGTGCCAAATGCAGGGGGACCATCACTGCCTTGGTCCTGCTGGCCACACTGTTTCAGACACAAGCCAGGATGCTGTTGGCCTTCTTGGCCACCTGGGCACACTACTGGCTCATGTTCAGCTAGATGTCAATCAGCATCTCCAGGTCCTTTCCCACTGGGCAGCTTTCCAGCCACTCTGCCCCAAGCCCGTAGTGTTTTGTGGGGTGATTATGACCCAAGTGTAGGACCTGGAACTTCTCTTTGTTGAACCTCATACAATTGGCTTCGGCCCACTGGTCCAGTCTGCCCAGATCCCTCTGCATGGCATTCCTACCTCAAGCAGATTAACAACACTCCCTCCCAACCTGGTGTCACCTGCAAATTTACTGAGGGTGCACTCAATTGCCCCATCCAGATCACTGATGAAGATACTAAACAAGACTGGCCCCAGTACTGAGCCCTGGGGAACACCACTTGTGACTGATCACCATTGGGGTGTAACTCCATTTAGTACCACTCTTTGGGCTCAGCCATCCAGAAAAACATGAACCTAACAAGAGGAACCTTTTGGCTAGAAGAACATGAACCTAACATCAGAGCTGCAAACAGGTCCCTCAGTTGTAAGAGCAAATTCCAAGTACAAATTCCAAGGTGGAAACAACATTGTTCAGCCTCGGGGAATTTGTATATTCCCAGTTCATGACCACATTTTGTGACCTGTGTCTGTGTTCATGACTGGCCAACATGGTGAAGATATGGAATGCAAATGTGCTGAATTTGGCCTTTAATGATAATGACTTCTGCTGATAAGCACCCTGCTTCTTTTCTTTCATTATTTCCAAAGGCTATGAACAGGTTCAAAGCCTTACACTATTGAACTTTAATTAGGAGACTAGTTTGCATACATTTTAAATGTTAATCACTGTTCAGTGAGCTGGTGAACTTTGATGGGTCACAACCTGCTCACCACTGGAACAGTTTGTAGCTCTTACTGCCTGTTCTTGATGCCAGAAGCAAAACAGGGTAGGACACATTTGGACAGCATAGCATCCTCTTCAGAAATGTAGGTTCATTACAGAGGTAAAGGTGTTAAGCACAGAATTTGAGCTGATTCAAAACCAACTTCTTTCTGAACTGCGCCTTCATGTCTATGCTTCTTCAGGCATTATTTACTGGCTATAATTTTAGATACTATTTTAAAATGGTAAATTGCAGCAGATAAACTGCACAGAAATTATATTTAATTTGCCATGCTTACAATGAGTAGCAATGTGCTGAACAGATACTGCAACTCAAATTATGGAGTAAAAACTGAAGAAACTCATCATCAGAATAATAACAGTTCATTTGCAGCTTTGGTTGTTCTCACCTGGGTTTATATGAAACAAATAAAATACCATATTGAAGGACATGTTCCTACATTTCAGTGCAGTCAGGTTGATGAGGAAGGACAAACACTTTAAAAGTGCAGTTACACAGGGTGCCTGATGATAGAAATTATTTCCTTAAAGTGTTTAATCATGGTTTCCAAAACCACTTCCTCTGGTGACCTAGTCACATAAATCATAGTAAAAGGTTAAAGACGAAGTTCAGTTGCACAGAATTATATGTGATAGTTTCTCTGAAATGGATTACTTTCCATTAAAGAGTGAACTCATTCCACTAAATAACCATATTCTTTGCATGGCCTCTGGACTGAAAGCTGATACTCTGTCACATGCTTGTAGGGATGGACTTTTTGCCTCTTTAAAACTCTGCTATATGGGAGAATAACAACCAATCCTACAGCCACTTTGTTCTAGAAAGTAATCATTTAAGTACTGCCTTACTTTATGGAATTTAAATGTTATGAATGAGTTATGATTCCTGCAGAAATTCCTTGAAACTCTCTTTTGCATGGTAACCAAAGCATAAAGGTACAATGGGAGAGCATGGGGCTGGGAGATGTCCCATTTCTGGACCTATGCACTGTACTATATTCTTCCTCCTGCACCCCAAAAAGCTGCTTCTATTGCAAACTTGTTACTTTCATGTATTTATTTTGGGTGACATCAGTGTGCTTAGTGGGTTACAGTTTGGAGAGCTAAGGTCACCATTCTCCCAAGGAACTGGTGAACTGTAGAGGACACTAAATAAGCATCAGTTCAGCTGCCTTCTCTGAAAGCCAAAAAATTGCCCTGATGGGGGGGTAATCAGAAAAGAGAAAGACGCCATTCATTTAAAGGTTGATAATGCAATAAGAAGCGAGGGGAAACACTAAGACAAAGCTAGCAAATGCATTATACTGCTTCTACATTTAATAGCAGCAACAACATAAGCCTGAAGAAGCTTTCACTGCATACATCTTAGAAGATACTGGATACTAGCCAAGGGTTCTGGCACTGCAGAGCAGATGGCAGACACAAAAAAGGTGGCAGGAACTGTGTGATGTTATAGCAGAAATATATTAAGCTAGGTGGATCTTCTAGAAAATCATCTGCAAGAATGACTTAACAACCTCAATATTCAAAATATAAAATTTAGATTTAAGGGTCAGCATTCACTCCAGGAAAACTGGACAGGGCTTATATCTCTGATAAATGCTTTAATTTCAGGTTGTCCTCTCATGAGGTGAAGAGCATTCTATCAGTTCAGATAATGGTGTAGACTTTAAAAAAGGTATCCTTTAAATGTATGCCTTAAGGAAGTCCCCATACCTTAATGTATACTTTAAAAAAACAAGACCAGTTTAAGACATAAGTGAGGCACTTGAAGTAATATACTCTTATAACAAACTTCCCTAAATTTCCACAGCGTAAATTACTATGTAAAAAGATCCTAAACCAAACTTTCTGAAAAATCAATACCAGATAACTGCAATATGTAGGAAAAAAGTTACACACAACAGCAATTTTTTCAGGCCAAACGGCAGCTGAAATTTTTGTCATCCAAACAACACAGAGGAGATCCAGTACCTATGAAAATCAAGCCAACACACTGGCAGGCAACCAGTTCTCTGCTGGAAGCCTACTAATTACAAAGTAATTTCAGTAGAATACTGTAATTCCTAACAGTTAACTAGAACTTCATAATGTAGCTTTGATAGCACTACTTGGACTTAATTTTGAAAGAGGTAACAAGCTTGTCCCCACAGTAGAGTAAATACAACATTACAAAGGAAATCATATTAAGAAATAAAATAAATCTAATTTAATTGTCATGCAAGTAATGAAATTAATACAAAGTCAACAATGGCCATACCAAATTAATAATAATTTTAAAAGGCATACATCTAGTAAAATATTTGAGATGTCCACAGCTGGAAATATGCTAGCCTTATTAAAAAAAAACACCCAACAAACAAACAGCTGAGCAGTACAAAAGAGGATTGTGTACCACCCATCAGAATTTCAGGTTTTGTGTGAATTTGCACATGTGTGTATATGAGTAGGTGCAGGCACAGTAGGGCTTAACAACACCCTGAGCCAGTACTGGAGACTATGCCTTTTGAACTTGCCTGAGAAAGGTGGTCACAAAATGTGCAACTCTTCCATCTTTTCAGCTCTGACTCTGGTTTTGCTGATTCTTCAGGGGAAACTAGATCCAGCTATGGGGGTTGCATTGAATTATTCAAGATGACTGTGACTACGTATTTGCTGGAAGCCTAAGCACTTCGTGGGGACATAGTTATTTGGACCAGGTTTTCCTCACACAGAGGAAGAAATCTGGCAGCATGAAAGGCAGTTGCATATTAAGGAAAGGGAAGGAAAACTGGAAAATGGCTATTTTGGTAAAATTTCCATATGTTTGAAAGATTTTAAAATCTTAGGGTTTGACTAGTGCGGGCAAGGGGAGGGGGATTCAAATGCCTGGAACAGACTTTTCTTGTTTTTTAAAGTTGACTCTTCCTCATTCTGCTGTCAGAGCTAATGTATTTACCAGTCCTTTTATGCTAGTAAAAGTCAGGATTTATTTCACCTTTGATGCACATCAGCCATTCCAAAGAAATGCCAATATAAGCATGCTTCTAGGTAAGGTCCTTCCCTTCTCTGTTCAACATCTTGCAGCATAACTACAACAGACAGAGTTAATAAGAATTACAAGGCCCATTTTTCCTTAATACAGATTTCCCCTTTGAGTTCTTTCTGCTTCATTCTTGGCATTTTCAGGAGCATTATCATACAGTGTTTGTTAAATGCATGCACATCTTTTAAAAGTTCTACTGTTGTGCCTGTCCGGGGAGCTACCTTTGTATGTACTGTTGGTTGCCTACAGACAGATCCACCTTCTTTCAGACACTATAATACGTCCAGTGATCCACATCATTTTCCAAGAGGCTTTCCAGTTATAGCAAGCACATTTGCCATTACTTCTGCATGGGCCTGTTTTGGCTATAGAGGTATTACTGTATGTGTGAAGAGGTGTATTTGAGTATAAGAAAGCATATGGGAACTGGTGGTAGCATCACTAAAAGGTTGATTCTGGAAATTAGTTTCCTGCAGCACTATATGAACTGTACATATAAGCCATGTTTATGCTTTATAGCATGAACTGGACCCGCTTGAAAGTGGGAACATGACATTTAAATAGATGCCTGCAATTGTGGGTAGCCAAGAGATCATGAACAAGTAGATTCACCATAAGAAGTTAAAAGTACAATTTGCATGCATTAATATCTCAGCAGCTGACCATCCTGATCTTTATGGTCCCTAAAAGATGGCCATCCTGCAAGTATTTAAGCTGGGATACATGTTCTTAAAAAAAAAAAAAAAAACCAAAAAAAACCAAAAAAAAACCCCCAAGCTGACCATCCTGATCTTTATGGTCCCTAAAAGATGGCCATCCTGCAAGTATTTAAGCTGGGATACATGTTCTTAAAAAAAAAAAAACAAAAAAAAACCACAAAAAAAAAACCCCAAGCTGACCATCCTGATCTTTATGGTCCCTAAAAGATGGCCATCCTGCAAGTATTTAAGCTGGGATACATGTTCTTAAAAAAAAAAAAAAAACAAAACAAAAAAACCCCCAACCAAACAAAAAAAAAACCCAAAAAACTTTTCTGTACTTATTTAAGCAAAAGTTTATCCAGCTTCAGTCAGGAAAAGCAAGTGGAACACAAGCTCCTGTCCTAACATTTCCGTACATACTAACAAAATCAAATCATTGTACCTTCTTCTCAGTTTAGTGGAGCAGGCTCCCGAGCACCTAACTAGGTTTGTGGATCAGCACACAGAGAAGTGGGCAAGGTTTATTCAGAGAACTGTGGTGGTTTTACCTTTGCTGAACACCCGTTGCCCACCAAGGCCACTCTGTCACTCCCCTCCCCAGCCATACAGGAGAGAAAATATAATAAAAACCTTAATTAAAAGAACAGGGAGGTTGCTCAGCAATTACCGTCAAGGGCAAAACAGATTTGACTTGGGGTAGTTAATTTAATTTATTATAATTCAAATCTGAGTAGGATAATGAGAACTAAAACCCAAAACTTAAAAACACCTTCCCCCCACCCCTCCCTTCTTCCCCAGCTCAGCTTCACTCCTGATTTCTCTACCTCCTCCCGCCATGCGGTGCAGAGGGTCAGGGAGCGGGAGCTGTGGCCAGTTCGTCACACGCTGTCCCTGCTGCTCCTTCCTCCTCACCGGCTTCCCCTGCTCCGGCGTGGGTCCCTCCCATGGCCGGCAGTCCTTCACAACCTTCTCTCATGCGAGTTCTTCCCCCCCGCGGGGCGCAGCCCCCCCGGCCCAGCCGGCTCCAGCCCGGGTCCCCGCGGGGCCACAGGCCCTGCCCGGAGCTGCCCCAGCGCGGGCTGCCCGCGGGTCACAGCCCCCTCGGGGCGTCCCCCTGCCCCGGCGTGGGGCCCTGCCCGGGCTGCGGGGGGGGGGCTGCTCCCCCGGGGGCTCCAGGGGCTGGGGGCACAGCCCGTCTCACCGGGGGCTTCCCCACGGGCTGGGGGGGAACCTCTGCTCTGGCGCCTGGAGCCCCCCCTGCCCCTGCCCTGCCCGGCCCGGCCCGGGTGCCTGCAGGGCGGCTGCGCTCACGTAGTCTCCCTCCTTTCTTGCGCTGCAGTTTTGTTGTGCACGTTTTGCTTTTTCCCCCTCTTCTTAAGTACGCTAGCCCAGAGGCGCTGCCACCGCGGGCTGACGGGCTCAGCCTTGGCCTGTGGCAGGCCCATCCTGGAGCCATCTGGCACTGGCTGCATCAGACACGGGGCAGCTTCTAGCAGCTTCTCACAGAATCTGCCCCTGCAGCCCCCCTGCTAACAAAACCTTGCCATGCAAACCGGCTACAAGAGAACTCTTGGTTGGCTGTTGGCATTAAAATTAAGTATCGTGTCAACAATAACTTAAGATATGAAAGAGAACATTTCCAGTTCTGCTAGCCAAGTGTCTTGGACCCAAACTAGCCAGCCTCTATAGCAAAGTACATCATGGTCAGGCCCACAGAATCCTGGCCATAATAAACCAGTATGATACTTCGGTCACTTCAGTGAGCACTGAACTCAGCTGACTTCAGATGTTTTAAGGTTGTGTTTGAATCTGGAATTTCCCATATACACAGCCATTCAGGTACAGCTGAGCAGAGCAGAGATCACTTTTCAGAGAGACCTTTTCCTCCCTGTGTGATGAGACAGTTTTTCAGTGGCAGTATTACAGTGAAGAGCCTTGGACAGAAGGTCACTCTGATCAGGTTGGCAACTGGTACTTTAAAACAAGTAGTAATACGAAAGCTGTAAATATTGCATTTGATCCAACTATAGCTGCCTTCGCATAAGGGTTACAGCCCTGATTTTGCCCTTCATTTCAAGTAGAAAAATTGCACAGTGAGCAGCCAGGCTTCCCAATTGACACTGTACATCTGATATACTTGCTTGGTTTTTGCAGACTAACCTACGCCCATGTTTTTTTGCAGGCAAATATGCACTCATTATGTTCCAACATTGTTAGGCCCTGAAAACACCACGTTTAAAGTAATGTGGAACACCATGTCAGGCTAAGTGGCATGGATTTGTCTGCTGTTTGCTGCTATCGGCTTTGAATGAAACTACAGAGAGAGCAAGAGAGACTGCAGCTTCCACCAAGGAAGATTGGCGGCAGCTCCCAAGCATGACTAATGGGCCCACCTTCATTTTTGAAACAGACCTTAAACAAGCCAACTGGATAGGCACTGGCTTTCCGCACAGTGCACACTCCCATGACTACCAGTGAGAGTCTCTTCATTGCATTCAGAGCCTCCCTTCACCAGTAAAAGCTTTTGAGCTTCCAGAACATCAGAGACAACCTGAAAAGTTGGCTAAACATCTTTTCCAAAGAGCCTCAGGTTCCTCTACCCCTAATTCAAAGTGAAGCAAGCAGACAGTGACAAGTACAGTATGCACTCTGAACACTTCTCTTAAGGCAATTATAATGTCAAGAAGGGACAAAACAAATGATTGAATCTCAGAAAAGGGGATTCAGAAGAAAATTAATCATGATCAGTTAGCTACCTAACACATCTGCCATATTATGCTGCCTGGGTTTTTTTGGGTTTTTTTTCTGCTTTCAGTGTAGTTTCTCTGTAGATGTGGCTCGGGCAGTAGTTTAAAAATGAGGGTTCTGGCCCTGCTACTAGAAGCTTTTTCACTGCAATTCCCTCTGCTACATTTACATGTGAGTAAGCTTCTCTGAATATTTGAGAAGTACTTCGCAGCCTCACGAGATCTGCAGAATGGGCTCAAGGATTCAAAACTCACATGCACTCAGGCTGAGAGACCTGTGCACTCATATATCCAAGTCACGCAAGAGGAGAATGCAATTCCTCCACCTGTACTACTCTATTCCTATATCATTAGATCCTTCGTTCTAATCTTCCTGTGTAAACACAACTTTCAGCCATTTCAGTGACATCATATCCATGTGGAGCAGGAGAGTCGACTCTAAATGGGTCATGTTCCCTTCAAAAAGAAAGGAAGGAGAGGCCTGTGCTTTACTCACCTCTCTGCCAAGTCCTTTTTTTTCAGTTTTGCCTAAAGGGGTAATTCTCTGGACCCTCCAACCTCCACAGGCACAGGCAGCAAAATGTAACTTTTGACTGTTGGTTCCTTGCTGTGTTGCCACTTTGCGGTGAGGGATGGACCCTTCCAGGCTTCTGTATGACAGGCAGAGTGCCCAGAAATGGCCACTGCACACATAAGAGCTCTTCTGTACATGTGACATTCTGCCCCAGCTTACTGCTGCTCCATACACAGTATGATATACCCATAAAAGGTCCAGGATGCTCTGGGTTCATTAGACCAAACTGGATTCTTAAAAGGATTCACACATGTACACTGATACTAGTCTACCAGTCATACACGTGCACATTCAGTAGGTTTAGTGATGGGAATGTATGAAGCCTATTGCTTTCAGGTAGCTGGGACTGGTCTTTACACTTCGTGTGCAAAACTGTGATGCACTCAAAATCTAAAACCACAAAAGCCGCAAAAGTAGTATAAAAAATGTGGCACAACAGGAAAAAAAGAGTTCTTGAGAGAATTGTTTGTGGGAATAACTGCTTGAGGAAGCATGTAGTATAACATTTCCAAGTTCTGCCAATGCCGGTTTTATAACCCAGTGAGCTTTTTTGTACTACATCCTTTCTGCTGCTGTCTGATCTTGTGCTTGGCTTGCAAACCTTTCACCACAGAATTTTTTTCTTTTTCTTCTGGGTCATCATAACACCTAACACAACAAGTACAGATGTTTACTAAGCTGGCAAGATACTATTTGTTGTAACACTAAGTGATGATTTGTTGTTAGGTCTAATACCCGCTGAGACTCAAAACAAAGTGCATCCCTATGTGTTGCTCCAGTTCTCCGCTGATTTATAGCAGCATAAAACTAGAGTCAGCTTGAAAACACTGGACCCATTCATATCACATCAGGAAATGAGGTCTAAGACAATACTTTGCACCTCCCCCAGTGCTGTCTGACTTGGCAGTTCAGTGTGCTGTGTAAGGTTATTATTCCTATATCTCTGATCTGGTTACATTTGAAACACTTTTTTCCTCCATGTGTCTGTCAGCTCTAGTTCTAATGCTACAATGCAGCTGAGAGGGTATTCGCTATAATGCAGGAGAGCAGGAAAAAATTCTGTATATTCTTTAAATCACCACAATAGGTCTTAATAGGTCATTATTAAATCGAGCAAATACTTATCTTTAATTCTGATTGACTGTAATGGATGGTAAGGCCACTTAGCACTAATTTGGAGTACTTGATAGATGGAAGGACTATACACTACAGGCTTCATCCTACTGCAGAAGTCAAGGAGAGATAATGCCATTAAATAGAGTGGGAGCTGAACTGAACTCCAAACAACCCCTCCAAGGTCATCTTGAACTGGAAAGCACTTCTTTCACATTTCCACCTCAAACTGTAACCAACTTTAACATACAGGTTTGCAATCCAGTGAAAAGATCCCTACATAACTGAACTTAAGTCAAAGAATGGTAACAACTAAAATGTATGGGGATAAAGTGGGTCAAAATATAACCCAAATAACACAGTTTCTACTATCCAGAGGATTTCAAGAAAATGTTTGTCCTTTGGAGATATGCAGTTGCTAATATTTGAGCGGGTGTGACAAGTATGAACATCATTTTTTAAATCATTACATGCTGCTTCAGAAACTAACACTTTCTACTCAGTTGAGGGTAACAATTCTATTACAAAAGAGGTGTGTGCTTTTCTTATTCCAAAACGTTACATTCTACTACATTTTAAAAAGAAAAAAAGGTAAGAGATTACCCCATAGGTATACCGTAGTCTCCAAAGAAGAATGTCATGCCAACTCATTCTTCCTGGTGCTATTAGGTTAGAAGATAGCTTCTAGGTGAATGACATCCACCTATAATGATCACATTAAGGCAGAACTCATTAATTAAAGATGAGGTCTGGTTCTATTCACTTCTGGTCTTAGTTGAATAACCCGTGGCATTTCTTTAACACGAAAACGGTATTTCTTGCCTTTTCTTGTACAAGAAGAAAAAAAGGTACATGTCATATTCCTATATGAGCATAAATCAGAATAGTTCTACTGGTATCCAATAGAGTATAACTATATCTAAATAAGAACAACATGCACCAAAACATAGAATATCCTTGTATGAGCAGAGAATTTCTACTTGCTGCATTGAAAAGCTAAAGTAGGGGTGTTTTTTTCCTGTGGAAAACTTGTGATGTTGATTTTCTGTGGAAAACTTGTGATGTTGATTTTCAACTTGTGATGTTGGAAAAGACTTCCCCTAGACTGTTTTGTTTACAGGCAGGGAGCAATGTGCCAATTTGCACAAGAATTCAGACTTTCAGTTCTATGCAAGACAGGTCTTGTAAATGTTGCCCCTAGTTTTCTTCAATAAGTATTAGTAACTTAAACATATTTTCATACTCATTTTAAACTGTAACACCACACATTTTGTCCCACAGAGGTACTGACTTTAAAATCTCTATTAGTTCTATAGAGAAATAATACTCACAGACAAATTCAAATCCGATTTCATGTTTAGTTAGTTTCTCTGGAGGAAAAGTGCATTTGATAGAATTGACAGGTTAGATTCCACTTGATGTCAATTCAGAATAATGCAATGAAACCAATAGCATTTTCTAAATTTATAGCTGCATTCATGGAATTAATGTGTGGCTCAAAGAGTTTTACTGCTGCTCTTTAAGCAATACAAAGTACAAATATAAAACCAGATCAAAAATCTCATTGACTGTATCTTCTAATCCAATTAAATAATCTATGTGTCTTAATAGAGGAAAGCCCACCTCTACAATACAATCTCTGCCCCCTGAATCGCAGAGAAGTTTTGTAATTTTGGTTTGATCTCTGTGACCTTATCTGTCATTTTAAACACAGACTTCCTAACAGTCTCATTTTTCCATGGGCAATGGGTTCATTACTAAATCTGCTCACCATTTACTCTATTTTACAACAGCACACTGCTCCCTAGCTGCCTTCTCCAGTAATACTCAGCTTAAGTAAAACAGTTATAATTGATATTGCAATGAGATGCGTAAATTAAATGGAGCATTACCTTTAGCTGGCTTTGGTAAAATATGATTCAGAACCAAATGGAAGGGATTTTTATGACTGCCTTCCCAGTCTTGCAAAGAGATTACCCTGTTGTAGGTTTTTGTTTCCTAATACTTCAGTCATCATACCACTAACTCATCATCAATTAAATAAAATCAAACAAAAAACAACCTTTCAAAAATTTGCAGACCTCTGCAAAAAAATCAATAGAGGGTGAGTTAGAAATTCCACTATTTGACATACCTATATCATCTATGTTAAGTGCATTATTTTATATATATGCACATAGGTAGGAAGGCAGATAGATGGGTAGGTATATAGATAGATTGACAGATAAGTAGATAAATGTGTATATTAATGCAGCACTTCTATTTTGCAGCAAATCAGCGGGGAATTGTCTGTATTTAAGAGTTTAATGCATCTTGTAGTTACTCATGTAGAGAAATTAATGTAAATGAAACTAAATTGCTTATTATACCCAGTAGAAAAAGCACCTCAGATTATATATCTCATCTAATTCACTACCCCAAGCCAAGTGCAACATCAGTGTTCAAAAATGACAGCCACTTTGGTGAGGGGATATGAGCTTTTTGCTTTGGTCCTTCACAGCCAGTGTCCTCCAATTATTTTTTGAGTAGAACGTCATTACCTTAGAGGGTTTCAGAGAAAGTGTTTGAGAAACTACATGCTACATTGCAATATTCAGGATATCGTTTTCTATTAGCTTTCATTCAGGCCCATCACATCTTTCCTTTCTCTGCTGTTTTAGTTTGTTAAAAGGCTGCCACTACTGAGGGAGATGGTAACTATAGTTGTTCACTAGATGAGAAGATGGAGTTTTCTAACCTTGAAATTGGGATGCAGCTGAAATGGACCTGACTTTTACATTCTCTCTTTTTCTTTAAATCTGTGGTGCTCTCTTGTCTAAAAGGACAAGTTCAATTTCCCCTCAATTCAGCCCTGTTAGCATGGCCCTGAGCAGAAATAATTAAATCCACCTATAATTTATTAAAGTCTTTCACAGTTCTCCACTCAACCAGCTCATATGGCATGTACTTTTAAAAAATTATTCTGTCACCTGGAATGAGAGAATACAAATAATGGACCAAACAGGATCAGAGTGACTGCGTTTAATGACTAAACTCTCCAGAAGCTTCACAGCAGGCATCACAAATACCCTTTTGTTTCACAGCAGCTGAAATAAAGCAATGATGGACATGTGACTGATGATCATTACCTTAACTAATAGCATTTTAAATCAGAAAAGCTTCGTGAAATAACAGGTCTGCATCTTGCTGAACTATAGGGCATAGCTTTTGAGAAAAATGCATGGATCACTTTTAAAACCATACTTCTTACAGGGGCCAGGAAAGGAGAAGAAATACAAACAGTATCATGTTAATACCTAAGGTTGTGTCAGAAGTCTATTCATCATCTTCGTGGCCACCTCTGGAGTCACTCCAGTATGCATGGTCTTTCTCACATTGAGGAGCACAGAACTGGACTCAGAACTCCAGAGCAAAGGGCTTCCTTGACCTCTGATACCAGTCCTCCCAGTGCAGTCCTGGATGTTGTTGGTCACCTTTGCCTCAAGAGCACATTGCTGGCTCGTGTTAACTTGGTGTCCACCATGACCCAATAGAACCCAAGAATATTTCACAGAATCATGGGATCATGGAATAGTTTAGGTTGGAAGGCATCTTAAAGATCATCCAGTTCCAACCCCCTGCCATGGGCAGGGACACCTTCCACTAGACCAGGTTGCTCAGAGCCCCATCCAGCCTGGCCTTGGACACTGCCAGGGATGGGGCATCCACAGCTGCTCTGGGCAACCAGTGCCAGCGCCTCACCACTCTCACAGTAAAGAGTTTCTTCCTAGTAGCTAATCTAAATCTACCCTTTTTGATGTGTTTTTAATTTTACTCCCAAACTCCTCTCTGTTAAAACCATTTTCTACCCCATGCCCCTTGTACTTTGAAAAACATATCGAAAGCAAAAAAGTTAAGTGTTCTAAAAGGAATAATTTTTATGAAATAAAGGGGCTTGTATGAATGCAGGCTGATGCAATTAGCCCCTTCACTGTCACTACAAACAAGAGTTTATACTTCATTTTCTTCACCTGTTACTGCAGGTCTCCAAGATTAACTAAAATACCTTCACCTTCCTAAACATTCTTGCTAAGTTTTGAGGGGAACAGTTTGGAGAAGGCAGATACACACAGGCATTATGAAAGCTAAATAAATACGCTCACTATTTCTAGAAAGTATATGATTTTATTTTATTTTTTTTCCCATAAGCACATACTTTACTGTGACATCACAATACACATCTTGAATTAGAGATACAAAAATATTCAGGAACTTCTAAATTTTGAACGTCTAAGGCTCAATTCACAATAGAAAATTCAAGAAACTTAGTTTTATAGTCCTATAACATGGAGTTTGGAGTTGACTTAGCATTCTTTTTTAGAAGAAAACTAGGGAATTATTTTGGAATTTGATTCCAATGTCCCTAGGGTTTGGAAGAAAGAAAACAGAAGGTTGAGATATAGCACTTTGACTTGGACCTGTGTCTTCTCTCTTACTGCATCTTGCTCTGTGCTACGTCATTCCCAATAAGGTTTGCAGGTTTATAAACCCAAGTACTAATTTATGTTATTCTTTGCTGCATGCTCGGCTGTGCCTATCAGCCTATTAAGGAATTAATAGGGTCTTGGTATCTCTCTTTGCTAATTTTAAACAGGAAAAGGACATGTCAAGCCATAATACTAATGCATTTGAAGATATGTTAATTGTCTTTCCCATTATTTAATCTACTTAGCTACTTGCCAATGCTACTTTCCTAAATACAGTGAGAGATATTTTAATGTTTTAAAAAACAGACCTGAGTTATTTTGAAATGCCAGAGTTTTCCTACTAATTGAAAAACAGGCTTCATGAGGATCTTGGTAGAGAAATCACCAATCAGTGATAGAAGTTAATGTATGTTTGGTACACACTATTGACTACTTTTCAACCTCAATTACTAATGAAATTTAGCTATCTGAACTCAGCAGAAATGCTGACTAGCTTTCAGTATCAGCAGTTCCCAACCTGCATTCAGAACAGCTGCAAAGAGTTCAGTCACACTTCTGTTGCAAAATACCTGTGGTAGCTGTAAAATGGGAAGTAAGCAAGGGAGTATATTTTTCTCCCCAGCAAGTCTGAGTGATTCCTACTAATGCTAATATAGGCATGCCTGTGCAATAATGACTCCATGTTCCCCTCAGACTGAAGATTGACAGACTTAAAGCCTATCAGCGTGTATAAGGAAGCATAATGAATATTAACTGTGATTTAATGCATCATTTTCCAGTTTCTCTATAGAAACCTGGAATACTGGAGGGTCCTACTCCATTTTAGCTTTTGGGAGGACAGTGAGTGTGTTGGTGGGGTTTTTTATGTGTATGGAGTAACAACTCTTTTGACAATTAGACATCAGGTTCCCCATTCTGATATTTCATTCATGGACTACAATATCTTTTGGACTGCCTGAGATCAGCAAACAGGTTCCCTTTCAAATAATGAAGAAAACCTTTCAAGTAATAAATGAGGAAATGTCTCCCTGATAGTGAATGAAAGCAAGAGAGGGGCAGAGGGTATGTGGACGGGTGTGGCGGTGTGGATGTGAGCACATGCACACATGCAAAAGCTGATCATTTTCACTACTTGCACTCTCTAAAATTAGTGACAATCATCTTAT
The DNA here is from genome assembly GCF_023634085.1 of Falco cherrug. Taxonomy (NCBI): domain Eukaryota; kingdom Metazoa; phylum Chordata; class Aves; order Falconiformes; family Falconidae; genus Falco; species Falco cherrug. The sequence goes on along the minus strand of NC_073720.1, from coordinate 71,792,014 downwards.
GGGCTGTAACTCCTTTGTCTCTACTCCTTGCCAAGTTTCTGTACCTCACCCTGTCCTGATACTGGAGGACATTCTTTACCCAAGAGATGCAGATAAAGCTTAGCAGACCAAACCACATTCATTTTGCACATATTCACGTACATAATACTCCAGATCACAAGCCAAAGACAAAGAATTAAAAAAAAACCATCATCTGAGGAAGAGACAAAGGAGGAGGATATGGGTTCAGAGTTTCAAGAAGGGGGGATTTTACTACTGCAAGTTGTTCTCAAAGGAAATCAGTATCTGTAACCTATAAATTGCCTGCAACTTAAGCAACTAGGCTTGGATTTTCAAAGAAACTTTTGGGTGATCTAGCACTCAAATCCTACCGAGCTGCATGTAAGATATTCAATAGGTTCTCAACAACTTTCCATGCTATGAGAGACAAGGGATATTCTGCATGTTTCTAAAAATAATCCTGGAGTTCAACATTAATTTTTAGCAGAAAACAGTCAGTAAATCCACATGCATAAATAACTATAGTCCACATAGAGGTATACATCTTCACAGCATTATATGGTACTGCTCTGAAAGAAGAAGAAATTCCTAGAATGCAGGAGAAAAAAGAGGGAATCAGCCATTTTACCTGTAGTCTTAGAATACAGCAATCCCAGCAGACTGAGACAGTTCAATCTCAGGCAATGACAGAGCTAATGGATTTACTTACAGCTGCTGGACAGCAAGTGTTTGGGGCACTCCCAAGCCCAACCAGACTGTGCTGGTGACTTGTATCTGCAAAGCTGTAGCATGTTTCTGCTGGTTACTACTTGTTTATGCCTTAATTTGGGAAAGAAAATGTGTTAGATGTTCTTATAAAGCTGATCTGAAATTAAGTTTAAACTGCTTCTTGGCCTCTGTTGAGAAGGACCATTCATACTCCATGTGCAGTTCAGAAGGGACTTCTGCCTGACTGTGTAGTGACAGCAAGCATCCAACACTGGGTGAAGGATAAGGTTTGTATCAGATGCTGCAAGAAGATCTCCCATGTCCCATGCCTTTGGAAAGCCTATACCCAGATTCCTGCCCCACTGAGGGACTTTCATCCATGAGTGGTCCTGCTGAGCCTCTCAATCAACCCTGATTCATGACGTAAAGCTATGTCTTTACACACATGAACTGTGTGTAAAATGAAACACATACATAATTTTCTCAATTTATAAATGAGAGGCAAAAAAAGAAACTCTGCTGAAAGGGGAGAAATTCCCCATGTATGCCTCAGAAATAGAAAAAATGTTGCTGGTATGTGACTGAGTTTGACTTCCTTTCCATCCTTCAGACAAAAAAATATAGAGTGAAAATCAGGACTTCCCACTTGTTAGAGATCAAAATGTTTCTCCTTTCATTCCCCCGGTGCAGACATGTCATAACTCTAGAGGCAAGGTCCCTGGGATACTCATTGGTCCACCTTTCTAAAGCTACATTACACTGACAGACATGTATTTTGCATGAAGTTTTGTCTCCAGTGAGAAAGTGAAAGATTTGTCCCTTATTTCCGTGCAGCCAGGGCTTCATACTCTTAATTTTGGTAGCCCCTGGCAAACACATTTAGTGTTCTGGGTGGTACATTACTTAGCCAATTTTTAAGTGGCAATAACATATACTTACACCAAAGAAGCAGCTGTGGCCAGTAACAGCAGTAACATTATCTTGGGTCCCCCAAAACTGATTCAGCTGCAGTCCAGGCCAGTTGCAATGCAATCAACAGCACTGACCTGTGAAAGACAAGTCATTATAGCAGAACACTGCAAACCAAAGGAGCCTAATAAAGATGTGAGGGTTATGAAACAGGAATCAGAAGCATTACGGGATGGAAAAGAAAACATAGATCATATCTCAACTTTGTGCCACATATCTTATTAATATAAAGGAAGAACTTATGACAAATCACCCCTTATTTATTTATTAATATATTTGGTAACTGATCACCTGCAATAATGAATCAGTACAAGAATATAGACTAGTAACAATTAATATAATGTCAGGAACACTTTGGAGTCTCCTTCTCCAAATTGAATAAACCTGTGTTACTTGACAAAGAAAAAAAAATCTGTATTTGTGTTTCACAAAGTTTAAACATATGACAGGAAGCATGTACATTCTAATGTTTTTTCCTTGCCCTGCTCCTCACTTGCTATGACATTTTGGTCATGCCTTCCATACATTTTTTTACCCATGGAAAAAGTGAGTTTGCATACGATACACCAATTTTTGTGAGTATCAGTTTCTTGAACTGTCTGGATCATGTGTTAGTTCTGATATTCCCTCCTCTCTAGCTGATACCACAGGCGCACCCCAGCAGCTGAGGGAGAGGATAGAACCTCATCCCTGCTCACCATTTGTTCACTCTCCAGGAGGCAGCAGAGAACAAAATGCAGCCTTTCAAAGAGGTGAGGTAACAACAGGGCAGAATTTTACAGGAAGAGCTACATTGGGTCTAAGCTGTATGTGCCATTCTAAAATCTGCTTTTTCCACCCTTAACACACAGAAAGTAGGAGAGGAAACAAAGGCAGGAAAGTAATTTTCTAGTTCCACAGTTACTGGTGAGGACCGATGTGTTCTTAGTTCACATGACCCAGTTCATGGGAGCCAAAATTATGCCCAGACAGTTCCTCATAAAAAGAAGCCTTAATGTAATAATAAAACTTGTTACTATTTATTGAGGACTGGTGAGTTAAAATGAGCACTTAACTTGTGCGGATATTAAAAGTGCTTTGTCTTTACTAGGAAAATATCTTCCACAGGTCCTTCTGCAAGTTGCACACCCCTTTTTTGACATGATTTCTTCCAAGGCTGGTGTAGCTTACTATTAACCATGTATGTGGGGATGAATGGTACAATTTAGCTTTCAAATTTTACATTTATAAAGCACGCTGATATCGTCTGATTTTAGAAACTCTCTCATAGTGAATAATGGGCCGTATATGATTTATTTAAAGAACGATGTGCTCGTGTTTGTCTGAGGAGACCTTTATTGTTAACTTGAAGATGCACTAAATCCTTGAATGGGTGACATAGGGAATGTTGTGCTAATTGTCCAGGTGCGAGATACGTTAATGAGTTCCCGGAAAGTTAATGAAGAGACATGAGTGACTTGTATAAAGAGGGGGCTGAAAGGTTCCCTCGCTGTGCATGACTTTGGTGGAGCGATCCCCCATGCACCCAGCACTGCCGAATAAAGGTAACCTCCGCTCGCTTATATGTTGGTAAAGTGATTCTTTAAATCAATAGTTACATGAAAGATATCTGAGATATTTAATCTCAAGTGTTATTGAATGGGGGAAAACATGGCTATAGGATGTCCCCTTCCTCACATGCTCTATGATTGCATGTTTTTAGCTATAATAAATTTTTGTGGTGCTATAGTAAGCACAGAATCCTGTGATGTGATGCCAAAACGGCACAGAGTAACTGCTCAGAGACCAATTTTGTCTTTAAGCAGCAAAGGTATTTATTTCGTGCAACATTGGGGAGCTAGCTGAATCGCACCGGACAAACTAGCTCCAAAGTTTTCAGTGAAAAGTCAGGTATTTTATGCAGTTTTTCCGTGAGAGGTTACACAACATCTTTACATACATATTCATTTGACACCCAATCATTCCACTTGTAATAGGTGGGATCTAGGTGGAATAGACCTTTCAATTTTCTTTGTTTAACGATTTCCTGATTTGATGGCCTCCTTATCTCCTTCAGGTGCCCACCTTATCTTTTCCAATTATTCAGAGCACATTCCTTTCTCAACACAAAGCATCACCCAGAGCATTGTACCAAACTCATCTTGACTAATCTTTTTTTTTTTTTTTGAACCTTGTCCTGTTTCAGATGTAAAAGAAGAAAAAAAACCAAACCCCAAAACAAACCCAAAAAGGCTTGCATAGCATGTAGTTCAAGTGCAAGCGTGTAGCCCCCATTACACTCGGAAAGGCAGTGTTTCAATTTGTAGCATGTGAAGTCCAATCACGAACTCGGTAGTCAGGCTCATGATGTCCCCATGACCTAGATATGAGGTAAAGGACATGCTTTTTAGGGAGTATATTGCGTGGACACCAAATCAGAAAGAAGAAATTAGAGCAGCTCCTCCCTACCAATGCTTGCATTAAACCAAGCTGTACAAGAGAGAGCTTGCAGCTATATTTTATTGCACATAATCAGCAGTCCTGATAGGACCAGAAATGTTTGTCCAAATGAGAGAAGAATATACCACAAAAGGTCAGGGACAAGGTAAGGGAGAGGGGAAGCACTGAGGAACAAGCTTCTAACATAATTTTGGGGTGTTACTCCAGCACCTGCATTAACAAGCAAGACTTGCCATTGACAGAGACATAGAAATAACTAGAGGATGGGCAATGTCCCACCTTCACAGAGCACCAGCTCTGCTGTGGTGTTGCTTGATTCATACTGTTTGTGTTACAGTAACTGCAGGACACCCCAAAGGGAACCAGGGTCCAACTAAGTGCAGTGGGATGCACAAACCAAGTCTTCCACAGGGCATTTGTCCAGAGGTTGCCAGATACTAAAAAAAAAAAAAAACACCACACTTTCAGCTTCCAGTGATTCTCCAGTAGCCAGGACAGATCCCAAAGCCCTGGCAGCAGCTGCAGAGACAGAGGACACAGACTGATGTGCAACTGCACACACTGCAAAAGGGCTATTTTGTTCAGTTTATTACAGCTGTTGAGTGGAGCTGGGCTCCTTCTTCCACTGTGTAATTTGTTGTTGCTTTCTTACTCTGGGAGAAAAAGGTAAAAGCTAGTGATTTTCCACTTAGAGAGACACAGCACAGGAAGAGTTAAAATAAGAAAGCCTGAATGTTTAATCTGCCAGAAACATATAAGAAGAGCAATCAAATCTGGGATAAGTAGCTCCGAATGAGGTATGCCTGATTGCTTTAGGCCATGCTGTTTGTCAGTCTTTTAAAATTCAAGTCATTACCAGATGCTGATCTGCTATAATATTGTGATATTTTATCTGATTACACTTATGTGATTGTGCCATATCTGCTATTTGCCTTCCCATTTTTCCATGTATATTAAATGCAGGTGGTTTTATTATTCAGAGAGCTAGAAAGTGTTGACTGCTCTGAATATAAATGGGGATATTATATCATTACCTTGCTCTGAAAGCAGAGTCGTTCAGTGTGTAAATCATATGCAAGGTACCTAGTGGAGACACAATAAACCATAATGTCTTGAGAGAGAAAGCAATGAGGAAGGGATAAGAAGATAAAAATTTAAGGCATTGTTAAAGAAGGATAATCTTCATAATCCTATTTAGTTCTTTCAAGCCACCATTTGTTGATAATATAACCTTTATATTCAAAACTTCTTTCAAGTTCATTATCAATAATGGAAGTGAACAAAAACACAAAATCAGCAACCAACCAAGCATTTTAGCTGCTTGCAAAAGGATGCAGAAGGGACTCACACATTTCTGCAAAAGCTCTGTGGACCCTTCTTCTCACCACAAGGCTTACTGTCAGTATGGGGCTTCAGAATTCCCTGGAGAAATGTGCAGGAATCACTTACAGCATAGCTGAACAGCAGATAAGTGTAGCAGGGCAAAGGGACTTCATCTGAGATCAATATGCAGATATAATAAAGTTAATCTGGGAACTCCCTCTTGCTTGCAAGCATTTCCTTGGTGATTTCACTATGATAAATTGAGAGCATGATAAATACCACTGTGAGGAGGCTTAGAAATGCTACTAAATCACAGAAAGGCTGAGACTGGGGTCAACTGTGGAGATCACTTAGCCCAGCTTCCTTGCTGAGCTACAGCAGGTTGCTTAAGACAGTGTGCAGCTGAGTTTTGGATACCTCCAGGGATGGGACTCCACAACCTTTCTGGGAAACCTGTTCCTGTGCTCAAAATACACTCAGTAAAAAAGTGTTTTCTTATGTTTAAATGGTCTTTCCTATCTTTCATTTTGTGTTTATCACCTCTTATTCTGTCCCTGGCCACCTCTGAGGAGAGTCTGGCTCCATTTTCTTTAATTCTCCTATGAGGTATTTATACACATCACTAAGTCACCCCCGAGCCTTCTCCTCTCCTGGCCGAACAGTCCCAGCTCTCTCCTCCTGCCCTCACAGGAAAGATGCTTCAGTCTTTGCATCGTCATTGTGGCTCTGCTGTCTACTCATTTGGGTATGCCCATGCCTCTTTTTTACTGGGAAGCCCAGGACTGGGCACAGTAGTCCAGATGTGGTCATGTCTACATGGTATTCCTCTCCTTTGGCTATTTTAGTGTAACCTGTTGTGATCCTGCTGAACCTCCAACAGCCCTGACTTGACAGATGCAGGTAAATGCTCAATAAACAAGTAAAAGCACAAAATAGCTAATGCCTCCCCATCCCTTCCCCTGTCAATTTTGCTTACAACATTCGGGGGGACACAAAGGATGTCAAGTCCCCAAAGAGGTGTCCTGGATTCAGCTGGGATAGAGTTAATTTTCTTCTTAGTAGCTGGTGCAATGCTGTGCTTTGGATTTGGTGTGACAACAATGCTGACAGAACAGGTTTCAGTTGTTGCTGGGTGATGATTATACTAAGCCAAGGGCTTTTCTGTTGCTCAGGCCCTGCCAGCGAGAGGGCTGGAGGGGCACGGGAAACTGGGAGGGGACACAGCCAGGGCAGCTGACCCCAACAGGCCAGAGAATATTCCAGACCATTGAACATCGGGCTGAGTGTGTAACTTGGGGGGAGAAGAGGGAAGGGGGGGACATCTGGCGTTATGGCGTTTATCTTCCCAAATAACCGTTACACGTGACAGAGCCTGGCTTCCCTGGGGATGGCCGAACACCTGCCTGCCCATGGGAAGCAGTGAATGGATTCCTTGCTCTGCTTTGCTTGTGTGCGTGGCTTTTCCTTTGCCTGTCTTTATCTCAGCCCACATGTTTTCTCACTTTTACTCTTCTGTTTCTCTCCACCATCCCACCAGTGAGAGTGAGCGAGTGGCTGCATGGGCCTTGGTTGTGAGCTGGGGTTAAGCCACAACAACAGGCTACAGCACAAAGCGACCCCACTGCACCCCTGTTTACACAAATTATTTCAGACAGCAGGACTAGGAGTCCTGAGGGAGATTACATTGGTCAGGTAGACGACATTCTTCAAGTGAAGCAAGATAACTTTACGTAGACACCAGCAGGAGGTAGAGAGGAGCAGGGTATGCAGAAGACATCTGGGGGAAACCTCTATAATTAAAGCACAGCAGACACCAACTTCTTGAAAAAGAAGAATGCAAGAAGAAAGGGAAATAAAGGAGGGTAAGGGGCAGTCAACACAAAAGCCATGGATGAATTGCTCAGAAACCCAGAAGTTCAAGAAGAAAAACAAGAAAAAAAACCACCTGAACATGGGAGAAAGCCACAATTATTGAAGGTTAGTTTAAGCTTGCAGATGAAAGCACAAGGGTAACAAAACAAAAGCAAAGATTAGTATAAGGTGACAGAATTAAGAGTAAAGGTGGCTTGAAATCTGAACTGAGGAAGAGGTACGTTATTGTCCTTGGGACTACAGCATCCAGTGTCACGATCTCAAGTGTGTCTTTCATACAAGTGCACAGGTAGTCCAACTAATCTGGAGACAAAATTAGCAGAAATGCTCTGTTCTCTTGAAATGCACCTTCAGCAGGCAGAAACAAAGAAAACTCTGAGGAGGAAGAAGATAGACGTAAACCTCAAAGTAGTGGTAAGAGTCAAATAGACAAACCATTGCCTTAAATGCCTCCCTCCTGAATCTTCACTGATGTTATCTGCCCAGATGATTTTCAGCACAGCTAACAGCCTAATGACATTGACTCACAAGTCTGGGCATTAACAGAATTAACTGCCAAGCTTGCTGGAATATGTGTGATTTTATCATGATAATCACAAAATATGTTGTCCATAATGCCTCTGCTCCCAAAGCCATATGACACAGGGAAATTCTTGTTTTCTCTTCAAAAATAAGCTCTTAGTCTTCCCATCTGTGGAGAAAAGACTGAAGGCATCAACTCAAGTTTAAAAGGGCAGGAAACCAATAAAAAGTATTTCATGTTTAGAAAAAGTATTTTTAAATGGTTCAAAGAGTGTCACTTTCAAGAATTTGGAAATCTTGATTCATCATGCTTCATATTGGTTTCATTCCTTTTTCAAATCTCCTGGACAGAAAAGCTAGTAAGTGCCATACTGCTTTTCAAGCATAGAAAGCCATCTTCCTAAATACTATCTCATACATGTAAATCTGATCAATGAAAAAAAAAAAAAAACCCGGAGAAAAAAAGCCAACCCTATGCAGGAAGTTCCATAACTTCAAGAATTAATGGTTAAAAAGCAAGGTTCACAGTATAGAGACTTCCGTGTGCAAAAGACCTGTCAGTAGAGCTGAACTAGGGGATTTCTACAACTTTTTATTTCCTTGAATTAGTGGTTCATCAGAGAAGGGACACTGGTTTTGCTCTGCTTTCAGAAAGCAACGAGTTGCACTGGCACAGAGGTTCATATCTGTCTCCTTGTTTCTAGCACCAGACAGAGGATTTAAAGATCAAATGTGATTCCACATAACTGGTTTTTTTCCTGTTATTCCACTTCTACGATTACCAAATAAAGGGAATATGGAACTAAATGAACTGTATTTGGATGCTGGTACATATTTCAGCATTTTAAAAAAAAATACATCAAAACTCCCTCAAATTTGTTTGGATAAAACCGTTTTACAGAGACTGAATGTCAGTCAGAAGTAAAGAACAGTGGTGTAAAATTTCAGAGGCACACAGATATTCAGGGAAAAGGAACTGTGTCAGGCTTTGTTTTATTTAAAGTCTCTCTTGTATAGTTTTTTAGAGACAATAAATATTATGTTTGTGAAAGCTGCAAATTATACTAAATGTAGAGAAACTGCAAACACCAGTTAAAGCAGAATAAAGTCAAGTTTCTCCAAGAAATTGGAAAGATAGAGTGATAAAAATAAAAGAATGTCGCCATTTTCCCAAGAGACCCAAAGCTCCTTATGTGCCATACTTCTGTGGAGCAGTGTACCCAGGGTCACAGGCTTTCCTGGGCTACAAATGCGCTAACACAAAGAGCTGAGAAGCCACATCAATTGCTCTAGTCAAAGGTGGACTGATATCAGAGTTATTGGTAGGAAGAAGACATTTGACTTCTGTGGTTTTCAGATCCTGCTGTCAACAATTTTTTTCTCTTGGTGTACAATGAGACAGGGAGAGGAAGCTGGATGTTTCTCAAATGTTCATAATGAGCACAGAAGACTTTGTTGGTTCTTATTCACATTAATATGTAATCATTTGCTTTCCCCTAGCACCAATGTGCTTCTCAAGCGTGGGGATGAATAAAAAGCCACGTGATTATACAGTCCAGCCAGAAGTCATTGGAGAAGGAAAAGAAAGAAAAAGGAAAAGAAAGAAAAAGGAAGAGAAAGAAAAAGTAAAAAAATCACCCTTGCCAGGGTACAGGGGCAGGGGGCTGCTGGGGATGGGAGCATTGAGGGGGCACCCGGGAGTGGCAAGGGAGGACTGTCCCACTGCTCCACCAGGGAGCAGGGCAGCTTGGGGGCAGCTGGGGCAGTCCCCACCCTGGGCAGATGGCACCATCCTGGAGATAGGGATGTGGGGAGCTGGGCTGGGAGATAGGCCTGTGGGTAGGGGTCAGAATCAGGGATGGTGAGGGGACCCAGGGTCAGACACAGCCCCAGGGCTGGAGCTTGATATCAATTCCTTGGAGAAAATTATATCAGAATCAAAACAGCTCGCACAGTTTTTGTCTTTCTCCTGCATTTGTTTATATGCTAATTCCTGTAATACTTCTGCTAAAAATACAACTTCGTTTTGATTGTTAATGCTTAAGGAGCATCACTAGAAATAAAGCTTGCAAAGGTGTTCATTGCATCCTGCAATGGTCCAATGAAGCCCCTCAGGCACAGCATCACAAGGTGCGGATGGGCTCCCAGTCAAGGTACACACAAGTTTTCCAGCTACACACCAAGAATTGCCTAAATCCTGTGTTCCACTGCCCTCGCCAGGAATGATTCAGACCTGCCCAACGTGCAGCCTGCACTTGCAGCCACCTTGCACCACCACCGGCCACCTGCTGCTGCCGGCGATGAAAGCTGCCCGTTCCTGCCGCAGGGCTGCATGGCCAGCAAGGTTGTAACACCTCCGTATGCAGTTCCGCATCTGTGGCTCCCGCCCTCCTGCCTGCTTTTCTCCTCATTTTTCTCTTCCCATTTTTACTTCCATTTCCACTGCTGCCATTTTTTGGTGCATGAGAAAGCCTGGGCAGTTCCTTCAGGAGACACGTTCTGACTGCTATGCGAATTTCACCAATACTTCACCTGGTTAATGCATGACCAGGAGTATCATTTTCCAAAGACTTCAATGACCTCAGAGTTTTCAGAAAAGTGACTTTGTGGCTTTTATCACTCAGGTCACCCTAGCAAAGAATTATTTCAGGAACTTTACTCATACTTTAGCAACTTGGTATGTTACAGAAGTTGTAAGTGCAAGAAATGGACTAACAATTCCTCCATTAAAAGTTGTCACCAGGCAAGACAGATGCACATGCATGCTCCATGAAGTACACATGTATTAATAGAGCTTTGCAGATGTTAAGACACAGTGTCATGGCCTTTTGTTCCAGAGGAAATGTCAGTTTAAGGATTTTTTGCCACAGATGTTGCGTCTTATTCTTCCCCCTGTGCTGCCCCTCAGCTACACTGACACAACTGTTCAGTAAGGCTGTACAGAAAGCAGCACCTGGGTTAAAAGCAACTCTGTCAAAAAATAAAATCTTGCACATCTCAAAACCCCCTTAGCTCACTGACCAATTTAACATGCCTGCTCCAACAGGCTGAGCCTGGCTTTTCAGCTAGGAGGTGCTTCAGAGCAGCAGAAGGCCTCAGCCACTGCTGCGCCCAGGGAGAGGCTACCTGGAGCTCTGCTGCAGGATTATGCTAACCTAGGTTTCCACTCCAGGGGTGAAATTCATCTTCACAGAAAGGCTTCAGCACTGTTTTAGTCTTTCATTAGCTCTGAAAAAGTTAGGCATGAGTTTGTGTGACATTAAATTATTTTGTTACTGAAGAAATACATTCTGCTTTGCCCATGTTCTCCCATCAAGGATACATAAACAAACCTTGTTTCTGCTCTTACTTAGGTTTTTTTCCACTTATAAATGGAGAAATTAAAATGTCCACTAAGTGCCTTGTAATGCCTTGTCTCTTCTTCCCTCTCACCCCTCTACTACAACTATAGAGAGACTCGTATTAAGCAGCTAGGAAAACCCAAAATTTGGCATGGATTCTACAATGCCCACTGACTCCCTGACCAAAAGGCAAGGTTTCAGAAAAGAATCGTATTTCCTAAAAAGCCTTTAGTTCAGGCACACTCACTGAATGAGTCCTTCATGTACACTAGTAGTGTTCTTTCATGGAATGAAAACATTTAGTTGAGGAAAACACTGACAGCCGCTGACTTCATCAATACTTGCCATGATTTATCTCTGTTTTTTTCTTACAAAAATGTCTGTGCAGAGACTTCATCTACTCAGTCTCCCATATTGTTTTCCATTTATTCCTTTCCCAAGGATGGCCTTTGTTGCTTCCCCCTGCTGGTAAAAAAAGAAAGAGAGGCTTCTTATTTATGTACATACATACATGCATCTTGTGCATATACGCACACACAAGAAATAGTAGCAGGGTGCTTTTACTTCTCTTTATTCACATGGAAACAGCCTGTTACACATGGTAAAACCTTCACAAGCCAACAGTTTTACTGCATTTCTGAGTCAGAAAAACTTGCAGCCCTGCAATTAACAGCAGGCCTAAAACTTGACAATAGAAATCATCCCTCAATTAAATTTTTTAGTATGACTAGCATACAAATTTAGGCAGTCTATTAGACTGTTGAGAGAGCTGCTCCTCATTCTTTGCAGATGGTGCCTGCAAATAATATCCAGATATGACAGCAGTGCACTCATTAGCAGTGTTAGCAAAATAAATATTTCCAATAACAAAAATACATCAACTGAAAAGGAAATATTGAATCAGAGCATCATACGATATAAACAGGCACAACTCTGCAGACAATTATTTTATTTTATTTAATAACCTATAAATGCATGTTATACATACAGGATGGAAAATGATAGGCTAGTCATTTGGAAATATTTGGTCTCATGCAATAAAAGGACATGCCACGGTGGGGTGACATAATTAACTGATGTGGAGCATGCAGTTCTTCAAAAAGAAGAGTGCTGAGCTGCTGTAAGCACTCTCCCTCACTCTTCCATTCTTTACTAGTAGCAGTGTAGACCCTTCAATAATGAAGAGATTTTTAATGTTATTCATTACCTATGCACTTCCTGACCAGGTTTTCTCTTAGCTTGGAACTTTGCACCATCTGGGTACTGAAACATGTTTTGAACACTGTCAAGGCAGGTATCTACAGCAGAAAAATTTTCTATACTCGATTTTCAGAAAAGCTCCATTGCCCTATGAACTTATGAAAGTAATTTTTCCAAAGGTAAATGCATATTGGATTTCACCAGTTTTGTTTTAAGGACAATGTTATATCAAAACACCAAGAAACTGGATTACGGACTCAATTGGATTTAATAATTTAGGTCACAAAACCAACCAATTCTCTGTATAAAAAAACTATCCTCCCTCTTTCTTTTTGTAATATATTTAAAGCAACAGTTCAACACTTTTGTCTCCATAGACCTTTCTCAACTAGAACCCACTCTACCTGCTGCCAGTAAAACAGTTGTTGGCTGTGAACAACACAAATCCTTTCTGTTCTCAGTAACTGAGGGAATGGTTTGACTATTAAAACTAGGCTGTGCTTCACAAGCAGAGAAAGAAGAGAAAAAGGGTATGAAATGGACAGGGTCAGGGAAAGTGTCTGACAGGTAAGGTTGTTATTTGTACTTGTTTTCCTCCATATAAGCCTCAGGATTACCCAAAGTACTGGCTGTACTTTTAAACACAAAAGAGACATCTCTACTTTTCTGGGAAGGCATATAGGGTGGTCCAAGAGAGCAAAACACTGCTAGCAGAAACCTTCACAGGGAGAGTGAGCCACTACCTAAAAAAAGCAAGGAGGCATGATAAATGGGTGCAGGAAAAGTAAAAAAAGGAAAGCAAATGTGAACACAAGTGCAGAGACAACCATCCTGTGAAGGCACACAAGTTCTATCTTTATGAAAACCTCATTAGTATTCACTGTAACTGCACAACAGCTCTATCCTTGGAGGCAAGTCTGCAGGACCAAAATTAATGTGCTGAACCAGGAAGTTTTAAAGATTAACAGTATGTCCATAAGAGAGTGCCAGTTTTATCCCATAGGTATGAAAAAAGTACCTCTACCACCACCAAAAAATAGACTGAGAGCAGAGCAAGACATCACACAAGGAGCAGTGAGGAGGATACCTGATGCCCATTTTGTTGGGAAAGTAATCAGATTGGAACCTTAAGCCTAACTCAGAGCAGCAGCTAAAAAAGTTAGTGAGTGTAACACTCACCATGACAATGCCTGAGTAGCTTTGTGGACTGAACTTCAAATCTCTACACCTCTGCTGCCCACCTCAGTGAAGAGCATGATTGCCCTGTTCCACAGGGCAGTTTGATAACATTCTCATTCATTCTAAATGAAGAGGCTGAAATTAGGTAGAGTGATTTTTCCACCATGAGCACCCACCCAAAAGTTAAGATCAAAGAGGTGCTAAAAAATAATGGGGATCCCACATCCAGGACAGCTGTAATTCAGAATGTGAGACACTGCTGCAGGAGGAGGTGCATCAGTAGTAAAATCAAGAAATTATCAAGGAGTGGAGAAAGATGTACTCTTTAGCTGGCATGAGTGTTAAATAATAATAAATAATAAAACAATCCTTCTAGTCCTGATGTCCCTCCCAGAGGGATGGGTATTGTCGTGAGGAAGGGGCTGGCAGGATCCCCATGTGCTTGGGCAGAAGCACCGTGAGCCACATCCCAGGCAGCAATGCTGGTGGGGCCAGGTGCAGCTCTGGGGAGAAGGTCCTGGCTCCTGGTGGGCAGCCAGCTGAGCAGGGCCAGAGAGTCTGGAGGTAAGGAAAAGCTTCCCTGCCTCCCCCTGCTGAGGACAGCTGACCAGTGCGGCCAGGATTCAGGGACATGGTGCCACCTCCCTCCTTGGAGGGCTTCCAGTCCCCACAGGGTAATGCCCAGAGCCCCGGTCTGACCCCGGAGTGGAGACTGCCTGAGGTCCCTGCTGGCCTGAATGATGATCCAACGTTCTCAATTCAAGGAGGACACCTGAATGCTGGAGAGGATTCCTGGAAGACCTAATTAAGGATGAATTGGGTAACTGGAAAAGCTGCAGTGCAGAGCAAGATTTTAAGGATCTCAATCTTTACCTCATTAGCAGCAGGTTAGTGCATGCATTGATCACTGTCCCTAAGTACCACTTAGGAAGCACAGACCTGGTAACAGAGGGCTTTTCAGCCTGCCAGAAGGTATAACAGGATCCAGCGACTGAGACAAAGAAAGTCTCGGAAAGAAAAAACATGGCAATTTTAAAAATGAACATAATTAAGTATTTAATTTGTGGAAATCTTCTAGTCTCAGCACAATGTAAGTAGGCTCAATTATAGCTGGCACTTGGCCCTTCTATTCTGGGAAACCTGAGTACTGAATAACATTTCTTTTTCAAAAAGGATCAACATAGGAGAGAGTTTTTTCTAACCAAACAAATGAAAGACACATATCAGCCACTGACTGAGAAGGTGTAAAGATAAAGTGTAGGAAGAGAGCCTGTGGAGGGAAAGAAACCTGAGCCCAAAGGAAACAAAGGTATGGAGTTGCACAGGTGACAACTATAAACTGACATTACAGGGAAGACAAAAAGAAGAGAGATTTGAACTAACTCAATTCATTCTGGCTTTCTTGTGATAGCTCTACAGGGTTAACAAGAACATATTTTGTCAGCAAATCAGGCCTGAGGTCTCTGACTTTGCAGCACATAACAAGGAGGAGATTTATGTGGGGCAGGAATCACCTTTCTGTGTTGAGAAGGTGTTATGCCACTTGTATTGCCTCTGGCCAGTACCATTAGGGGAGTACGATTTACGGTTGTTGTCAGGCTGTAAGAGCAGCATACCCGACTCTGGATGCACATGCAGAGCAGTCCTTCATCGTGTCCCAGACCTTAACCAATGTTGCACAGTGTGGAACTGTGCTTTGCAGTTCCATTACAACTGGATGAAAAGGTGAATCAGAAAGTTAGATAAATGAGACAGATAACAGCATGCACATGATTAATATTTATCTCTAAGTAGTACAAACGTAACAGAAGAGAGCAATAGTTAGCTGAAAATGCACTAGTAACACATGTAAGTGTAAAGCACAGGCGTTTGGGAGAAATGGCATAATTAACAAGGAATTTCAATACTTCCTGCAGGTCTGGTGCTGAGCTAGACTTAGAAGCCACAGTCAGCACCTGCTCTAATACCGTAGCAGCATTAAAAATATATTAAAAATAGCAAGTTTTCAGTGTGGTCAGGAGCGTACTTCCAGATCAAATCAGATTCTTTTAAAAGACATAGAAAATAATTAGCAAATTTTTCTCCTTGTGTTATAGTCTTGTGTTGGATGTTGCTTTAGTTACATTAGGGGGTGTTAGTAATGTGAGTGGAGAAGAGCTCTGACTAAGGAAACTGTAGAGCTGATAAAAAAAAAATTAATTCCTAGTAGGCATGGTTGCTGGTGTGAAAAAGTTTGAGGATGCCTTCTGGGCATTGAAAATGCCTTTCATTAACACTTAAGCAGTCAAGTGGCAAGATTCATTATATCTAAAAAGCCCAGTACATTTAATTCCCTCCTTTTCATTAGTGTTTCCTGTTTACTAAGTGCTGCATGGATACCTAGCGGGCCAGAGGCTGAGCTGTTGCAGATACCATACAGTACCATGTCAGTCACATACCGTGCTGTGCAGTCAGGGTGAGGTTCCTAACAGAGCACCGTGCGCCAAGAAGCCTGCTGTTTGAGCAACTCTTGAACTGCCACCATCTCCTCTACAGGCATTTCCTCCCAGCTGTCCCAATCATCTTCAATGGAAAATGGTGTTTTGACCAGCTAGGCTCTTCAGACCCAAAATACTGAAAGGAATCCATTCAAAGAAATGAGCAGAGCATCGGTACAATGAATGCAGTGACTTCTTCAGTGTAAATTATACGTGCAAGTTACAGTAGCCCCATAAATTTCACTCTGGCAGCATCATTCCAAGGCTACTCTATCATCCTGCTGTTGGAGTATGTGATCAGAAGGTCAGAAAAGCTGATTTTTAGTTTTTTCTGTTTATTTTCTTCTTTTCTAGTCTCTGTACCAATGACTCCATGTAAGGTTAGTAAAACGATACACCAAGCTAGAATTAGAAAATACTCCAAATAGCGCACACTTAAAGTACCAAACAATTTGTTTCCTAAGTGGGTAAAGTTCTGACAGCAAAGAATTCTTGCGAGAGCATGGTCTGTATTTATCCTGTTCTTGAATGATGAGTGCTTAGCAGAAGCCTGCTAAGATCAAGAACTTTATCCATTATTCAATACCAACAATCCTGCTTTTTGTAAAAGTACGAAACCTTGCCTATCAGCAGCGTTTCCTTTCTGCAAAGATGCTTTCTTTATAACTGGTGCTGCAGGGGTTTTTTTCTGCAAGTCAGTGAACAGCCCAAGTTTTGTTTAATTGCTGCATTTTTATTTTTATTCATTCTATGCATTTAAAAGGCTGCTGTGGCTGGAACGGAAAGGAGGTTGTTACACTGTCAAATATTTCTCCTGTAGGCTGACAAAAAGAAGCTGTTTCTTAACCTGATGGCAATGAAAGACAGCAAATGAATCATTGCTTGAGGAAACCAATTTATTTAGTCACTGTGTGTCACTTATTTATTACTTACCAGCACATGCTGTTCGTTCAATTAAATATAAAAACCTGAAGTTCTCTTCCAGCCCTCCACCACCACAATTTTTAAAAACATACAACAAACAAGAAAAATTACATAAATCTGCAGTGCTAAAGCAGAATCCTTTGGGTTTATTGTGCTTCTCTTGTTTTAATTAAGCCTTGTTTATTAAACTTCTGCAGATAAGGTATGGGGATTATTAATCTTACTCATTAGCAAAAGATAAAAGTTACCAGGGAGAGAGGACATTATAAAAGCAGAGTTTAAAGTTCCCCACTGAGATACACATTAAAAAAAATGAAATGAAGTAGTGAGACCAAGTGTTGATTACAGTATTTTATCAATAAAAATACAAGGAGCTGCAAACAGCAAACATTTTTCTCCCTTTTACATTCAGAGGAATAAGGAATGAAAACTCCTACATGTACATCATTTATAACACTAGCAGTACATGTACACAGCATCTCACAATATAATCAGATGTACAAAGAACTCACACACATTCCAGTACTGTCTTTCTTACTGCATCCACGTCCTTTTTTTCAAGACATGTTATGCGCTGGTAACAGAATTCTTGTTCCTGAGACAATTCACTCTTCTTTGCTTAACAGTGCAATTAATATGGAAAGCCTTCCTTATAAACATAAAACATAAAATAACACAAACATAAAATCTACTGGTCCATAGATAATTTGGCATTTGGAGATTTTCTTAATATGTATAATTGCTAAAGTAACAACAAGTTACAGTTACTTTACCCAAGACCCTTTTCCAATGTTAAATGGATAGTCTGAATTGCAATTCTAACCAGAATTCAACGCTAATGTATCAACCGTGTCAAAACACCCCCCACTGATTCCTGACTTTGTAGTTTTCAACGATAAGCGTATATTACACCCCAACAGGTTTATGAGCTGCCATTCTCTGCTGACCACAGCTCTCACTTCAGTCAAGCTCACTCCCTTTGGCCTGTTGATATTTAGTGAACAATACTGGCAACATTCCTTCTTCTGCAGCAAGTGGAGGTAAAATCTGGGGCCCTGTAGCTCCCTGCTCTCTCCCTCCGTTGCTTATGGCTTGGCTTCCCGATACAAATTTCAGTGTTAATTTAGGGCTGTGGCAGTAAAGCGACACGCTTTCAAAGGTCCACTAAAAAGCAATTGAGTCATTCCTAGGTTTGACATGTCATACTTTTTGCAAGACAATAAAAATCTTTAGTAAAATTAATTTCTCCATTCTCACACAATCAATGTTTTCATTAAAACATCCCAATGGAGCAAAAGTGCAAGGAAGAGGATTCACCAGACTGGAATGACCCTAGCCTGCAAAGAGACACAGATGCCTACAGAGACTCATTATTCTTGCTTCAGGACCAAGACTGACCCACTGGAGATTTAGCAAAACCATGATCTACCAATTCCTCTATCAGTTTATTTCAGCAAAGGAGTAATTTACTGATGATAAACATCATCATGCCAAAGACATAAACATACTCTTAAAATGACAAAAGCAGAGAAACTGGTCTCTCCTGCAAAGCAGATACAACTATTGTCCTTTTGAAAAGAATATGCAGATTAGCTAATGAAAAAACTGATGAAGCTCTAGTGTTATGCGACCTAACACCAGTATTTGGCAAGAGACATATCTGAAGGGCTTAAATTCTGCCTAAATCCTGATATCGAACTCTCTCTACCATTGGATTCCAGCTCTTGAGAGGTGCCCACACAGTATGGAAGAGTAGGCTCAGGAATTTAAAGGGAACTTCCAACTGTCTAAATAGGGCCCAACTATGGTAGATGCTACCTGTTTTGCATTCCTGGGAATAATACTAATAGCTCTATGGCATTTTAGTACAAAGACCAATTCCATAAGAAACCTATTTCTTTAAACCACCCTTTTTTACATAGTTAAACAAGAAGGCAATCCATTAATAGAGTGGCTTAGATCCACTGAGTATGTAAAAGGCTTAGCAAAAAGCTAAGATGGAAAAGACGAAGATGGAAAAGACGAAGATGGAAAAGACGAAGATGGAAAAGACGAAGATGGAAAAGACGAAGATGGAAAAGACCAAGATGGAAAAGACCAAGATGGAAAAGACCAAGATGGAAAAGACCAAGATGGAAAAGACCAAGATGGAAAAGACCAAGATGGAAAAGACCAAGATGGAAAAGACCAAGATGGAAAAGACCAAGATGGAAAAGACCAAGATGGAAAAGACCAAGATGGAAAAGACCAAGATGGAAAAGACCAAGATGGAAAAGACCAAGATGGAAAAGACCAAGATGGAAAAGACCAAGATGGAAAAGACCAAGATGGAAAAGACCAAGATGGAAAAGACCAAGATGGAAAAGACCAAGATGGAAAAGACCAAGATGGAAAAGACCAAGATGGAAAAGACATTGCCTGCCTTTACAATGGCAGGAGGTCCCTTCAGTTAATTTTCCAGTACTGCATCCACTGAAGTTTCAGCGTGCCTCTACGTTGATGCCCTGATGAGGCCTGATAAGCAAGCTGGAAAAGATATCAAACAATTAATCTTAATTTTTCTTGGAATACAGAGCAGACAGCTTCATAAAAAGATAATCTATGGACTGCCTTTATTTATAACAAAGCAATCCTACAGCCAAATGACCTGTACAGCCAAAGTAACAGGACACTGCAGCAGGAGCACTAGGATGTGCAGTGCATAGAAACTCCCCTTTAGGGAGAAAATGCTACAGCTGCTAAATCTTGATGAAGAACAACCTACCTGTCCCCAGGTGCAGCAAACTGGGTTATGTATCATCGGCCTGAAGTGTCACATTAGAACTGAATTAACCAGGGTCCTGGTCTCAGCCTTCCCACTCATCTCAAGACAACGAGAGCACTGCTTCATCCTTACACTTCAACATTTCATCTAAGTATACATATAACAAAATTTCCTTGCTCCTACCTTGTATTTGTCTAAATTGCAAGTCATTCCCCTTTACTATTCTGTTCCCATCACCTTTTCTTGTAGGGAAAAGTAATGCTTACAACTTGTTCATACAGCTTGTGTTCTTAGTATACAAGGGTTTGAAGCAGACGTTGGTAGAGCAAGACAGCCCCCTAGTGTGGATGCAATTCAAAAGTTTAATTTCCATACAATTATGGAAATTTACTTTAACCAGACTACACATGGTAACAATTACAGTCAGCTTGCTTAAAAAAACATACCAATAATCAGATGTAGATTGGCAACTTTAACAGCTAGTTTACATTTGGATCAGTTCAGCTACCATTTTTGAGTGAAGATCTACATCACTTCAACTACATGGAATAAAATTGCGGACCTTCATTCTGCTGCCTCGTATCTCAAGGACAGGAATAACCTGGGATATCACTTGTGCAAGATAATCCAGCACCATTTTCAGCAGCTGGATTTTCACTGCTCATTCTATTGGGCCAACGCAGCAAATTCAATGAGGATGCTGATCCAGGTTAGAAGGAACAAATGGAGAGGACTCTCTGCTCCCATGAGCTTCCTGACATGGTTCTCTACATACCCACATAAACACTAGCTGCACAAGAGTGGTACAGGAAGGAAGAGACAAGGAGGCAGCCTGGGAACAAATAACCTAACTGGTCCGTCACCAGTATTCATGTTCAGCTTGAATGCCTTTGCCAGTACTGTATTTCTCCCTGTCTTTACAGGCAAGTTTCAACATGTTTAGACTAAACAAGCTTTTGTAGTCATGTCTCTTGTCATGCATTCCTCTCTCTGGTGACCTTAGAAGATTTTGTCTCATTTGTTCTGCTCTCAATAGATACATCTTTGATACAGACACACAGTATTGCAGGGAAGTAAAGCTGAGGTTTTGTAAGTAAAGTCAGATTGACTGGAGTCTGAAAATGGAAGATGGGATGCAAGATCATAGATTTGACAATTCACAGTGTAAGACACTCATCTAAAACAACTTTGCAGAACCATTAGATACAAAAGATGAAAATTCAGGTTTGGGTCCGACAATAACCAAGACAGATCCCATGGAAAAAGATTACATTTTCCCCACATGCTTAAGAAAGGGATGGTGTACTGAATTTTGTTATTGTTGTTGCTGTTGTAATGGAGGTGATTACTTGTGCTCTACAATGTAACTACTATGCACTATTTACATTCACGCTTTTGGGGCCTGACTAATGAGTCAGTTTCATTAACTGGTATGTGGCTAAACCTTCTTACAAGCTTCAGGTTCTTCTTCAGCTTTTATGTATTCTGTTTACAGATTTTAATATTAATGCCAAGAAAGGCCCACGACACATGAGACTTGACAAAAAAAAATCCAGTATTTTAACATTTGAATTTGGCCATAAATAAGGTGAAGAAGCGTTTTTTTCTCTATATATATTGCAGAGTGACTTAGCAATAAACATGAAGCTTTACAGTACTTGGACTAAATTGCAGGACTTCATGACCTGTTTTTAACTTGGTGTCTATGCTCCTAAATTTCCTTAAGTTTCCTGCATCAATTAACCACCTCATCTCCCTTCCTGACTAAAAGGCCTATTTAACAATTAATCTTCAATTATATTCTGTGAAAAGGGCATGTTTACCAGCATCAATGATCTCATAAAGCTAAATCAGAGCTTATAATTTTGAGATGGGCATTGTAAAATGCCATATAACAACTTACTACGCATTCATGTGTACAAAACATTTTCACTTGCTTTTTTTTAGAAAACCCTTGATGTGCTTTATCCACAGATGAAAAAAAAAAAGTAGTTGTAACAACTAACTGCTTTTGTAGACTAATATTTAAAAAAAATAATAGTAATAAGCAAGAAACCATTTATGATCCTTAAAGTTCTGACCATGTAAGGAATCTGACCGTGTAAGGTGAAGAGACATTTTGTCCCACTACAGCGTTCACCCATGGTGGCTGCTGTTTGCAAAGCCATGCTCCCTCAAATACACACAACTGCAGGAACATGCTATCCAGCTGCCTTGCTTGGTGAGATCCAAAATGCAGTGCCACACTGCTCAAGTTTAATGTGGCATTTCAACAGCATCCGGTTAGAACAGCAGCATTATAAATCATCTACGCAGATGATTTGATTCCCTACATGCTATGTTTGTATCTTACTTGGAAATGACCTGAAGTCTGTGGTCAAAACTTTCATTCACTGCAAGTGATAATTACAATAATTTTAAACAGCAAAGCATATGTTTTATAACATAGCTTAAAAAAGAAGTGACTCAAGGCACTAACGTTTGAGATACTCAGGCAAAACGTTTTTGAGAGCAAATACTGTAATGGAAAAACGTTACAAACAGAACTAATTCTTTTCTAAGGAAATGCCTGTGATTCGCCTCTCAAAAGTGGCATCGTGAAGTCTAATTATTATTCTCTATGAAATCACCATAAAAATAACATCAAAGCCTCTAAACAGAAATAATAGATAGTTTGGGCTCTCTGGGGAGTCACGCCTTTTTACTTACCTAATGCAAACACAATCATCTCTCCTCCTCAAAAAAGCACTGTGCTTTATCTATGACAGCCAAAATTCATTAGAAAATGTTCCTGCTGCAGTCCGGAATATAATCACAATCTTTTTCCTCATGCTGACCAACACTCTGTGTATAATATTTCCTCCCAACGAAGTGGTTGATCAAAACCCAGTAAAATTATTTTGTTTCATAAATAATTCATGACTGCATTTTACACACAAATTGCCTCTTCCTCCATGTGAAATATTAAATTTATTTTGCAAGAAAAAAATCAAAGGAATATTTAAAAGTGAACAACAAAAGAGTTGTATAATAAACACTTCAAATACACTCAATTTTTTAAACTGTGCAGTGATATAAATCAATGCAGGAACCCAGACAATTTAGCTGATTTGCTTTAACCTAAGCAGCAATAGTACAATATCCTAAAAATGAAATAGCACTTGTGTAATCAAAGTCTCTCCTATGCTATATATATATAAAAAATATTTTTGTAAACAGCTTTTTTTCTTCTCCTCTTTTAATCTCAAATTTAATTAGGCTGCAATTACAAATCTTTAGTCCTATGCATAGTAAATCTGTTGCATCTTTGTCACACTACATATTAAAGTTAGCATATGCAACTTCTTGATACAGACCATGAAATAATAACCTTTGACAGTTCAACACACTACAAAATGAACTTTTAAAGGTGACCTGGAAAGCCAATAGGAAAATTAAGCTCAGTGTAGAAACCAATGCCGTAAACCTCCAGCAAGGAGTCAGTAGAAAAGAATTACATTCTAGTTTATCCTGACGTCTAGCAGGATTTCCTTGTTGTCAAACAAGCCCAAATGTATCACTCTGCAACATCGCTGAGTAAACTTTGTACATTTGACTGTATCAGTTCTTCTGGTGGCACAGGAAACGTATTTCTGAATTAAATCTGATTTACGTTCAGTGTTCCTAAGACATCTTAAGTTATTTCCTATATCAAGGCATGGCTTCTGCATGAATTAACCTTTCACTGTTCAGTAGTTGGCATAAATATATGGGATCCACGCAGGAGTATGCAGCCAGCAAGGAATCACCACTGTGGGTGATAAAACCTCAGGTGTTGAGAGTTCCAGTAAAAAAGGAAAGATACAGGCCTATAAACATTTCTCTTAACAGTCAATTGTTACTGTATTGTACATTTTTCTTCAATGTAAAGGACTGATTTTTGTTTATTCATATTGCTTGGGATTTTACAAGCCTCATTAACAATATGGCAATTGTAGAACTTGCAAATGAACCTTGATATGAAAGAGAGGCAAACAATAACGAACAAGTTTTCCTACTAGTTGACATACACACGGTTGCACAGTAGGACTAGGAAGTAAATGCCCTTTGCAGGTGAGCTTTTTCATTTCCACAACAGGCAAAGTTGAGGTATTCAGTGCCTTAAGGATCTAAGTATAGCAGCAGCAAAACTTGTTTTTGCAGTCTAACGTAATTCCACTAGCGTATAACTACAAATAACAAGACAGCACATCTAGGTTTTGCCAGCAGTCTTTGTCTCATTACCTGCTTCTATTTCTCTGTACTCAAATCACCAGTTTACCAAACAGCTAAATGAAATTAATGAAGATAACACACATATTCTGAGACAGTTACCTTTTGATTGGATATATACACACTAACTTAGATCCTCCATTTGCTAAAAAATAATACAAAAATGTTGTTGCCATGGATAACTGATTAACAGTCAGGTGAAATTTACTCGGGTCACTGCCATCATTTAGTGAACGCACACCGTAATTTTCTCACCTGTACTTACGGAAGGTTTTAGTTTATAATCAAATTCATAATGCACTATTTTGCAATCATTTTACTCACAATCCTCTTTAATCTAGAAGAAATCAATCATACCTCAAGAACTATGTAAGAAGCTTGCCACTAAAGATGATACACTTGACTATCAATAAAAGAAAAAAGGGTAGAAAAGGGGTTAACAGGAAAGGGGGATAAAAGAAAGGGAAAAAAGGGAACAAGAAAAAGAAAATTATAAATCTCAGGGCTGTTTTTTTACATCACCAGCTTTCATCAGAGCCTTAATAGCTCTGGCCCTCATCTCAAGCTCCAGAAGCTCCAGCTGCTGTGCTGATGGCTGAACATCTTCTGATGAAGGAACAGCTAAGGTTGTTGCTTTAGGCTCCTTTGGGCTGGACTCTGCCAACCCCAGTATCTCATTCACACTTTTCTCAATGTCCTTCTGAAGGTCATCTATCTGACTGGCTCCACTTTTGACAGCGTTTTCTTGCACATCTGGGCCATCTTCTTCATTGCATGGGCCTTCTATGTCACTATCATATGCATCTGCATTTATGCTCAGGACATCACTGTCTTCTCCCTTGCCTGTAACACAAATGTAACAATCATATAGTTGCCTAACAGTACCATTTTTTCTTTCAACTTGCAAAATTACTTCTGTTTAAAGTGCTTCTGTGCAGATTAAGAGAGTGGCAAAAAGATCTAAGAATTTAAGACAATTAATTCCTCTTCTTTTTCTCCTCCAGCTTTTAAGGCTGATCTAATTTAGACAAGTATTAATGCATTTTTATGCCAATTTAGAAGAACATGCAGAATAGCAAAGCAGCAGCACCAGGAAAATGTATCCCATACTATGAAGTTACATGATCTGTTTTCCTAATTAAAATGTCATATGGTTTTATATCACAAGGAAGCCTCTCTGCAGTGATCAATTACTGTTTTTTATCTTTAAAGTAAACTTTTAAAACTCAGTTTTAAAAATGACACCTCAAAACTATTTTATGTATTTTAAAAGGAATGGGACACTATAGTCAGGTACAGTACTAAAAATTAATAGAAGCGCCACTTACAGTGCAACTATTGAGAATTATTCAGAAGCATTTCAGATGTATTTAACTCAGTAAAAACATGGGGAAAATTAATACATTGGTTTTTAATGCTAGCTGAAAGTTGGAATTTATTTTAAAAAAATTAGAAGAGCCAGGACAATAAAATAAAAGCAAAACTCCAACAGAACTTGAGTAACTGCTCTCACAATTTGGTTACAGACTGTTGCTTTTTATACATTGGCCTTAGAAATTATTAGTCCTTCATCAACCGTGGTATCTGCGTAAACTTACAGTAGGAGTGGTTCCTGCTTAAAATGCATAATTTATAGCCAGATGATCGTAATTACTGATTCTAAAGGTTTTATAATTACTTTTGGTAGTACCGCTATCCAAAGGTATGGCTGTGTTCCCTCTTAATAATGAAGGGTTAGAGCTAAAGATCTGTGGTTTTTAAAAACATACAATTTCTTACCATGATGATTCAAATAAGGCTTACATTCCTATGCAAGCTCCTTTAGTCTATAATGATTCTCTATATACCAAAAATATACTTTTTAATATTCAGACAGTATTGCAAGGCTGTTTAAATTTTTTTTCTAATTATCTTTTAAAAATATGGGAAAGCATGAAGACAAAGGAGCCAAACTCTTTTCAGTACTGCTCACTGACAGGACTAGTGGCAATGGGCAAAAACTGAAACACAGGAAATTCCATGTAAACTCAAGTAAAACCTTTTTACTGTGGGGGTGGGCCAAACACTGGAGCAGGTTTCCCAGAGAGGCCACAGAGTGCCAACCTCGCACATATTTAGAACTCGACAGCATGTGGTACTGAGCCACCTGCTCTAGCTGACCGGCTTGAGCACAGGCATTGGGTTCGATGTCCTTCTAACATAGACTCACCGAACTGTTATTGCCAGTTTCACCCATCCATATCTCACATGACCAGGGCTAGACATACTGATGTGCAAGGATTGCCCATCAACAACAAAATCACTGGAAACCCAAGGAAGTACTTCCACTGTGAATTGCTCTTTTTTTTACTATCAGGCAATCAGAACCTTACTGATGTTCAAAATATATTAAAAAAAACCCACTGATAATGCAGTCTAACACATCAAGGACCTATGACTTTAAGACCTTTAACCAATTACCTTCCAATCACTGTATTTTTTGCTTGAGATGCTCACATGTAATGTCTTACTGTTGGAAAACCTTGGATATTTCTTTTAATAATTCTTCTCAGTAAGAATTTTCCTTTGAGATGGGTTTTGTATCCAATACAAACAATTCTCTCCCCTTTCACAAAGGGTAAAACATCTTTGAAATGACATTTTTTAGAAATCAGAAATCTCTGGTTTATGCTATTAATGTTTCAATTTCTTTTATTATACAGGAAATATTTAAAAATTCAACAAAAAGAATGTGACTTTTCTTGAAAACACAAGTGAAAAGTGAAAAAACTCTCCATCCACAGAGTGATTTTGCAGGACAAGAGTTCAAGTACTGTGAGCCTGATGAATAGAGACAGTTAGAACTTGTAGGGCACAAGCCCTGGGAACAAAGGAGCAAGCTAACTGCAGACTCTTGAGCCGTTGCAGTTGAGATGGCAACCAGATGGACAAAGAGGAACAAGTAGCCAGATAAGGGAACGGATAGTGCCGATAAGGAATTAAGAAAGTCATGTAGGAAGAAACCCCCTAATCTTAGAATAGAAATTGTTGCTATGACAAGGTAAACTAATCAGTTCCTATTGCTTTAACGGTGTGCCTTAAATGTCAACCAATCAGTGTTTTTTACGCTTAAGATTTAACCAATCAGTGTGTAATATGTAGAAGATAGAAATGTATATAATTGTAAGAAAATCACTAATAAACGGACAACTTGCTTGCATCAAGCTGCGTCCCGTCTCTTCATTTGCCGCATGATTTGTATTTCCTTCTTGAGTTTTTGCGCAAACCCATCATGCTAGGTGAATATTCTGTACAAAGATTAGTAAAGCAATCACTTTTCCTCTTAAATGAAAAACAAACACAGCTTCGGAAAAATACTAATTTTTTTTTACATATTTTAAAACACTTTTTGGAACATGTATGCATTTGGTTTTGATTCATGAGCAGCGCAGAAAAACTTGGGAAATATCCGTTTTCCTTGGGGTTTACAACATTCCTGTTACCCTGAGGGTATGAAAAAAAAAAAGCTATAAATACACTTTCTCTACAGAAGGGAGGGAGGAAATATTTTCCATTAAAAAACATATTTCAAATTGGTTTTATAAACAATAGTAACATTTAAACACATAACTTTAAGGGTTTTATTGATTCAGGATTTTTTACTATATATACTTCAAAAAAGATATTCAGATATTCACTCCTGATACAGCCTGTGATTTGTCATAGCACTTAATTCCCAGTTTAGGAATACTGCACATTACCCTGACTGAGAATGCACACCCGATTTAGGATCTTAAAGAGTTTTCAATCCACTACCTCATAACACTGGTTTACCAGCTTGCAAAAACTGGCCATCATACTGGTAAATACAGCATATATGGGAACATATACAGCTAACATATATGGCACGTCCAACGTATCAAAGCTGACAAGAAAGCAAATTCAACTCTGGAAAATGTATGATAAGCCATACAGATGAAGTTTACAGAGGCCTTTTGGTCTTTGTTTTTTGTAAGATAAATCACAATTTTTAAGCAATAAAAACTGAAAGCCTAAAATATAAATGATTCTGAAGCTATAAAAAAATTCTTTTCACAGCAGCACTTATAACAGATGAACACACCAGGGCTTTCTTCAATCCAAAGTAGTTTTGCCCTGTTCTTACTGTGACAGTAACTTCAAGATTAATACTCAAGTTTCAGATGGAGTTTCACCTATTTCCCATACTATCAACTCAACTTTGAATATCTTTTCAACTTCACATTGCAAGACACAAATTATGTGAAAGAACAAAAGAAATGGAAATTCTTCTGTCTTGCTGCATGGCATCAGTCAGCATTTACCTAACACCCGCTCAACCAAGCAGCATTTCCACAGAACAGAAAAAATAGGTGCATCAATGGACTGTGGTTCAAAGCCTGAAAGTTAACTTCCGAGCATACTCATCCTAATTCACTGCCAAAGAAAAACTGCTAGTGCAGAACAACGCTTGCACAGCCTAAGGGCTTTCTCTGTTTCTCACTCCATAAGGAATAGGTTGGAGGTGGGCAATATGTTGGGAGGGATACACAGCCAGGACAGCTAAGCCCCATTGACCAAAGGGATATTCTATACCATATGACATTGTGCTCAGCAATAAAAGCTTGAGCAAAGAAGGAGGAAACGGGGATGCTCACGGTTATGGCATCTGTCTTCCCAAGTAACTGTTATGTGTGCTGAGAATTTGCTTTCTAGGAATGGGCAAAAAATCTGGCTGCCAACGGAAAGTAGTGACTAAATCACTATTTTGCTTTGTTTCAGTGCATAGCTTTTACTTCTCTTGCTGAAGTCTCTTTATCTTGACTTGTAAGGTTTTCTTGCTTTTGTTCTGATGGTCTACCCCACCCCACTGAAGGAGAAGTAACTGAGCAACAGGTGGGTGCATACTGCTGGTTGGTGTCAACTCACCATAGGACTCCTTTTGGTATTGGTAACAAATTAAGCAAAAACAAAATACTAACATTCATTTATCTCTGTCCTAGACTTAGTATGAACTAGGAAGCTAAGCAAAGCTGCCTCGAGTTCCACTCAGAATCTGAAGCCTCCAAAAATGTCTAAACAGTGTTTATACAAGCTCACTGGCCTCCAGATGTTTAATTAGCTGATGGGCTTTATTTTCCTCTTTTGCAGTTGTAATTTTATCCAGTAATAATAAAGACCATGGTTGGCATTTCTCATGATTTTTCTCATTTTGATTACTTCTTCCTTCATCTACAGATGCAAAATTCATTTTAGTACACTTAATTCCATTTTTCAATTTTAGCCACTTTTGCTTACCCTCTCATTCCTTTTTGTTTTGTTTTGTTGTTTTTTTTTCCCATAGCATCACAGGCTGCACCTCAGCAGAATGATTAGAGTCATATTTTTGAATTTATATTGATATTCTCAAAAGCTCTTTAAAACTAACATCTTGAGTGCAGCCACTGTTATAGCCCAAAGTCATCATGATACTCCAGTTGATTAAGTCATAAAAAACAAGAATGAAGCAATCACCTGCAACAGTCATCAATTCCCTTTGATAATACAGAAGTGGAAAAGAAGTGCAGAAAGTCTGTCAGTTCTAAGGTCACTCCATACAGTACAAGCAACATTTAAAACATTCCTCACAAAGCCATAGCAACCTGCTACTAAAAGATCTGTTCCTTTTATTGTGACTCTTTCCTTCTCTGTTTAATTCCCCTAATTACTTCAGAAAGAAACATGTTCCACAAAGCTATTCTAAGAGCTATCTTGTAGACAACATTCTGAATGGTGACATAGGAGGTGCAAGAAGCAAATAATGTTAGATCTTTGCAGAAGATATATAGTTTATAAGAATTTGCAACATTCTTTGATTGGAAAAGCTATTTCTGATGTTACTGCATACAGTTAGTCCAAATGAAAATAAACAGACAGAGAGAAACACCTACAATTCTAGTGTTTCATGCATAAAATAATACTGGCAGTTGTTATATGGCACTGATTTAATGATTGGAATAAAACAAATACTGCTGCAGGTTTAAGAAAACTGTTTCTTTACACAGCAGGTACTCAAATGTGTACTTCCCCTGCTTTTGCATTTTTTATTCTGCCAATCACTGTAGTACCTGAATGTCTCACCCACTATGTTTTTGCATTGAAAAAGAGAAAATATACAAGACAAAACATTTTTTCTCAGAGCTTCAAATATTTTGAGTGTGTACTTGCACTGGCACTGACTTCCAAGTAAAATATGCCAGTTATCAGGCATGGTGGGTGTTAAGCACTGTTCTGTTAGACAGACCTCAGCTCTGCACAATCAAACAAAGCAAGGTAATCATATATCAAGACTGAAGAAAATGATTACACACAGTCCTTTGGCAAACGATTATAACGGATTTCTAGAAATGTCAAAACAGAGTACTGTAGACACCTATGATCATATCAACAGAAAGTAAAACTGCCTCTCAAAGAATTCAGCAAATGGTAATAGCAGTATTAGCAATCACCAATATACCAAGAAATTGAAATGACTGAAGTTCATCCTCAGCTGAAAAACTAGATACAAAGAGCCAAATGAGCCTTGCAAGAGCTTCAGTTATGTTCCAGAACTTAAACTAGCAAACTTCAAAGAGCTGCAGATTGCTTTTAGTTACAAAACACTCTCTCACAGAATTAAGCAGCCAAAGTTCCTGCAATTTCTTCTTCAATGTTCCTCTCCCCTTTTCTGGAATTGGGCCCAAGGGATAGGTTGTAGCCCTATGCCAGCTGATTTCTAAAAGGATGTTTCTCTGTGATTGCAGCTACTGTTCAAAAGAGAGCTATCAGTTATCTGGAATTAGTCACCGCCCAACATCAAGAAAGAAAAATTCCAGCTTTCTCCACTACATACCTTGTTTTGAATCATGACCTTCCAGCTTGTCTTCTCTGAGAGAAGAAGTAGAGTCTACACTGTTGTCCTGTCTGGAAATGAATAAGAAGACATTATAATCTACATCTTTTACAATTTAAGAGAGCTTTCCTAAGAAAGGCTTACTTTAACTAAAGAAATTATGTGGTGGTAGGCCAACAGGCAAGCTACAGTACGAATAAAGGCAAAAAGAACATACAGAGTCTTATGTAAGCACTTGAGAACACACTACTTTGCCTAGCAATACACAAGGATAATTATTTCTACTATACTCTAAACTTTCAGATAATCCCTACAGGTAGCCCCTCCCTAATACTAGGAACTTTTCTCTAGAACTCTAGTAAGTTATCACACAGTTAAGTGATTTGAAAAAGTATCATTTCAGTTGCATTCAAATACTATTTACTGTTTTCTTTTGAAACTAACAAGCTGTTTTCATGAAGTTACCACCAACATCCACCCCTCTTACATGCCAGTCTCACAGTTTCACAAAGGGACACTTTTTAAAATGAAACACAACTCAACTGTTAAATTGTATTCAGTATCTGCATTTCTCTGTTTTTTCTATTTAAAGATTTCTACCCTTATCCTGTAAGGTTTCAACTGATTTATACAAGCAATAAAGAAGAGATACTTTTGTGAAATGTTCACGTCCTTCACATATTTCACACATACTGGTTATACGAACTGTGAAAAATACTGTGAAATACACAGGAAGAAGGAAGGCAGAAGGACCCAGAATCACAGGAAGAGTTCAACTGCCATGGTTAGTGAGCATTTCAACAGCAGAATTGACCATTTCCTACCCTGCATGCCAGCATGGCACTGGTTTCATACATATTAAAATGGGATCAATGCAACTACCCTGCCTGTTGGAGCTAAACAGCACTATAAAAAGGACAGCAGTATTCTGGTATCACTGATGTAAATATAATGACTTTAATTACTTGTTTTTCAGTAATAGCCTGAAGGCTTTTCCTAAAATTAAGTACAGATCTATCTTCCACATGCTTTCAAAGATTTTTTTTTTTCAGGTGTCCAATGGCTATGTCAGGAGGGAGCACATCATAATACTTGTAGCCATCTTGGGTCTGAAAGACAAAGTTGTTTTGATTGCTATTTCCTTTTCTGCAGGAGCAAAGGTTACAAATCAGTAATTCTTCTGTTTCTCTCACTTTTTGTGGGCATTGTAACAAATGTGTATGGTAGCATGTGATAATTAAGAACACGTAGCTGTTTTCATATGCACACAGAACCTGAAAAGATATTTAAATGTTCTGCACCTTAAGTAAGGAAATAGAAAGGTACTGTCCAATGCAATTATAATAAACTGGGAAGAGACTATTTACTATGATGCATTTTTCTCAGAACTCAGGGGTATGTATGCTCTCACTTTGCTTGTCAACTCAAGAAGTATTCTCCCAATCTTTTAATTTCTGATGGACTTTTATTCCCAGGCAGGGCTGAAAAACAAGGGAAAGACAGAAACTAGGCATTCAGATAGCTATGCTGAGTGGGAAGTTCTGTATATATGGCTAACCCCTTCAGAAAATTATTTAAACTTTGCCTCTCCATCAACAGAGTTTGCTTATTTATTTTCTATTTCAGTCATCAGTCTTGTACTACAAAGGCCAGAGGTGTTGCAAGATGGATTACAGTCCTCACCTGTTAGATGTAAAATAAGCCCAGGAATTCAACAAATAAAATTAGGTCTGCTGTATGTGGTGGTTTAGACGTGTTAACCAGTCTCAATCTTCCTGCTGTCATGGGGGAGAAAAGAACAGCAGACAACAGAACATTACCATGTTCAATTTGTAAGTGGATAGAGCAGAGGAAATTGAGGAAATGTTTTGCACTCCTACACACACCTATATAGTCAGAGTTAGCTGAGAGCCACCCCAGTTACCACTCCCATGAGCCTACACAGCGCAGCCCAGGGGAAACATCCTCTCAGCACTCTCAGTGCCAAGCTCCAGGACACAGCTTAGGACCAAATGCTAACTGGTCCTCTATTCTGAGACAGTGCTAGACTCCTGGGTAGCAGCATTTTCCCACCCACCTCCATTACTGGGTGGAGTTAGTCCAGATGCCAGAACAGACCACCAGCTAAATCTGTCCACGATGCTGCCACCGCACACCTTCCCTGAAATTTGAGGTTTTCCTCTCCTGTCACTTGCCAAGGCTTATCACACTCAGTTCTCCATTGTGCTGCCCTGTCTATAGGTTATGCATTCAATATGTTATAAGCATTTAAGAACAAAGACCCAGTGAGAAGAGAAAAATGGCAAGCAGAGGAATCCTAGTAACTTCATCAGTGCAGAGCGATCACCCTGCCTGAGTTGCTCCTACATTTGTGAAAGGAAAGCCATCAACCCATTTTCTGGGAATGAGATCTAGTAAAAGCAGTCAGCTTATAAGATGAAGGGTATTACTGTCTACATGAGCAAGGGGATCTGTAGAGGAGGCTGGGGAAGACCATTTCAAGACCGCCTAAAACATACTAGCAGATGCTTTTAGGCTGAGCACAGGAATGTGTAAGGCAGCATGGGATTTTACAGGAAGAACCAAATGTGGGAAAAGGGAGAGACCAAGGCAGACCGAGAAAGAACAAGCATGGAAAAAAAAGAAAAAAAAAGTAGATAAAGGCCAGCATAAACAGGTTGCTGGTCCGTACAGTTGTCTGGCCAGGCCCTGGACCTGATCACCACAGCCCATCCTGCCTTCTTACTGAACGCAATTGCTATACTAACTATTTTTCCAAATGAAAGGACACCAATTTCTGTATATATGCACGTGTGCGTGTGTGTCTAAGTGCCAGCAACTGCAAAGGGGACCATAGGTCATAGGGAACCGCAGGACTGTGCTGCCAGAAAGTAGACAGAATAAAAAATGTGCATACTTCCTCAGGAAATTTCAATGTCATGCACCACTGTGTAAGCAGATGCTTGTAGTTCACCAGCAAACCTCAGGCTAGTCAGCAAATAACATGGGAGGTCTGGGAGTCAGGCACCATACAGACTGCAAGAGCACAGGCCAAATTCCTGAAAGAGACCAGGGTCTACAAGTAGGCAAACAGAGGGACCATGGCTCCGCCAGATACCCAAGAGATCAACAGTCTGAGTGTCAGCTACTGGGGAGGATCAGAGATCTGCACCAGCTGTCAGAGAAGCCCATAGCCGCAAGGAGGTCTGACCAGCAAATTGGAGCAGGGATGCAAACCCTGCAGGCTTCTATATCCAAGTATGTATGCATGTGTGTATGTCCAAGTACCAGCAACTGGGGTAAGCAGCAGATCTGGGACCAGCTACTGGTCAACAGATCTGGAATAATCCACTTTGTATTTTTTTTTTTTAAAGCAACTCCTAACAATTTGTTATACTTAGCTACTCAACTCTTGACCAAATAAAGTTGTGATATACCCTGCTCACCACTAAGAGCAAAAGCTGCTTAGGCTGCCCCTGCCCCATCCTCCCTCACACATGCTTCATCATTTTGAATTGTGTACTCATCTCTGCACTGGACAGCAATGTGTCATTTGGGGAAAGCCTGATGTTGCACTAATAATATCCAGGCAAGAAATGTCACATCTCTGGTATCACTGTGAGCTCCAACATCAAATTTCACTACAGAATTATAATCACCCCTTTGACAGAAAACTCAAGAGTGACCTCTATGGTTCAAACACTGGCTGTGAAATTACCTACAGCTATTTTAATAGTTATGTAAAAAGAAATTACCAACTGAAAAAAAAAACCCACCACACATCAAAACTTGTTGTAAAGTTTCCTTCCCTTGCCTTGACACTAGCACTGATTACAGCAAAACCACATTCCTTTAAAGACTACCTACTCTCAGCATAAGACTTTTTAGAACCCAGAAGTATTTTTACAGTACGTTTTACTCTTTCAGCATTGATAGGATTGGACTGTACTGCGGGTCAAGCTTCACTACTTCATTTAATAGTGGGCATTTTACACCATCTTGTGGCCAAGCAGAAGCAGTTCACAATTCACTTTTGCTCTCGACTTGTTAATCTTAATTTGTTTGTTAGTAAGAAATACTTATTTCCTAATTATCTATACTGTGATATAGATTTAAGAAAGAGTAGCACAACATCAGGTCTCCAAACAACGGGAGCAGAAGATAGGCTAATCTAAAATTATGGCACAGCATACAAATTTCACACCCTCTTCTTTCATGCCATGCTAGTTAAGTGACCACAGTCATTTGGAGCTTTTTATCAGTCTTTGAAGATAATTCTCCCTCAGGATGACAGTTAAGTTCAAAATCACTATTCCAAGGGATAAACTCTGCATTATTTTTTTTTTAATTAAAACAACATTTGCACAGTATGTTCTTATCAACAGAAAGAAGCCAACTATTACAGTGTGTTGGTGACAAATGCTGTAAATTTTAATTTTCCTTATGCTAGCTTTTCATGTTGGCATTCTCCACGCTAGTGCAATGCTTACCTGAGCTAATGCACATGGATTCTGCACAGAACCTATTACTTTCAGGAATCTGCACAGCTGTCAAAGAAACCTGAGCTTGAGGGTGCTTTGGTGCCACAGCTCCAGCAGATTATGCTGAGTGAGATAAAACAGCAGCACAGGTTAGGAAAAGGGGTACTGGTTAGAGGAGTGGACAGTTAAG
The DNA here is from genome assembly GCF_023634085.1 of Falco cherrug. Taxonomy (NCBI): domain Eukaryota; kingdom Metazoa; phylum Chordata; class Aves; order Falconiformes; family Falconidae; genus Falco; species Falco cherrug. Next base: position 71,756,506 of record NC_073720.1, on the reverse strand, counting down.
ACAACAGCACCGCAATAGTAGTGGTTGGGATTCCAAGCTTCAGTCATAACTGGGGTTGGAGACCAAAAGAAGTTCTGTGACAGAAAAATGTATCTTAACGTACTAGACTAGAAGATAGTCTGACAACATGAGACAGTCATGCTCAGTTTCCTTACAGAGCTTTTAACTGTCGTTAAGAAACATCCTTCTAAATGATATGGAGAAACAGTGTGAAATACGGACAACGGACATCGATCGTGATTGTATGTGTCTGCTCAAGGAATGTGGGTATGGTGACTGGTCATGGGTGTGGTGTCTGGTCACATAGCCACACAGCTTTGAGGAGACCCCTACCCTTCTTCCTCTAACAAAGGGGCTATTTATAAAAAGGAGGAGAAAAGGATAAGAGACATTCCAATGTTATCTAGAGGGAGTGCTAAGTCTCCTTGCTGGAGAAGACCAGATGGTCACAAGGACACGAGTCACCACTCCTTGCTGGAGAAGATCGGATGGTCACAAGGACATGAACCACGTACAAACCTGCAAGACCACCACATTCCAGGCAAAGGACTGATAAGCTAATTAACATACCAAGCGAGAGTAGGCGGGTTTAGGTAATGACTATGTATAGGTGTTAATTGAATAGTCATTGTTTTACGGTATAAATATAAGATAGTTAGTTACTTTGGACATGCACGTTAGGCAGAAGGATCCCCTGTACATCCAGCGCTGCCAATAAAGGATACTTAGTCACTACGAAACTTTGACTACGTTCTTTAAATCAATCTGGCACCCCAGGTGGGACACCTCTCTGCCAGGCTGTAGGACCCGCTGGGGATAGGACTCCCTACGGTACCCCCGGGATTTCCCGGAGGGACTCCTTGACTCAGCGGATCACTGTGGCGGCAGACAAGGTCCCCATTGCTGTAAGTGACAGTATTCTTTATTTTGGTTTGTTTGTTTGGTAGACCAGTCATTTGGAACTGCCTGTAAGTCAAAAGTTAAACTTCTGCAGGGTGGTGTATACTTTTGTGGCTAGCACCTTAAGTATACGTTTGGTTGGCATTCAATTGCCATTTGGTTGGCATTCAATTGCCGTTTGGAGCCTGGCAAGTTCACCTATAGGGCTCATTTGGTACGGTCTTGCCTATTACAGTTTTCTGACAATAAAATCCAAAACTGTAAGTACAGATCAGGAGCCAAACTATTCTAAAGAAAACTTAAAGGTAATTCAGGACATGAATGATAAAATAAAAGTAAGTAAGTGGACTTATTTAAGGGATGGTCGTATAGTGGTACCATCCAATTTAATATAGACCACAGCCCTAACAGAACATAAGACTCACTGGGGAGCCCTCTGGGCACTCAGCCCCCTGAGCTGGAAGACAGGGATGAGGAGGAGCAGCATGAAGTCCCCACAGCTCAGGAGGAAACAGTGACCTTCTGCTCCACTTAGACACATGTCTATGGGGCTGGGTGGGATCCATGAAAGGGTACTGAGGGAGCTGGCAGGCGAGCTCACCAAGCCTCTCTCCATCATTTATCAGCAGCCCTGGCTAACTAGGAAGGTCCCAGCAGGCTGGAGGTTAGCCAGTGTGACACCCATCTACAAGAAGGGTGGGAAGGAGGATCTGGGGAACTACAGGCCTGTCAGCCTGACTTCGGTGCTGGGGAAGGTTATGGAGCAGATCATCCTGAGTGCCATCATGTGGCAAATATAGGTCAACCAAGCAATTTAAACTGAGATGAAAATTAAAGACATATTAATGATTATAAACAACCAAAGTTTAGCTTGCCAATGCACTTTTCACTATTTCTTCACTGTTGCATCTTCAGTCTCCCTGTTTACTGACTGACTTGTTGCTGTTCTGGCTGAAACAGTGTCTTCTGAAGTTTTGCAAAACTTGCATTCATACTTACTTACACACATGTTGCTAAAAAGTTAACTGAAATGCCTATAGATTAGACTTATTCAGTAAAGTGGGCTTGTGACATTTGTAAAAGCATAATACTGCTCCACTTACTGAGCACTGGTCTTAATGATTGATACAAAACCTTAATTTTTGTCATTTCACCTATTTCTTCTTATCCTTTCATTTGTCTACCACCCAAACAGCTTTCTCTCTTTGTTAAAGCCAGCACACAGCTGAACCTATGAGCCAAGGGCCTGAGATAGCACCCATGTGTGTAGCATGCTATTTGTTAACCCTACACTAAAATGAGAAAAAAACCCCACAACTTCTACACTGACATAGCTTGCCTAGACAGTCTGGAGGGATCTGAAATATTAAACAATCAGGATGTAGACAGAGATACAAGAACCAGAGGCAGCTCAACCATTCTGTTCAAAGGAAGCATGACCAACATCTCTCAGTTTCTCTTACTTTTTTTAAACACAATTTCTTCTTGATTTTGCTGTCAGTTACTGCTCATATCTCTCTCACCAGTGATGCAAGGTGACCTAGCTTGGTCAGGTTTTGGCAACTGCAGCAATGGTTAAAGAACTTTGTCCGTTTCAATTCTGCTGTACTTCAGAGCTATGAGAACAGGTAGATCACACCAACTCACTTTTGTTTATAACAGCTTATGCCTGGAATATTATCTGTGCAGTGCAAAACCAGTACATTTCCAAACTGCAATTTGATCCTATAGATGTTGTTTTCCTGAAACTTTCCTACTTGCCATGGACAAATGGGTTGTTAAGTGTCTTCGGATACCCGCTAAAACGGATACCGTTAAAAAATGGTAAATCCTACCTGCTGACTTTGTTCCTTTATTCATTAATTGACAATAACGGTTTACTCTTTTTATGTTTTACCAGCTCAAGTACCTACTTTATTTGCATATAAGCAAGACTTTACTCAGTCTACTGTAGCTGAGGGTCATAAATACGGCTCAACAAAAGCTTTGAAATACCCTTCAGCCACAGAACTACCTTCTGGAAATCTAGCAGCCCTAACACAGCCATACCTCTTTAAGATGAAGAACACTTCATATATTCTGCAACAGTAAAAAGCTCATGAAGTAGGCCTTAAAAACAAACACATAATTTCTCCAAACATCAAAATCCTGGAGCATTTTTCATGGTTTCCTTAGTCAACAAATTTGCCTTCTCATTCTCATAGTTGTATTCAACTAAAGTAACCACAATTAAGTATACAGCGACTGGGTCTTTCAATATTACATTTGGTCATTTCTCATGAGAAATCATTGTATTGCTCAGTATTCTTAAGTTTTTATATGTTTTGTCTTTTACTCACTGACTGACAGGTTCACCTCCAGTCTTGTCTCCTCCATCTGCCTCTTCGTCAGTATCTGAATCAGCTCCAGTCTTGCCTAGATGCACAGTTTCAAACATGAAAATTTAGGCACATAATATAATTAACGCTAGGTAGTTAGGCTTACTCTTAATGATTAACTCTACTGCAATCAGCAGAGGAGTTTTTCCCCCCCCCCCAATTAAAGCAGATGTTCTAAAATTAGACTTGGTCAAAACCAAAAACCTTATTTGTGAATTTTCTGCTAGTCACATTGTTGGCATTTTTCAGTTATACTGTATTACTATGAATAAAACTGAATAGCTATTGATAGTACAATACCACAGGCACTAAAAATGAAGCACAGGAGACAGAATTAATAGAAGGCACTCTGCACCATTCGAGATTTGAAGTGTTCCACTTCATTGAGAAGACAGCAACATGTTTACAAATAAATTCTACAGCCCTTAAATACCAAATGAAAGTTCAGTAAAATACTGAAAAGCTGGAACGTCAGATCCTTAATCAAAGCACATGAACTGTGTATCTCAGCAGAGCAGAGGGATCCACCAAGAATCATTCAACTACACCAAATACCCAAATTCAGTTGCTAACAATTGAATTGGTATTGCAGTATGTCAGATTTCCCCTGCAAAGAATCAGGAGGCAATTTAATGTCAGTTTATCTAAAATAATGGATTTCAAACAATACTCCTAGCTGTGGTTTTTTCAAGTCAAAAGCTTTGTTCTTAGTTTGGGTACTAAGGAAAAGAAGCTTATATTACTGTTTTCTGAATGTGTCCTTAACAGCTTCTAAATCAATGGACAATTTCATTCAAGCTTAAAAGATCAAAACCAGCATACATACATACACACACACTATGTGTATATATATATATATACACACACAATTAGCATGCGTATATATGCAATAATAATACACACCAATATATACTTCTTAGTGTGTGGATACATATATATTAGTAGCTAGAAACTTTCAGAAGCAAACTTTTCTCTGTTGTACAGTGGTGCCTAAAAGCTTTATTCATACCTTCAAGTATCTTCAACAGTTTTTTTTCAGATAACAGCTCCAACTGCTCCAAGCAAAGCCTTTTGATTTCATCCATGGAACAGTCCTAAGACGACAGATAAGACAGACCATGAGCTACTAAAAATTTCTGAGGACAGAACAATTATGAACAGTTGGTAGTACTCCAAGTGTACTGAATGAAGAGTTAACTCAGATTGCAAGTCCCTTCACTGTTCTAACCTGCATTGATGCAACTGCTGAAGAACACCAGGTAGCTGTTCCAGTTTTGACAATTACCAGAAATAGAGTGTGTGTTTCTGAAAATTTAAGCAATATGCCCTGTCGGTCATTTGACCTAGGGCTTGGAGTTTTCACTGCAGCTGCAGCACTGAGCAGTAGATATACCAGGTCACATGTGTAAAGCACGGAAGAGCAGACTGTAGCCCTAATTGCTCCTAATTCTCCATCACTCAGGAGCAGGTGGATTACATAATCAGACCTGCAAAGGCCAGAACCAACTGCTGAAAACAAGTTCATGAACTGAAGCAAATTATTAACAACACACCAACAGTTGTGTATCATAATAAAGAAAACCTAAGATATACATAAATTGTGATCTATTCCTCATGCTTGATATGCACCACAGGCTGCCACAGATTTATGGGTATTCCAGTTACCTTCATATATTTTGTAGCGCTTTGTGTCCTCTTGGCAAACTACAGCGATAATTTCACACTTTCAAATGTATTTATTTTGCATGTATACAACAATACTTGTATGTATGCAACATACAAGTACCAAAATTAGGAAGTGCTGAGCATAGTGTAACATTCATAACAAAATGTAAGTTTGGTCCTAGACCACTAGGCAACTTCCTTTCAAACTCAGTCATGCCTTTGCCTCCAGTTGCTGCAGACCTCTTTTCTTGTCCCAGAGATGAGATATGGATGCAATTCACTATGTGTTTAAAATTGAGAAGTCCTGCCTTGTTTATATTAGTAACATGACTCAAAGATAAAAATTAAAGACAAAAATTTTAAAAGACATTAACAAGCATCACGCAAATGGCATTTCACCTGCAGGCTCTTCTGTACAGGCTGCTAACCTAATTTGTTTTTACCCAGTCCTGCAGTTCACAAGACTCAAAAAGCCTATATTCTAACCCAGTAAAAACTCTAGCAATACTATCGCTGAAGTCCACAGAAGTTACAGCTTCAGAAGATGTTTATCAAAAGGTTTTATCGCCTTATCACAGACTAATTTAATACCATACAAAGAAATCCAGCTGACAAAAAGAACTTTTATTATCAAATCAGTCTATTTATTAGTGAACAACACTCCTGAATTTACTCCATGCATTTACAAGAACTCCTTCTGCATTTAACTGACCAGTGCAGACAGACAGTATAAAAATAAGCAGTGTGCAATTCAGCAAGCTGAGCAGTGCAAAAAAGAGTAACTGGAACAACTACATAAAAATCTTCAGAAAGTCTAACTTTCAAAGACTTGATATAATCTTCATTTAAGAAACATACAAGCAGCTTTTATAGACTTGAAAAATAAGTGTGCTTTGTTACACAACCGTTCATGCTTGTAAAAAGTATATAAACAGGAAGTGTATTTCAGTACCTTTAAAATATCAGGCAGCATCTTCTGTAGTTTTTTCTCTCCTATGACACAGAAACACTGTTGAAGCATTTCTTTTTTGTCCGTGATGTAGAAACTGACAGGTTTGAGTGACACACTGAGATCTAACCCTCCTTCTTCTATATCACTGGGTTGTTCAGCCTCTTCCACTTTTTCTCCAGATGGTGCACTGCATTTTGCTTCCTAAAATCAAGGAAGGCAAATACAATTTTTACATTTTCTAGTGAACTACAGAAGAAAACTTACAGCTTCCTTTGTGCTTGCAGTAGTTTCACCTTCATAATTGCACGGTACATCTTAAGGTGGACTTCTGAGCTTCCAAATAGTGTTTTAGTTTGCAAGATATGTTGCATTACATTGCTGCTGAAACTATTCTTATTGTAGGGGAAATTTTAAAAGCTTCAAGAGGCAAAAACTACTTTTAAATATTAATGGGAAAATATTACCTGCAAATCCCTAGCTGCTGCTGAAAAAAAAAAAAAACGCACCATGAAAAAAACCTCTAAAGCATGCTTTAAGGCAGAAGAAACCCATCTCTCTGTGCTGTGCGATTAAATCACTAGCCTCATAATTTACAGCTGCCTGCTAAAAAGAAAACTGGCATACTATTCACTGCGTGGCACAGTCCGAGATTAAACGTGGGCTTCGTACCAGGAAAATGTGCCTTCCATACGTCAGTGGAAGACCTCTGCAGTTAAAAAACCCCAAACCAAAACGGCTAGACATACATTTTGCCAGCCCCACGATTCACCCAGGAGTGCACGTCACACCGGTTTTCGTCCACCTCCCACACGGGCTCACAGTACTGCGAGCACAAGCGCCACGACCGGGGTCACCTCTGAGCTTGTGCCCCACACCTGTGACCCCCGAGGACGAGACCGGCCTGCCCCTGCCGTGCGGGGAGCGGCACAGCACGGCACTGCCCGCCCGCGCCGCGGCCGCCCCTGCCGCACGGCTCCCCGCGCCGGCCGCCGGCCCCTCGCCTCCGCACGCCGACAAGTTTCTGCTGCCGGTAACCGGCCCCGCGCCCGTGCCGAGGAGCCACCCGCAACGGGCCGGCCCAGAGCCAGCCAGCACCCGGCAGCCGGGCCGAGGGTCGGAAAGCGCGCTGGGGCCGAGCCCTGCACCCCCGCGGGCGGCAGGGGGAGAGCAGCGGCCAGAGCCGCGAAGCCACGGGCGGCCGGCCCACCCTGTACCCCCGCGCTACCTCCAGGGCGCCGTGGCTGGACTCGGTGCTGCGCCACTTCCTCTCGCCACCGGCCGGCCCCGAGGCCCCCTCCGGGCAGCAGGAATGCGAGCGGCGCCGCTTCTTCTCCTTGGAGCCCTTCCTGCCCGGCATGGCCCGCGGGGCCGCCGCTCCCCGCGCTCACATCCGCGCGCGGCCGAGCCGTGCTTCCGGCAGGCCCTGATAGCCGCCTCGGCGGCGCGTCAACGCCCGTTCCGGCGGGGCGGGGCGGGGCGGGGCGGGGCGGGCGGGGCCGGGCCGCCCCCGGCGGGCCCTTGCGAGGTCCCCGCCGCCCAGGTGGCGCTGGCGGTGGCGGTGGGTCCTCCGGCCCCCGGCGCGCCCGCGGGGAGCGCTGCGTGGCGCCCCTGCTGGCGGCTGCCTGCCCGCAGCCGGCCGCGCCGCTGGGTGCCGTGGCGTGCGGCCCGCCTGGGTCCGCCGGGGTTGCGGCGCTTTCGTAATTGTGTTGCGGTTTTGGTTTTGGGGGTTTTCTTTGCGGGTAGCGAGGTGGAAGTAAAACTGTCCCCAAGCATAGGCAGGACACCCTGCCTGCCTACCACCCTGCCACCCACCACACAATATCTCTGGTCCTCCGTAATGACACTTCAGTCCTGACCATTTTTTCCCTGGCTTTCAACCTGTTTCAACAGTGTGAGGACCTTAACGTATCTCTTTCCTTGGCACCTCTTTACAAGCAAAGATGCTGTCCAAAGCCTCTGGGGAGCCCAGGTAGATGACACAAAATCCAAGCAAACCACAGTGTGCAGGTAACACTGTCTTTGTGCTCAGCAGCACCTGCGGAACACCTGAATAGTCTGTAAGGTTATGCTGGGGGTGGGGTCAGGAATCATCTGCACCATCTTTCTTCTGGGTCTGTGGGGTTTTTTTCCTAGGTTCAAACATGTTGCCTTCCAGTTTGATAAGTTCCACGTCACATTGGACCTTCAAACGGCACTGGTGGTATTGTCCCGTTGAGGTAGAAGTCTACTGCATGCAAGCAGTACAAAGCTAGCAGTGATCAAAAGCGCCATGGCCAGATGATGGGTAACACAGTGGTTGACACTGTGTTTTCAGAAGGGTTAAAAGAATGTATAAAGTATCATCTGTTCTTTCTCCAGTAAGCGTGAGTCCCTGCGGGGGCAGATAATGTTCAGTCACAGGGCTGATCGTAGTTAGTCTGTGTTCTTCGATGACCTGGGTGGGTGAGAATAGATCTTTATATTTATCATCACAAAATGACCACCTTGATGGTGTAATCTGTAAAGTATCTGTACTTTACTGTACAGATAAAAAAATCTGTAAAGATGACAGAGGTAATGTTGATGAGGTGTATATGAGTTTGAGTTGAAAATGGGATCCCTTAAGCAACTATATGGAAAATAGAAGGAGTATATGCAGAACCAAGTGTTAAAGATGGATCAGGAATTATAAAACACCTAATAACTGCCTGAGCTGCTGGTTTTGCACAAAACTTGCACCTTTATTTGTGTGGACTGTTTTGAACAAATGCAGCACCTGTTCACAAAGAGTACAGATGCTGAGTGTGTTGATAAAATTATTTCTAACAGTATTGGCATTTATGTGGTCAAAGTTAGGCTTCAAAATTTACTGTCAGAAAGGGGTAGTTCACACTTAACACTTCTTTCTTCCATGTGTTTGATACAGATCAACAGTGACTTAGTCCACATTTGCAACTTCATCTTTGCAATTGGAGAGTCTAGAAGAAAAAAAAAAAAAACAACCAAAACCCACCAAAATGGAAAGCTCAGTCTCTGGGGTAAATAAGCACCAAAAATCCACTGGAAAAAAGAGGAAATCTGAAAATGCCCAGACATTCCTTTAGGCTTTCAATAGTTGCATATGGCATCTTGTTGCTGAACATTTAAATTCACAGTCTATTCAGAACACATTTTGAAAAGGTGGGAAATAGTCACTGTCACTACACTCCAGATTTGTTGATCGTTTAAAGGGCCAGTGGGGGAAGGAACGTGATCACGGTATATAGTATTGGATCTAATTCTGCGAAGACAGCTGAAATGAGTATTTTGAAACAAAAAACTTCACACAATTGGAACCAGGAGGTTATGACATTTCCTAAAGCATTTACAGTTACTTCTTTAGTACTGATCTATGGTACTACTCTTCTACAGATTACTTGAATATATTACATTATAGCGAAGTGACTGCATCCAACGATTCATTAGTGTGTAGTTCAACGTACAGTGCTTTTAAGGAAATAAAGGTTTGAAGACTCAAGTTCGTCTCTTTCTGTCTACAACCTGATCATGACTCCAGTAGTTTTCAAAAGTCTGCTTGAGATTAGGCCCTGATGAGAGCAAGGTGCATCATAATAATAAACGTTACAGAAATTTTGTGATTTATCTATTCCAGGTTATGTGACTACAGTCTCCATTTGTCTTGGCAAGTACAGCAGTTGGTGCTCAGCTACATCAGTTTTGATTCCCTTCAGTTCCCTAGTAACACATTTTATGTTGTATGCCAAGTTCTGGTCTAGGTAGGTCCATTTCTGCTTCATAAAACCAAAGGCAGGCCTAAGAACAAAGTGTGAAGTGCTGCTACAGGCCTGTTAGCGGTTCCTTTCAAGAGCTTCCTTCTAGCTGAGAAAAAGATGCCAAAAGAATTGTATCATCTACTGAGAACTTCTGAATGCTTCGCAGAAGACACAATTTTTCTTCAAGGGGCTCTTGAAATCTCTGAAAAATACTTTTACTATTCCCCTGATGAATCAAGTCAGGAGCACTGGGCACACAGATCAACTTACTTGATGTTTATTGCTGTAGATAGCAAGCCAGCTCTGAGTTCCATGCTAAGCACATGCTTGTTTTCAGTGTCCTCTGGTCTCAAAAGATTGGACACAACGGACCTCCTGTCTGGCATGTTTTCTAGACATAGATTTAACATACTTTCAACTGAAATGGAAACTTCATTCTGGTGACATCCTTAAGGTTTCCTAGTTGTTGGTGATCTCAGCAGCAGATTTTGTAGTACGCTTACATATATTTGTGTGTTTATGTACATGCTTGCTTACGTGTACCACCATGGAGTTTTAGAAGTGTCACTTGAAACAAGAGCCATAGTGATTATTCATTTTCAATAAAATAGGCTACTTAGTTGTTAGATGTTGAAAGACATAAAAAAAAAAAGTCCACTGCTTTGTAAAAGATAGGAGTTTATTCCCCCTTTTTGCACTCAGCCTGTGTAAGCACATACACAGTTTTGCTAGCTTGGGAAAATCCTCACTGAAAGCTGCACAAATGTATGAAAGCATATAGCGCCAACATGCTTGTGTCAAAAAAAACCCCAACCAAACCACAAAAGAACAAACAGGTATTGTAAGATGTTACAGTGTACTGCGAGATCTTGCTGTGTGTTGTAACTTTTTTTTTTCATTACCTCCATTGCCTATGCTACCACTGCCTCTCTCTATGGGGACAGACACTCCGAGGACAATTCCTGCAGGGATGGAATCCAGTGTCCCCTACTCCCTTTGTTCCCTCAGACAATGCTAAATCATGGAATGGTCAGGTATCACAGTATCCTGTAGGAGCAGCTGTCCTTCTATCCAAATATTCCTGGCCTGCTTTGTATATCGTACGTAACACATAGTGCTGCAGTTCCCAGATGAATTTTTTGCTGCACCCCATCACTTCCCTGCAAATTTAAATGAATTTAGTAGTATTGCTTAATGTACTGTTTCTTGAAGTTGCCAGAGTATGTTTATTAATGTAAACATTAATTTTTGGTCTGGGAAATTCATGACAATTTTCATGTAAAGAGGTAATCTGTAACAGAGCAATCCCACAACAACAAACCCTAAATGTTAGATAAGCATAATTTTCAAAGTAGCACATGTACAAACACAGTTAAAAAGCACAACATTAAAAAGCTGAAGCTTCAAGAATGATTGTATAGTAGGCAACCAAAATTCAACAGACAGGCACAGTATTTCAGACACGTTTCCTAAAGGTAGCTTCTTACATGTTTTCCCAGGAAGGGGCTGATCTATCGTTAAGCACTGTAAATCCTGAATAACCTCTTGGACTGCCTTATACATGAAGCTGCAAGAGAGAGATGAAAAAAACCTTTGACTAAAGCTGTGATCAAGACTGTAAGGATATGTATCTGGAAATTCATCAGGAGTGTAGCAGTAAAACTGTTCCAAGTGTGCAACCAAGGCCCTGGGAAACAAGGTTTGCTGGAAGTAATGTAGCAATTCAGACAGTTCAGTTAGACGAAGTAAAAAAAGTTAAAAGCTCTTGGTCACAAAATCTTTCACATCTAGCACAGATGAAGCAGACAGGTATCACATAACAAAGAACTCATGTGCCAGAAAATCTTGGAACCCCCCCCTGCCCTTTTTTTTCCCCATATTTTTCATTCTGTTAGTCTAATCAAAAACGTAACTTGAATATTGACCATCTTCATCTTAATTCTGAACCAAAGCGTAACATTTGCATGACTAATAGGAAATAGCATTCCCCTTTTGAGCTGAACATCTTGGATCTCTTGTAAGTACTGTGAAAAGGAAAGTAAGATCTTACAGCTACCACAGCTTTTACGTTAAAGCTACTTCATAAAACTTACACTTGTACAGTTCAGAGTATTTAAATTGTAAGGTTAAGAGACCTGTAATGATCATCTAGTCAACTGCCAGACTAGTTCAAGACTGACGAAAAGCTAAAGCAAATTAAGGACATTGTCCAAAAGCCTCTTACACACTGAGAGGTGTGGGGCATCCACTACCTGTAGGAAGCCTCTTCTAGTTTCTGCTGCTGTCTGTTCTGTACACCTGAATTTATCTCCTACTGTTCAATATGACTTTTTCTTTTAAAAATCATTTAATATTTTACAACATAAAGACACTTGCTATCAACTGGCAGAGTATTCCTGTCATTAAAAGTTAAGTCATGTAAAAGCTTTTGTTCAAGCCATTTTGCAAGATAAAAGGTATTCACTTATCAGCGAAACACAACACCTATATGGCAGTTAAGTATTCTACCCCTTGAAAAGTCACCTAGTTTTAGAGTAAGACAGTAAAAGTCATAAAACAGCTAGGTTTCAGAAAGGAAATGGAAAAAAGCTGATGGAAAATGAGGTTAATGCCATTTTCTTACCAGGATATTTCACAAGGGTTAATATTAACCAATGCTAACTAGTAAGCTTGTGAAAAGCACTATTGAACTTAACAGTTCTCAGGGCCCCTCTCTGCTGACAAAAACCATGGTCAAGAAACAGACTAATTGTGTTGAAACACAGAAACGTTGGTGGTGTGGATGTCAGTGTTGACAGTCACTGAATCACAGCCATATCCTACATTTCCATCTAGATGACCTTAAGTGCTGATATGGTTTGACTTCTTGGTGATCTGTTTTGATCTGAGCTATGTCAGAAGGGCTTCCTGCAAAGATCCTGTGCACTATAGACTTCAGAAAAGCAGTCAAATGACAAACAGTGTAAAAAGTTTTATTTGCTGTGTATCTTGCAACAATTCAAGTGTTACTCATCCTCAGCAATTTCTCAATTATAGTCTGTCACAAAATATGAATAAAAGCACTTTTTTTTTCTGCATGTGCTGTGCCTCTCAATGTGCCAATAAAAACAAACAATTACAGCAGATTAAGAACAAACTTACAGCATTCCTTTACTTTAGCTGGTTCTGAAACAGAGGCATACTTTTTTATTTGAGAGTCAACTCCAAGGGACTTAGCTAACTGCACAGCATTTTTATCATCACTGATTAGAGTCCCAAGAGCCACAAGCAACCTGAAAATGGCTTCAAGATCTTTAACAACTTCCATAACTGTGCCGATTACTGATAAACATTGAGCTTTGCCCTCAACGTTGTTGACTTTATGTAAGCATACAGCATAGTTCAATGTCAGCGTAGCAAGCGCAATGTGGATGTTCTTATTATTGCTTGATTTCATTTCTATTGCTTGTGTGATTATTTCATCCCTCTGTTCCATCATGAGCTTCTGGCCTGCCTGGCTGACAAAACAATTGCAGAGAGCTCGAAGTGCCAACAGCTGGTTTGCTTGCTTTCCTTTAGGGTTCAGAAATTTAAGGAGAAGGATGATAAATTGTACATGATCCTTTTCACTGCAGAAGTTCTCATTCACAGTGGGATGCCTGACAGACAATCTAAGAATGTCTAGGGCTGGAAAAACAATATCTAAGAAACAAAACAAAACAATTTAGTATTAATATTGCATTATATGCAAGTGTGCTGGTAAGTTTCAGACACAGAACTTCTTAAAGCCCTAGCTTTGGGAACAGAAAGTAACAACTTTCATGCAGAAAGATTCACATAAAGCACAAGTTGTCTGAAATTCATAAAGACAAGTACTGACAAACCCATTCTAGTTACACTTTAATTACTCACAAAAGACATGCTCCTTAATTTAGATTAGCAAAAAAATCTTGAAAATATTTCCTAAAAACTCTTAAGTGATAACACTAAAGGCAAGCACAAAATACGGTAACTAATCCAAAAGGTTTCTGAAAGCTGCTCAGTGACTGTATACCCCTACACAGGCAGCATCTCCCTTTGTCCTCATTCCATATCCCATAGTTTAGTAAAACTCCTTACAGAAAGAAAAATGAGGGGGGGGAAAAAAATTAGACTACCTTAAACTCTGCCAGAATTTGCAAAAGGGGGAGTGGGGAGAGATGTCCTCAACTGAGCTGGAAATCCTTGTTTTCTTACAAGGAAACTGAGCGTTTGTTCAGTAGTTCCCCCCCAACTTTCTCAAATTTCAAATATATCTGGCTCCTTGGGTCTACTATCAGTATTCCATACTTATAACCTGCTTAGCTACTTATTGAGCAGTTTTTCCTGCAGATATACAGAATCTTTATAATTAATGTTTTGTACAATGCCAAGTCTGAAAGGTATGAAGACATCAGCCATCACCAGCTCCCTGCTGTGCAAAACAGCCTAAGCGATGGTACATAATGAAGATGAATTTTCAATACCAAAATATTCTTCCCCTTAATAAATCTTTGACTGCATTTTCAAGAAAGCAGTTCATTTAAACAGCATGTTTAAACATTTAAATTGCATGTTTAAATATTTCTATATGCAATGTATACTTTTTTCCCCAAATGTGCAGTAACCAAAACAGCCTTTCCAATCCATCCATATTGACAAGACATTATCAAATGAAAATGTATCAGCTCTGCTTGCATTCATTCAGAATGTCATTTCACTAATGCAGTTCTGACCACATAACCTAGCTTCAGTAAGAACTTCTTTTCTACCATATTAAGCAGGAGCTACTTTTGAGATATTTTTAATAAAATTGATCTCCATAATTATTTTCATCTTCTATTTGATAACAACTTAGGACTCCAGCCTCACGCTTCTTTGCTCTATTTCCAAACAAACCGCACACTTGAGGATGCTCCTGCTAGTGAGATAACCATGACTCTTTCCATCAGTTTTCTCCTTTACATTTCATACTGTGCTAACAACAAAACTTGACAACCAATTACCAATTTCACAATTCATGCCTCTGCCCCTGCTACTGACTGGTGCTACCAGCATCTGTTTATCATCTTCTGGTTTCTGCTTGGGTTATAAACTCTTTTGGGACAGACTCTGAGTAACAGCCAGCATAGTAAGACTTTTGGTTTGTGGTGAAGTATTGATGAGGTGACAGTTCAAAAAATAATTGCAAGTGTCTACCTTCTGGCCAGTTAACTGCTCTCCACAAAGTCTGAATTTGCTGTGCCGTAGGTGTTTCTGCAGAGGTGTTGCATGTTGCAGACAATAACTTTTCTAGGATTATCAGGTCATCCTCTGTAAGCTTATGTTCTTCACTTGCATTTCCATTAAGCTCCTTTAATTTGCCTGTAAGACCAACAGAAAAGGCATGGCTTTCTGACATTAGAACTTCACAAATCCAGATCTTGAATGGAGTACTACAAAATCACTTTACAAACAAGTTACAAGTATCGTACTTGTTTTGGACAGCTTTAGATTTTAAACATTACTTTTCTCAGTTTCATCATTTTCTAATTTTAATTTTTTAACCATCACAATGCAACACAAAGACTCAGAATTCACATCTTAGCCTACATGCAGGCAAAAATGCACTAAAGAATCATAAGGCCATTAGTTTTCATGACTGAAATATAACTCCTTTTTTGCTCTTTTCTATTATTAGGTAGTAGAAACAATAAAGAAACAGTATGTTCTTGGTGTGATCACAGGTTTTGTATTTTTACCTAAAGTAAATGCTTACCATAGGCAAAATATGATTGTACCATGTCCTATATTCAAACGTCAATGTAATTTAAAAATCAAAGTATTGGAAATATTTTTATGTACGTCATGCTACACTAAAGGGATCTAGCATTAAGCACCTGCCAATCATGGTCTGTCCACAATCGATGAAAAGACGTCAACAAACACACAAGAAGGCAGCATTACATTAGTCCACCCTTACAGAGTTTTATAGTATGCACAAAAATCAACTGTGGGCCCTTTATGAAAAACAGCCATACAGCTCTTAAATCTATCCCAGTCCAGCCATAATATTTACAAGTGTATTTAACCATGCACTATTACAAAACTGCGGGAAACTCAGTAAACCTAATTTTCAGATTCTAAGCTTAACAAAACAAAAAAAAATAATCACAAGCCACTAAGCCTGTAACCAATAGTTACCCTTCAAGACTACTGGACAAAACTAAACTGATGCACTATGTTTTTAAGACTAAGTAAAAATTCTGCTTTGCTATAACATAGGAGAATGAAAGTCAGATACTCTTGCTCTTCTCCCTCTACAAAGCTCTGTGCAAATCTAAGAGGAGGCTAAATTATTTACTAGCAGCAACCTGCAGAAAAGTTTTCTGGTTTGTGAATCTCTTATCTTCTCCCTTAACAAACACCAGAGTGCAAGAAAATTCAGGGAAACAGGACAAGGCTGACTGAATATTCTTGACTGATATTTTTGAACAGAAAAGGAAACCTGAACAATAGGTAGATGAGCAATACTGCAACAGAAGGCCCCAGAGGGTCCCAGAGAGACCTTGACAGGTTTGAGAAGTGGGCCCACGTGAACCTCCCTCAGGAGGTTCAAAAAGGCCAAATGCAAGGTCCTGCACCTGGGTCCAGGCAATCCCCAGCATCATACAGGCTGGGGGATGAATGGATTGAGAGTAGCCCTGAGAAGGACGACTTGGGGACACCAGTGGATTAAAAACGGGACATGAGCTGGCAATGTGCGCTTGCAGCCCAGGAAGGCAGCCGTACCCTGCTTGCATAAGAAGCATGGCCAACAGGTTGAGGAAGGTGATTCTCCACTCATGAGACCCCGCCTGCAGTACTGCATCCAGCTCCCGGGTCCCCAGCACAAGTAAGACATGTACTTGTCACAACAAGTCTACAGTAGGGCCACAATGATCAAAGGGCTGGAACACCTTTCCTATGAAGAAAGGCTGGAATAGTTGGTGTTGTTTAGCCTGGAGAAGAAAAGGTTCTGGGGAGACCTTGTTGCAGCCTTTCAATACTTAAAAAGGGGCTTGTAAGAAAAATGGAGGGAGACTTTTCATCAGGGCCTGTAGTAATGGGTTTTAAACCGAAAGTGACAGTGGAGCAGGTTGCCTAGAGAGGCTGTGGATGCCCTATCCCTGGAAGTGTTTGACGTCAGGTGGGATGGGGCCTCGAGCAAGCTAACCTAATGAAAAATGTCCCTGCCTATGGCAGGGGGGTTGGACTAGATGATTTTTAAAAGGTCCCTTCTAACCCAGATCATTCTATCCATTCTATGATTCCATGACTGTAAGGCCAGGAGCTTTCCCTCTCCAAGAAGCTAGATAAAGGTGAATAGTTTTTCTAAAAATCAGAATTTCTTGTTTTAAGTTTCCTCACCAGACTATATAGATAACTACAATATTTTCAAGCTCTATAAATAAAGGGGAGAGAAGGAAGAAAGAGAATTTTAATTTGGTGATCTTCAAGACAGGTGCATTGTGAATACAAACTAGTTCTGTAAAACCCTTAAATGTACTAAAGTACTCTACAGAAACATACTGAAATAAACTGGTGATTAACGGGTAGAGATTCTGTGGAAATTTGCAGGAAATACAGAGGAAGAGAGAGAATAAGAATGAAGCATGGGAAAAGACAAGGTAAAACAAGCCAATAGTAACTTTTACCAAAAGTGTGTCCAATTACTAAATTTTGTACACTGCCTTTTCTTCTTGTTACACAGAATGTTCCTTTTAAATATAAATAAAACTCAAAAGATTACATTGTATGGCTATCTGGTGAACTAAAATTTTCACGAGCAAAACCAGAAAGGGAGTGCACATGACCTGTATACCCAGCAAACAGTTCAGATGTCCTAGCTTGATAAAAAAAAAGATGTCAGACAATAGCAGATAAGCAGAGAGGGGAGGGGGAAAAAAAAAGATAACCTGTATTAGATAAGGGTTCTTGTGAAATTTACTTATACTTCTAAGCATTCAAATACATGCACCATTAAAAAGCAATTAATGCAATTTTAAAAGGTCAGAACCAACAAGCAGCAGAAAAGCTTTAGGAAATCACTTAGCTTTTAAAAAGATCTAACATGAAGTTACTTAAAACAGATGAAAAATAAAACCAGCACTGAAATTAAAATGCTGACCCAGTATCTGTGTAGGATTGGCCTTGTCAAAGGTGAAAGTATCCTTCTTCGGAAAATAAATATTTTCAGCTTGAGCTGCAGCTAATTGGTAGGCGCCCGTTCCTACATAAAGGAAATACGAAAAAGTTCAGCAGTGTACCAAAGTGTCTCACATAGAACAGTATCCTACCAGTAAGTCTCTCCTGCTGGACATGTCTCAGAAAAATATATTTAAAAAAAACTAAATGCTTATGCAAGTAAGTGTCATTCCTTACGTTATTTTTACAGTCAAGGGTTAAAGCAATACCTTCAAAAACAGTTTTCCCTCCATGTAAAAATGTATTACACAAGTGTAAATTATTAATAGTGATTTCTGAATTACATGAACTAAATACAGGTATTCATAGGAATGGGTACAGCAGTTACACATGAAAATGGCAACAATTATTTTAGAACAAAGATCCCTTCTGCCCCAAATCTTATCTTTTCATTACTTTCATAATGAATATGTGAAGTATTTATATACTGGAAAATTTGCAGGTATGACAAAGTTAAATCACATGCAATAGTAGCCTGAAATCTCTTCAGAAATAGAGTAATAAAAAGCTTTAATCATGACCTATAATGATTTCCTAGTATCACAGGTGAATTAGTGGCTGATACTGTGTAATTTCCATTAAGTACACATATCAGTTTCTTTGATCAACAATGTAATGCACTAGGAAACTAAAAAGTCCTCTCAAAAAGCTTACTATTGTATATATTAAAGCTTCTGCGCATGATTCCTGCATGTAAAAGAAGGCTCTGTTATCCTATTTTGTGAATAATTTGCAGAGTATAAGCAGCTTCAATCCGCTCATTTTTTTAAATTACATATAGATTTGCATCAATATATAATCCATGTCAAAGTTAAAGTCAAAGCAAAAGATCAGGGATGATTTTCATTGGTAGGCATCATTACTTACCTGTATATGGATCAGCTGGAGCTACTGCATTTGATGCTGAACTAGGAACATAGCGACCAGCACCTGAATAGAGACATAAGGCTTTTTAAACATTATCACTGGTAAATAGGTAATGTATACCTGTATTTAATAACTAGTTTTCAAACATCACTATTACAGGCATTATTCTGCACTAAAGGAATTCAAAAGAAGTCTTCAACACTTCCTAAAATTTCGGGATTAAATCTATGCCTATGTGTGAGGGTGGTGGTGATAATGGCATTTGCAAGCTAAGTGACCCACAGCTGGGAGACATTTTGGCATGGTCTCTGGTACCCACTGGCGGCACAGAGGCCCTCACCAGATACCTTATCTGTGACAGGCTCCAGGGGGAGGGCACTGCTGCCCAGGCCTGGCCTCCCTCTGTGCCTGGGGCCAGCAGCTGCTTTTTCTGTGGGAGGTGGACTTCGACTCTGTGGCACTGAGGCCTCTGGTGAAGGAACTGTAGGGTCTTGCATCTGCAGACACCACAGCCTGAGCCACACAAATCAAGAGAGGAGAGATAGCTGGAGACCACAGTAGAAAATGAACAGAGAAAGACTGACACAATGGGGAAGGCCAAAGGCTGCAGGTTTTGGCAGCAGTACAGAGGCTTCACTCCACCTGTAGTTCTGCAACTGCAGAACAGGCACAGTGCCCTGGCACAAGTGAGGACTCTCAAGAGGGGATGCATCAGAGCCAGGTGAGACTGTACGTCATGTCTGCAAAACGGGGAAAGGTAAGCAGCAGTGATGGGAGGCTTCCTCCTGTAGGGTATGGAGGCACCCATCTACTGACCTGACCTGATATCTTGACAGGTTGGTGTCTGCTGGGGGCCAGGATGCTGCAGGGAGACTGACAAGACTTGCCTGGCCTTCAGACTACTACCCTGCTACTCTTCCACAAGTCCTGGAGTCCTGCCAAGAAGTCCTGGAGAGTATCAAGAGTGATTAGAGAGCTCTATAGGCAATGGTAAATGGCCCAAGTGGTGGTTTTTTTGATGCTGCCAGCAAAGCAAAAAATATTTGAGTAGAAACAGACTCATGAAATGGGTCAGAAATTTGCTGCATGGCTGGTTTTGCAGGCAGGACTTTGGCATCAGTGACTACAGGACCCTCTTTGGGGAGCAAGAGCTACTAAGCATGGATGGGAGAAGTCTGACAAAGCAAAGCTGGAACACCTTTGTAAACAGGCTTTCTAAACTAGAAGATGGACTTTAAACTAGCTATGTCAGGGAGAGTTAGAATCTAAGATTTAGGGTGGAAGGAAAGGAATAATAAAGAAAAAAAAAAAGCTACTTCTGTGAACATACCCATTCCCACGTGGCCATGACTATGACAGTTTGACAAAACATAAGGTTTAAAACCTTACTTCTCTACCAGAAAAGACAGTGACAGGATGCAGACCAGACAGCAGAGGGCTCTCCTCTGCTAAACATACTTTGACAGTGGCAGAGTCCACCTCACCAGTCTGGCCCACACTACAGCCTCAGATGGAGAACTACAAGCAACAGCGGTCTGGAGCCAAACACTGAATGCAACTGAACCTGAAAAAATACACATCTTAAATGCTATCAAGACAGATTATGAATTTACATTACCTGTGAATGGATCTGCTACAGGCAGTGTGCTTGACCCAGTTGAAGAGCCTGGAACATAACGTCCAGCACCTAGTGAAACAGCAAGACAAGGCATGACTACTATACACAGCTTAATGTTTTAAAACGTCAATACTTTTCACACAGAAGTAGCTCAAAAATAAGGCCAAACAAGAGGTCTTACAGTTTATTGTAGCATTACAATAAATCTGATCCTATGCAGGCAAATGCCCCCTGATGCAGAACAAGTTCTGCCTAATTTGAGTGTCAGAAGTTTTCTTTTCTGTGGCATATGCATTACACATTTGAACACAGCCAAAGGATGACCGCAGCTCCCCAAATTACATATGAACCTGATTAGCCTTATGTTTACATTTCTATTTCATTGCAAGAAAAAGATTTAGCTCAATTATTTTAATGACATTTTATTCCTAACTTCATCTTTGTGAAACTAGTTGAAATAAGTGGTTTATGTTGTAGCTGTGATAAGCAGGATGTAATTGATTAATGTGGTTCACCTTGTAAGTAACTTGTTCCATTTCCTGCCCAAAAAAGGGTCATTTATGTATTTTGCTCAGTTTCAGTTAATTCTCTAGCTAATTTTTTTTATTTATTCATTGCCTTAACAGCACTCTTAGACTAGTATGAAAAGTGCAAGGTTTTTCCACCAGGAAAAAAAAAAAGACTGAAAAATACAACTGGCTTGATTAAAATTTTGTTGAAGATTTGTTCCAACAAATACTTCAGAAGTTTGTCAAGTTTGCATATTTTTCTTGTCAGATTCATCTGTGCCTTGCCCTCAATCATTTGTGGACATGAAAGTCCTGTACAAAAAGTGCAAGACCTACAACACTGAAGTGTGCCTGAGCAGTGAGGTGGATTGAAAACTTGACTGCACAACCAGTCTTGGAGGGTAGTGATCAGTGGCACATCTAGTTGGGAGGCCAGCCACTGGCGGTGTACCCCAGGGGTTGGGAAGCTGGGCCAGAGTGCACCCTCAGTGAGTTTGCTGATGACACAGAACTGGCAGGAGTGACTGAAGTAATCATTTAAGTTTCAGTTCTTTACCTGTATATGGATCTGAAAATTGAGCACTTGTACTCAACAGTGTTTGCCCCTTAGTGTTGTCCATAATAAACTTGGCCACCTGATCCAGAAACATAGGATTTAGGTCATTCTTTTGCAGGAAGTTGTATGCAGTCAGCCAAGGATCATCAGTGATACTATATGGTAGTTTGTAGGAAGGCCCACTTTCATTTACATCAATTGTGAAAACATAGTCATACTCCTTTAAGCAGAATAAAAATAAAAATAAATTAGAATTTGTCAGCATTTTTTCCGTAAGATGTATCAAATGAAGACTAATAATGACCAGGGCTAAGCCTAGAAACTTTAATACTGCTGCTTGCAGCCTGTATTAATAATAGTATCCTACACAGCCTGCAAGTAAAAAAATACTTAAACCATACTCTGTGTTTTCCAGAATTCTTTGTCTCATGAAAAGCAGGGTAGAATAACATATCATGATAATGTCTGTGCAGAATACAAAACAACAGATACATCAGACAACTCTTATGGCCAGCTGTGGCTGCCTGCAAGGGTATAAGGAAGTGAGATGCCTCAAAATACTTTCATCTTAAAAACACACTTGCAAAACTAGAAAACAATAAACTCCTAAGGTTTCATTAAACCATGTGAGACATAAAATCAGTATTTCCAAGACATTCCTTTTGTAGTGGCAAAAACCAGAGACTTTTCTGTGTATATTTCAGTAAAGGAAATATTTCTCAGCTTATCTGTCTTCAGATTCAGAAGTTAATATAGAAAAGGAGCACAGAAAGCCTGGTACCTAGTATTTTAGGTAACCCTTGCATTTTAAGTTTTACTGTTCACTTCTTTTGGAAAGGAAGTTAAAACTAACTTTTCAAGATAGTAACTTTCTCATTTCTCTACTAATAGTTTCTTTCCAAAATAATTTGTTTCCATTGACTTGCTTGTTTTACAAAATGTGTTTCTAAACTAGTAAAGTGAGTGGTACTTATTTATACTTCTGAGTTTTAATAGATCAAAGATGACAAAAAAGTACCAAGTACATATTTTCTATATTTATTTTATCTACGCAAAGACTGGACTAAATTTTTAATGGGAAGTGAAGCATTTTACTTAGGAAGCAATAAAACCAATTAAAGTTGGCATATACCTTTCCTTCAAATAAAACCTTTCCAGATGTTTGCTGCGTGGCTCCAGAAGAACCAACAACATCGCCAATCTTTA
Source organism: Falco cherrug (assembly GCF_023634085.1). Lineage (NCBI taxonomy): Eukaryota > Metazoa > Chordata > Aves > Falconiformes > Falconidae > Falco > Falco cherrug. The sequence continues at coordinate 71,733,880 of NC_073720.1, read as the reverse complement.
TCCATCTCCGTTCACTAACACTCCACTGATACGCTTCTACTTTCCCATTATCTTTAATAAGCCGTGTCTGTCCATCTCTCGTTCCTGTAGACAGGAGTGTTAAGAGTTTGAACAAACTCAACAATACAATTTACTTTGAAAGAAAAAAAGGAAATATTCAAATAGTGCTCAAACTTAAAGATTAAAAGATAGTTCACCAACATTTAAAGTCACAGCACAGGAAGTAGCTAGATACTTGTGGTTTAACCCCAGCTGGCAACTAAGCCCCACACAGTTGCCCTGGTGGGACGGGTGAGAAAATCCAAAGGGTAACAGTGAGAAAATTTGTGGGTTGAGATAAAGGCAGTTTAATGGGGAAAACAGAAGCTGCTCACACAAGCAAAGCAAGACAAGGAATTCAATCAGCAATTCCTACCAGCAGGCAGGTGATCAGCCATCTCCAGGAAAGCAGGCTCTGTCACGTGTTAACGGTTACTTGGAAAAACAAAATGCCACGACTCTGAACATCCCCCCTCTTCTTTCTTCTTCCTCCAGCTTTATATGCTGGGCATGACATCACACAGTGTGGAACTCACCTCTAGTTAGCTGGGGTCAGCTGTCCCAGCTGTGTCCCCTCACAACTCCTTGTGCCCGCCCCCCGCCCCCCCCAGCCGACTTGCTGGCGGGGTGGGATAACAAAGATATCCCTGAATTATTAGCAGTTTCCAGCACAAACACAAAACATAGCCCCATACCAGCTACTATGAATAAAATTAACTCTAGCCCTGCCAAAATCAGCACAATACTATATGCTGCAACAAGAACAGCAGAAATCTTGACAACAGGATTTTATAATTGTGGTGATGATATCTGACACCAGACTAGAGTTGCAAAAGCAGTCCTTAAGTATTCCAGAAGTTTACCATTTTCCTAGGGAGATGACCATCAAGAAAGGTGATATTCTCCCATGGTCTAACAACTGGAAAGCTTCACATGATTGCAAGATTTATGCCACTTGCTGATCAGGGCCAAGGGCTGAGGTTACTGGTTACTTCACCTTGGGATAAAGTATTTGTCTATTTAAGAGTAATCTTAACTGCGACTGCTTCCACTGTATTGTCAGTAATCTCCTGAGTACTTTGAAAGTGCGAACTGCGTCAAGATTTAACTATTTTTCAAGCCAAAAGCTAAAGAAAAAAATTTGCAACTACTGTTCTTTTAGGAAAAAAATTCCACATCCAGCACTACTTTTAGAATTTCCTGTATCATATACTAATGGCAGCTGGCATAGTGGAACCAAAACATCTCAAACACACTGCAGCATCCTGAATTCAACCTTTATCTAAATTATAGGAGAAGTATTATTTACCATTTTAGTTTAATTTTTTTTTTTAGACTCACCTTCAAAAGAATCAATGAAAAGATATTAGAGCAAAATTAGGCATTTTTTCTTCAGCAACTCTACTGAAAGAGATCAAAGCCTTGATTTTTGAAACTACAGGAAGTCTCAATACCTCAGAACCAAGATCTGGAGACATCTCTAACATGACAAAAGAACAACAACTTACCAGGTTCCTCAAGATGTTCTCTTCCAGGAAGGTCATTAGCATCAATGTCTCCTAAATCACCAGTTTTAGGGTCAATGGATGCTTGGGAAAGCTCATTTTCAAAGGCCTGAATCTCCTCAGCACTTGCTGTACGTTCCAAAGACTCTGTAAACACTCTTATAATTCCATCACTGAATGGAGAGAAAACATTGAAACAGAAATAGTAATACCCTATCTATAGTATCATTTTAAAATCAAGGTAGGATATGCCTATCAAAAGGGCTCTTTATACAGACAGCACTTGTAAGTCCATTCTCAGTCTGTTCATGGTTTACCACATTCTTGAAGAACTCTACCTCTGCTATTAACATAACAAGAGGTTAACTTCGTGGATGAAGTACAGCACATGTTTAAATTTAATCCCCACACATACTTTGATGGCTGTATTTTTAAATGTAGATGAAACTGAAATCCAAAGTGAAGCCTGCAATTTCATCAAGGGTTTGCAGAGTTATATCCAAAAATACACTGACAGTGAAACCTCAATACCTTGCACCAACCACGATGTCACCATTGTCTAACACACAGCAGCACCATACAGACTGAGCTGGGAGTCTGATTGTTTGAGCACATTCCCCTTGTTTCCAGATTCTAAGAGATCTATCCTCTCCAGTAGTTACAAAATCTGAAAAGGAAAAAAATATTAAAACTTCTAGAATTTATTTTTAGTGCACTGTGATACTAGATACCATTCTAGAACAGGGTACCTAAAAGTCAGAACTGTCAAAGAACCTTTCTACAATTTAATACTTATCTCAATTGCAAGAATACCGCATAGTTGTGGTGCATAAAGTGCATAACTGCAGACTAAGCAGCCAGATAGGAATTCAATCATGCTTGAGACAAACAAAATAGATTCCTTCCTCTTTTTAAGAGTTTAAACAAAGAACTTTGAACAATTTTGTAACCGTCAGTATTTTATCTTACACTGTATTTCCATACTTTCACATTTGCTTTAAATTCAGATTTTTGCAAGGTAGGTCTGCTTTTTCAGGAAGCACACATAAAGCACTCTCTATAATATATATAACAAATTATATTAATTAATAATAAATAATAATATACTCTATACAAAGGAGCCTGTAAACTCCTCAGTGAGGAGTTTTGAAGCATAGGACATTTATGACATTCACATCCACTAACATACATGCACTTTACCTGCTGAACAAACGCCCGTGTCCCATACGCCACACAAGGTCACTGACTTGAGAGCTTCTTCTGCAACTGTCTGCAACAGTTAGTTCTGAACCTCTAAACTTCTAACTCTGAAACCAATGCAACTAAGCCCCACACATAGAATTCTTAACCTAATCTATTTATAATGTATTTCGAAAACTTTCTGTGGAACTATCTAGATTTCCATTACTTCAAACTGGAAAGCCATGCATTATCATTTTAGTACGCTGCAACAGTGCTGAAATACAGGTGTCAACCTAGACGATAGTTTTGCCTGTCACTTTGCCCAAGTTTCACTTAAGCCTTACGATTAGGCCTAACCCAGGACCTTTCATCTCATCTACTGCCAAAACAATTCTGCCAGAGGTGTGAGGGTATGATTTGGAGTCCATTAGAGAAATTGTTTTAATTATTTACACTAAAGGAAAGAAGTAAATTAAACACTACTGAGTTCTTTAGTTGTGGCAGCTCCACAAAACTACAGAATGCCTACCTTGACACTTCATTTTGGAAGAATGTTGGGTAACAGTCGCAATAATAATCCTACCTTTACACTGAGGGAAGACAGAGATGCTGTATATATAATTTGTATGTCCGTAATACACCTGCAGACACTCGCCAGCGATCTGCCATCTTCGAACACTAGCATCATTAGCACAGGAAAGGAATTCCACTTCACTGAGAATAGCTAAACCTCTCACACAATCTTCATGTCCTTTATGAAAGAAAGGAAAACTTTTAATGTGGCTCTTCTTTATATTAGCAGCAATAGACCATTTCTATTTAGTTCACATCTAAGTCCTGCCAAACAACTTTCATTATAGGAGCCATTAAAAAAAGAAAAGCAATTCATTGCTCACTACTTTCTGGGGAAAAAAATCTAGTTCTTTTAAAAGTGATGTGATTTCTGAGCATATAACATAAGAGACTTTAAAAATCCTAGGAATTTTTCAATTTATCTACAGCTTTGTGGTGCTTAGCGTTTTTCTCTTCTTAAAAGAGCACATGACCCGGATGAAATTATCATCTTCAGGAATATTTACCAGTGAATGTTCTTTCACATCTGCCTGCCTTCCACAGTTTAATAGTTTTGTCAGCTGAACCAGTCAACATTAATCCCTGTTCAGGTAGTATTTTCACTGCCCATATTGCAGCTGTGTGACCCTGCAAAAAACAACACTCTTAGACTCGTCAAAATCAAATTCAGAGTACCTATTTTACAGTTATGTAGAGGAACTCCATACCTTTAATGTCATCATACATCTGTCATTCAACCAGACCTTGGCTGTTGCATCCCATGATCCACTTAATAGTGTGCCAAATTTCCCAGATGAAAGGCTGCAAACTGGAATGAATGTTCAAATCAGCACTGACAAGTGTCCTGCATTGCCACCAGTCTTATGCCAGCAATTTAAAGAGATTTACACGGTATTAGTAGCATATTTGGCGTTAAGAAATTTGAGGAAGAGTTAAGTGGAACTGCAGTTGCACTGAACCACAGAAGGAACTTAAAAATCTCTTCACTTTAGATTACAAAGTTTCACATCTTTTTGCCATTCACATTTTTAAATTTCTCTTAGTACTAAATCTCTTCTCAGGCTAGAATATGTTGACAAACAGGTTAGACAACTAGTCAAGACACAGGATTAATGCAAAGGTTTAGTTTTGATAATACAGAGAAGGCTGAAATTTCATCAATGTACACTAACTTATGTCCTCAAGAAGCAAGATTTTGCACAAATAATACTTAGCTCATCTTCTTAGAATGCAGCTTACCAAGAAATTGTAGTGCATTAAAAATTTTAGCAAGAAGATAATCTGAAAATGCTCCAGTAATACACAGGTATATAACTGAAGACATAGAGTGCTGATAACGTTTACTAAAAAGTTTTAAAAAAGAGCTACAGCATAAATGGAGTACCCTGTCCATCTGATTGTTCATAAAAGTATGGTCTTACGTTTCTTGCTTCTGTTACTCCCCAGTAAGAACCAGACAGTACTCTACACCACCACTTGTCACGTCCTACTTTTTCCCCTGCTTTAAAACAGATTTTACAACTAATGTAATTTTACATTTTTTACTTTTTTACTTACTGTAAAAATGGCTACTAATACATTTTTGTACGGGAATCTACAACCTGTCTAGAACGCCTCATTCCTTTTCACACCTCTGAGGGGAGGATGTCACATGTCCATCCCAGGTTTCTGATAAAATAGATAAGCTATTCCATGCCTCTTTAAACAGTGACATTATTTTCTTTCTTTCTCAGATAAACCCAAGATGTTTGTAAGATAAAAATACATTTTAGGCGCTGCTTGGCAGTCAGGGTACTTTCAATCTGGTCTCCACAACCATTCTTTAACACAGTTTAAAGATCCCCAGAATCTCCAAGACTTGAAATGTTTATTTTTGACAGCCTATAATTACATGATCAGACAGTTCAAAGGTCTATTAAATAGTACATCAGCTCACAAAAATAAAAACTTGGTATGCTAATATGAAAACTGCTGAATCTTTTATATCTGGAGAAAAGGTATACAAAAAGTTGGTTTAATATGTCACATGTTGCAGTGACCTGACCGAAGAGAGATGAAATTTCTGCAGTGAGCTTTTAGTGTTTACTGTGTATTTAAAGTTCTGATTAATATTAGATCCCCATCTAAGTAATACAATGGGCAGTGAAAACTTGTTTATTTAGGAAGCTGACTTTTTCTACTTCTATCAATTTTGACACAAAAATTAAGCTTAATACATGGAGAACTAAATTAACTTCTTAAAAATGCAACTCTTGGCAACACATAAACTGCCATGTGTTCACACATATAGTAAAAGCTCAAGCATTCATCATTGTAAACTTGAAATTTTTGCCATGAACTGTCACTACACAAACTGAGATTATAAAATCCTATTTGCAGAGACCATAATCAAATAGCTTGCTACATTAAATACCAAAGAAAATAAAAATAAAGTTCTGTAACTTCAACAAACAAATCATGTTAACTTTTATGCAACACACTCCAAAATAAAATGACTACATACCTGTGTTCTTATGACCCTTAAGGATGTAAAGGGGAGCTGTGCTGTCAACTGTGAAAATGCAAATATTATGATCATTGCCACCAGTTGCAATCAGCCCACGAGGATAGAGGTCACTTGGAGGTATGATGCACACACAAGACACAAAATTTGAGTGGCCACTCATACAGTGCATTTCAGTAAAACCCCTGTTAAGACTAAACATACATGGTAATCAGTTCAGAGTCATGACAAAAGCAGTACTTATTTGAGGCACTGAATTAAAATAGTTTTTTTTACACTCCAGCTCTTGAATTAGTAACTGTGCTTGCATTTTGCTGAATAAATACTGTGGATGACCTAGAAGGACTGAAAAACTTAAGAGAAAAGTTATATCCTAGCATCCCAACCCAGTAAGCAGTATTTAAAGCCTTTCACTTGTTTTTCAGTAATAGTAGGCTTAGAAGGACTTAGTTTTGGTTTTCCTTGCTCGCTGGCAAACACTATGCCCAATTCGATCAGAAGTAGTTACAGATTGCCTTCCTGAAATCTTTTGCTACCTCAATATTCAAGTATGTATCCCAATACACTCTAAAATAACAGAACACATCAACGAAGATATTCTACTTCCTGCCAGATCTACTCACTGGCTCTTAATTAGGAGCACTGTAGGTAATGGTTAAATAGATTATAACTGAGTCAAGCAGCACCCTTATTTCTTATCATGAGTAAGTTAATCATGTCTTCCTCACACAGTCCTCTGAAATGATGGGTTAGAATTAGACCTCCTTTCCTGCAGTAAATTTCTAGGCATTTTAACAAATTCTTCCCCTTGTGATGACAGATTCAACAAGACACAATTCGATTAGTTAGTCTTATAGCTAGACCAGAGGGGGTCAACTAGAAAGTGACAGCGATCAATTTAAACACTTGTATGTATTCAGGTAAATTTGCCAATTACCTCTTTCACCGAAAGGCAGTAGAAAGTGTATTGGGTTTGTGTGGCAAAATTTGGAGGGTAGGGCATGAGGCTACGGGAGCGGCTTCTGTAAGAAGCTGCCCCCATGTCAGATAGAGTCATGGCCAGCTAGCTCCAAGAAGCCAATATACCCACTGCTAGCCAAGGCCGAGCCCATCAGTGATAGTGGTAGTGCCTCTGTGATAACATAGTTAAGAAGGGATAAAACAAGTCTGCAAAACAACCTGGCAGCACAAGAAAGGAGTGAGAATATGTGAAAGAAACAACTCTACAGACATCCAGGTGAGTGAAAGAAGGGGAAGAGGTGCTGCAGGTGCCAGAGCAGAGGTTCCCCCCCAGCCCGTGGGGAAGCCCCCGGTGAGACGGGCTGTGCCCCCAGCCCCTGGAGCCCCCGGGGGAGCAGCCCCCCCCCCGCAGCCCGGGCAGGGCCCCACGCCGGGGCAGGGGGACGCCCCGAGGGGGCTGTGACCCGCGGGCAGCCCGCGCTGGGGCAGCTCCGGGCAGGGCCTGTGGCCCCGCGGGGACCCGGGCTGGAGCCGGCTGGGCCGGGGGGGCTGCGCCCCGCGGGGGGGCTCACGCTGGGGCAGGTCGCGGGGAGCTGCAGCCCCTGGGAAGGCCCCGTGCTGGAGAAGCTCACGGAGGGACCCCGGAGCGGAGCAGGGGCGGTGTGAGGAGCCTCCCCCGGGGCGGCAGCAGCGGCAGGGGCAGCGTGTGAGGGACTGACCGCAGCCCCGCTCCCGGCCCCTGCGCCGCTCGCGGGAGGAGAAAACTGGGAGCGCAGCTGAGCCTGGGCAGAAGGGAGGGGTGGGGGGAGGGTGCTCAAGATTCTGTTTTAGTTCTCATTATCCTACTCTGATTTGACTGGTAATAAATTAAATTAATTTCCCCATTCGAGCCTGTCTTGCCCACGATAACAGCAAGGGCGCGGCCGCGGGGACCGGCCCGGCGCGGCCCGGCTGCCCCTCCGCGCCCTCCCTCCCGCACGGCGCCATCCGCAGCGGTCGCCCCGGCCCGGCCGGCGCCGTGGCCCGGCACTCACCCGTCAGGAGCCCACAGCCGCGCAGTTCGGTCCCGGGAGACGGACACGAAACCGCCCTGGGGGAAGAGGCCGCGGGTTAGACCCCGCACGTCCTGCCCATGCCCCACCAGGGAGCAGCGAAGCCGGTAGCCGCCGCCCTCGTCCGCCATGGCGGGAGGCCGCCGAGGTGTCCTGACACAGCAGCTAAACCCTCCGATGTGGCCGCCGCCGCTGCCACCGGAAACCGCCAAGCGCCGCGCCGGAACCGGTGTCAGCGGGCGCGCCGGCGGGGGCGGCGGGCCTCCACGTCCCGGCAGGCGCCGCGGCGCAGAGCGGGCCGCCGTCCCTCGGCGGGCGGAACCAAGCCTGCGCATCTCGCGATAGCCGAGCGCTGCTCGGCGCGGTGGTTGCTGCGATACCGGCTCCGTTGTCGGCGGAGGGTTAATGGCTGCTGGCGAGTCCGGTGAGAGGGAGAGGCTACCGCGGCCCTGCGGGCCTTCCCGTGCTATAGCGGTGGCCGTCGGCGCCGGGTGCCCCTCAGTCTGCCGGCGGCGAGTTTCTGTAGCCCCGGGGGAACGGCGGTGCTGCCTGTCGGTTCGGGTGGTGGCCGGCGGCACCGCCATCTCAGAGGCCCCTCCGAGCGGCTGCCTGACGGCTTCGGCGATCGAAAAACCGCCTCTGTACGCGGCGGCTGGGGGGAGCTCCTCGAGGGGCTGGTGACCGCCGCCGGGCTGTGCCAGGGGTCGCACAGCCGGGGGTTGCGTTGGTGAACGGTGGTGCGTGAAGGGCTGTACCCAGGTAACCCCGGTGGGTTTGACGGCAGCTGCTCGCTTCGAGTGTGTGTCACAGGCTTGAATTCCGCGGGGAGACGCTGCAACAGTAAAACCCACAAGGATTAGCTTAACAACACAAACTGAGGGCTGACTAGGCCGTGCCTTGCCTTGCTGCGGGACCCGCTGTGGTCCTCAGAGCCCTCACCCTGTACAGGAGCCTCTGCCTCCTACCGTGCTCATCCAGTAAGCAGGAGCTTTGCAGATTTCTAAAGAGTAAACTCCTTTTAACAGGTGAAACAACTAAGCTTTAAAGAGTTGGTTTCTGGTAAAGACCTTGTGCAAATTAAAGGACAATTTTCTTCTTCCCAGAGAGAAACTCAAAAAGCAACAAATATGGCCAGTAGTCACAGACCTCCAATAGCTCGTCCTTCTTCCAGAGCGGGAATAGGGCTGACCGCGAGGCCTGCCTCTTCATCAAGGACTCCATCAGCAGCCAGAATAGGAACAGGGGTATGTTTAAAAAAAACCAAACACATAAACCCAACTTCGATACATTTATATTTCTATGCATTATTTTACAACTTTTTTAGTACCAAGACTAAAGCAATAGTTTCTCATGAAAAAAATAAAAATTTTAATTTTGTGGAGAATTTTACTTCCTAATTTTGACTGAAAGGGGGTCAAGGAGGTCTTGCATCAAAGAGTTCACCTGGGAGATCTTAATAGCTGTAATGTTGCAGACAGAGGGAACAATGAAAAGCTGCTCAAAGGTAATCTCTTAATGCTTCTGCAACAGACATTTGACTGAAGCTTTGTTTCCTTTAAGAGATGTAAATGCTAAAAATTCTTACAGGAACAGTATAGAGACTAACTTTTTAATTGTTTTAGCAATTGCGTAAGGATAATAAATTCATACTTCAGAGTTGGGAGGTTTGTGGTTTGGTGTTTGGGTTTTTTTTTAATAGATGCCTCCTAGTACATCAAGACCCAGTTCTCGTGGTGGTTCAACTACTGGAGGAGTTTTACCATCTCAGATTAAAGTTGCAGACCGTCCAGTGACTCAACAGGGATTAAGTGGAATGAAAACTGCAATGAAAGGTATTTTTTACTGAGAATAGCTATCAAACATGTCTGCAGACATTTTAAAGGAGTATTTAGGGGTTTAAAGAAAAAAAAATCAATTGCTTTATAAATTGCAGAGTGAACAGCTATGATTAATAGGAGTTGGAGAAAGGAAAGGAAGATTAAAGCATCCCTCTTCTTTTCTTTGGTCTTGGCAGTCGGTGAACAAAAAGGCTTTTCTGTGCCTGAGTTGTCTTTAAAAATTATTCAAAAGAGTAAAGATAAATTGTGTCTTCCATCACTGCAGAATAATTAAAATACTATCACATAGTAACTATTCAAGTTACTATTCAGTAACTGGAAAAAGCAATGTTTATCTTCACAACAATCTAAAATTAATTTCTGCCCTCATTTGTCTTAATGAGGTAAAATCTATTTAAGAACGCTGAGAAGATGGCAATTCTCTGTCTGAAAATCCTACAGATTGTTTTCATAATTTACAGTTCATTGAAATTAGTTGTTTTCTAACAAAATGTTATCTTTCTCGCATTTTTCAGGTCCTCAGAGACAGATAATGGATAAAACATATTACCTGGGACTACTGAGGTATGTCTTAACAACACATGCAAACTGCAGAAGGTTTAATGCTGTGTTCCCTTGCTGACAGGAAGTTTGTTGAGCTTAACGATAATGTGGAATAAGTGGTGTTCGCTTATAATGAAGTCTGTCCTGTTGTAAGAGTTAAGGTCATTTTGTATATAGTTCGTAGGAACAAAGGAATTTTATGCTTATGTCTAAGTACAGGTAGATTCCTTTGACACTTTAGGCTTGCAAAGTTAAATGCACTCCTACAACGTTAGTAAACGAGGGGTCAGTGATTTTGAGCTTCCACCTGTAATGCTTAATAGGTCTGATAGCACCGTTTGTATGAAGCAGCATCACAAACTAAGCACTTTTTAGTGTACATTTCAGGCAGTTTACTTGGATTATACATTGAGCTAACACTGAAAAACACAAGGCCTTGCAGAAACTGTATTGCACGCTACTTTGTCAGTTGACCATATTGCAGTATTGAATAATCAGTCCTAAAAGATGTCATTTTAAATATGAATGATATCCACATTCTGTGAAATCATAGAATCATTTAGGTTGGAAAAGACCTTTGAGATCATCAAGTCCAGCCATTAACTCAGGACTGCCAAGTCCATCACTAAACCGTGTTGCCAAGCACCACATCTATTTACATGTTTCTTAATGTGCCCTCCCTGGGCAGTCTGTTCCAATGCTTGACTGCCCTTTCAGTGAAAGAAGTTTTCCTAATATCCAACCTAAACTTCCCCTAGAACAACATAAGGCTGTTTCCTCTTGCCCTGTCGCTTGTTATCTGGGAAAAAAGACCAACCCCCACCTGCCTACAACCTTCTTTCAGGCAGTTGGAGAGAGCAAGAAAAGCCCCCCTAGAGTCCCCTCTTCTCCAGACTAAACAACCACAGTTCCCTCAGCCACTCCTTGTAAGACTTGTTCTCTAGACCCTTCACCAGCTTTGTTGCCTGTCTCTGGACACACTCCAGCATGTCTACATCCCTCTTGAAGTGAGGAGGCCAAAACTGGACACAGTAGTGGAGGTGCAGCCTCACTAGTGCCAAGTATAGGGGGACCGAAACAATGGCAGTCTGCCCCATGCAGTGTTTCGCTTGGATGTGCCCGCAATCTTACAAGCTTGACTACCCTACAGTCTTCTACAAATGGACCTTGAGCTTGTTTGGAGGTTCTAGCAGGGGACTGCAGCTATCATACACCCTTGACTGATGAACAGTACATCTCTTATCAGGGAAGGTTGTCCTCTTTGACCGAGCATGCAGCTTCATGAGGGACATGCATGGAGCAGTGAGGGAGGAAGGGGCCATCTGCCTAGCCAGCCGAATTGGCCAAATCAACCCTGATGATCAGTGAGGTGACTGATAGCACAGTGAGATAGCCCTCACATCCGATACTGTGATTTTTTTTCTTCTCCATTTGGGAATAATTCACATCTATTTCATCAGCAGGGACAAAAAGCAATTAAAACATTTTATTTCATATCCAGCTTTTCTAACAATTACTTAAGATTTTATCTGATAGAACCACTCTGCTTTTTTCCTCACTTCTGCAACTCTTCTTTGAAATACTGATGTGAAACACGGTGCTGTGTGAGAAAGAGCTACTGATTGCACATCTCCTATAGTAAAATATAATTTCTGTTCTGTGTTTTAATTGTACATTCAAATTTTAAAGATTCTTTTTTGTTTATTTTTTTGCAGAAGCAAAACAAACGAACTCACAACAGAAATTCACAAGCTGCAGGAAGAAGTAGAAATGTACAAGCAAGAGAAATCTGTCTATTTGTCATATGAAAAAAGGTGAGATGTATTGCAGCTAATGCAGCACTTTCTCAGTCGCAAGACTGTTCTCAGATATTGAGCAGGCTTCAAGGAACCATTAAATAGTTCTTTTTTATTATTTTATTTTTACAGGAATGAATCTTCCCATCTTAAGTTTGACCTTTTTTTTTCTTTTATTTAGGGCAGAGGCTTTAGCTGGTGAAATCAAAGAATTTCAAGGTCAGCTAGCAGACTACAACATGGTATGCTGCTGTCAACTTTTGATACTGAATGCTTTCTCTTCTGTCATTTACTTTGTATTGCTTTTGCTTTATTGCAGCATCTTTTATTATTAGCACATCTCTGTAAAAATGTACTAGTTAGTACTGCTTTTTATTCAGTTACTGGAAAGGAAAAAGATGGAAATGAGCAAAAGCAAAAAAGAAAAAAAGGACGTGTACTATACATTAGGAGAAGCAGTTGCATATGGATTTAAGAATTTACTGCTGCATAATATTTGTGGGTTTGTACATCTACATGTAATGATAATTACTTCTGAAAACTGCATGTAGTCTGTTCAGATTCCCAAATCATGTTTTTTTCCATTTGCAATAACAAAAAATTGCTGTGTTTTCATGAGTGCTTTGTCAATTGCTACCTAGTTGTCTGATATTTTTTGTGTGTAATTAAAAAAAAATGCAAGTAATAACAGGTTGGAGTTATGTCTCATTTCAGGTTGTGGATATACTCAACACCAATATGGATACAACAGAGGTGATTCGGGATTACAATATGGTAAGAATTAAGAGTACTTGCTATGTTTGAACTGTAAAGTGGGGTGTGTTACGTTCTTGGTGCTTTGAACATATGACATCTCTAAAAAAAGCATAGCACTAATTTAAAACTTAGCCATTTTTTTCCAGTTAAATTAACCATAATATTGGCAATATATTTGCAGTAAGAAAATGGTTTGAAGTGCTGGATTAACAGCCCCATGATGGTTTTCTGTGTTTTAGCTTTCTAAAGGCTGTCATCCCAACCCAAATTGCAAGTGTTAAAATATATTCTTTATTTGATTTGGGAGCATCTAGTCTTATGGAAGGCAAATTCACTAGACTGTACTGCCTTGTAAAGCTGCCTGGTCTTCTGGAAATTTAGTTCTTTTTTATCTTCTGCCTTTTAAAAGACTCCAATGTAATACATAAGTTACTGACATGGCCAACCACAAAATCAATGAGCTTTTTTCTTCCTTTACTTTCATTATTTTCTAACACAGATAGAGTGTTCCCCTAAATATTAAGGTGTCAGTGGCATAAAGCATGTTCCATTTCTTACAATCACTTCGTTCATAAGGAAAAGAAACCAGGCTTAGAAAAGTTTATTTTGGTAGCTTGAAAAACCGCCTAAATATTTTTTTGGTCAAAACAATTCTTTTTTTCCCTGTATTTGATTGAAAAATAAAGTTGCAATGTCTGTCAGAATGAGAAGAATGCTTTGCAAGTGTTAGATTTTTTCATTCTGTTGGTAGGCTTAAACTTAGTATTTTACTAAGTGTTCCAGGTATAGTTCCCACAGTAGTAGTAAGTGAATTGATTTGTTGAAAACTTGATTGTATTTCTTCTTCAAACATAGAGATGCCTTCTTACTTCCTTTGGTTTCCAGTGGAAGACTGCGATTTCAGAGGGTCTTCTGTATCAACTGTGAAAAACCTTTGCAGCAGGCAGCCTCTACTGCTGCTTCCTTTTCAGTGTTCTGAGCAGCTTCTTGCTCATTTGAAGGAAACTTTGAATTTGTGTAAAAAATCTGTGTTGTTAATGTATTGTATCAAAATACTTTTTTTCTTTTTAAGTTAAAGGTCCAGAATGACCGTGATACTCAGAGTGTGGATAAAATTTTCACAGAAAGACAAGCGTAAGTACAGTAAGTGTATCCTCCTCCAGAGCTGTTAAAACCATAATTGAAATTGGCAAAATTGAGATGTTAACTAATTCAGAAGTCCCTCAAGTGTGATGCATGCCCCAAGTGGTACCTGATATGTCAGTGACGGGCTTCAGCTGGAGTTCCTAGTTTTAAACTCTTCTGAGTAACTCCTGTGGAGATACTTTCCACACCATCCAGGAGGAGTTAGGTGGCAGTGGAGACTCCTGTCTTTTGGCAGCCTGCTGTCAAGGTCCTGAGTTCTAGAGGTTGTGTTGTGGAGTAGCAGAATGGAGAAAGCAAACAGAAGTGTGAACTAGAATTGACATTCCTGTTTGGTAAGGTAGAGGTGTGTGGAGGTGAAGATGAGGGCAGTGAGATGTTTACAGTAAGAATTTGTAACCCATGAGAACAGCTTGTATAGTGATAGGTTGAGAGGATGTGTTTCTGAGATGTTTAATTTCAGGACAGGTATGTGCAGGAGAAAGAGATACGATCCTTGTTGCCCATAAGAGCAATCTCAATGATGAGATTTTAAAGTATAAATAAAAACTTTTTTTTAAAAAAATTACCATTTAATAAGAAGGCACTTTTCAGTAATGCTGTGGTTTTCAACAGCTCAAAACCACATCTGTTTTACCCCTGAATGCGTTTTTAAGTGTTAAGAAAACATGAAGAGAAAAAACTTGGTTCCGTAGCAAACTAAGACAAAAAGACATTAGATATGCAGTAATAATAATTGATTGTTGTACTGTATGTAGACACATTTAAGGGAGTAGAGCAGTTGGTCTTTTTTGTTCTGCTAATTTGGTTAAAAAAAAACCAACAAATACTCTGTTCTCTGATTGTGTTGGTTTTGCCTAATAGACTACTTCTAAGCTGTGACACCATTGATTTAGATTCAGTCCCCCGTCTGGCTGTGGTCTGCTTCAACGTTTTAGAGAAATTATTTTTCTTTTCTAGACTTATTCACAATTAAAGCAGTTAAATTTTTCACAATTAAATTATGCCAGCTTCACAAGCTACTCTGTAAAGACTTGTTCATGTTAAGCAATATACAAGTAAGCTCTCCCCCAGCCCCCACCATAAGTAAGCAAATAAATTTTTATAAAAGATGGATTATGGGTGGTTTTTTGCATGTTTTGAAATATTTGTTATGATACTAATTCACGCACATTACATTTTTAGCTTCGTGATTCATGCAGCAATGTTATGGATTTGATGAGATGAAAGGAGATAGACTGCTTAGCTTCATTTTGTATTGCACATCAGTAGAGTAATATGGAAGTACAAGTGTACTATGGTTTTGAAAAGTCAGTTCATCACCTATTATTTAAGACTTGAACTCTTCTCAGTACTATAAGAATCTATGTCTTTGTCCTCAGTACAGCCATCTTCCCCAGACACAAATGCATGACTTTTCTCAAATATTACTATGGGATCTTCATTGTTTGTACCCAATTCTGTAGGAAAAGGACTCATATCAGCAGCAAACTCCTGTTCAGACATCTCTGAGTCATTTTCTTCCAGACGACGGTGGCTGTAGCTGATCAAATAGTGATACCATGTTGGGCATTTTATAGCGGTAAAAATCAGGAGTGTAGTGCTTAAGACAAACCCTAGGACACCCACTAGGAAGGTCCAACTTTTGCCAACAAGTGGTAACCCTTTAAAACAAATAGGAAAAAAAGGAAGAGTCATCTTCATGAGGGATACCAGCAAGAACACTAGTATGATGTTTTTCATAGTTAAATTGAGGACTCACAAAATAAGTGATAGGGGAATTACTGAGTATCTCCAAAGCTTTAGTAGAATGTTCTTGCTATGTTATTAGGGAATCAGTAGCATCACTCAGACCAAAAATGCATGTACATCTCATGTTTTCTAGCAACATAAATCCACCATGCACATTTATCAAAAAGAATAGTTTCAAAGTCAGATGAAGTTCTAGGGACATATAAAATAATCATTTTTTTCAAAATTTCAATTCCAAGATCAGGCTTTGGAAAAAAAAATATCAGTAATTGACTCAAATTCTATTTCCCAGGCTTAAATTTCTGTCTGATGATGATGTCTGCACCCTAAAATACTTCATCTTTTGTTTGGCATATCCTTTCAATTGTATTTCTTTTATAATAAAATTTCAATAGACTGTAGTTGCCAGTAGTCTTTATTTAGAAGCTAGTTTTCTGTGCCGGCTATAGTCCTAAAATAGATTATAGCTGTTACAGCAAAAGGAGTGTGTGGCAGTGGTGGCTTACAATTTGTGTATGTATCTGGAGATTGGTATTTCTTCTGCTTTAGCCAGAAGCAACAACTAAAACATTTCAGTATGGAAGAGTGGAGAACAACATTAATTTGCATGTCAGAAAAAAAATAATTGCTTCACTGAAAGAAAAGCTAGATTATTACAGAGTGATGATGGAATTAACATCAAAAGGTGAAGAAAAGTAAGGAGACTATCACTGAAATTTTCAAAGATTATGGTATGTGCACATCGGTGTCTTTTACACCAAACACAGTTTAGGGCAGGAGTAAAATTAATAGGCTCACTTTTTCACATTTTAAGACAACAGCTACACCTAGAAAGTAGTTAGTTTGGAAGAAGTAATTATTACTTTTTTTTAATGATGCTTCCCTGGTTCTTTTAGGGAGAGATCTGGGCAATTGTCTGAATTTCAAGCCTTTGAAATTTCATCATCAGTTTGTAGTATCGTTTGAGAATTCAGGTGTATGTTTTGAATGCTTACCTATTACAGCTTAGCACTCACTAGAATGTGTGTACAGTCTACCAAAACCTGGAAATACGTTTATTCCATAGCCCTGGCTTTTATGGAAGAGTTGCAGTGCACTGGGAATACAAACCAGTTGAAATCATGGAACAGTCAGTCAGCTTGTAAGCAGTAAAGCGAAACACCAGTATATTACCTGCATGTGTTCCATTGATTCCAGTGATGTTGCTTGGAGTCAGAGCTGTTAGTAAGGCATTGCTTTTAAGTTTTATGGCAGAAGTGGAAGTTACAGTGTTTTCTAAAGAATCTTTTCCAGTTTTGCAGTCAGCTGGTTGAATAGCTGCCATCTTGATGGAGAATTTTTCCTTGGTGTTTGGGAGTGTACATGTAGTGTTGTTTTCATTTTCTGTGAATGTGAGCAGTGGAAAGGCTATAAGATATTGTTAGTTCATTGGCAGTCTGATTAAAAAAAAATAATAATCAATGATTGCTAGTGTATAAGTAAAGTTTACAGATAACTTGATGGTTGATGTTATCCAGATCACGAAACACCAAGATAAGGCTATTTGATATAAATGATCATGAAGTTGCTGCTCTTACCAAAACTTACCCATTGTCACGTTGGAGGCCATTAGCCATATGTGTAAATTAAGGAGGTCACAGGAGCAGGTCCATGGGTTTCCAGCTAAAACAATTCTAATCAATTTAAAAGATGATTTTATATGAAGAGATTTCAGTAAGTTATGTTGTAGATTTAAAACTGTCAGACTTATTAGAGAAGTAAATACATCTGAATCTAGTTGAGTAATTGCATTATAGGATAGATTCAGCACTGACAGTTGATTTAATCCTGCAAATGCTGCTTTATGAACTGTGCTAATATGATTGTTGCTGATATCCAGAATTACAAGTTTTGTCAGGTTGCAGAAGCTGTGATTATACAGTACAGTAATCATATTTTCATTCAGATAAAGTTCAGTGAGGCTAATAAAACTTCCAAGAATCTCTTTGTCACTGTTTTTTAAACTGATTTTATTATTTCTGAGGCTTAATTTAGTAACGTTTTGGAAAAGATTAGTGCAGATCTTAGAAAAGTTTTTTCCAGACTCCTCACAAGTGACCTGTTGAAAAAAAGAGAATGACTACAATTAAATACTGTAGGAAAATATGGTCATGAAGGTGTCTCAGTGATGGCTGTCAAGGGCATGAAAAGTCTTTCCTATATATTTTAATTTATATGTATATGTATGCATCACTGCAGATTATAGTTTGTAGTGTCAAGATACTTGGACTAGCTTTAAAGGAGATGGTAAGTACTGGAAACAGGTTGGTTGATTATCCCTCATCCTAAATAAGTAACCTGTGTTCAGCTTGTTAGTGATGTAACCAGACTGAGTCTAGATAGTTTATTTAAAAACAAATGTAGATGGCGTGCCTTTTCTGTACTGTATATACCCATTATGTAAGTGGTTTTGTTCTTGTTTGTCCCAAAGATGAACAAGCATGAGGTATACTACTGGACTTGTAGGCACTGAGTTCAAAGCAAATACTGCAATACAGTTTATCATTTGACTGTTAATCGAGACTCCTTCCTTCCCCTCCACTACCCAATAAATACAAAATCCATTAAATTAATCTGTGAAGAAAAATTTTAAAATTTCTTATATATGTTTGGACCTGACTTGGGCAAGTGCTAACTCAACAGATCTCGCTAACTTGAGCAGTAATTTGCCTTGTCAAAAATAACTGTTTTTAAAAACTGTTGCATTTTAGTTCTATTCCAAAATGATGCAAAGATAAAGAAGACACTCCTGTTGTCTGCAGAGAGATTTGACTGAGATATAAATCCATGTCAAATATGTTTTGGTGTTATTCACCCGCTTAAAATGACTACCAGCAGCTGTCCATTTCACAGAAAACCATGTCGTCTTATTTGTCAATATGTGCTTCTTACTTCAGGAATTTTATATTTACAAGGGAGTTTTAAAAATGTCTTTAGCTTCTAGTGTATTTTTAAAAAATAAAGAGTAATTTACACACATATAAAACTTACAGTTTGAGAAGTAATGTTGCAGTCAGCAGTGACTGGATTCAGAAATAGTATTCCAGCCCAGATCGCAAACCAAGAAAGTTTCATGGTTAGAGCCTAGTAGAAAACAACACTTTTGTATACCAAGGCCAGAGTACCCATGCCTTCTATAGTGGTAGTTTAACAAATTAATAGATACAGTTATTTCAATGCTAATTTATTCTACATAAATAATTTGTTCAACATAAATATTTTTAAATGTAAAGGAAAATGTAAGGAAAACCATATGTTATTAGAATTAACGTGTTCAGTTTTTGCTTAATTGAGACAAACTTAAAATCCAGTGAGCAGACTGTATCAGCAAATAGATTGATTAGACAAGTTAATAGACAGCAGTGTCATAAATGGATAAAACAAAGAGGCAGGGAATACTCATTAATATCCCCGTTAAAGTGGTTATGAGTACTGGAAGACTATGATAGGAGTAAACGGCAGAAAGTATTCAGGCTTGCATGTTCTCCCTAAATAATTTCTTTTGTGGCCACTGACAGAGGCAGAACACTACCAGATTGATTGTTGGTTTATCCAGTCAGATTTCTCTCATGTTCTTATGTAAGTTATTAAGCAGGTTTTTGTGAATTTTCAATTAATAGATTGATCTTCTAATCTCTTTATTATCCATAATATAACATATGTCATATAACATAAACCTGGACCTCTATGTTATGAAGGTGAGGTTGTTGCTCTGATCTTTGGAACTAAGTAAACATGGTTCAGTCTCTTGTGCTGGAGTTTTTGTACAGGTTTAAACCTTATTTTCTGAGAGTGAGGAAAGCCTTTCTGACAAATGGTATTCACTGTGACATAACTTCTGTCAGAAGGTGTCACTCATTCATCCCCTTTGAATCAGGCATTATTTGCAAGATCTATTAATTTTGAATAGGAATGTTAAACTATCTCTGTCAGATGTTAAATCAGTCCCTGTTTGTGCTGGACTTGAGTTAAAATGTTATGTAAAAGGTAAATTATTCCTTCATTTTCACACTTCTTCTCCAGCATCTGAAGAAAAGATAGTGAGCTAAGTGCCAGTATCTCCTTCCCAGATTTCTGTATTCCAGATTAAAAAAGATCCAAAAGATAAGGTGTAAGATATGTTTATAAAGTGCCTAAAGTGCCTGTGCTGTAGAGTATTCGCTGAATTTAACAGAGAAGAGTGGGGGAAATTGCATAAGGAAGCTCAATTGCAGAAACAATGCTAAATATTGACAGCCAGTCAGATTGAGAAAAAAACTCCACCAACCCTTAAAAAGAGTGCCACGACATCTTTGCTGATCGATGTGGAGTAGGTGAAGTCACAGAACAAATTGGTCAAATCTGATTGATTGCTTCTATATGTTTACGTGTCTAAGAACTGACCTCATTCACCTAACTGAATCAGCCTGGAAACTTAATAGCTTCTTGGAAAGAAGAAGATAAGTACCACATACAATCCTGTGATACATTTTGTATTTTTACTGCTGCTAGAAACTTCCATTAAATACAAAAAAAGAGTTCATAAACCTTTTTGTTAGACGTCATCAGTGGCATGGACAAGGGGTACTAGCAGCAGCAGCCACTGTGGTATTATGTTCTGTGTTAGGTGTTGTTCTTGTCAGTGATGGTACTGGTGACCTGCATACATTTTTTGAAGGCAGTTCGTGTATTGCTAGTGGAAAATGGGATGTCGTTTGAGAACTCCTGATGTAGACTATGTTAACTGCTGGATCTTGTGGCATACTTGGACCTTAAAGGTACTGCTTCCAAAATGCTCAGAAATAAAACAGGCCTTAACCAGGCAATCTAGAAATACAGGTTAATAGTATTATTGTAGTTTTCAGATTTCAAGAAAAATACTTTCTTTAATAGAATGGGGGAAATATATTAAAAAAAGGAAGTCTGTAAGTTAATAACAATCAAGTTGCAAATGAAAGTTAAAGTTTTTCAAAATTTCAAGAAAAAGTTAAAATGTCTGGATGAAGGGGATGCCATTAACTTGAAAAATCCTTTTCCTGTCTAAAATTCACTCTACATAAAAATTCGACAAAAGTCGAAATCATAGTTCGTAGTTTTTACTCTAGTTTCTACTGAAAAGTTAGGGGGTTTCTTACAGATTCAATTTCTTACATTGTTTATGTGTGAACCTATATAATCGATAGAACAGGAAAACATCTGTAATTTTAATTGCAGTTTAGCTTTTTTGCTAGAACCAGATTTTTAAAATTGCTTTTTAAAGTAATTTCTTTGGAAAGAAACTGAGGGTGGGAATACATTGGTCGTAGCTTGACATTTCCTTGTAATTAGAAGAGTTCTCTTAAAAAAGTTTGCCTCAGAGAACTTTTTACGATGTTATCATTTAATAGTATGTAATTCCTATTGTTTTTCTTATATTTGTAAAGAAAAAGACTGGTTTGGGGAGGAAATGGAGTTCACATAGTCAGGTAGTCTGGTTTTTGGAGAAGAAACGGGCTGTTCCTGTGCTGAAGTACAGTTTACTTAACAACTTGCATGTCCAAGGTTCATAGTAATTCCTGAACTTTTAATGTATTTCAAGCTCTATTTGTTTCCAGTCTAGCAACAAAGTCATACTAAAAATCTTTGCCTACATTTTGAAAAAGATGTACCAAATATCTTACCTTTTCTGTTGCTTCTTAGAGGCTGTGTATGTACACATGTGTAGATTTTTTCGATGTACTGACAAGAAATAATATGGTGCAATAGCACTTTGGTTTTGTTCAACCTTTGTACCTGATGAATAAGCAGGTGGTGTAAGAAAAAAAAAACACACTAGAAAATCCTTAGCAAAAGATTGACTAGGTTGAGCAACTTCTTACAATCATCTTGGATTTAAATGGATCTACAGCCAATAGGGAAGTCTAGTAGTAGTAAGCTCAAGTGTCACATTCCAGTTCATATAGGAAACACTGAGTTAAAATGCCACAAGGAATTTACAAGCAAGTTGGGTCATAATCAATTAAAGAAATGCTGGAGATGGAAAAAGACTTGCATTTTTTATATCATCAGTTATCACAAGAGGAAAATTTCAAGATATTTGCATACTGAAGTAGAGATCTCTGGTAGTTAAATGTATTAATTCTTGTTTTTTGGAAACATCAGAGGAGCTGTG
The DNA here is from genome assembly GCF_023634085.1 of Falco cherrug. NCBI lineage: Eukaryota > Metazoa > Chordata > Aves > Falconiformes > Falconidae > Falco > Falco cherrug. The sequence continues at coordinate 71,712,069 of NC_073720.1, read as the reverse complement.
GGGTATGATACGTAAACCTCTTTTTAAAAAAGAATTACAAGCAGTTAAGGACATCTGTTATATGGACTATATTTCGGAAAGAGATTCTAAAACCAGATGATACTTGCTGTGATTTGAGAGCATGTCTATATGCAGGCTGAAAAGAGAATTGTGTTGATACACAGATACTACTTCAGTGAATTTTCTTCTTGAGTTGGTGCTCATTCTGTCCAATGTACAGCATTAAACTACAAAATGGTTTCATCTCCTCTCATTCTCCATTCCTATCAAATATGTGGCTGTAGAAACCACTTCGTTTCGCTGTCTCGCTTTGACGTTATTTGCCACTTTGGTTTTTTGCTTACTGTCTCAGAACAACTGTGCAACTTTTCCAAGCCTCATCACTGATTCAGCTTCATCAGTTGTCTTCAAATTACTTACGGTAATGAATTGTCTTCCTGTGACAGCCATTGCTGATATTGTTATTGCCTCTTAGAAAATCACTGAGTTTTAACCTTCTGTCAAAAGGCTTCTACCAGAGAAGATACTTCACAGCTGAGTCAGGTGTTTCTAGTGTCAAGGACATACTGGATCATCTTGAAGTATTTAGCCAGGAGTCCACATCACATAAGAAAAATAAATTTGCCTGAGGTTAAGAGGCCTGCCATGTGTTCACACACACTTTACATTGGAGGGGCTGGAAGAGTAGGCTTTCTTTCCTTACTCTGTCATACAGACTTGCAGTCTCAGGCATAGACAAGAAAAATCCAGTAGAGCTTGGAGATACCACTGTCCTCAGCAGTGATGGCTGCTTCCATATGGTGCTTTGGAGCACAGGAGAAATGTAGCAAGCGGTATTCTTTTCACCCTCCCTAAATGCCCCAGTGATCTCCAGGAAAAGGCACCTTGTTTGTACTTAAATGACAAGTTCCCTATGAAGTAACAACAGTCCCTCCTGGTGAATTACATCTAGTGCGGAGCTTTATTCTGGAAATCAGCAACCTTAATATTTTCTTGAATTCTTCATTGCAATTTTTCTGTTTCCATTCTGTGACATCTTCAGTTGGGCTTGATTTGAGAGTCACTGCTGAGGCTTTGCAACAGCTTTCAGAGGCCCACCAGACTGAGGGACAGGGAGCCTCCAATAAAGAAGTAACATGGAACCTCTCTGCCAGCTAACTTTGTTCTGTGCCTTCCAGAGGGTCTTAAATCAAACTACTCTCATAACTTAAGAGCATGCTTCTCTTAAAAAGCTAGTCCTTTCCACTACCAAGTGTAACATAATTATCCATTCATAAACCCATGTTACTTATGATGAGGCAGATAATTATACATTATCTGTGTAATGTTTACTGTATGTACCTTCACAAATCAGATACCAGCTTCTTTATTTCAAACTGCCTGGTTTTATTCTAGCAATTCACTGATTGAGACCAACTGAGAGGGGCTAGTATACTTTTGCCAGTGTTTGGGACTGTGCAGACAGACAGGGTGAGAGTGCTGGAAAAAACTCTGTGTGTACTGTAAGGGCAAAGAATTCTTCATCTTCTGCATTCCGTAGTGTGAATGTTTATATAGCTAATCCGGTTTCAAGAAGATTAGATGCAAGTAGGTAGGTAACTTCTTTTTTTTTTTTAAGAGTTTGTGGAGTTCTTATGTTACAGGATCATTTCAGTCAGTGTGAACTAATACCAGAGTTTGAAATGGGTGCTTAAAATAAACATCAGCTACTAAAAGTTACAAAAACGTTCTATTTTTACAGCACAGAAAAGTTAATTCAAGGTGTAGAAGAAGATATCGAACGTGAAAAGGTTGTAGCAGATGACATAATAAAAGACATGTCACAGGAAAATCAAGCTAAATATATGGAGATGAAGGCTGCAAATGAAAAACTTTCCCAGGTTTGTTTGTTTCGTTGCACTTACCTAAAATATTTCTCAATCTGACTCCATTGGTTCCAGATACAATTTAAGTATTAAAGAGCTCGAGAATGGAGTAATACAATAAAAAAGCTTACTGGTATCTTAATCAATTGTAGAAGTGCCTAAAAAGCAGAGCAGTTGACTAAAATAAAATACTTTGTCTTTTTGTATTTCTTATTTTAAGAACAAATTATGTTCATAATTTTACTTTTAAATTTGGGACTGACATGCAAATATTAAAAGCCACTGTGGTGCTTAGATGTTTCATCATGTGTAAAAAGCAAGCGAAGGGGAAAAACAAACCCAGAATTTTTTGTAGTTCAGTTGAGTAGAAAGTTTTCTTCCTGCATACAAAAGTGAATCAGATGGGTGTTTTTGTTGTTGTTCTTGTACATTTCAATGTATCAGAAAAATGAACTGGGCTTTGTAAAATCTTTGTGACTTTGCTAACAAAAGCAGTAAGATTTCTAGGTTCTGGGGTCTGGGATCATGCAACTTCAGGCATGTGATCTTCGAAGTTTTCTTTGTATAGTCACAGCAAGATAGGCATCTTTTGAGGCAAGTGCTTCCCAGCTGTCTTAGAATGAGCAAAATCACTTGTCAGAGCCTACCTTTCTCTTTCTCTTTCTGGACTGTGAAGAAACTGTGGTGACTAGTTCAGATTTTAAATCTGATTTTAAACTTCTGAAGTAGAAATGATAAATTCCACCCTCTTTACTGATTTTAAGAAAAGCAATGTAGTTATAGCCCAACTGGAAGTGACTGTGATAAGAGTTTATTGGAAAGATTGGATTCTGAAAGTAAATGGGTATTATATCTGAGTTACTTGAAGAAGCTGGATACAGTCTTGTCTTTTAAATTTTTAAGAGCAGCAATGAGATTTTTTACAGCATTTTATAAATACTGAGTTGCAGAACAAATAAGTAAACTCATCGAGTAGTATTTTTTATCTGAATTTTGCATTTTTTTCCTCTTTAGGAATTGGTTGTTCAACAGCAGGAATTGGATGCACTAAATGTAAAGGAGGAGTCTTTAAGAGCTGTATGTATGATAACAAGCGGTCTCCATACCAGTCTTCACTGAACTCTAGAGTAAAAAACAATACAGTGGAAAAAGACCTATAATCTTGCTCCTTCCATTTTCACATACTGTAGGATCATGCCCTAGAGGCAAACTGTCTCTCTGCTTTACACCAGTAATTTCTAATCAGTTTTGGCTAAAAATTGCGTTTGCTAGATGCCAAGTACAAAATTTTGATAGCGTTAGTGAGGTTTCTTAGGATAAAAGGATTTATGAGCTGAAACATAGTTGTGTATATTTTCAGCAAGTCTACTTTTCAAATACTACCAGAATTTTTTCCTGTCCTTTTGAATACTCTATATAGTTTGTGATCCCCTGGAAATGATGAAGTAGTAAATCTACTCAGAAAATTAGCCTTAGGATGAACTCATAAAGCAAGAGATATTCCATTCCAGAAAGGGCAATATTGAAAATATGATTATAAAGTTTATTGTTTATACTGTCTCTGTACTGTTTGTAACAAATAAGCTTCACTTTGAATATATGCATAAGTGTTGCTTAACTAAAGCATAATTTCTGCAATGCTGTCTTGCAATCTGAAAATAGCTAGTAGGTTTTTGCTTTTCCCAATAGGAAATAACGCACTCTCAGGTGAAACAGGAGGCTGTACAGCTGTATGAAAAGCTCCATGAGCTTGAGGAACGTCGAGATCAAATGGTTGCTGAGGATAAGAACATGGAATCTCCACAGGAGGAAAGAGAGAGATTACTAAAGCAGGCAAGAACATAATATTTTATCATGTAAAAGATTCTCTGAGTCATTATTTTAAGGGATGATAATATTTGACAATACTTGAGTTTGAATCTTGCCTTTATTTGCTCTTTGAGCAGCACAAATCATCTGAAATTTAGGACAGTTATTAAAGTGGCTGGATCAGATATTTCAGGTTCAGCCAAAACAAAATTTGCACAATCAGCTTTTCAGCTGGTTGATTGTTCCAATTCATCAGTCCTGTTGGTATGGCAAAAATGGTCTTATTGAACAATTCTGTAACATAGCTCCAGATAGTATCCTTGCAGGATACTGAGCAGATGTACTAATCCACGAACAATTTTAGCTACTTTACAAGGGTATATACTGTATTATGTAGCTATCCATAGATACTGTATGGATTATTGAACCGAACAACACTGATGAGTGTGTCTGATTTTTAAAATGTGTATTGAGAAAGTAGGACATTTTGATGACTTAACGCTTAAATCATACCACTTTTCACTGAAGAGCTGTTTTTGGACAATGTGACAGCAAGTTTGTGATTTCATACGCTGAGTTTCTATTCCCTATATACTGAATTAAGAAATCTTTTTTGATTTTCCTTTTTTCATTTGTAGATTTTATTTCCTGTCTTGAAGTTGTTATACTTTTTTATAGGTTAAGGATGATAGTCAAGAAATAGCAAGCATGGAGAGACAGTGAGTAATCCTATTGTACTGTTGCTAAAAATTACATTTACACCCTGAAGACGCATAGTTTAATTCTATCACGTATTGCTGTGGTCTTTTAGAACATCGCCACATTTTCAAGCCTCTGCTAGTGTTAACCTTCCACAGAGAATAGAATAAATTTTTCTGTTTCAGCTAAATAATTTTTATAGTGATAGGACATTGCAATCTGCATAATAAGGTGCTTCCTGTCCTTATGAACATGCCATGAGAATATAAACTGGTAATTGCACAGATGTAAACTACTTTATGGCTGAAGAAGACACTCATCCCTAAGAGCCACTCATCTGGGACATGAAGCTGAGCCTGTATTTGCTGCAGTCACATTTTGAAGAGTTTGTTATGCCTTCTTAAAACATGAGTTACAAAGTTGCTTACAGAAAGTTCAATTCTAAAGAGTAACAGGGCATTGCTTGGTTCTTGGGTAGTGGTCCTTTCTGAAGATGTGCTAGAGACTCTGGTAAATGTTACAATAATAGTAAGAAGTGGGGGAGGGGAGCAGAATAAAACACTACAGTATTTTTGTGATTTTGAGCCTTTTGATTTCTCTCTCTTTACAGAAGAATTGAGATAATTCCTGAAATCTCCTAGAAACCATTTTAATTTTTTTTTAAACTGTATTCCCAACTGTAATAAATTTTTTAACTTTTACTGCATTTTTGATTGGATAGTAAGTTGCTTAACATAATTTTTGGAAAGAAACAGTAACAGTGAATTATATTTGAGAATTTACATAGCAGTGTTTTTAAGGTAATTTCCTTCCTCACTTTGATTGATTATGTAACACAGTGGTTTTTTTCTTGACAATTTCTTAATGGATTTTAATGAACATGTAGGCAATTTTTAAGGAATACCATTCCTTTTGTAGTTTACCAATTATGTTGTAGCTCTGCAAAGCTGTATAGCAACCAGCAGAGGAACCTGTTGAGTAAGGTAAGAACTACTGATGACTCAACGAAAAATGCTTTTATTGAAAAAGAGCAGCAGTACTTTTGTTTAATAGATATAGGGAGTAAAGTGACAGGTAGTTTACATATAACTTTTATAATAACAGCAATCGTCTTGATACTCTTTTGGTTTTGATAAACTTAGGTTTGCCATTTTTATTTTTGATTTTGCTCTCCATTTTTGTCTAAAACCAAAGCACATTTTTAACCCTGGATTTCATTATCTGTTTGTCAGGCTGACAGAAATAAAAGAAAGAACAAACCATTTTAAAAAGGTCATTCAACGACTTGATCTGGATCTGGAGAATCATCAAGGTAATACGACTATGGTTGTAAAAGACTATGCAGAGCTGTATCTGTTCATACTATAACACATATTGTTACTGACATTAGTTGCTTGAAAATTTTAGGCTTATGCAAATGTCCATTATTCACCATCAGAAGAAGGTTTTGTGTCTGGGGTACAGGCTCCTCTGTTCAGTTATGAGAAATAGGGAGTATCCTCCTTTAGCAGCATGTTCATCAGGTTCATATTGATTAGTAAATATACCCTATAAAATAATATTACGTCTGTCTGGTTTTCTGTCCAAAATTTATCTTTAGGACTACTTGAGAAATAGAAGTTTCTTTTACTGGCAGCATTGCAGAACCAGCTCAGCTTTAGAAAAGCTTTTATTTATTTTACCTTTTGCATGATCTGATACACTGTTAGTGAATGTCGAATTGAGAATGTTTAATGATAATGTGTAAAGCAGACAGAATTCAGTATGCTTTTTTTTAATGTGTCTTTGAAACTTCTTGGGTTGATCTTTGCAAAAAGAGGTTGGGAGCTGCCTAGAAATGGCATTAGCTTAGAAACTTACCTCCAGCAAACACCTGCTGTAGTACGTTAGGCTGTTAGTTTGGGATTTGTCCTCGCACTGAGAAAGTAACTTGGTTTGAGCATAGGCCCTCAACAGCTGCAGAAGAGTCTCCTAAAAATGGCAATTCATCCCACAGAAGGCATTCTTCTAAACAAGGAATCTTGTTTACATAGGAGTTACAGAAATATGTGCATACATTCTGGAAAACTTTGTAACAAGTTCTTTAGATTCTACAGGACTGATGAATGAATGTGTTGTGTCCTTTTTACTTTATACCTTCTCTCATACGATCAGTGCAGAATTTAGCTGTAGATTTCTTCAAGATGAACATATATTTCTAAAATTGACCTTAAACAAATGTTTGATATATGTTTCTTATCTTTTGTATTACAAAAAATTTCATACTTCTCTGGATAAGTAATTATTTTTGTGCAAATTTATTAAGAATGTTTTATTAGCTTTCTTGCTTCCAGATAATATGATTACCAACTTTACTATTCTGCTTTAATTTTTCCTGTTTGTTTGGTTTGCAACTCTTTTTTTGTATCTTTGGACAAATGCAGAAGGTAAGAAATGAGTCACTTTTCACACTTCATAGTTAATTTACACATGCAGTCAGTCATTGCTGGACTGTTATGTCTTTCACTGTTTTAGAAGAAGACCTCTGTTGAAGAAGAGGATTTAAAGCGTATTTAGGAGAAAGCACATGTTCTCTGACAACACATCAGGAACAGTCAGGATAATAAAGTTACCTCGTGGTATAATACAGAAGCAATTATATGTGTTGGTACAACATAGAGGGAATAAAGAAGATATTCATAAGGAGTAGCTTTAAGACACAGAAATATAAACTCCTAATGCCCTCTTCTCTAGTGAATGGAGAGAGAATCCCAGGGGGCCATTCATACTTCTGCTCTGAATCTGCATCTTGGTTTGTCCTTGAAATTTCCGTCCTCCCTCCCTACCCAGTCAGCTTACTTTTGGCTTAGTATTTAAAGTGTTTATTACAAAGCATTCCCAAAACTTCAGTTCCCAAAGTTTTTTAGTGAAATTTAAGGTAAAATAGTTGGGGGGACGGTGACGGGACTACAACTAAAGATTTTTTTTATATTTCAGATGAATATTTCAGTGCTAGGAACATTTTTGAGCAGGAAAAACAAAATAAACAGACCATAAATGGAAATAGCTATTTTTAGTTTTCACTTAACAAAATCTAAATAAGTAAAGAATTCACCCACTTATTATATATTCCATATATTAGCAGTTACTTTTGACTGATTAGTCAAAATCAATGTTAACTCATAATGGAGTAGGTTTAACGCTTCACAAATTGCTTGAGATGGTGAAATATTGATGTAATAATACCATATTTTACAGAAAACATCTGTAAAGACGTTTTAACGGTTCTGGTCTTTGTTTCAAGTGGTTTTTTTTTTTTCTTTAAACACTTGGCGGATCATGTAGCTTTCTGTTTCATGACTCACTGTAACTAGACTTTTTAAGAGTAGAACAGGCTGAGTTATTAAGTATCGGAGACTTAAATGAAAGAGAGAGTCCATCAAGGAGCAAAGCCACAGCTGCAAGGAAGCTGAAGCAGAATCACAGTCCCTTAGGGGCCCACAAGTGTTATTGTTTGTATATACTAGATAAAAAGGAAAGCATGAGGGTATACAAGTAAAAAGACCTGGAGAAATTTTTTTACTCAGTTATATCTGTATCTACTTCATTCTTTTTCTTTGTATTCTTTACAGTTACAACATTATGCTGAAAATTTATCAATGACCAGGACTCAAACAATTAAAAATTTAGGTGCTTGAAACTTAAAATTATTCTTAGGAGCTGAATTGTCTCACCTTCTCAAAACTTGTGACAAATATATCAGGTCTCCCACTTGACTAGTACATTTTATTTAAGAGCTATTTATAATCCGTAGCTGGATTTAAAGATGGAGTGTATTATGTATTGTATATTATTCATTACGCCTAGTACCACTATAAAGAATGTGTATGGAAATGTTCTTTTAAACTTAATTTTAGAAAGCTTTCTGTGCATTTTATTTTCCTACACCATTGCTTGTACAGTTTTCCTGTTTATTTCCCTGAGATTGTCACACTGCATACAAGCTGCATAACTTTATGAAAGTCCTTTCTAATAGGTGAAAGTGACATTGAAATGGCCCATACGTTAGAGAGAGCCATAGAAACTTTTAACTAACCATTGTGCCGAAATATACAAAAGCATTTGTTCTCTATTATTGAAATTCACTGAAAGTTTTTGTGAGCTTCCTTTGTTCAAACTAATTTTTATCCCACTCATATTTAAAATTCTAACCTCTAAAAGGATCTAAAAATTGCATTGAGACTGATTTATTAACCTAATTATATCTCTTTTTTTTTTAATATGAAATTGTGTATGACGTAGTGGAAGTGACTACTTTAAATGACATGGGATGAGTCCTGTAGTTTCTAGGCATGTTAAAACTGATATTTTGCCTACCTAAAGGAATCCAGAACTGAGCTATTATAAATTTAAATCACTGTACATCTCTTGCAGGAGAAGAAAATTGGAAATACAAGGAGCTGAAGAAGAGGGAAGAAAGCATGGACTGTAAGTTTTTTAATAGACTTTAATCTAATTCCACAAAAATACAGATTTTCTTTTATTGTTAACACTCGGTTTATTTAGACCTGAAAAGAACTGATGTCCTGATACTTGCATAAAGTTTCTGCAGTGTACCTCAAGACAAGATAATTGATATCTTAGGACTTAGAGGACAATCACAAATATTTGGAGCTTCTTTCAAGGCTGTTCATAAAACATCAAAAGTCTTAGGAACACAGCTTTATTTTATGAAAGCAAGACAGAAATTAATTTTGACATAATTTAAATAGAAGGTATATAAAACCATCTGTTCAGGTCTAATTAAAAGCAGAAGTTCAAAATGGACAACTGTAGACATCACATAATTCATTAAAACTACGGCTTCTTGTATCTGTTTATTCAAGATGAATGCTCCTGAAGCTTTCTTCCATATTACAAGGTTCTAATGTTTTAGAGACTTCATCAGCAACTAAAAGAGGATGAAAACAGAACTGTTTTTATAATATACCCTATTGCTAGTATAGGTCGGCAGCTTACAAAAAAAGTTGGTCTGTTACTCAGTGAAACGGGAAAATGATCAATAAATATGCTATGAAGGCCAAAGTGTATATTATGTTTTTGTAACAGTGTTCTCTAAAATTGTTCCATATAACTTAGGGCTACCATGATACTGAAAGAAAGGTCTCAGCTGGCAGTAAAGGAAGATGGATAAGAATGTACTTCAAGAGTTTCTGCATTTTCAAATGAGCTGATTTCCTGAGAAGTAGAAGGGCTTGGTCTTGATTTTCAGTACAAATACCAACCATGAAAAATGGGGCTTCGTGATCCTGACTATTTGGGTTTTGACTCTGCTTTTGCCTTTCATCAGAGGGTATTGATGGAGTAGCAAGAGGTGTTTGAGATTACCTGAGAGATTTGGGGGAACATGCAGGAGTGTTAAAGCTGGGAAAAGAGCAAATATGGTACCTGTCTTAAAAAAGAGGAGCCAGGGAATTATAGACCAGTCAGCTTAGTATTGATTTCCGAGAAGATTGTGGAAAAAGTAAGCAAGCAAATAATTTTGTAAGCATTACAAAAACAGGAATATGAGTAACACCCGTATTGATTTGTCAAGAACAAACAACTAATTTCCTTCTTTGACAGAACAATAGTGCAGAATAAAGGAGGAGCAACAGGTGACATAATTTAACTTCAACACATCTTCTACTGCTGTCTCATGTTTTTAGAAGCAAGCTAGGGAAATATTGTCTGTTATTAACTGTGCATTTGATGAAAAAAATATTGATTGTGAAGGATTCACTGCCAGGATGAAAGGATGTATTGAGTAGAGTTTTGCTGTGTGTTGCATGTTCAGGTCAGTCAATATTTTCATTGGTCAGTTGGATGACAGGAGAGAGTTTCACAGAAAATACTACATTGGAAGAACTGAAATCATGTTGGAGGACAGGGTTAGAGTTCAAAATACTTATGGGAGATTAGAAAAGAAGTACAAGAAGTTCAAAAAGGATTAAGTGTAAGTTTGTACGCTTGGACAGAGTAATCAACAGTAAGAATGCAGAGTAGGGACCAATTCTGTGGTATGGCTCAGAGTTACAGTGGAAGACAGGGTGAACATGGCTTAGCAGTATCAGACTAACATGGAAGAGAAAATACCACAGCAGTAGGTATACATAGGGGTATAATTTGTCACACACATGAAGTAATCTTGTTCCCAGTGCATTGAGGAAGGCTTCAGTTGGAGTATTGTCTCTAGTTCTGCTCATAAAGAGGTTGGCAGTCCTGAAGAGAGACTGATGAGGGATGTGGAAAGCCTGACCTGCAACGAAATATTAAAGAACGAGTCTCTTACTTTAGAGATTTTATGACAGTTCGTCAAATGAGTAAAAAGACTTTCAAATAACAAGTGAATAATCTATCTCTGCATATAAATGGAGGATAGGAAAGGAGTAGTACACCAATAGTTGCAGAAAGAATTTGGGGAGAAAACCTTCCTAACATTAAAATTCACCAAGCACAGGAATAGAATGCTCAGGAGGATTGTAGCCTATCTAGCATGAGCTGTATGTAAAAAGAGTATAGACAGACATCTGAATTACTGACATACAGTTGTTTTTGTCCTGGAGCAAGAGAATTAATTAGATGACCTCTTGCAGTCTCTTCCATTCAATTTTTTATGAATCTCTGAAACACATAGCACTCAAATGAAACAAGGTCAGTCAGACAGGTGTGAAGAAGAGGAGAGTTGTCTGCAGGAAAACAATGAGATAAGATGTAAATATGGACCTTGTTTAATGTTTTCAAATAAATGCAAAGAAGGTTTGAAAAAATAAAAATACCTTAAAAGGTCCAGAATACCAAAGGAAAGGAGAAAAACACTAGTCAAGTCATGCAGGTAGGATTCTTAGGTCCTAATTTCACAGTATCAGGCTCAGTTTTATAAAGCTATGTAAAGTACTTTAGTTTTGTTCTTGGTTTATGTTTATGAATTTGTGAGAATGCTTTTATTTCATGAAGGTGCTTTTATTTCACTCCTCTGCCTTCCCTACGTATATCCTTTGGAAGATTCAGTATCCTCATTGCCTACAGCTTCCTTGAAAGCAAATGAATAGGTTTATCAAGATACTGCAATCAACAGTTAAGGCCTCTTGCTAAGTTGCATGAAAATAAATGGCATCATCTGTTATATCAAAAATAAGTGGCTCAGACTGCAAGAGGTTAATGAAGCATTTGATCACCACTAGAGCACTGAACAGCTAAATGTGGTTGTGAGTTTTGTGTTAGGTTATCTGAGTGATTCTCTTTGTAAGAATTACCAACTTAATTTTTCTAAACAAAAAAGGAAAAAATGTCTCAAATGTTTTAAACACAAAACTGTAAGCAAAAATTTCAGTACTAATACTTTCCTTACTGTCTTTCCCTTAGTTCTGTTTTACTCAGATACTTTTTTAGTGTAGAAAATTCCTGTTTGTATTTCACAGCAACATATAGTATGAAATATTCAGTAAGCCCTTCGAGGATAGAGCTCTTTTCATTGTTGTTCCTCTTACTAAAGTAAACTTGTGCTATCTTTAAGGTAGCACAAGTTCATTCTGAAGGAAAAGAATATCACAAAGAGAAAATAAATCTTCCCTTTCTAAGGATAGCTTCATTTGCAGCCTGGAGACTTGAGAAAAACAGGCCTGGAAATGACATTATTCAGGACTTGTACTTGAGTAGCTTTTTTTCCAATTGCAGGCTGTTTAAGCTTTGGTTTTCACTGTGTTTCTGGTTACTAGTTCTGGTTACTAGTTCACAGCAATGTTGGCAAAAGGTAAACCTTCCTATATTCTTGCCAGAATATATACAATATGTATATATTGTATATATATATGTATATACATATATATATTCTATACATTCTATATGTATATGTTCTATACAGTTACTAGTCAGTGTCAAGTGGACCAAAACTTTATTTCAACTTGTAGAGCCAGCTGAGTCTGCATCAAAACTAGTCATTGTTTTCAGCAATCAGCTGTGCACATTACAAGTGTGCTGTCTAATGCCATTTGTTGACCTCTAAGAATTCTGAGTGTCTTTCATCCTAAAACCTCTGCCTCACAGATGGTCTTTGTAGTATCTTAGTATTGTCCCCTGCCTCCCAATAATGCCTGTTTTGCACTCTAAAAGTTTTAGAAGCTGTACTCTGTGAAGCACCTCTGTTAAGTCTCATGGACAGCGTTGCAGATGATATCAGAGATTACAGTAGGTTTATTATCCATAAATGTTTTATTAGTAAAGAATAATAAAATCAGGTATTTTTTTTAAAATCCTGGATAGTCTGGGATCCACAGTTCTCTAGTCGGTTCCCATCCCTTCAGGATTTGCCAGTATTTTCATTAAGTAGTCTTCTGTCTTCTTTCTGTCTTCCCAAATAATCCATCTTGAATTTACTATTATTTAGTTCTTGTTGCTCAGACAAGCACTTCTCCCCTTTTTCATCCAGCTAGAAAGTCTGCAAATACATTTCCTAGGTGCTCCTGTTTCAGGAGTTTTTCAAAAAGCTGTGTTTCAGGAGGAGACCCAATAGGAGGGGGATGATCATAATTTATGGCCCTGAGTGGCATCTGGATGGACCTCTGACTGTCATGTGCTGTGCCCGGCACCCTTTTTCAGTATGTCTGTCATCAGAAATACCATGTATTATGCCTAGGACACAAATAGAGAGTTCATACCACCATTGCAACTGTCTTGTCAGATTCAGTTGGACACTTATTAGAGTGGACATAAATTAGAGGTGAAGCAAAGGGGCATCATACAGAAAGAAAGAGATGGTACCAGGTGAATATCGGTCTCAGGTCCTTAGCAGTGTTTGGCATTTAGTCTAGGCCATTACAGATAGTTAAGGCACCTTTTTCCTTTCTTTAGTAGCCCATTTTGATAGCTTTCAGAAAAACGAAGACCAACAGCTTCTGGGACAAGCATTCAGAAAGGTGTCAGAAATGATGATGGAACTCCTTTCTCCTTGCGTGGCAGCCCTCACCTAAACAGCACCCAGGAAAGTGGTGACCTCATGTCATTAATCAGTCAAATATGTGTCTCTGGAAAAATTTCTCTTTCTGTCCTCTTATTCATTCCAACCCTTAAGCTGACAAGTTTCAAGGACTCTACCACCTGTCACTGAAATGAATCTTAATTTATTAATCTTAGAGTAACCTGTGTGAAATTGTACGATTTATCAATTTAATACAGAGTTTTGACTGGAAGCAATGAGGATGTGTGCTGTAGCCAAGAAAATAGAAGCCTGCTTTATCATGTTTATTCATCTCTAGATTTTCTTGAGACTTTTGAAGAGGTGAAGAACCAAGAGTTGGAACGAAAGGCCCAAATAGAAGCCAACATTGTTGCACTTCTGGAGCACTCAAGCAGGGTAAGTGCATTTCCCTCCTCCTGTGGCAAGCTAGTTGTTCAGAAGCATAGAACAGGAGAGTGAATGGATAAAAAGGGTGGTGAGTTTTTATATATTACTCAGTATCTGCATAATAATCTCTTCAGGGGATTAAACATTAAACCATATACAGCTGTAGTTAACAAAAGAAAAAAAAGAAAGATTTGTTTAATTTCTCTTTCTGGGGAAAGGGCTCTGAGTATTAGGTAATACTTGTGACCAGAATAAAAGAAACGTTTGCATAATTGCTGTAACTTGTCATCACTGAACTTGTCGTTATGGCTATAATGAACGTTATTTCATTTCTGATAAATGTTTCAGAATACTGCAAATAAAACTGCTTCAATATTTTGTTTACCTAAAGTCTGCAAATCTCAGTCCATGGGTAGGCTGTCTCTGCTGTTATGTAACTATTGTGATCGTCTCTCTGATCTACTAAAATTATGTCCAGAATACAATTGTATTACTGTGTAATATTTAATGTAACCACTTTAGAAATTGTTCCCATTTGCAATCTGCCATCTTTTCACACTTTCAGAAAATTTTTTCTTTTAACATTTTTTGTTTCCACGGGTTTTTTTATCTTGCAGAAATCTTTCAGCTGAGTAATTCTTTGATTATGTCATCACTTTGTGTTCTAACTCTTTCAGTATGGTATACCATAAGGTATATTTTAGGCAATGACAGTTACTTTAGAAGAGATTAATGTGTGACAGTTTATACTTGCTGCATTTTTGTTTCATCTTCACTGGCACAGTACATCTTTTATCAAAACTTGGTAGAATGAAAATTGTTTACATTTAAATCACTTCAGATTATTTTCAGAAATTTCAGTCTTTGTAGTATGAAAGGCAAATAAAAGACAGTATAATAGGACAGAGAGTTTTCTACTTGTCCAGTGACCATTTGTTGTTTCAAAGATACAGCATGTTCTTATTATTGTTATTGGTAACACACAGAACGTGAATCATATGAAACAAATTTCATCTGTTACCAGTCAAGAGCTGAAGATTATGCAGGAAGACCTCACTTTCAAGTCAAATGAAATGCAGAAATCACAAAGCACTGCTAAAAATCTGATTACAGGTGAGTTCAGGAATGTATTTTCAAATTAATTCCTTTAAAAAATTTAAATTACCTGAGTTACTACACTATAATAACTACAAGATCAGTGATCTCCAAATATTAAAATACAGTGGCAAGTTGGCTAATTGAAACTCTTGTGCGTAACAAGTTATAGGAGTATTTCACATATTATTAGTAGTAAATGATCAGCTTCCTCGCACAGGTATACATTAAACAGATGTATTTTAATACTGGGCTACAAAGTTCTCTGAGCTGGAAGTTTGACTTTACTAATACTCACCTTGAAATAAATGTTTAATTTAAAAAGTGTTTAATAAATTGAGGTAGAGACTTCCACAGTTATCTAACTATATATAATTTGTAAATCTAGTTCTTAGTATCGCTTACGATTTGTGCTTTTCTAAAGGGGTATGTACCATGGAAGAATAACTGGCAACCACAGTGAGTAGCTCTGAAATTCTCAGGCTTTGATTCTGCAAAATGAATATTCATTTTGACTTCATTTTGGAAATGCTCAAATAATAAAATTAAGTGTAATAATCTGCAGGATCTGGCCTGTACTTTCAAAAAGCAGACAGTATTTTTCTTTCATTTCTGTAACAAGTTTCTATTTAATTCCTTATTTGCACTGCTTATAGTGGAATTGTTCTCATAATTCTAAGCCTTTACCAATATCATTATTGGATCAGCAAGCCTTTCTGTGTTTGTTTCAGTGAAAGGAGGGGGCAGGAATTAAGAATCATAAATCCTTCTGTTAGAAGGCTATTACGTCCTATACTTGGTAGTAATTTTCAAAATATGAGCCTGTGATGTAACTTCAAAGTAGTTATGTGCAAATAAGTTATTATGTGCAAAATGTTACAGAAAGTGATTGTTCTGTTGCCTTTGAACATTTAATGTTCACTCATTTGCCAATACTCATTTTGCACTTCTGGTGCAGTTTAAAAAACTGGGCCATACATTACAGGTTCAAATATGATTTTTGCTTCTTTCACGTAAACATCAATTCTTACTACTTTACAATATAAGGATGTTCTGAAGCACATAGTGCTATAGAGACATTATTGCAGGACATATTTCCTTCTTTACAAGGGGGAAGAAGGAAGTTGCAGTACATAATTTGTAGTAGATCACGTTAAGTGACTCATAGGTAAACTTCTGAAAGCAAGGAGTCACAGATACTGTAATAAATAATTTTCTTCCAGAAATACAGGGAATGTTCAGTTTGCACAGTTAAAGTTCTTCATAGTCCTTGAATTATAGCACAGTCATCTTCAGGATTCTTTTATTTTGATTAAAATCTGGATTTCCGTATTTTCTTGATGTAACAAAGATACAAAAAGTCCACCAGTGGAACCCTTAAAAAAAACTGAAGGAAAAAAAAAAAAAAAGAGAAAAAAGAAAAGGAAACCATGAAGAGTAAACAAAAGTGCTGATGGCACAGTTTCCCAGAAACATTTCCCTGGGTCACTGTAGTTTGGTCTGAGACTTTGCTACTGTGTACACAGCGCCTGCTAGACACTGCAACTTCATGGCCTATCAGAAGGAACTGGGCTGCATCCTCTTCCTGTCTCTTCCCCTAGAGAAGTGTTGAGGTTTTTTAGTTGTAAGGGTTTTTTTCATTGAGGCTGTTGCTGTATAAGGATAGAATTCACCCCTTCCAGTTTCTTCCATTTTCTCCAGAAAGTGTGGATGGATAGGAGTAGCCCATGGCGCTCTCACTGTAGCTTGTATCAGTGTATGGATAGAACAGTCTTAAGAATCCTTTCTGGTTTTTTGGCTTTTATGTTACATGATATTTTGTGTTCCATTTATGATACATGTAAAATAAATCTCTATTAGTCAGCTATGTATTATTTAAAAAAACCCCACCAAAATATAAATACTAAAACAGCTATTTAAAATTGAAAATGCTGATTAGGCCTAAATAAATCCTTAGGAAAATCTAAAGTTGTTTTCTGCTATTTCTTTCCAATTTGAATTATTATTATTTTATAATTATATTTTTTACTGGTTTTGATGTTAAAGCCCTGATTTATTGAGATTTATTTTAAGCATACTTAGCATTTATCTTTCTTTAAAACACAGTGCCGTAGGAACAAGGGAAGTAGAGCTGTGGTCTGTTCAGTTGTATTTTAGGATCTGACATTGACCAGTACCAGGAACCTCAAAGTGAAACTATGGGCAGTTATGAAATATTCTAGATACAGGGACATTGTTTTCTTAAGCCATTTAGGGTGGAAGGCAGCAAAAACATTGAATCACAAACATGCAGTGCAGTTCCAAACCTTTTATTTTTAAACTCTTCTCACCGGTAATGATAAATTTTCCTATTTATATAAATGCTCTTTGGATATACCAGACCCTTTCAGTCTTACCTTATGGAATTATGTTCCTCAGAATAATTACAAACTGTACACAAAAATTTTGTAATTTTTTTATTTTGAGGTTCCTAAAGAAATCATCAAAGCACTGTATAATAAGCCAGAAATGTTGATTAAAGGAAATATTTCGCTCTAAGAAATCAGTATATGACGTAAATACACAAGAGGATCTTGTCCTGACAGGGTTTTGATCGAGTGAGATTTTCCCAAATAATTCCACTAAGGAAGCCATACCCACAGGTTCTGAAAAGGTGACATCTCCCTCTGTCACATATGTACATCCACTCCCTTCTGCCGTGAAGATCTATACTGCCTTGGTTAAGTTGGGGGAAAATTTCCTGCCCTTTTTCCTAGTGATCAGCACAAATCTGAGTGTGTGAACAAAATACAGTCTATGCTGAGAGAAGTTTTTTGGTGCTGTCTCATCCCTCCTGGCAGCCCACTTTGGCTGGTATTTTAGAAGGTAGAAAAAAGCCCTGCATGATTTGTATCATTCTTCTGAGTTAGGCACAGCTCTGAAACATAAGGTTATGTAGCCACGTGTTTAAATGTTCAGGAATACGAGGAAAACGATGACGAGGCAGCAGGTCAGAGAGCTGTCCAAAACAAGTCTAGCCATATCTAGTCCTTCGACACTTAGGGTGGATAACTTATCCCCAAAACTGGATCAAAATGTATTTTTTATTTTGTTTACCTTTATTTTGTCCTTTCTTAAGCATCTCATGTCTGAACAGTTTAGGTCTTTATATCTATCTTCATATAAGAATCTATCCATATTTCTAACTCCTTTAATTACCTGTATCTGTTGTTTCATTGTAATGGATTGTCCAAAGTAAATGCTGTATATTATAGCACCTGCTCATTTTGTAAACTATGATAGCTCTTACTCAGTGGAGATAAGGAAGTGTTTTCCCTGCACAGAGCGAATACTTAAAGCAAGTTTGGCTATTTACTCTCATAAGACTAAGTCTAACCATATTACCAGGGGTCCTCAAACTACGGCCCGCGGGCTGGATACGGCCCCCCAGGGTCCTCAGTCCGCCCCCGGTATTTACAGACCCCCCCGCCCCCCCGCCGGGAGTTGTGGGGGGGAAACCAAGCAGCCGCAGATGGCTGCCTGCCACTGCATCTGCACCGGCCCCCTGGTTAAACAGTTTGAGGACCCCTGCCATATACACTCAACATAAATAAAAACAACATGATGCTAAAAACCTGATTTTTTTAAATTGTCTGCATTATTGCAGTCAACATTTTGTAAGGTACAACCACTGCTTTGAGACTTGAAATTGACTGATGCTATAAACAACTTTAACAAATACAAATACCTCACTGTGTTATAGAAAATCACCACATTTTCATTACTCTTGACTTGAATATAATATAGTAATTGTAATATAGGAGTCTGACTTACAGGATGATTGTGAAGATCAATTTTTTTTCTTTCATTCACATTAACATTCCCATTAATATCAAAATCAGAAAGATAAGGAGTTGTTTGTATTGTTTAAGTATAGTATAATTCTTCTATACTGGGCAGTGTATTATGAAATAAAAAGTACAGTTAATTAGAGATTGTGTATCTGGTGATCTAGAGAGTCAAAAACTGCAGATGGACCTACAGAAAATGGAACTCTTGGAGGGCAAGATGGTTGATGAACTGGCTTCTCTTAAAGACAAAACTCAACAAACAAAAATGGAGTTGGAGGTCTATAATAATTTGCCAGCTCTGAAAGCATCAGGAGAAGAGAAGAAAAAGGTAATGAAAGGAATAAAACCTTGGATTACACAAAATTTGTGTGCTTTTGAGCATCTAGTAGGGGGAAATCCAAGTCTATGACTGGGAATCCTGACTGGTAGGTGAAAACTGGGCTTGCACATCTGTGCAATGCTTCTCTAGTTATATATGTCACTTATTAAGTGTATACATGTAGCAGGCTATCAACTGCTATTCTTTTTGGTAACTTCTACAAAATTTCCCATTTATTTTAGTGATTCATCTGAACTTTTCTGCTGTAACTTACAACTACCCATAAGTCTGAACATAAAATCTAACACAGAACCCAAACAAAAAAGAAAAATCTGTCCTGAACGTATTTACTGTAGGACAGACTCCATCTAGAGCCCTTCCCATTTCGTATGTGATAAATTTCCTACAAATTCTTAATATCAGTATTACCATTTCTGGTGACGGTAAGCCTACAATCTGGTCATAACTGTTGAATATTGTCTTTAGGAGAGAGCATACCTTACTAGAGAAAAGCTATATGAATCCTTTATGTATATGATGCTCTGAAAGGAAGAATCAGTAGCATTTAGAAAGCTGAATTAATATAATTTATCTGTAGCCCACAGCAAGTTAATTCATCCGTTAATCAGTTTGTGTTGGGTTTTTTCCAACTAGAGACTCCAGGATGACAAAGAAAAATTAACAAAACATAGCCATGCTTTCAAGAAAATAGTGGAACACTTGAATACAGAGTATGAGACACTAAAGAGAGAGCTGCAAGAGAATGAGACTCATTGTCAGGTATAGCTCAAGCTAAATACAGTTGTTTCTGTCGTAGTTTCGGTTTTCTCATACACAGGAAGCATTGTATGAACAAAATCTGTTGATTTCTTCTCAGAGTTTTAAAAGTTGTGTTGTAAATGCATAGCCATATTTTCTGTTTTCAAACAAATACGATGCCGATAAATTGCTTGTAAGCTTTGGATTTCAAAGTTACTAGGCAGAAGTCTTTCTGAGCTTAAAAACTGTGTGAATCCTTTGCTGAAATATTTGTTTTAGTCTTGCTCAGAGCTCTGCCCCTTTTGCCCTTCCTTTGCTTGACAAGTTTTGAGGACCAACTTAGAAAGAAACTACAGGGGAAAAAAGTCACTACTAATTAGATAAATCTCTTTTGGTTTTAAAGCTATGGTGGTAAGTTTTTTCTTGCAACTGGTACTATTAATTCCATTTCCCTTTTTCCAGTCCTTCTGCTCCTTGGAGACCACTGAGCTTTTAGGGTTTGTTCAGACTTCTTTAAACCCAAGGAACTTTGGTATATGAGTATATTTACATTTCAAAAGTGAAACAGGAAAGAAGATGTTTTTAAACTCTTGAGCAGCTTCTATTCTTCCATTATAAACACCCATAAATTGCTGTCATTTTGGCAACAGAACTTCACTGCAATGTAAGTCTCAATGCACAGAAGGAAAATGGATAACTTCAAAATAATTAATTCCCATTTTTCAGCTTATTTTCTCTGCATATCACTGATTTTTATTGTTTCTGGTTATTGAGATCTTTGTCTTTTAGAACTGTTACTTTTTTCTAATTCGGTTAAAAGCTGAAGATGGTATTTATACATGTTTAATTTAACATTCTTCTGGAGTGAACTTTATGGACTGGATGAGAGTGCATAGCTCTAAATGGGAAGGTGTACATATACATTTGTAGCATATGGTTATTGTGGGATAACTCTAGGGTGATGTTATAAATCCCCAAAGCTGCATGACAAAGTTTGCAAGACTTCAGATACTGTATAATTTTTTGTGCCAAGATCAGATTCTTATTCCTAGAGATTACATAAATCAGAAATGGATACCCAGTGTTAATTACTTGCATAATGGTGCTAAAAGGTTTGTAAAAAATAGTAATTGTACAGTGTTTCTTCAGTTCATTAAGCTGTGGCAGTTCTATTTCAATGTGTGCAAAAAGGTTTTGTTTCTTTGATTTTTACCTCATGAGTGTAACTGTCATAAGGATGAGTAAAGGTGTATCTCAAAATAAATAGCTGAATAGTTGACATGCATCAAGCATTTTGAAATACAAATATCCTTTACATATTTTGAGGGTATGGGCGATTTTGCAAGCAGTTGATTGTATGAGTTGTGGCCTTCAAGGAATTGCTATAAAAATGCACTGCATATTTCCTTTGATATATATCAGACAGTATTTTAAGCTTAGACTCCTTTACTGGCTGTATTGCATGTAGCAGCAGAAATACCATATTTTGGAAATAAAGGACTGCCATGTGTGCTGTGAACCGGTACACTAGATAACTGATTCTTCACTGTAAGATTTGCAACTGATCTGATATCTTCTAGCTGAAGAATAAGCTTTTAAATAAAAAGTTGAAGTATTTTCCTGATTTATTACCTTAGCTTCCACTGAAAGTTTAGTCTCAGAATGATTTTCAGTTTTTGCATTTAAAAATAACATCTGCATATCTTGAAATGCAGAACCTTGAACAGCAGCATCAGAAAAACAAATACAAAATTGTATTGTAAGGAAGCAGCCATCAATATAATGTCCACATTAGTTTCCTGTTGATGTTGAAAGTATTGAAGAAGTGCCAGCACTTAGCCCACACTCCTACAATCTTCTCGCTGCAGCTCTGTTCTTATCACAGTTTCTGGCATCAGACAGGAAACTTAACTATGGAAGTAAGGAAGTTTCTTCTGTGTAGCTCAAAGTCCAAGACAGTGTCAGGAAGTATTGTATCTTTGGTGATTTTAGATCTTACTGATTTTAAGAAGAGATCATTTAAATGATATGAAGTATTATGAGAATTAGTATCTCCCTGCAGTGTTCACGTCTTTATTTCTGATTTGCTTACACATTTCCCTATATGAAAAGTCTTGAATTCTCATCTGTTTTTTTTCCTTCTATCACTGCAGTTGCATGCAGTGGTTTTATATCAATAGATCTATGAAGTGCTAAATTATGTACAGGTTAATCACTGAGAGCTTTATAAATAATTTTGCTATTGTTTCTCATTTCTGTGGGGTTTTTTGTAAGAAAACTTTGACCTTATCAGGTGATAGAGTACAAGGTATTGATACAACATTTGGGGGAAATTCTTTGTGTAATGTACATCTGTAATAATGATCGGTTTCATTTTTGCCTCTTTTTATGTTTTCAGCTTACAAATTTGGAGAGGAAGTGGCAGCACCATGAGCAAAATAACTTTATGATGAAGGAATGTATCCTTTTCTTTCAGAAATACAGTAAAATTCATGCACTGTATTAATTGAGGAAGAAGTCTGTTTCCTCCAGCAGCATAAGACAGGACGGAGTGGGGAGAAGGAGATGGGAGGAGGGGAAAGGCAATGCTTTGCAAATGTCTGGTTAGGTGATAGATATTACATAACAGCAAAACTTGTATGTGTTGCCTGAAACAATTTTACAGCAGTCTGAAGTTTTCCCTGTTGGGTCAGTTTTGCCATTGGGTTTCATATGAAGATGATCTTCACGTCCGTCCAGTCTTACCTGAAATTATCCAGCAAGTGTAGCATTGCTTGAAAGTCTGTATAGTATGGTGACTTTGCATGGCATTTTGCAGTTTTGAAACACCAAAATATCAATGATGAAAAAGTAAACATCAAATTGTATGCAGTTAATGTATTTCTTATCAAATAAAGAGGGATTGGGTTTTAGAGGGGAGAAATTTAGGTAAATGTGGTAAGATATGACAAGGAGATGCTTTAGCTGCAAAATGGGCTGGAATAGGGGAACTCTTGTAGCTCTCTCATTATGTGATGCTAATTAAAGAGTTACATTTCACTAATCATATAAGACCTTCCAAAACATCAGCAAAATCTTATTTGGTGCAAGTGACTTTCGTAAGGCAGTTTTTGAAAGTAGCAAAAGCAGTGAGGTTTTTTTAATTAGAACTGATTGTTCTTCTTATCTCGTACTGTTCTCCATATTTATTATAGAGATCTGAGTAGAGCATAGATGCACTTTTATTTTACATTCCAGGGACTTTGAATTCACTGCAACAAATTCACCTTTTTACAATTATTTAAGAAGCAAAAAATCTGAAATCTCAAAGATGCATAGAATCACTGTTATATGGTTATAGTACAAATGTAATTGGCAAAAGTACTATCAAAACTAGAGTGTACCATCCAGCATTGTGTGTTGGATAATAGACATTGCTACATGTCTCAGAAAATGTCACGAGAATATATTCTATAATAGCCTAGCCATCACAGGGGAAAAAATACAGGATCTGCATATCATTACCTTTTTCATATACCAAATACTCCATTTTTCATATCTGGTAACTGCTCAAATTCTTAGAAAAAAATCTGAGAAATTGGACAACATAATGTAATTGGAGTCACCTCTATAAAAAAGTCTCTACAGGAATATTTTATTAAGACAGGAATCTCAGATTCTTATTTTTTCTAACAGAAAAAAACTCTTAAAGCAATCCAAAAGAAAAAGTTGATCAGGATATTAAAAGTGCCTCCTAACTTGCTGCAAGGAATTACCTATCCAAATGCAAACCCTTATATAGAGCTTTATGTCTGCTTGAGCTAGTGGAAAGAAAGGTCCTGCTTTCTCACTGGGACTTTCGTAGCCGGAGTTCTGAAGTGCCAAACTGTGTGTCAGTAAATAGCTGAGTGCCTTGAAATGGTTTTGTTTGCAGTGTGACAATGGGCAGAGTCTTCCACAAGGGACTTATTGCCTATATACATAAAAACAAAACTGACTCAGGCATGTAATCTTTGGGGTTTTGCCATGCTTGGCATGAGATGGGAGCTAGTAAATTGGTGTAAATCTTTTAGACGCAGTTATGAATTTTTTCCATTATTTGCAAACCTTGACGGTTTTCACAGAAGGAAACTTACTGTAGTTCCCTTATGATCTCTAATTATGCTAATATTTGTACTGGCAGTTTGTTTCCTTAATTCTTTTTAATCAGTCATAGCAACAAAAAGTCAGGAGAGTGACTACCAGCCAATAATGAAGAATGTGAGAAAGCTGGTCACGGAATACAACAAAGCTCTCATAGATGCCTTACAAAACACCAAGAACTGAACCCAGGCACTTCCTTCCTGCCCCAGTGGACCAACAATGAGAGATGTGCACAGGCAACATGGAAAGCTGGATTACTGAGCTCATTCACTCACTGCTACAGTGACAGTTATTCCTAAAAGTATTTTTCCAGATTTTTAGAACTGAAGGGTTTTAATAGTATCCCTCCTTTTGCAACATTCAAAAATTTTAGAAATAAATTTCTGAATTTTTAGAAACTTGTAGAAATATAAAGGAAGTGCTGCACCTAAAAGCCCATTGCTGAATTGCATCTTAAATGTGAAATGTCAGTCTGCTTTACACAGTGAATCTCTAATTGTCTTGTAGTCCTATCCCTGCCTGACAGGCTGTCATACATCTTAAGTGGAGTATATAATAAACTAAATTCTAATATCAGTAAACCATCCCTATTTAAATAGCAATTTATAACCAGTAAGGAACACATACAAGGATGGCAAGCATCCTTTTAAGTTGGAACTGCTTCATAGTGTAAAGTCTTATAATAAAAGCAAATGTACTTCAGATCTGTCAACAAATTTTCATTTCCTAATGGAGAACTGATCAACTTCCTTATTTTATATTTTGTAATGTAATTACAAGGAGAGAACTGTGATAAAAAGAAGTGAAACACAGCTAATACTGACCTTGTGCAGAGCATTTTATTTTTATAATATTCAACAATAAAGGAAATAACAGAGAAAAGTATATTTTCTGCATTTTTTTCTCTTCTGTTTTCAAGCTGCAGTGCCATATGCAACCTCTACTTTCACAAAATACACAGAAACAGATTCAACATAGAAAAAAAACAGTATACTGATACAGAAATAACAATGTGCTTTATGATGCATACTTTTCACATTTACGTAAAACAATTTCCATGTATATATTTCCCTTACATTCTACATATAATGTAATTATAAACTACCTATCAAAAATTTCCTCCACCTGGTATGTTTTAAGCAAGTCCTGATCAAAGAGAAAAAAGCTCAATTGACTATAGGTAGGAATCTTAGCCAGACAGTAATCTCACCTTTTACAGAAAATAATAAAAACCAGAAGGGCCTGGATTTATAGTTGTTATGCTTTCTTAGAAAAGTTTTCTGAAAAGAAGTAGACTATATGCTTCACTTGGTAGAACTAGAGTAGACAAAGCACTAGAAAATGCACCGAATCCATTAAAGTAGAAGTTCTGTATTTTTGTTGCTAAATTTCTCCAAATCTATAATTATTTTGAGTGTAAAGGGGTATACTAAACAAAAATATTGAAGATTATTGCAGAAAGCACTGTGTTTCCAAATTCAGCACAGTAAATGCTGCTGTTGTGTATATTTATGTCTGTATAATATTTAGAGATAATGGAACAGGATTTCTATAAACCAAGGTCTGTTATCTAGGGGAAATTCCCACTAATGTCTCTTCCTTCCTGTCAAAGTTTCAGCTATTCCAGAGAGAGCCCGTTATTTATTGAGATAAGGTTGAAGTCTAATATTCTCACCAATGAAAGTATTAGCCAAAGAGATCACCTCCTGATTTCCATATGTGCTACAATAACATATTTTAATGAACAATGGAAAAAAGCTGCAGACTGCATAAATAGGCTGCTTTAAGTCTGCTTTCACTCAGGGCAGGGGATGGTTTTATTCCTTGGTAGCCATTCTGTAAGACAGCATGGTAAAGTTTACAGGTTTTTGTTCTGTTCCCTGTGAGGTGCCTGTCATAAACCCCTCCGTCCAGCATGCTTTTCTTTTCCTTGTTGTATTGAAGAATCTCTGGATTAACTGTTTCTGTCTGAGAATCTCATCAGTCATTCCCTCTTTTAACAGTTCACCATTATGGTCCTGGATCATGGTCGTAGTACCCACGGCTGAGGAGAACTGGATTCTAAATGGTGAGCGACACAGCAGGTGGTTAATGTCTGTGTAGGAGATTTAGTAACTTACTCCCAGTAGTCAGCTGAGTCACTTGTATCCATATCTAGTGTCTGAAGTCTCAGTGAAAGTAACCTTTTCTTTAACTCTTTTTATCTTTTTTTTTTTAACACAAGTGTAAGTACCAGCCATGTGGCATTTTTTCACTAAGCTCCTGTGTGTATATCAAGACTAATTCAGTCACACAGGTTTGTCTACCCTGGCAATGTTTTATCTGTGTTAGGACTTGAAACTGAGAGAACATCAATTAAGTGGCAGCATCCATGGGGTGGAGAGATCTAAAACCTTTTCTGCTCACCTATCTCACCGTGGCTGAGTGGAGGTAAGGATCACTTTCCTCAGCCTGCTGGCAGTACTCTTCCTAGCACAACCCAGCATACTGTTGGCCTTTTTTGCTGTGCATTGTTCGCTCTTGGTCAGCTTGGTATCCACCAGGAAGGATCCCAAGGTCCTCAGTAAAGCTGCTTTCCAGCCAATTAGCCCCAGTGTGTATGGGTGCCTGGGCTGTTCCTCCCCGGGGGCAGGACTGTACATTTATCTTTATGGAACTTCATGAGGTTCCTGTCTGACCATTTCTTTAGCATGTTGAGGCCCCTCTGAACAGCAGTGCACCCGTCTCATACATCAGCCACTCCTCCCAGCTTTGTATCATCTGGAAACTTGTTGAGAGTGCGCTCTGACCTATCATCCAGGTCATTAGTGAAAGGTTAAACAGTACTGGCACAAATAGGCAGTGCTACTGATTGGCCTCCAGCTGGACTTTGGGCCACTGATCACACAGTGAGCCCTGAGCCAGTTTTCAGTCCACCTCGCTGTCTGCTTACCTAACCCATACTTCGTAAGCTGATCCATGAGGTTTTTATGGGAAACGGTGTCAAACACCTTGCTAATGTTGAGGTAAACATCCACACCTCTCTCCTCGCTGGCTGAGTTACCTACCTCCTTGTGTAAGGCTGTCAGGTTGGTTAAGCTTAATTCCTGCTTCATAAACCCATGCTATGTATTCACGGCCAGCTTTCCATCCTTCATGTGCCTGGGAATGGTTTCCAGAGTAAGTTGCTCCATCACTTTCTCAGGGACTGAGGTGAGGCTGACTGGCCTGTAGTTCCCTGGCTCGCTTTTCTTGGTTTTCCTGAAGATAAGACTGACATTTGCTTTCTTTAAGTTGTCAGAAGCCTCCCCCTATCATAATGGGGGAAAAAAGGTAATGGAGAATGGCCTCAAGATGCCATCAGCCATCTCCCTCTGCACATGTGGGTGCATACAAACAAGCCCCATGGACTTGGGTATGTCCAGTTTAAAAGTTACCTAACCCTGTCCTCCTCCAGGAAGATGCCACTGAGACATTAGGATACCATGTTTGACAGTGTCTTGTCACTCCAAATCTGTTCACCAGCACACTGCATGTAGAAATAGGCATTTCAATTTCAAAGTCTTCAACCAAAGGGTCTGTTATCTTCTGTTATGTTTGTGCTTTGCATGAGGATGAGCATAGGAATGACTGTCATTATTATCCAGCTCATGACGGGACGACACTGCACCAACCTTGTTCCCATATTCAGGGATATCATCATCTCTCCAGGAAATCTGTATTTTTGCTGCCGGCAAGAGCTAATCCTCTTCCTGTTGGTCTTTGTGCTTCATCTTACCTTCACTGCTTTTCATTGTGAAAAAACCCCACATTTTTCTTTCAAAAGGAGTTGACTTTTTTTCTTACATTAATGAGCTTAGAATACAACATCCCTGTGAGCAATTCCATACAGGCAGAACACTGAGATTCCTTTTTAGTTCTTTCTGCCTGACAACATTAGTTAATATTAATGCATCTTTGTGCTGGTATGTCCTGTTTCACAACTGGAGGGATATGTTACCAAAGCGAAATTGTTTTAAAGTCTTTCAGTACACTTCCATTTTTCTGCTGCAAATATAAAACAAAAATACAAAGCGTAAGGCAGGCCTCATGATGAGGCATTAGCCAGCAGAGTATCTTCGTTTGAGGAGAAAGATATTAAAATGCTTTCTTTATTCTGCTTTGAGTGAGCTCCTTGGAAACATCTCACAGTGATAAAGCATCTGGGTGGGGTGGACATCATACAGTTGGAGGAACATGTGCATAATGTGAATACTAGTTGAAGGCAGAACGCTATATACATTGCAGGTGGCAACTCCAGCCAAAGCAATGCTGCGAAATGCAGGTTAATCACTGAGAAGGGGAATTGAATTGGTCCCAAACAAAACAGTTACCATCTTTTTCTTCTTCGGTAAAGAAGAAGGAAGCCTTTAAGCATTTCATAACTGCAGAGGTGATCTGAATTCAAATCCCAGCTTTGATCAATCATTCGTTGGGACTGACAAAAGTTTGGGAGGAGAGGAAGAAATGTTTCTTGCCCTGACTTGCAGTCCACAGTTGCAGGTTCTCCTTTCAGGAAGAAGGACAAACTCGACAATATGCCAAATGTGTGAAATGGAGGAAGCCTCCCACATTCAAAAAAAAAAAAAAAGACAGACAAAGAAATGTGAAATGAACTGCTCTTGTTTCCTCTTGTAAAGCTAATTCCTTGAAAGCTACATTCATTCAAAGTGGCTGAGCTTGATTTGCTGAGCACTGACATCTTTGGATCAGGCCCAAGATTTCTGCTGTGCAGCAAAGGGTAGGTATGGTGCAAGACTTGAAAAACTTCGGTCTCTAACATGCAACATGAGTTTGCCCACAAATACTACTTCAAGTGAGGTGAAAGGGACTCAGAACCTCTGAAAATTAGAAAAAGAAAATTATTATTGTACCAGAAATTATCAGTAGTATCAGTCACCTCAACAGTTATGCATGAGAGACAAAATTCCAAATAAAACCTTCAAAATTTCAGTATCCTTCCTGTTCCTTCTTTTTCTACCAAATTAAATGAAGAAAGGGTATTTAAGGGCTTGGACTTGAACAAGTTTGCTGTATTTAGTATTTTTTTTAGGATTATTGAGCTGAAAGTTACTGAAGTTCTTTACCTATATGCAAATCTACATTTTAACTTCTTACCTTAAGATGAGACGTGCATGTTGTTCACACTTCCATATTTCAAGAATTGCTAAAGTTACGTTGTTCAAACTCCAAAACAACTTACTATTCAGAAATCTGTATGTCATACAGAGGACTGAAGGTAAAGCTGGAGCATTCAAGAGAGGGAACCGTTACACTGCAGCTCACCAACAGTGTGCGAGTGGGGTCTCCTATATCAGTACGAGATTTTAGCCAGTCCCAGTTTGGCACAAATTGGAAGCAGAGCCAGGTGGATAGCAAATGTATCCATAAGTTGCACTTACTAAATGCTTGTTAAAGTTAAATAAAGTTAAATGATGCAGTCATCAAACAAAAATTACCCTTAGAATTGCATTATCAGTGTGAGATTAATTCAGTGGAAGATAGTGGGTCCTGCAAACAGGTTTTTACGAATGAATTTTTGTAACCTTAATGGATGAAAGCACTAACCTTGAAATTTAATTAACATGGCACATTTCCTGGTCCTTGGAAGCAACAGTCAGGTCTGCAAACTTCAGGCACGTTAAGTGGCTTACGCAATTAGTAATTATCTCTCCAGAGGAATGAAATTTACCTCATTTGGGACGGGCTACTTTAGGCAGTCATATTTTTATTGCTGGGCATCATTGGGGTGATGAACACACAGACTCGTTAGTCCTTCAAAATGTATTGTAGAAAAATTAAGTAGAAACAGAGGAGAAAACTGGTGAATGTGAATGCTAGCTTCTGTGCGAGCTCTGCTTACCTCCTGTTAGATGACGCCTTTCAGGCTGAAGAATCTCTCCAGACTTGACTCTGAGGCAGCAGGAGTATTGGCATTGCTTACCTTTGTGTTCCCAGAATCTGATCTAATCTTGGCAGAGAAACAGAAGCTTGATTTGGGGTTAATTTAGCACATGTTCAAAATTACCTGTTTTAGCAGATCTTTTAAAAAAGCAGACGTGCTTTAAAACAATAGGCTTAAAAAGCAATGACAAAGATGAAGGTTTGTCCTTTTCATACAAACCAAGTGGGATATAACTAGCTTGTCTTTTCTCACTCATGTGACTTCATACGGATGTTGAACATCAGTGGCCATCACCACTGCTGGATCTTAACTTCCTTTCTCACACTTTCTGCAAGGTATATAAATAATATAATATAAATATTATTTATATAATATATAAAAATTATTTTATATAATACAATAATATATAACTATATAATGTATAAATATGAATTTATATAAAAATATAAATATACAATCTATATATCTGCAAAAATAAAAAACTATTTTTAAAAATAGTTTCAGTCCCTTTTGTCAACAAAGAATTGGGAAACAAAAATTCTTTTTTTGTCCTGCTGACATCTACATGATTTTTGTCCTGCTAAAATCTACATGAAGCCTATTTCAGCAAAACACAAGTGACTCACAAAGTAAGTTTACACAGTACAGACCTTAGCCAAACAGCCCGACGGCCTTCGCAATGACTTTACTGACTTAGAGGACCTAAATTACTCTTGTGTTGTTTCATCAGCTGCACTTTCCCTGTGAAAGAAACCTAAGATTCCCATAAGACCCTGTGTTTTAATTCTGTTGTAGTAAATTCCCTTCCATTTCACCAGCAAGGAAGACAGGAAAGCAACCTGTTTGGCTAAGGCTGTTCTGTAGGCTGCTCAGTACTCTGACATTTTCCAGGCTATGGTCTCCTGAAAATCTAAGAGAAGCTCTTTTTTGAGAAGAAAACAAAAGCACTGAGCAAAAAAACCTTATCATAGCTGTGTTTGCAATCCTGAGCTACATTTTGAATATGTACATGCAGGAGAGGCTCTAGAAAAAGAAGTAACTACACCTCCTCAGCATGTGCTGCCAAGTCAGGAGAATGAGATGCAACAGAAACCAGACTGTTACCTTTTCTGCCCCACCTTAAAGTTTCTCACAATCACCTACTACAATATCAGCACTTCTCTACACCGTCCCTTTGACATTAGTATCTTTGACTATGTACCGCAGAAACCCTGATCTCCCTCCAGTTCCTGCACTGCCACTGCATTGAACAGGAATAGCCCTTGTCCTGACTGCTTAGACCAGCAACCACACATGTCCTCTGGCTGGCCACCCGGCTGCTGCCTCTCACTTCCAGGTGATCCGAAAGAGGTGGCTAAGGGGCTGTCGTTGTCCTCAGTGGCATAGGCTGTTCTGGAGGGGAGAACAGGATCTGTTTAAGAAAAACGTAAACAACTCATTTATGAGCTTCTGCTTCACATTAGCTGATTGTAGTGAGTAATAAATAATTCCTAAAGTTCCTTTACTGCCTCCTACTAACACACATTAATATCTTGTCAAGGCCAAAGTACTGGCTTGTTTCCAAAAAGCATAATACAGCCAGACACTGCAAGAGGATATGTGCTTTCTGCTAACACATCTACCTGATTAAAGAAGTGCAGAGTGGCATTGTTTCTTTTTCCTCCTCACATAATTCCATGCGTTACAGCATGTATGAATGGATTGTCCTTGAGAAAAGCGTGCTGCTTATCTAAAGAGGAAAGCCTGGTGTCAGGAGTTCAGGGCACTTGACAAATCATAAAATTAGACTTCAGCAAAAAGAGTTATGAAAAGCCATCTTTAATGCTAGGGTTATATTTACATGTTGAAAGACAATTAGTTTCCCTGCTGTATTCAATTTAAAAACTCATGCAGGCCATTGTGATGGGTGTTAAGTCAGATGTGAATTCTGATAGGTATTAATCAGCAGTTAACCACCAACAGAACTGATGTTCCTGAGGGGACTGCTTTAGACATCACGTGGGGTTGAGCAGCCTTTCTAGGTCTTTCCAAGTACCTTTAGAAAAGGCAGAGTGTAGTCCATGGGGTCCAAACCCAGCTACATGCCCACCTGAGGACATGCCATAGGCATGCTCATCGTCCAGCCCTGTCGTCAACAGCCTCTCTTAGCCCTGCATGCAACAAAAGCTAAAGTAACTTGCTATCATATTTTACTCTTTCTGCCATCCTCACTTTTAGCCCATTTTCTTTCACTGGCATTTTGGTTTTGCCAGTAGGCTATTTCCAATTTTTCTGGTCTTTAACAGTGAATACAGGCTAAGATTTAGGATCCTCTTGTCTGTAGATACACCAGCATAAGCTGAGGACTAGCATAGCAAGAAATGGGCTTGTGCAGAGGACCCCGCTATGATAGCGTTGCTGCTCGGTGGAGGGGAGCAACAATTCTACTGCACTTCTGTGTTGTTCAGTAATCAGAGGGGTGATCACATCATGCAGTTCTTAGTTCACAGAACAGAAAATTGGTATGACCTAGGAATACTCATTGTTGTGGTTTAACCCCAGCTGGTAACTAAGCACCACACAGTGGCTCACTCACTCCTCCCTCACCTAGAGAGATGGGGAAGAGTTGGAAAGGAATGTAAAACTCAAGGTTTGGGCTAAGAACAATTCCATAATTGAAACAGAATAAAAATGAAAGAAAAACAGTAACAACGACAACAATAACAGTTATAATGAAAAAGGGAAGGGAAAGAATAAAAACCAGAAGGAAAGGAAGAAAGAAACACGTGGTACACAATGCAACTGCTCACCACTGCCAGCTGATGCCCAGCCAGTCCCTGAGCAGGACCTGCCTGCCCTGGCCAGCTCTCCAAATATATATACCAGACATGAAATCCCATGGTATGGAATACCTCTTTGGCTGGTTCAAATCAGCTGGCCTGGCTGTGTCCCCTCCCAATTCCTTGTGCCCCTCCAGGTTTTTTTGCTAACAAAGCCTGAGGAACTGAAAAGTTTCATGTCAAAGCCAAAACACAGCACCATACTAGCTCCTAAGAAGATAATTAACTCCAACTCAGCTGAAACCAGGACACTAGTATTCTAATAGCATGAAATAAAAGTATGAAAATATGGAAAGAAAGAAAATATGTGGCAGACACATAATTATGAGTAAGAATAAACCAGAATACTGAAATCGTTTAAATTCCACAGTCTAGCAAAAGCTTATCATGTGATTAATTTTGACATCAGTGGGAGCAATAATCAAACTGTGGCACTTGAAAGCCTTCCAAACAGAAACAGATCTAAGCTTAAACACTTACTACACATAAACAAGTAGTTAAGTGTTTGCTGAATCATAGATGTTATTCTTCAGTTCTTCAAAAATGAAATTGTGTAATAAAAGACAAACCAAATACATAAGCCTGCTGAGGCTGGTATTCCATCCAAATTCTGACTTTCCTAAGTATATATTTCCTCTCTTCTGGCTTCAACAAGTCTTTGCAACTTTTTTTTTTTTTTTTTTTTTCTGTGTGTGGAGTATTGCATATTTAGGCTGTCTGCTCTCATCCTGAAGATAGCTACCTTGTCATGATCAGTAGGCACAAGCTGATTCTTCAGAAAATAGTGAATAGCTGACTTGGACAATTAGGCATACTGCAAAATCAGTATGAGCAGCAGCCCATATGCACTGCTTTGCATTTAGGTGCATTAAAGATGGAGACATGATGCATTTCTCCTCAGTGACCTGTTTATGCTCTGAGAAGCAAGATTTAAGTGAAAAGTTTAAAAACCCGTCTAAGCTCACAATAACTATCTGGAGGGCTACAGACTTTACTGAAGTTGTTTAACCTCCCCCACCCCTCAGAAAATCAAGACACTGAAAAAAAATTAAGCGTAGACCATATTAGAAGTAGGTTAAATGAGCAAAAGTACCAAAAGTTATCCACTACATAGGGATTATGACAATGCTTTGTAACTGGTAATATGCTAAGTATTCTGATGTTAGAGGGGCCTATGCCACCAGGCTTATAAAGGCTAACGTGCAATTGGAGTGTGGATAAGCATCAAAACATAGAATCATAGAATGGTTTGGGTTAGAAAGGATCTTAAAAATCACGTAATTCCAGCCCCACTGCCATGGACCGCTTCCACAAGACCAGGTTGCTCCAAACCCCATCCAACCTGGCCTTGAGCACTGCCAGGGATGGGGCATCCACAGCTGCTCTGGGCAACCGGTGCCAGTGCCTCACCACCCTCACAGGGAAGAATTTCTTCCTAATAACTAATCTAAGTCTACCTTCTTTCAGCTTACAGCCATTACCCCCTGTCCTTTCACTACATACCCTTGTAAAAAGGCCCTCTCCAGCTTTCTTGTAGGACCCTTTTAGGTATTGAAAAGCTGCTGTAAGGTCTCCCCAGAGCCTCCTCTTCTCCCCTGACTCTCTCAGCCTGTCCTCATAGGAGAGGTGCTCCAGCTCTCTGATCCTCTTCATGGCCCTCCCTCCTCTGGACTTGCTCCAAAAGGTCCATGTGCTCCTTATGCTGGGGTTCCCAGAGCTGGGTGCAGCACTCTGGGTGGGGTCTCACCAGAGCAGAGCAGTGAGGAGAATCACCTCCCTTGTCCTGCTGGCCAGGCTTCTTTTGATGCAGCCCAGGATACAGTTGGCTTTCTTGGCTGCCTTTTAATGTCTAAGAGTAGAAGAAAATGTTCTCAAAAACCAAAGATGGACAAATTACATGTGTGTATTTTGGTCTGGAACCAGACCAGGTAAATACCTAATACTCTGCCTCCTTTAAACCTCAACATGAAATTTCAGTAGTGTTTGTACCTCACACTGTGTCTTTTCACCCTGAGGGTATTTTCAGTTTAAGTACTTTCTTGCTTTGGTTTCCAGTTATATTTTCTGGGGGGAAAGGGCGTCATGTCAGGAGCTTCTCTGGGTTAATGCGTTGAAATCTGCTGTAGGTGACGTCTTTTCTGTTCACATGGCAATAGATCTTCAATGTAAAGGACTTCCTCTGTGAAATCTACACCAATGAAAGGCTAAAAGGTCTTCCTAAGGACATTAATCAAAGTAGGATCATCCCATATCTATTTCCAAAACGATGTTAACATAAGCTTTTCCATACGTCTGTAAAAGTCATTCTGGGTGTTAGCATCTTGGCACAACTACAGGACTTTTAAATGCTACATTGTCATGGGTTATATTTAGCCAAGTGGTAAATAAGATTGGCCTTTATTTGCAATTCTGTTTATATAGCTGACTGCTGCCTTTCCATTTATTTCAGTAAATTTTTTTGTGATTTTCTTTTTATTTCTTCCTCAAGTTTTGTTTCAGTTTCTGAGTTTTGAGACCGCCCTGAGTGTTTTGGCATTTTGTTCCCACTGATGTCATAATAACTCTGGGTGTGATCTATTATTGCAACAAGTTTTCAGCCTGTTTCCAATTGTCAAACGTAGAGAAAAATTGTTTCCAGTAAAGCACATGAACTAATGCAGTGTTTTATTGGATTGTAGCTGGCTCTGGTCTATACTGGATTCAGCTTGTTGTTTTGTTACTGTGTTTTCATATTTTTATTACTGTGTGCTGAGATGCATTGCAGCCAGCAGCTTGCACGTGGATTAAATCAATAAGAGAAAAGATGCTAGCACCCTGAGAAATTAGCAGATCTGTACTTTAAGAAGGGAAATGACACTTTCCACCTACTGTACCTAGGTGGAGGACATTTCACTTGCACTCTCCCGCCTGCTGGAGGATGCCATCGTTGCTCCTATTCTGCTGACTGCGACTGACAACAGTGCCCTGCTTCTCTGGCCGATCCAGATAACCGTTTTGATGTATTGCTGGATGGATGGGATTTGCACTGCGCAGCAGTCCTGCTGATACAAAAATGCCTTTAAGATCCTGCCTTTCCCATCCTAATCTACAAAGGAAACAGGAAAAAGGAACTTAAACTCCCTGTACTCAGACAGCACCGAGACTGTTCCAGCCTGCGCCAGCGCTATGATTTCTTGCCTGTGACCTGTAAACACTGTACCATGCTAGAGAAGCATCACCAGTAAATATCTGCCCCAAGGAAAGGAAACTCCATGAGCGACTGTAAGAACTGGATGGATATATTTTGGAAAGCATGGACCCTTTAGCACATCTGGTTCTCTATGGATTCAGCCTGATGATTTCAGGTAAGCCTTTGCTTTAATATCTGTAGTTGACCTGTCGTGCTTTGCTTGTTTCTCATGCAATGTGCAGACAGAACACATGACTCCCTATTCCTTACTCCTACACTTACCTTTACTGATTTAAGTACCTGTGTGTGTTTCAGTGAGTCCACTGATCTCTGTGCAGTGCTCTTACAGTGAGTGAGGGCAGGGCTGTGGCCAAGCTATTGGGGAAGATTTAGCTACCTGTAGAATACACTCTACCCCTTTTTAATTGTTGAAGCCTTTTGCTGGCACATACGCACATTGCAACAGGGTTTCTCTTCCATCTGATGGTACTAACTTCTTTGTAAATCTCATAACTTTGATACCACTGGTGTCTTTCCCCAAGAATATCTGCTCTAAATACAGATTAAATGTTGACCTTTTCTGTGACTGACTTTATGAACTGGATGTGTGGTAGGAAATAATGATGTTTCTAGGTATTCCGGTATTTTTAGGCAAGTTTTTAGACAAGATTCCACAACTGGAATCTAGATAAAAGTCAGTGGACAAAAAGGGCAGAAAGATGCACATCAGATCTATTAACATTTCAAATACAGCTAAATAATGGTTCCATATTATCAGCAAATGTCATTAGTTCAGTAGGTCAGAAGTTAGTCATAAGAGAAATCTTCAGAAAGGTATACGGTAAGATTACAGTAATGTAAATTTAGTTTCTAGCTTTGGGAGCATTAACGTTTGAGATGTTTTGCTGAAGCTAGGCAAGCAGAGCCCTGAAGGAAGCCTGTGCTCTTGCCATCAGATTCTTGGTTGTTCAGCATTTGAGTATTGCTTTCAACATCCGCATTTTGATTTTCTAGACAGTTTCTTCTGGGTAACATACCAGGCAAAATCTGTACAGGAGCAATACACTTCACCCAATTAGCCTAGACTTTTAACTCTCTCCTAACAATTTCAATGAGATATGCACACGTGTTCCAGTCCATCTCACAGCAAAAAGGCAACATGTGCTGTAAAACTTCAGATTGCGCTTCAATGAAAACCAGAAAGTAGCACAAAAAGGCAGAAGTCCTTATTGTTGTGCATCTTGCTTTAAAATTTCCAAATCTTCTTGATTAGCAGCATGTTAATAACTAAGTGAAATCATGACCAAATGAGTTTGAGATGTTAATTTTGGCATCTGTAAGAGGCTAGAGATTCATACAGGCAAAAAAAATGTGTTTAAAATCTGTCAAATGCATGTTTGGAAGTATTCTTATTCAGCCATTGCTGTAATAGGCTGCATTTTGTTTACCAGTTCCTCTTTCCTGGCTTAAATTTCTTGATTGCTTAGCTGCACTTCGATTCAACCTGTTTAGCCCTCAGATCACTTCCAGCCTTTACCTTTAAGGAGATATCTGGTGCTGCAAGCATTACGGGTGGAGAAGGAAAGAAAGTCCAGTTACCCTCACTGTTTTTCGTTGTCTCTCCTGTTTCTTTACGTAGTAACGTATACCTAATTGACACAGAAGGAAAGCGACGTTCATGTAAGTCACAAGCACGGGAGGAACGGCAGTTGGCTGCAGAGATGGGCTGTAAACACGGGCAGGGCAGAGAGCTCGGTGCTGCGAGCGGACGGCCACGGCCTGTTCCACAGGGGCTGACCAGCGAGGTGTGTGCTGAAGTCACACCCATCCCAACAGATCTGTCAGCTTTCCCGCTTTTGTTTGAGAATGATATCATGCTTCCTGGGGCGAGCAGCGAAAGACAATGCGAGCCCGCTTTCCTCTAGATACTGCAGGCGGAGTTCAGGAAAGCGGGAATGACATTCCCTGAGCAGGGGAGGCTTTACACTCAGTGCAGACAGTGAGCTGGCTTAACCTTGTCCCTGATGATCGTGGGCCTCCCTGGGTGTGTTGCTGGGTAGGCACAAAATACACTCCACCCTTTCCCAAGGTGAAGACCGCCAGCTTGACCTCCATTACGAGAAATGGCCTTTGCTTTCATGTCCTTTTTTTTTTTTTTTTTGAGTAACAGTAGCCCATTCTCAGCTAGAGGTCTGATTTGGAAGGTGTCGTTCAAAACATACAGAAAGGCTCAGTTTTGTACTGTATGTATGGTCACTGCTTGCCATAGCAAATGTTAACTAAATTGACAAGGGGCTGAACTTCATCCTATCAACATTCTTGAAATCAGACTGAGCATCACCGCATGTTTGTCTTTTGGTTGATTCTACTCAGTCAACATTTTGTAGGATCAAAATGATCCTGGCATCCATTCTGAAGTATGAATGCAAAACCCAAGGCAAGGCTGTGGCTAGGAATTATCTGTTAAGTCCTGATCAAAGAAGAACCACAAACTCACCTGTTCCCATGGAAGGCTAAGGACAAAGCAAGGAATGAGTGTCTGAACTTGCCTTTTGCCTCATAACATCTTCAGATAGCCTGGAAATTTGCTTACGGCTTCTCACAGTGGGCTAAGTCTCAGAAATGTTCATGTGTGAGCCTTATTTTAGCAAGATGGCTACAATCAGTAAGAGATTTTGGAAAGCAGCAACAATTAAAATGAGTTTCAAGCACATTTCTTTGACTATTTCTGGCAGGAAACAAATACATTGTCAAATGTCGCCATTCTCCAAGACAGACAGGGTCTTCTGTGCTATAGCTTTGCTCTATCAATAACCTTAGATCCAGTGGTTTTCTAAAAATACTGAATTTATTTTTTTTTTTAATTTAGCTGTTGGATCCATATATGGTAAAAGACTCAAAAGGTTATATTAGCTTTTTAAGAAAGGGTTACAGTGGAGCTAACAGTGTAGTGGCATCCACCTATCATCCCTGTTGATGTCTGCTTTTTCTTTTGGATCAGTAGGTGTTATGAAAAAAACATGAATTGTAAATACTATCATTATTATGTGACTCATTTACATAGTCATAAAATGAAACAGCTTTTAACATTTATTATATATAGAGATATAAGCATTATTATAATGCTGCAGGCTCTTCAAAATTACAAAACTCCAAAATTACAAGAAGTCATAATTTTTAGCTAGACTGGGAAGCTCTAATGAATACTTCTGTTGCAAGACTTTTGTTTCTTTTGTGAAGATTAACTTAATCTAAAGAAAACCTGTATTAACCTTTAGTTAATACATGCCTCTGACAGTGCACATGAATGTCATTCTTCCCATAATTAAGGGACTAGTCCTTTTACAACAAATGTGTTGTTGTCAGACCAAAATGGCACCTGAACTTCAAACAGCTTGTCTTATGGCTGCAGTTTTTGAGGGTTTTGGTGTTTTGAGCCTGACATAGCCAAAGCAGTGAACACAAATCATGTTTGAGCTTTTAATCACAGTTGTTTGAAAACTATGCTGGCTAGACATTACGCTCACACACGACCTTCCCGTAACCTAAATTATCAAACTAGTAATGAGAATTGCAAAAGGAATTTAAAAAAGGATTTCATTTGTTCTTCCTCAAGTGTATTTGATTTGTAAGACCCAGCAACTGCATCTGCCTGGAACACTCAGGTTATTTACCCAGAGGGAACAGTACCCTGGTAGGTTTGCAATTTACATGGAACTCAGACCGTTCTTGAGATGTAGCCTTCATGTAATCCAGAAATGATGGGCCTACCACAGGAATCACTTGTGGAATCTCTGACCTGCTGAATGCTGGTATTTCTGCACAGTTCTGTTAGGACAATCATGCCTGCAGAATCAATGGATCTGTCTTGTGGGAGAAAGAGAGCTGTTTTGTTTTAGTTGCATTGATGTCTATATGTGTTTTTTTAAAAAAAGTTCCAGCTGTGATCTAATTCATCGCTTTCTGACCCTGCAGTTGGAAGCCAAAAGCAACAGCTTCAGCCTTATGCAGGCACCTACCCTAACTGGAATTACAGAAGTGGGTTGATTCTCTCCAGTTCTTTTACTTTTTAAAGTTTGCTTTTGGTGTGTGCCTCATTCAGACCTAGTGAGAGGTAGAGTAGCTCCCAGGAAGATTGTGTTCCCGAAGGCCATTTCAGCAGCTGGGAACAGTCTGGAATGAAAAGGCATTGCATCAAATGGAGAGGAATTAAATCTAAAAGATGAAATGAAATCACTCTACATTCACAAGTGTTAACATATGCTATTGTTTTAGAAACAGATTTCATATATAGATATAGATACACGCACACACAAATTTGGGTATTTATTCATAATTAAGCTGGTTGGATGGATTACTTTTTTGCTGAAATTTCATTTCAGGGAAAAAAATGAAGTTGTAGTGTTTTGCAGAGGTGGTCTCACACCCACAAGAATTTTATCTGGAAGGCTTTAGGTGGACAAGAGGGAACATAGAAGTCAGAGACTGACTGCAGCTGAGCAGCTGGCTTTGGGGCAGGGAAGATGTGGAGTTGGTCCTCCATGTGCCCACAATGAGAACTACCTGGGTTGGAAATCTGCTCTGTATTGGTCATGTAGACTTGACCCTGCTTGGCCCAGACCTGTCTCCTGTCTCTTAAATGCACAAAAACCCTGTTCAGCTTTCCAAGGAAGACCAAGAAGTCATTGTGGTGTTGGGGGTGTTGGGTAGGCTCAGAAGAAATGAACCACAAATGGATGCACCTACCACTTGTGTGAGACAGATGTATAGTTTCACGGTCAGCTTCCACTGTGACACAAGACCTATCTGGGACCAGGGTGATGAAAATCTTAGATAAATTGCCATGAAGAACTGTCCTCCAAAGACAGTATCTATCCTGCGCTAGTTGCAAGGTTGTATTTAGCGTGCTGCTCCACTGCAGTTTCAGAGGAGACACACAGCAAAAAACAGCCCATGTCTGAACTGGAGACTTTCCTGTAAGGAATTTAAGATGCTGATTGTTTCTTAGGGTACAGGTTTTATAACTATTCTCCAAGTAACACTCAAACTTAGAACATGTACTAATAATGTTAAACAATGGTTAAATATAAAGAAGTTAAAAAACCATCAAAATTAATTTTGTAACTCATCACTAGGAGAAGCAAATACTTTCAGGGTGTGAAGGTTATTAGGCATTTACTAAGTTCTGAAAGCATTTTTTAAAGACAGGTTCACAAATTACATTTCTATATTCAAGAGTCATTAATTTATGTACATTTTTTCAAGGCTGATGTTTTGCTTTCCTGGTATTTATTTTAATTTTTTGCATTGTGCCAGCCTATCTAATGAAGTGGCTTGGTTAGTTTCCTGTCTGGAGTGTAACAAGTTTCTCTTGATAATGTAGTTCCATCCGCACTTCTGATTGTGCTCATGATTTTCATCTTATTTTCTGGCTGTTCATCCCTGACATGCCACTGCTTAGTGACATCAGCCTCATTCGTCACAATGTGTGCTTAGCACAAGGAACACCTCCCACTACTCTGCTCAGAAAAATCAGTGAGTGGCAGAGTGAGGGTACACTACAGGTAAGAACACATTAGACTGTGTCTGCCCTGCAACAAACACTCCACAGACACTCCCAGACAACCTTATGCATGTTGTATGCACTGATAAATCCTGTGAGGTCTAATTGATTATGTTATTTTGCATACTTCAGCTTGGCATGTGCGCACAAACAGCATACAATAGATATATGCAGCATACATAGTAGGTTCATAATGCAACTTACAAAGACTACCCTTGTTATGGACGTACTTATTCTTGCTTGTGAGTACTTTCTTGACAGCAGTACCCATATTTGGCTAGCTGCAAATCCAGCCAGATGTAGCTGAACTACAAGCGTGCCCTACTTGAGCTTTCATACATTCCTCATCCTTTTTCAGTGTTACCTAGCACATTGTCAGCTGGTTGTTCAACAAGCAATTTCTGCTGATATGTTGTTTTCTGCTTTACTTGCTTATGGTCAACCGGGCCTAAGGAAAAGACATAAGAAAGCATCTTTCTGCATTTTGGTTACTTAGACTCACACATTTAGGCACCCTCACTGGGAAACCCCCAACCAGGTTGCGCCAGTGTTTCTTTCCTAGCTCTTTCATCTTAAAAGATTGTTTTCATAGGTTATGAAACAAGTGAAATGTAGAGAAAACAATTACACCCTATTTTACAAGAAGGCAGTTGCATTTCCTTTCACTGCTTCAGATGCACCCAAGGACCCATAAGAAAGCATTAGCCCTAGTAGTTTTGACAAGCTATTTCATTTTTTACACTTGTGCTGTGGTCTTCCCACTGCTACTAAGTAGCAAACTGATGTTCTGTCACTATCTTGTTTATTATTAGTTTCACAGTACCTTCCCTCCACAAATACCAACATATTTCTAAGGGCAAGAGCTGTGAGCTGTTGCACAGCTGCCCAGTAACATCACATAAGATACAATCATAAGATTCTTTCCATGGATAACAAGAAAGCTTTCATTGGAAAACTTGACTTTTTGCTCATTTATAAGGTGCTTTTCAGCAGCATTTCTGTCCCTCTTTCTTTGGTCCTGCTGCAGCTGCTGTGCAGCAAAGAATGTTAATCTGTTTCAGTAACAATAACTTCAGCCTTATTTTCTTGTGGACTGAGCTGTTAGAGGAGAATTTGACTCACTGGATGAAGCTACCTGAGCTGCTGCTATCTTTGCATCCCAGATGAAGTTTCCAGCACACTAAGAGACTAGTGAGCCCATAAAATGAATATGTGATTTCAAAGCCCCCCCACCCCCAAGATTATTGATTTTCTTTTTTTAGAAAATGAACAAAAAATAACCAAGATTGATAAAAGAAATATTGAGTGCACAGAAAAAGAGGAAATAAAGTTTGCCAAATTCTGGTGTGGTAAATGTTCCACTCTCCATATGGAAAACTATCCCCACACAACTAATATTTTGGGTTAGTTTCTCACTAGCTTTAATAGTAAGTAAAGAGTACTCTTTTTTTTTTTCTTTTTTTTCTTTTTTTTTTTTTTTTAAGAGAGAGGAGACATGGGGCTTGGGTGTCTTATTTTGTTAACCTCTTCATATTTGACTTTCATTATTTCCATCCTGATTATGTTTAGTATTGCATAATTGGTTAATAAATAAATAAATACTAAATCAATGTAATTTATAGCTATATTTTTAAAGTAAAATTATTTAAATGACTGCCATTTGTATTTATAAATAGATTAGTTAAATTCCTTTAAACTGGTATGTGGTTTTATACAGAAAAATACAATTCAGGAGGTGAACTTGTAACTACAAAACAAGATACAAATGAGAAATACTGAGGTGCAGATATTTAGCAAGTTCATTTTGTTCTAAATCAAAATCTTATTTTTTCAAGGAGAGAGAGTGTTTGGTGCTGTTTTTTTAAGAGATCTGAAGAAAGAGGGGTTGATAACTTGACAGTCTGGGACGTACATTTCCATCAGTCTCAAAATGATTTTTATATCCTGCAGTGACTGTCATATGGAACTGACTGGTTTACTTTCAGCATAACACGAAGCCTGAACTAAGCACAAATTCTATTTTCTCTCTAATAGTATCATATTTATATGTTTTAGATTCACATCCCCTAACAGAAATAACCTTGCCTCAAAGTAAAAAAAATACCAAAACAAACCAAAACCAAAACAGCTTAAGTATTTCAAATTGCATCACTTTTTATTTCCTTTGCTTCACTTGATGAAAAAAGGGGTAGAATTTACTGGAATTTTCTGCCCTCCCCTCTTATCTTAAGTAATTAGTACTTGGAAAGTATTTATCTTTCCACTTACCTCTTACTGCAGTTCTCTGTTTCCTCTGTTACGCTCAAAATGCCAGGGGAAGGACTTCCATCTTATATTCACATCAAGCAGTTAATAATAAAGCTCTACAAATGCAAGGAAAATAAAGGCATCATTACATGTGTAATGTCAAATAATTTCTTCCCTTCTGCTACTACTCAGTATTAATTAATAGTGAAATAAAACATGTACTCAGAAATTTGCATTCTCAGTAGGCCTTGCAAATGTGGGCTAGTGATCCAGTATTTGTTTGGGGGGCAGTGGCGTACGGTTACCCTTTACCGTGATGGCCACTGCCTGATACGGAGTTACAAAGTTATGAAGTGGGTATGTTTGCTGCTCCACAGTATTGAGCAC
Organism: Falco cherrug; assembly: GCF_023634085.1. Lineage (NCBI taxonomy): Eukaryota > Metazoa > Chordata > Aves > Falconiformes > Falconidae > Falco > Falco cherrug. The sequence goes on along the minus strand of NC_073720.1, from coordinate 71,668,102 downwards.
TTTTCCAGTTAACAGACAAGTTTGCAAAGGCCTCATATTAGGTAGAAATTTTCTTGAATATTTCCATGTTTTCCTGGGGATGAAACAAGGGTTAACAGCATAAATCTGGAAGTATTTGGGCAGGGACTTTCTGAGACAAAAGGACAATTCATAACGCTTTTCTGTTCTCGTAAGACTTTGCGTGTACCCATCTATGGCATTAAACCACCTCAGCTTGAGGTTGCCACATTGTTTTATTCCCAAACCAGTGTCTAGCAGCAATTCTGATCTAGGGAAGTGATATTTTAAACTTTATTGGAGACTTTCTTGCTCATTGAGCAGACCTGTGTCTGGGATGTGTTCCAGGGAGTTTCTGAGATCTGTTGCTTCCAGCTGGCCCTGGCTGAGTTTTGCTGGTGCGACACAGTACAGAAAATATGATGACTGTGTGCCTGTATGAATGGCACTGTGGTAGGGAATGAGAACACACGGGGCTGCAGAGGCACACAATTATTGTCTGTTCAGTACGGTTTCCCCAGGCAAACATGTGCTAGAGAAGCTGTGAAAGATACAGCCAGGTATCACCTAGCAAGAAGGAGCACAATCCTGTCGTTATGAGTGGACCAAGAGGAACTGCATGCCTTCCTGCATTCATCGTGCCATCTGGGTTATAGTGCATGTGCTATTATATAAATTTACTGGTTTAGGGGATGCCATTTTTTCTGTGCTAGAAGGGCTCAAACCACTGCACCACAATGAGTGTGTGTCAAAAACACTGGGCAATGAACCCTCTCTGCATGGTGTCACCCATTTCCAGCATTAGCCTTCTGCAAGTGCCTCTCTTCTCAAAATCTATTTGTAGACACAGCAAACTGCCTTCCTGACAGCGTCAGTTCTTTGAGGACCAGGGAAGGAATCAAAGGACCTTTTCAAGGAAGCACAGAGGATTGTCACTGGTACAGACGTGACGTTTCCTGTCTGTATGGTTTTTTGTGTTTTTCTCAGAACACTAGATCCTGTTGTCCTTATTTGGTCCTTACATACTCAAAGTCTTCATTAACATCAAGGGTAGAATTTGCCTATGTTTTGCCAGACTAGGTAGATTCCTTTCTCGAAAAGACAGTTGGGCAAGTTCAAGTTGTATTATCAGAAAGAGATGGTGTAGGTATCCCTATGCATAAAGCATATGTGCATTTTATACTTTTCTGAGGATCTGGGTTTTTTTCCACAGTCTAAGGGCAGCAGCTCCCAGTGGAGTCAAAGAAAGCCTGCCTATCACCTCAGAGCCTTAGGCTAATTTAAAACATCAGTCCTGCTAGATTCAGTCTTGAACGAGTGAGTTGCCTTCAAGTCAATGTGCTGTTAGGGTGCTTTTTTTCCCTAAAAAAAATATACCTAAAGCATAGTTTTTCTTAGTATAAAACCTTCACTTGGATATATTTTAATTTCTGTTCGCAATATATTCCAGCTGTTAAATATTAGCTGCCAAATCATGCTGGTATATGGTTCCATGCTTATGCATAGATATTACTCCCTTTCAGATGCAGAAAGGCCTTCTAGTGGTGTCTTCAGGAAGACAAGAAACTCCATCTGTGCTTCATCTGCTTCACAGAGGTGTCTGGGTTGTCTGCAGTGTTTAATATGACAAAAAAACACCTATATTTAGACAATCAATCAAAACACTATCCATCCACCAATAGCTAAATTTTGATTAATTTGGAATAATTGCAAGTGTAAATGAGTAATATGCCTGAGCTATGGTAGGGTTACACCTTGATTACATGATTTGTATTACTACAAAGAAACAAAAAAGCATGCAGCAAATGCCTTAAGTATGATATAACTTTGCTTTGCTATTCCTTGCATAGTAATCAAAGGCAACATGAAAATTAGTCCTCAAAACTTGGACTTCTACTACTTATTTTCAGTGTATTGAAAGACTGAGATGCAGAGAGGGAAAGAGGGAATTCAACTTTCAATCTGTGTTGGAAGTCAGAGGAACAGAGAAATTCCAGAGATATGGAACTGCAGCCCTGGATGAGCAGCCACCTTCTGAAGGACCCCAGCAGCCTGGGCCCATACCTCTGTACTGGAAGGACAGATGCAGCTCTGTGCCTGTGGATGCTAGGCAGAAACACCAAAATACTTCAGTTCTGATCTGCAGCACCGTGCCTGACTTCCACACAGATAATCACGTCAACTTGCAGAGTTTGGATGCAGATTTGTTTCTGATTTTTACAGAAGTTGGCAGAAATCATGATCCTGGGGTTTAAGAATATCTCTACCTGGTGTGTGATCCTTGCTGATACAAACTGAAGCCGTCTGCTCTCAGAGTTGATGACTGTTGAATTACATCTGCCTTCAGCTGATGCATCAGACCCATAGTAGGAGCACAAATGTTCCCCATATAAAAATAAAAATGTTGAGATAAATGCCCTATAAGATGAATTCACAAATCTGGCCTCATTTCTATCACATTCTTCTTTAACTTTTTTTGAAGTATTTATTTATGTAATATGCAACAGGGTGAACTGACTTTGCTGACCTGCTCCTTTATGCAATATTTACTGTAACAGCTGTCGCAACTTTTCGGGAAGGTTTCATTTCTCCATTATGTAGCTGCAGATTATCAGGGCTGGCACGCTGGAGGGTGGTAATGGCGGCAGGCTGCCCAGGCGTGGTGCGTGTCAGTGTGCTGTCAAGATACTTCAGTCCCCAGAGGGGCTGCTGGCACTGAAAGCAGAGGACCTCCCTTGGCCCTGAGCACTGGAGAGACACACGCAAAGGCTGCAGCCAGCACCCAGACCTTTTGACCTCCCTTATCTGAGACTATAGCCCTTCCTTCCAATCAGAGAAACATTTGGAAGCTGAATGACCCTAAATATTTGGTCTCTCTCTGTATAAATACAAAATACACTTGTATCCAAACCAGGAAAATAGATGTGATGGATAAAAGAAATTAATTCTTCTTCCTGTTTCAGCTGGAAAAAATGTTACTGTTTCCCTTCTCCTTGCCCTGAATTTCAGAAGTAAAGGCAAACGCTTGTCATTTGCAAACTGTTGATTACAAAAGAGCTGTGTTTCCGTCCTGCTATGTGCATTTGAACAACTAGATCTGTAGCATTCTGCCAGAAATTGTTTTAATTAAGCTTGTATCTATCATTTCCAAAGAACTTCCACCTCCATGTATTTCTGGCACTTTGATTGTTCAAAGGGAGACATTTTGATTGACTTAAACCTGACCTCATAAAAAATGGCTTTATTAGTGCTGCTGACTTGTTCTTTGTTTTTGATAAAGTTTCTTTGTGCCCTGGTTCTTGCTACTGTATGTTAGGGCTTCAAGTGGTTAATGTGAATGATGATGAAATCATTAAATCAAATTCATAAAACAGCTGAAAAAAAACATACCCCAAGTGCTCAAAGTACTACCAATTCCTATAACTGAAAGTATAAAATATAAAAACATCTGCTTTACATTAATTTAAACATATTAAATCCATGTAAATGACATAAAAGAAACACTATTAGCTGACAACCTTATGATCTACTGACCCTGTTACCAGCAAAGCACCATACTTGGGGCGTTTTTGTACATGTCTAACTATCTAAGGATCTACTTGGTTCTGCAACATCTTTTAAAATAAATTCCACAGATCTGAAGGGCTTATTTCCTCTTTTGAGAAGAACAAATTCTGTCTGTTCATGACATACAAAGTAAATCCCCAAGTCCATGTAGCAGAATAGTTAATCTACAGTCTTCCTATTTTGCACAAAAGCTGTGCAAGACACAAAACAGCAAAAACCTGAGTACTCAGTGAAACAGCTTATCTTGTGGTTTGATCAGTCATACTCAAACTCTGCAGTAAAACTTTTCCATTTGTTGCGTTTTTCCTTAGGTAAAGTGGAAGCGACACTGGACCTCATACTGATCAATTCATTCCCTCTGGTGGGCAACTCAGAGACATCACTTATCTGTATCACTTCCAAATGGCGCTCCCGTGAGTCTATCACAATAGACCGAGACCAGGAGGATGTGACAAACCAGCACCGGGAACCACTGGAAGTTAATGAAGATTCCAAGAGACCAACAGCCAAAACAGTGGTGTGGAAGAGGGAACAGGCCAGTGAAACTATTGGAGCCTATTACTGTGAAGGGAAACTCAAGGATGAGGTGACAAGGATACATACCATGAAGATGCCGCTGGGAGGTACTGTATGGTGGTCACATCTTAATTTTGCATGTCACTGCCTGCAGACTGACAGCTATCCCTGGTTAACACAAGTGGGCACAAACATGGATCCAGAGCAGGCAAGGCAGTCTGGAGTCAACAAAAATAGACTTGTCCCAAGCCCATGTTTCTTTTCTAAGGTTCACAGGCAAGTGATTGATACTAGCTGCTGGTCATTTCCTCATGGAAGTTAGTTAGACATCTGTAGGTACTCTGCCTGTACCTGGCTACTACCAGGAACACAAAGTCAGGTGGCAAATAAGGTAAGTACTGGCCTCACTCACACCCTGAAATGACATGTGATAACTCCTGCCATGGGTTCTTCACATCCCAGACCCTTGATTTCTGAACATGCTTCCACTTTAAAGTCCTGACAGGTGTGAGATGTAGACAGCTAAACGTCACTATCCTTTTTTTTGTAATACATGGGCAACCTGAGGCTACAAAATAACTTGCATTGCCTAGGTTTCAGTAATACTACAGATCAGCAATATTGGATCTGCACAGTCTGTGTCAGTATGAAAAAAAAAATCCAGCTCAACAGTGGAAAGAAACTCCAGCGAAGTTTCCCAAAATCAAATAAGGCTATTCACAAAAAATTCACTATGGATTTCACTATTGACTTGGTTTTTCTTTTAAGGCTATGCACAGTAAAAAAAGCAAATATGGCGACGAGATGGTGGGATGAGAAGGTGGGATTTCCAAGGTCCAGCACTCTAGCTGTTAAATTGCATTTTGTTATGTGCAAAATTTTGCTTGTCTCTGCACCTCATTACACTTCTGGGACAAGTTCCAAAGCAGAGATCACCATAAACTACAAAAAAGTGCAAGAAATGCTAGCTGATTTACTGCAGCAAATCAAGTTTTCAAAACTTCCACTGATTTTTAGCAGACTTCACTGTATTGCTAATGTTTTGTACCATGGCAGCTTGTCTTTGAGGAGACTTGATACTTTTAATCTTTCTTTATAAGGTTTTATTAGGAGCTATTATCCTTGTTCGTATCCACTGAAATTGCATAGCCAATTTAGAAAAAGGTATTTTTCATTTGTCCAAGCTACAGCTAGTGTTTATTTATTTCTTTTAGTGTGGAAACATCAGAAACAAGGTGGGCAGAACAAGTGCAATTTAATTTGGCTTATGTATTTTCTGACCAAATGTGGTGTTTGAAGGGTTGGACTGGTCACTACGAAAGCTCTGCAGATGGAGGCTGACAACTCCATTGTTTCAAAGGAGGCTGCAATGAGGAGGAGATAAGATAATAGTCCATGGAAAGTCACTGTGACCCTGTCTGTGGCAGAATGCCAGTGAGTTGACCACATCTCTGGCAGTTGTGTACAGCAACCTTCATGGGTGGAAGAGTGTCTTCTCAACCAATCAGTTTTTTGCACTTGGTATCTGTGGACCTAGAAGCAGAGAATTTAAAGTAATCAACCTTTGAGAGCTTCCTATGCGACAGAAGTTGTTCTAACCAGAAATAACACAACATTCACACCAGCAGTAGGTAGGTTTCTTTGAATAATTTCTGGGTTTGAATCAATTTTTTGGATTTTCTCTGCAAAAGCTTTCACTGACAAAACCTGAGCTAGTGACTTGTCAGTGAAAGCATATAATCTAATCAGGCTAGACGGGTGAGAAAGAGGCACAACAGAAATTCTCAAAGCTATTAAAGTGCACAGAAAGAGGAAGAAGAGGTCAGTGAAGGACTGTGAGGTTTGGCAAAGACTCTGTAGTTGGAAAACAGGCCTTTTTCCCCTTCACTGTTGTTGTCTGATTAATTTTTAAAGGCAGAATGTGTTTTTCAACACCAAAAATTGAGCAAGAGTTGAAACTTGCAGTTTCCCATTGAGGACACAAAAACATGGGAGGGAGCAGCACTTCTGAAAATCCAGCCACTGTTTTGCAGTCTCAGGGCAAGAAGCTGCTGAAGCACTCACTACTCATTAATCATTTGGCTAGCCCCACTGACTTTAGCGGGAACTCTCATCTGCCTGATTACGTACCTATTGTCAGATATGCAGACACCGTGAAGATTTTTGCTGTATAACACAGGAAGATAACAGGTTCATTTTCCTGTTTTACTGTACATGTGTGCCATTCTGAAAGTAATAAGCCTGTTCTGAATTCTTTATATTGTAGCATTATGGTTACATACGTAATTTGCATACATGCAGTGAGAGCGAACAGATTATGTTTTATGTATGTATGGAGAGTAATGCTTATACTGTATACAGCACACTATCTAGAACAGAACACTATATAAACTGTTCTGCATCTAGTCAAATATAATTTATGTCATTTCTCTACACAATAAATCCAAGTTTCCCCCCCAGAAACTCTCTAAAGCAGGCAAAGGGACAATAATGGAAATGCTAGCGACACGTTATGGCACTTGTACTGCAATATAGTTCATTATGTCTCTATAAGGAATTGGCACACTCAAGTTATGAAATCATGAAATACAAGTAACAATCTAAAAATATGTTGGAACAGAGCCCACCAGGGAGTGTGTGTTCCTTTCCATTGCAACAGTACTCTGAAGAAAAAGTCCTGCGGTTAAGCTAAACAACATACAAAGAAGAGAAAATGGGAATACAAAAGTTTAATATCTTATTAAAACAATTAGCAGTGCCTCACTAAATTTAGTCCAAACTCCACTACAAATAAAACACTTAAGATCATTTATAACTTGCAATTAATTTTTGCGAAAGCTGTTGGATTTTCTTTTTCTAAATAGATCAGGATTTTCACCACACATTTGTTATATTCATAAATAACTTCTGAATCAGGATCTGACAGTAAGTTGGGACTGCTTTCAGTTTTTGTTTGCCTGTTCCTAATGAGATCTTACATATTATTCTGTACTAGAATTCCCTGTTTCTCAAAGATGTATGTTCAGATGCCAGTGCCTCAGTGACTTGGTAAATGCTCAGTAGATTCCCATGCACGTGCAGGAAGAGTCCTGCTGAAATCGATTGAAATCAATTAGATAGCACTTACAAAGGAATGAAAATGTGTGGCAGAAGCTCAGAACATAAACATTAGAACTACACAGGGGCCAAAATTCCATTCTGCAAAGAATCATGAGAAGTCAACTGTTGTCTTACTTCCAATCAGAAACAAATCATTAAAATGTCAAAATCCTCAAGGAAGTAAAATTCTGGGAGAGAGATTGGCTTGAATTGATAGAAATGTCTCCATTTTTACTCAAATTTTCCTTAATTTTACATCATATAACACAAACATCCTGATTTTTAATTAAAATGCTATTCTGAAATGAAAGTATTAAAATGTTCTCTCCTCAAATATTGCAAGAATACCACCCTTTTTACCCACTCAGATTTTACAAAATAATATTGTGGACATACTAACACAGTTTCAGCCTCATAAAAACTTTGACTTAGCATCCACCTGCTCACTTTTTACAGCTTTATTACATATTTAATATAACAGAAAGATATTTCATATTTTCTCTCTGCTTTCTGATCTTATCTCTGTGTATTTCTTTGCCACCAAATTTCAGCCGCAGGCTCCAGATTCATTTTCTGCAACCATTGATATGAGCCAAAGTATACTTCATTGACAGTTTTCTAAAAATGAACTGAAAAAAAGAGGTATGACTACAGATAAATGGCAATTTTTATGAATAAGCTACCAGTTCATATAACAGTTCATACTAACTTGTGTATGTGTTCCTTAAAATATTCCTTGTGAAATAAATGTGACTTTAATAAAAATGGAACCTATGCTAGCATGAATGGCTCTTCAAAGATTTCTTCCAGATGAGGCTCAGGTAGGTCTTTCTGTCAGAAAGGTCACACTCACCTTGCTGGGGAGGCAGGTGGCAGCAGAATCAGGCTCTCAGGATCTGAACAGAAACAAGATGCAGGATAGACTTATCCAAGAGGAATTTGCACATGTGGAACCCTAAGGCTAAAGAGCCTCAAAACCAGAAAAAAACAAAGGGCTGGTTAAAATCAATGCCTCACTCTCCTGGGTGCTCTAAAAGGGAAAGCACAAAGGTGTAACATTCCCACTCAGATAAAGAGCTGAACAGTTTGGAAGTTAACATTGACTTATTTTAGAAGAGTTCTTGTAATTTTTTTGCCATGCAACATATCAATGACAGTATGGCATAAAAACTCAGAGCTAAAAATGGTCAGAAAACCTGAAGTTGCCCTCAAAAAACTTCACAGCTTTCCCTTGGATTTTTCCAACTAAATGAAAGAGAGCATCCTTCTAACTTGTTTCAAAGTAATGTTGCAATAATAATTACGATTTCACTGGTTTCAAAAAGTACTATTTCTTGAGATTTTTCTGTCCCTTCCCCAACTGCCCTCAGATCTTTTTTTCCACTAGTAGTGGTAAGGAAAAAGCAAAAATTTTGTGAAAATCCCTATATCTACTACCTTCTTTTTTTTTCTTGAATCAAGAACTATGAACAAATGTATAAAAGTACCTTTCTGTTTAAGCAGGAAAATTAATTTCAGTTTCCCAGCTGGCAAATTTAAAGATGTCACCAATGTAGACAGTTATCTCATGTATTTTTTCATTTTAATTAAGCTATATTTTCAATTCAGAATATTTTGGTAAAAGTATAACTGGCTGTGAATATTTTTTTCTTTTGTTCTCAGTGCAAGCCAGCTCTCTCAGTATTTATAAAAAGCACGGTGAACTAACACAAGCACAGACCTTCTCTATCTTACATCTTCCCCAGACCCTGTGTGGCTGTGATCTCCTGAATATCTTGACTGTTTTGCATCATAAAACTTAAACAGAAAAAAACCTGAGTCACTCAGGGTATTTGTTTGCCAGTGCAGCTTGTTGCCTATGATACATGTTCCAGTACTTTATCCAGTCTGTTTTAAAAATGTCTCAAGGGATGAAGAAACTTGGGAAAGTGTTTCACAGCCAATCGGGGCTCCTAGTTAGGAAGTGTTTCCAGTTACTCAGCCAAAATCCTGTTTTTCTTGTTTATTTCATGCCCCAGGTTCTAGGGGTAGTGTGTTGTTTCAGGGTGTAGGTGAGTCCTCTGTCTTTGTCAAAACATAGAGTTGAGGTTGCTGGTGGTGAGTCAGAGTGTGCTCTAAAGAAATTCAAATGTCAGAATCTGAGTCAGGGTCATGCTGGAAACCATTCTCAACTTTCGGCCCAGAGATCAGGTAGAGAAAATAACTGCTGCTATTTATCCCACACTTCTGTCCTGTTCTGTTTTCAGCTTCATTCCACCCAGTGGCATTAACTGTTACAGCAAATAAGGGAGAGCACGTCAATATTTCCTTCATCAGAATGGCAGCAAAAGAGGAAGATGCAGTGATCTACAAAAATGGTAATCAACCTTTCTCTCTTGTCTTTTCTTTTCCTGCTATCCTTGTCTTAATCAGTGCCACATAACTGTTTTAAAGTCATTGTTGATAATGCCTATGCTGTGCGACTGGAGCAGCACAGCAGACATAATTCCATACACATTTAGTGTTTTCTAAAGGCGACATTTGTCGTACCCAATATATTGAGTTGATCTGTTTCTCCTCCACCAGAATGCCAAATCGCCGATTCATACCTTTGCTTTGTTTCTCACTTTCTTTTGTTTTCCTTCTTTATCTCCTCATGTATTTACCTGGTTGATTTTAGCATCCTTTTTTTTTTTTTTTTAGTCTGTGACACCATGAAGGCCTAGCTACTGCATCTTTCTTTGCATTTCTACTGCTTTTCAAGTGCATAGCTTTCCTTCTTCAAATGTCTTTTAAAGGCCATTTAGCTTCTAGAATGCTCTTCAGTCTAAGAAATTCAGCACTAGTAATCTGTTATTAGAAAGACAAAACTGTCAGCAAAATCTAATCCTTATTTCATTCAACTACAAAGATTAGTCAGGTTGCAAAATTTTGTACATCAGCTTTTCTAACATGGCACCTAAATCACATGTAACTCACTACTCAGCTGTGTGTTGCTACTACTTGACACTTGGATAGATGTGCAGTTTGCTATCTACCTCCTGTAGAAACGTCGTAAAATACTGGTCACTAGAAGTGACAGTGCTTTCATACTTAATCAGAATGTTAGACCAAAAAAAATTGTAGCTGTGGAAAGCACTGGTCCATCTTTATCTACTGATAATCTGGTTTACAGTGAGCTACTGAAAGAGTAAGTAAATAGAGCAGGATGAGGTAAGGAAGAGCGAGCACACTGCAAAAGAATCAATGCCTCAAACCCAGCTGCTGTGCACTTCTGCTGGAAAATAAAAATAACCAGAAGGTGTCTTTTAAAAAGGCAATATGCAAAGCAGAGTTTCTTAAAGACCTATTTCTTTGCTCTTCAGAGATGGATCTATGGCAGTGCACAATGGAGAAAGTTTGCCATCACTTGTCTTTTCAGGGTCCCCAGGGACGTTTTGTGATCTCCTGTTAGCATTTTCTCATACAAGAACCAGCCGATATGTTGGAGCAGGAGTGCTTACATCATGGTGCTGCTTTAGCTGGGATTTCAGCTGGAAATTTGGCAAAAAGCCTCAGACTGGCTATAAGTCTAGACAGTAGGTCAAGCTCTCCACCTGAAATTGCAGCTGATATAGCATCTCTGAGGATTCCTGATGCAGCAGCTGGCAAAGAAGAGAAAATACTTGTCCTGTTGTATTTAACTGTTGCAGTCTTTCACTTCAGTCATTTAAAATACCACTTGCAGACCCTCACAAAGGCTATCTAGAGAATGAGACTACCCTGCTAAACAAGGTTGCTTTAAGACACTGGCATAACACGTGCCATCCTGGAAAACAAGCCACAAAACCTGAACCTTGTTAACAGACTGTGAGCATAAGGCTTTCTTAATACTTTGCTGCCAAGTTTGTTTGAGTTGAGCTTGTAACTCAAAAGACATGCAAAAAATGGTCCCATAGTTTCAAAATTAATCCCTTTCATTCTTTGTTCTTTTTCTTTGACCCTGTTTTCTTGAAGAACTGTTATGTGTTTTAACGGACTAAACTGACTCAAGACAATTTTTCTGGTTTTGCAGCCAAGTTTTACATTTCTAGGCTGCCTGAAATTTTACTATAGTCAGATTGATGGTATGATCACAGGCAGTGATCTGATGCTGTTTACCTTCCAAATTATTTCAGCAAAGTGAAAAAAAGTTGTTTTGTTATCAGTGTGACTATAAGGGGATGTAGTAGTTAAGGATATTTGATTTGTGGGAGTATCATTTGGTTAATGGTCATTCCACATAAAAGACTAAGACAAGAAACAGGAGAAATAATAAATAAACAGACACACAAGCCCTAAGGAGTAGCAGATGACAGATGAAACATCAAAGGGCAGAGCTCTCCAGTTTCTGAAGGCCACTAAGGGAACAACACAAAGCCCTGAGCAGCTTCAGCCAGAGCTTTGTAAGTGTAGGAAAAAGGAAACAGGATTACCACGGGTCTCAGGGGGAAAGAGTAAACTTGTTATGGCATGATTGAGGGGGACTGTGAGCATGTGTGAAATCATGGGATAATTAGAGAAAGGGCCAAACAGGAGAAAAGGAGGGTTCAAAGTGAACTGGAAAGAAAGCAGCATAAGAAAATGGGGCAAGAGGCAGATAAAAGGTGCCACAGGTCTGGCCAAGCTCTGCGCTACAGTTGGTCTAGTCTTATTAAACTCTATTCTTAATTATTCTTCAACATAAGTGTGCCCTTTACCTGTTCACATATGTGTAATCTGCTAGTGACCTTCAAGCCAGACTACAAGGCACGACAAGTATGACTGGAAACGTACGCCAGGGGTCAAAGGGACTCAACGTGTCTGGGGCCAGCAACTGCAGAGATAAGGGTCTAAGGACAGTTATACCAGAGACCCATTTGCATGTGCATGTGACACTCGTGAACTTCAAGCCAGGCTAATCGGCGAGTAGGATAAGTGGGCTGAGAGCCAGCTATTAGAGAGGCTATAGGTCCAGCTAAGACCCAGTTTTGGGTGTGTGGGTGTATGAGATCGGCCAGCAAGCTTGACTAGCTGCAAGCAAGAATAGGATCAGGCTGTCTGGGTTGTTCACGTGTACATGAATCCCATGTGCACACGCAGTACCTGCACAGGCACAGTTCTGCTGTGTGGGTCTGTTGGTGCTTGGCTTTGTTAGTACACCATATGTGAGCATGTGCACGTATGTTTTGGCAATAGCTGGCTGGACCTGGCATTAGCCAACTCCAGTAGCTTTGCTTTAACAGACTGCAGTGGAAGGACTCCCAAGGGTCCTGAAGTCCACTGAATGCAGCTTCTTTTTGACAGCAACCAGTGTTCAAACATTGTTACTTGTTAGTCCAGAGGGACAGGAGAAAACAATGCTATTGCCTTACTTAGCAAGCATGGATAACCAACTGCAGCAAACCTAGAATAACAGAGATAAGGTCCCTTGGTTAAAAAAAAAACAAAAAAAAACAAAAAAACAAAACAACAAAAAAAAACCCCAAAAACCTAGAAAAGACAGAAACATGTTAAGTCTGGGAAGAAAAGATGTGCTGTGTTCTTCCTGCTTTGGTCTTTTAAGCAAATCTTTGTGCTACTTAAAGTAAATAGGCCCTGGCTGGCATTTACTTTTGACTCCTTCCAGCCACACTAGAGTCCTTACAGATTGTCAACCCTCACTTCAGGAAAGGCCAGGAAACAAAATGAACACTTTTAACCACTAGACTCTTAGGAACATTCCTGTAAAGCAATGCTGAACACAAAGTTGTTTGTCCCATTCATCTACTAAATCTCCTCAGGATCTAGCTTCCTTTGTACTTGCACCTCTCCAATTATCAAAAACTAGTCTACCTATAGAGCCATCAGCATATTCGTAATTAATAGATAGATTCTGCTGCTTAGCTCATCCCAGCTGTCCTTCCTCAGTAACCAATGCAAACTCACTTCTGTCTGTAGATGGTCAATGACTTCTGTCTGTTGTATCTGTATGCTCCTTCCCCAGGTTCCTTCATCCACTCTGTGCCCAGGCATGAAGTGCCAGGGGAACTGGAAGTCTCCTATCCTCAGGTTCAACCACAGGATGCAGGGGTTTACTCTGCCAGATATATAGGAGGAAACCTCTTTACTTCTGCTTACACAAGGCTTATTGTAAGACGTAAGTTCCATTAATATGTGCTGATGATTAATTGTTTAAAGTCATAATGAATCTGCAAGGAAACTTACACTGTGCCCAAATAAGGACCAAAATCTTTCTTGACACAAGATGCCATCAGGTTATGTCAGAAGAAATTTTTTTCCCAAGGATCTCTTGTACAATCTGAGAGTGATTTAAGCAGCTGAGAGAGAAAAGAAAATCGGATTTTTGTTCAATTCATCTTAGTTCTTGCCAGGACAGCTATCTGTTTTCTCAGCATCTCAGCTTTGCAAACACCAAGTATGAATAAGGCAGGTGGCACTGGGTCTCTCATGAATGAGAGATGTGAGTCTGAGCACAAAACAGGAATTTTCAAGTGACTTTGCTCTCTATGGTGGGCTATATACAAGCTCCATTTATCCTAAATCCTATCATCTTTAGCATACATTATTGTAATTTCAGAAACTAATCCAGCCTTAATTAGCTCTTAAAGTTCACTTCCCAGTGGACAACAGGACCAGTTTACAATGCAGGCAGGTATTTTCCATTAAGTATTCTATATGTCTTGTAGCTCATGCTGCTATGTCCATTTTCATCAGATATTAAGAAAATAATATTCTAGTAACTTGGATAGAAATAGAAAACCAATAAGTAAAAATAAATAGCTGTTCAAATATCTTACATTATAGAGAAAATGTTTCTGATGGTAAAATGTATTTTACTTGCTAACATCCACAGAATGCTTCCAGAATACTTCCATTACAAATGAATAAATCTAATGCCCCAAATTGGGATTTTGAGCTATTGCCACGTTACTAAACAAAATGATCCAAGAACTGTTCTCTACTCTAGTGCCAAGCGGCACAGCAGAAGACTTACCCATAAATTCTTCCCCGTCTTGAAATAGGCTTTTGCCTTGCCCATCTTGCCTACTGCAAAAACTCCTGCACGCTGTCTGGGAGAGTGGTAGGGAGCACACTGACAAGAAAGAGAATGGATGATCACATGCCACTGCACAAGCACATGCTCTGTCTTTCTTTGAATTAGCATTATAGACACAGACTGATGATTATTAGCAAAGCTTTTTTTTTTTTTAAAGTATCCACATGTAAGAATTTTACTCTGGGAGAAGGAGAAGACAGAGCTCAAGCACCATGTTGATTGACTAAATGTTTGCTGAAATCTGGAAAAGCTGATCCAAGTCTAGATTACCCAGTTTCCGTAAGCTGCCTTGGGACTTTCCAGTTTATTATCTTCTCAGTCCTAGCTTTACACTAGAGGAAGGTATGAAAGTCAGTTTCTGTGATCTAAGAAACGTTACAAACCAAATACTGAAAATTATTGTGCCTCTTCAGGTCCCACTGATTTCAAAAGCAGCTCAAAGAATTTTGAATTTTGTAACGATAGATTAAGCATTTACATAATGAAGTCATAATACTTGTTTAAAGCTTGAGCTCTGCTTCTATTAAATTAACTGTCAAATTAAAATATCTATTAAATCAGTATCTCTCACTGGCAGGATTAATGGCACTATCTTTTTAAATTATGAAGTAGGAAAGAAAATCATGGCAGGCATTAGAACAAACAATTGCTCTTAGTCCACCAATTCCAGAAAAAACAGGTCACCAGTTGATTGATCTTTGTTACAAAGACACAGTGAAGACAATAAAATTACAACAGATGTGAACTAATGTGTCTAATGACTTTCAAGAACAATATATTGTTACAGAAAAAAATCATGAATTGCCAAATGCTGGTACAATGCCAGTGATGCCAGGCTTGGTCCTGCTGGCTTACTACCAGTACAGTCAGCTCCAGGTGAAGCCTGGACCTTTTGTAGGTCTTGGATCCCTGCTGCAAGAATAGAAATCTTAAATATAACATCTTTCTCCACTTACTCTTTCCAAAATTACTCTGACAAAATAATCTGTCTCTGGTTTCAAAGAAAGGAAGACTTTCCTAGTTCCTTCTTTGAAGATTTTGTGTAGCATTACTGCATACTATGCAGCGCTTCTGATCCAGAGAGAGGCACTTTCACAATCAAAAAAGTGATTTCTTACATTAGGTCAGTTGGCTGGGGTTTTGGGAGGTCCATGTGGATCATATTTTTACGTATTTTACTGTTTGTCTTAATTAAAAACAAATTTAGTACTTGATTGGTTACTGAATAAGAAGACCACAAATATGTCATTAAATTTTTCCATAAAAGGATGTGAAGCCCAGAAATGGGGCCCTTCCTGTAGCTCCCATTGCCCTTCCTGCATGAACAATGGCATTTGTCATGAAGATACTGGGGAATGCATCTGTCCTCCAGGTTTTATGGGAAAAACATGTGAGAAAGGTAAGCAAATATTATTTTCACAGATTGACTGTTAATTTGTTCTCAGTAGCATAAATTGGCAGATTATTGATGGAAGCAGCAAATGGAGAAGCCTCGTTTCACCCTTTGTACATATATCATTTACAGCTGGTGCTGGAGACGGGACAGTGTTAGGTGAGATAAACCCTGAATTAGTAAGGATGTTCTTGTGTTTTAACTTCTCCCCCTCTTCTGCTAGTAGAATTTGTGTTGCTAAGGGAGATGAATGTTTTCAGCTCTTCTTGGTCAATATGCACTTGGACAGTGTGCTGGATAACCTCACCTAGGCTCCTTTTCCCATGAGAAGCTGAACCAGATGATCTTTTGAGGTCACTTCCAACCTGGGCTGTGCTATGGTTCCCCTGAAATCAGTATGCTCGAAGCTACTGACTGACTATTAAATGCATGGTAAAATAGGAGATCCTAAGGATACACTGGCACTGGGAAATGCAGCCCTGTGTTAGAGACTCCCTGGCTACTTCTGAACAAGCTGCTAATTTGCTCACAAGGGAATTTCCCTCTGTAGAGGCATATCAACAGCATATATCTGTTAGTGCATATCTATGTCTGTAAATTAGTTTGAATTCTGGAAGAATTACAGCAGGCACCACATTGCTCTTATCTCTCCAAGTAACTTTTGGGTTCAGTGCTAAATATGTATCCTAATATTCTGACTGGATTGTAGTTCTGCAAATACTAGAGCTAAGCTATTGGAATAGCTGACATCTGAACCACTCCAGCATAGCATTGGTCTTACCAGAAAAGCGAAAACCTAAGCTTGGCATTTCCACGAAGTTCTAAGAAGACTATTTGGTCTTCCTGGCATTATTTGCCCATTTTATATTTTAAAGGCTTATAAAAAGGATTTACTGCTGAAGCTCTGTCCGCACATACCCAAAGCAATGGATGCTTTGCTCATGAATCTGCACATCTCAGAAAGTTATGTTTGTTTCTGCTGCCTGAACTTAACCACTAGAGCAGCCATGGCTTAAGTTATTATGGATGTTAATGTATCTGGTATCTGCATGGTAAAAATGCTGATTTTTTTATTTTAATTCATGTTTTCTGTTGTCTAAAGCTGTATCATTAGAAGCATTAGCTCTTCTGTGGACTTAATGCTGTTAGACTATTCTTTCCCTCTTCATTCAATAGCTTGTGGAGCCAATACATTTGGCAAAACATGTGAAGAGAGCTGTAAGGAAAACTATGGCTGCAGAAACTATATGTTCTGTCTACCGGATCCATATGGTTGTTCTTGTGCCACAGGATGGATGGGGCTGGAATGTGATAAAGGTATAGTAAAAAACAGGAGGAATGGTGGAGTCCTTAGTGTGCTGCACATAGGAAATACAGAAGAGAACTAATGGAGGAGAATAAAAGACAGGATTTTTTACATTCTGTAAAAGAGGAAAAATAATTTTCACCCATGTCAGAGGACCATGTCAGATTCTCAGAAAAAGGACATAGTAAACTTGAAAACTATTAAAATTATTCTGCAAAATTAATTGATGTTCTACTGAGATGCCAAAAATCCTCTAGCATCTCCAGTCTTGCCATATTTCTACAAGTCGAACTGAGCAATTTGATGCCAAACAGATATTCATTGCTGAGCAATACTAAGCATAATCAGCTATTTCAATTAGACTGCAATGTCTTTGGGACATGAAGCACAAGTTCCTTTATGGATAGGTGTCATCTTGTTCAATGGCCACATACCTGATGAAGCCTTTGGACACTATCACAGCGTAAGTGAAAAAACAGCAGAGACTGAAGAAACTTCTACATTGTCATCTAGTCCACAAATGACAGGCATGGATACAAATGTGCTCTACATTTTTTACATTAGTGTACTCTCAGGATGCTCTGTGGATGATCAAGCACTAATATATATATAGTTTCAAACTCAAGCCAGCTGAGGGAACTAAAGCCTACTGGAGAATTGATTCATGAGATTGAAAATTGATAGAAAATATTTTCTAGTACCCTTACACTAACTGGAAACATATGTACTTGCAGAATGCAACCCTGGTTTTTATGGGTCGGATTGCAAACTCAAATGTAATTGTCACAATCGAGGGACATGTGACAGATTTAAGGGCTGCGTCTGCTCCCTTGGATGGCATGGTCTGCAGTGTGAAAAAGAAGGTAAAGCAAGGTAACACGGTAGTAAGCGGCTTTTCCCAGTGTAACTGAAACAGATCTTTATGCTGGTACAGCATTACCGCTGCAGCCTTCCAGCCTGGTATCTTTGCTCTGTTGGTTATCTTCCAGGGGGACAGACACTGCTGTACCTCCTTATTGCAATACAGTGTTTTTAAGCCTCTGCCCCATATTCTGCAATTAGCAGGTTTGTACGCTACCATTTCATCTGATCTTGCTTTCATTAGAGGTAGATTTTCAAACCTGGCTCCATAGAATTTGACAATGACCTTAATATCAATTACTGACAAAAGCTGCATGTACTACCTCCACAATCAGGTTTTGGATAGGCTCATGGTACTTTACCATTACCTACCTCTTATTCATCTTCATACAATCATTTCTATACCATGTGCCTCATGATCTGAAATTAACGACTGAGACACAAACACAACCCCAGGGTTTAAAACAGCTCTGTCTCTCTGAAAGTGTTAAACTTGAAAAGCTGAGTACACCTCATTCAGAATCTCATTGGTTTCAGACAAGGTTCACACACAGTATTTTACAATATGCACGCAGCATCTATAATTTCTGCTTAATAAACAAAGTGACAAATCCAGTGTTAACTTGTAAAAGCTTTCAAGTGCAAAAACAAGCAGAGAAATAAGACTGTGATCCACCAGCCAAACTATGCTGTTGTGATCTGACTGCTCTTATAAACAAACAAAATGGAGAGTACATAGGTAGTGTACATTCAGCACAAAAAGTGTGTATGACTTCAACAGCTACACTGTCTGTGCTTGGAGTGTCAGTGAGAAAGAGAGGAGAAGGGAGAGCAAAACAAAGGAGAGTGGGCACAGGGCTTGTTCTTTCTGACATGACATTTACACTGCTGTAGCAGGGCTGACTTTGATTAAGTGTGATCCTTGTAGATGTTCACATGAATGAAGGGAGACCCAGACACCTATACTACTGGTGCTCATTGTACACCTAAACTTGTTTTGGTGCTGCCTTTTTAAAGTCCTGCTTAAAGACTGACATTAAAATACTATATATCTTCTGTAGGTTCAGCAGATCTTTCACCTCAGATAGAAAACTTACTAGATCCTGTAGAACTCAATTCTGGTGTTGAGTTCAGGCCTTTTTGTATAGCGACTGGGATGCCACTTCCTAAATCTGAAGAATTTAAACTTTTGAAGCAAGACGGAACTGTCCTAAGGGTAGGCTCCTGATTTAATTGCTTCCTATTATTTCTGATGTTTATTTTTTACTTGGTCTGTAGTCAGTGCACACTATGGTTTTCAAGCATAATGTAACATTTCGATATTCTGAGGTACCTCATGAACTCATAAGCACATATGAAACTATGGAATTGACCAGACCGTTGCAGACCATTTCTATTGAAATCACTGAACGCTGGATGAGTTCCTAAACTGTGAGAAAGTCTCATGGGAATCTTCCTACATGCCCACATTTTTCAGGTCCTGTACATCTTTTGTCATTTCAGCCTGCCCTAATTGTTACCAGTAATCGCTCTGAAGCCATGTTTACAATTAATCGAATCCAGCCCCGTGACACAGGAACCTGGGTCTGCAGTGTGCAGACAGTAGCAGGAATGGCAGAGAAACCATTTCAAGTTACAGTCAAAGGTAAAAGCACAAATCTTGTTAAATGTCTTTGCCTCTCTGCTTTTAAGGGCAGCTTTATAGTCAAACATGGCAGAGCTTTCGGTTATCTGCATTGCAAGAAAATGTCTGAACAAGTGTCTACGGTCAGAATATGAGCAGAAAACCTTTGTAAGCAACATACTATTGTGTATTAAAAAAAAAGCGTGGTGGTAGGAATTAGAAATAAATACAAGTTGTTTTTTTTATAAAGATCTAAACCATCAACTTTAGGGTGTAAAGCCCTGTCTACTTCATAAGAGTTTTGAAGAGTATCTCCCATTTTCCTGTTGATCTAGGAAGATACCAGAGTTTTACTGATACAGGGAATTAAAAGGTTGGTTTAATACTTGCATTCTTGCTCAGTTCCTCCTGTGCCACAGTATGCCCCAAGGCTGACAGACAGTGGACATAATTTTCTCATAATTGATATCAATGCTGAGTTACATCTTGGAGATGGACCTGTTGTGTCAACAAAACTCCTGTACAAGCCAGCAAAACGTTACCAGTCCTGGATGTCTGTGGAAGGTAAGAAGGCATTCTTAAATTCCCTTAAGCACAAACTTCAGCTGCATGCTGAAACATAATGTGGTGTCTGCTCTTGACTAGATCCAAAAGATTCTAAAATGCATAAAAGTTAAATCTTTTATGACTGGATGCATGACTTTTTGCATACCACTATGTATAATGTTATTGTGGATGTGGTACACTGACAGTAGTCAAAAGTGCATGTTCAGTTTTCAGTAACCAAGGACTTCTCCCCTCCTTCCTTAAGATAAACTGTACTCGGTGTTGGGCCCATCTGTTGAAATCTCCTGTGTAAATAGCAGATTTTCAAAAGTAGTGAGCAGGATGGGGGCATCCTGGAGGATCTACAGTCTCTTTTTGTGTCTGTTACACACTCTGGTGAGACAAACATCTTACCTAAGTATTTATCAGGAATGGCATGGGTAAAACGAAGACTTCTTGTGAGTTAGATGACCTCTTACAGCCCTGTTTTACCATTTTATGCAAAGCCTAAAATATTATAGGAAACATTAACAAGCTTTAACAAGTAGCAAACAACTTTTGTTACTAATTTGAGAAAACCCAAGATCTGCATACACAATGCACACTGCCTAAGCAACCAGTCTTGCTCTGTCCTAAAGCAAGGGCAGATGGAAACATCTCTTAGGCTAGGTTGAAGCTCAACTTAAATATAAAGATTTTATACTTCTAAATAGTTTATCTTGGTGAATAAGAAACAAAAGAAGAGTCTAAGTATCTTATCTTCCATGGTTAGTGGTTCAGGAATATTTTCCAAACCTTTTCTTCCTTAACATTTTTCAGCATGGACTATGGCTTTACTTTCTCCTTTTGTTGTCAGTAAAAGGCACAACTAAAAGACTGGACAATCTGGAGCCAAAAACGGAGTATCAGTTTTGTGTTCAGCTGAGTCGGCAAGGGGAAGGAGGGGAAGGCCATCCTGGGCCACAAGCTAGCTTCACGAC
Organism: Falco cherrug; assembly: GCF_023634085.1. Taxonomy (NCBI): domain Eukaryota; kingdom Metazoa; phylum Chordata; class Aves; order Falconiformes; family Falconidae; genus Falco; species Falco cherrug. The sequence goes on along the minus strand of NC_073720.1, from coordinate 71,647,177 downwards.
AGCTGCGCTTGGTAAGTCGTTGCATTGGCTTTTCACAAAAGGGCTGTTTCAGCTGCTTTTCTCTTTAATCGGTTCCCTGATCTCTGCCAGAACACTTTCATTTGAACAAAGAAGGCTGTACTTGAATTCTATGTAGAATCTTTGAAAATAACCTCACACAAAGAAGAAGAAAAAAAGAAGGGAAAACCCCAACCAATCCAGAAGTGAATAAAACCAGAAAGAGACAGAGCTATTATTCTCTCTGATTTGGAGATGAGGGATCTGGGAAAGGAAAATTTATGTAATTTGGATGGCTATGCAGCAGAGTCGGAGATACAATTCACTTCTTTTGCATGCCAGTCCTTCCTCCTAATGCTGGATCAGTCCTTCCTCTTAGTATTAGATCAGTTTACTTTAAAAATGGAGATGTCTGAACAAGCAGAAAAGCTTTTAGTCCACCGAGGGTACAGTCCAAACTGAATACAGGCATAGAAAATAAATTAGGATTACACCAGGAACTGTTTAACAAGAGAGCAAAAGAGCTGGTTTCTCACATCTAAAAAGCTCATCTGCACCACCAGCTCAGTGAAGAGACCTTTTTCTTGACACAGCAGCTGTTGATAAGATACTTTGGGACTATCAGTACCTCTTAGATGTAATTTCTGCAATTTGGGTTTGGTGGCAGGGAGAATTACCCTTTGCCACCCCAATCTAGGGCAAGTGGTTGGAATCAACTGGTACCCCTATTTTAACTTGCATACCCGACACGCATGAAATGTTGTTCCCTGTCTTATTTGGCTTTTCCAAGGTCTTCCTCCACCAGAAGGTCTCACTCTCTTTCCAAAAAGTATGACATCCCTGAATCTGTCATGGCATCCTTTAACACTGAGGACAGAGGATGATATTCGTGTTGAAGTGGAAAGGAAAAGCGTGAATGACAACGGTGATGAGAGCAGCGTCATTACTCAAGTGCCAGGAAATATGTCCACACTGATCATTAAAGATCTTGAGCCTAGACAGCAATATATGTGCAGGGTACGGGTGAACACCAGATCCCAAGGAGAATGGAGCAACTATCTGTATGCATGGACTTTCAGTGACAGTAAGTAGCTGATTCACATCCTTCTGTTTAATTCTTCCTCTTTCCTCCAGTTATCAGACTGATTGTCACTTGATGACTAAGTTAAATGCAGTCCTTTGTTCTGGTAGCACTCAGTTCCTGGTGATCACTTGTGGTTGTTATTATGAAGATAGCTCAATGTCCAAGGAAATTCTTATGCTGGAAATTATCAGGAACTAATGATTAGTTTAAAAGAAAAAAAAAAGGGGGGGGGGAAACAAATTAAAAGCTTGGGACTCTGCATCTTCATTTCAGTGCAATTCATGCTTCTAACACACGTAGCATCTTTTTCCTCCTCATAATGGTGAACCCTCAGAGTTCACTACTCCAGGCTCTTTTGTTACTCCAGAAAAACACTCAGACCCTGCAATTCAGCTATGTCAATTCAGAAATAGTCATAGTTAAAGACTGAAGACAAGATACAATGCAAGGTAAAAACTGTATGAGCAAAGAGTAGTTGTGTGCTGCACTGAAGACTAATGACTGCCTTTGAATTCCCCGAGAGTGAGTGGTGTCCTTTCATAATGCCCCAGCAAATGCCCTGTCTGAATGGAGTCCCATCTGCACAGGTGTCCCTCGGAATGGCTGATGGGTGCCACTGCCCATACCACACACTAGAAAGGTGGGCTTCTTCCTCCCTACAGGCCATGTGAGGAGGCCCTCACTGAGATCCTACATGTATTAACAGAAGTGACAATGACTGTCATGGAACACTCCAGCTTTCTGAGCTCTGATGCCAAACTGCACTAAGAAAAATATAAGGGTACTGTTTTCCAGAAGATACTTAGCTTAGTAGTCATGGGCATGTCCACAAATCTAGTACTCACCCCTGCTGGTGGTTTTCTGATGCGATTTGTGGAAATGTTGGTATCAGTTTCCCCTCTTTCTAACAGCCTGTATCCTGGCAGGGAATTGTTCCCTGAAGCAGTGAAAGTATGAGACCTGGGAGTCATATGGGAATGATGATTCAGTATAGCAGGAAATTAACCTTTTCTGCATTAATCGGAATGCAATTGTGTTGTCCTTGCGTACAGCTCAGATAATCTGATCTTCATTCAAGGACAGGAGTATACTGAATGCTGTTCCAACCTCTCTTGGAAGTATAGAGGACTGCAATGTGGGTGACAGCACATCAGGTTCATAAAAAATACTGCATTCAGTCACCATAGCTTGTCAACAAAATTTTGCCTCTGTTTAGTGCAGCAAAAGCACTGAGGAAAGTGTTTGGCTCCCTGTGGGGAAGAGAAAGATGTACACTTCAATGCTTTGTGTGTATTTGTGTTTGTTCTCAGGAATCCCTCCCGCACCATACAACATCAGGTTTTCTAACACCACAGACACATCCTCAGTCATCTCTTGGACAACTGCTGAGGGTCATTCCATCTCCTCCATCATCATCAGCTACAAAATTTATGGGAAGGCTGAGTACAACCACATCGACATTATCATAAAGAACACCAGCATTACTCAATACCATCTCAAGGGCCTTGAGCCAAACACTGTGTACCAGGTTCAGATTAATGCTCAGAATAATATTGGCCTGAGCAACCCAAACACATCGTTTGAACTGAAGACTCTTCCGGAAACTAAAGGTTAGTCATTCCATCATGCTGAGCTTGCACAAGCCATGGCTGGCAGTGCAAACTAGTTAGCCAAGACAAAGTCATAATGTTATTTTTTAATTTTAGGTTTTTTCGCTTTTAATTTTGAGGCACAACAAGGCATCACCAAAATTTGATTCTCAGTTTACTCAGTTCCCAGTCATTGGTGAAGTGACAACACGTAATATTTTTGTGTGTCCACTAGAAAGTGCCCTACAGTTCCTAAATTAAAGGAGCTACATATAATAGGATTATTAAATCACTGAATGTGACCTGAGCTCTGCTCTGCCTGAATTCAGCAGGATCTGCAGTGCTCATACATGTGCATTATTAAATCACTGAATGTGACCTGAGCTCTGCTCTGCCTGAATTCAGCAGGATCTGCAGTGCTCATACATGTGCAAATCAGAACATCTAATGTCTGTGACATTTTTGGAAAACAAAAGGATGTATCTCTATGCCTGTATACAGCTTACAAGACAAGAGTATTTAGCTATACACTGTTCATATTTTTTTCAGAATTACCTGGAAATAATAACGAACTCTTTATGTGCTTCCTCAACAGCTCCGTATGAATCTAAAGGAGGCAAAATGCTGCTTATTGCTATCCTTGGCTCTGCAGGGATGACCTGTGTAACAATCCTCCTGGCCTTTCTCATTATGCTGCAGTTAAAGCGAGCCAACTTCCAGCGTCGAATGGCTCAGGCTTTCCAAAATGTGGTGGTGGGTTTCTAGCTTTCCTGTGTCAGTGTGGTTGTTAATTTTGGTCCCACCTTTTCCTGTTTTTTCCAATTTATTTTCCTTGGCCTTCCCACTGTCTTCTCTTCACCCGTGCAATTAGTACAGATGTAAAGCTTCTCTGCTACTGACTCCAGAGCTAAAGCAATCACAGTTATAGGTTATGAGGTATAAAACCTGACTTGGAAAAAGTTGCACACCAGTTATCCTTCTCCCTTTTCTACCTTGTCACACTTGTGTACGAGTATAAAGCCAGGCAGAACGGAGGAGCCTGTTCTCCCTCTATGAAGTTGTACCTGATTTTGAAAGCTACCATATTATTTAATGTTGCTTTTGAGCGTCAGCAACTGCTCCACTGGGGACAGCACACCAAGGATCAGTCAATGGCAACATCAAGAGTTCCGGCTATAAGGAAATTGCTGAAGGTTGTAACATCACATAGAGACATCTATATATAAATATACATGTATATATTTGTATCCTGCTGTAGTGTCTCTATCACTCTGCTTTCCAGTGCTGTTCTCTCTCTTCAGAGGGGAACCTGTGAAACAGAATGAAGCTGGACCAAAGAGTTCCTACATATGGATCTGCATAGGTTGTTTGATAAATAGGGGGGCAGGGGGCTCTTCTAAAAAGGTGATCAGTCCCCAGGCCACACAGAATTGCTCCTGCTCCTTGTCCTGAAACTTTTCCGACAGAAGTATTTTATGGGAATGTGTAACTGAAGTAGAGATGTCTCCCCAAGTATGGAGGAAGATCATTTCCTCTCTTTTTTGTTTCCTTGCTTCTTCTTTCCTCAGTCTTCCTACTGAGCCTAATCAGCACAGGATTTAGCCAAGCTTAATATGAGATAAATCTCAAACCTAAGACTTAAAACTGGTTTTGAGATCAGTTTTACCAAATGATTTTTGTTCATCTGCTTCATCTTCAAGGTGATTGTAAAACTGTTCAGGAGGCCTAGGTCTACAAAGGTACACATGCATAAATTAGGAGCCTGAGTAATTTAGTGGATCTGGGCAGAAGTGCTTGACGAAGTCAGTGTCTACACTAGGTATAACTGTCTACTGCACTCCCTCTTGCATAAGCAAGGGATGGATCAGGGTCTGTGTGTGTGTGTGTGTACATGAGTGAGCACACATATATTTGGGGAGTGTAATCAGAGCATTGCTCAGTAAAGTAGAAATCACCGTTCATGTCATTTGCTTAACTCTGTTACAGAGGGAAGAGCCAGCTGTACAGTTTAACTCAGGTACTCTCACCCTGAGCAGGAAAGCCAAAAACAGCCCAGATCCCACTATTTATCCAGTCCTTGAGTGGAATGACATAAAATTTCAAGATGTGATTGGGGAAGGTAACTTTGGGCAAGTCCTGAAAGCACGCATTAAGAAAGATGGCTTACGCATGGATGCTGCGATTAAAAGGATGAAAGGTAGTAAAGATCGGAGACGCTGAGACTAAAGACTTTTCTTGGTTGTTTGTTCCAAGTGTTTCTCTGTCATAAGAAATGCTTAGTAGCCCTCTCCTAAAGCTAAAATGAATACTCAAAGTTGCTAGTGAAATCATATCAGCTGTCACTAGGCTAAGATTTGTGTCCTGGCAAAGACTGTATTTCTGCATGGTCCAGTTGGTTTATATTTATCTTTACTTGTTGATATCATTAACTATTCTGTATTTTTCAATTCGTAGATCAGTATGAACTTCAGCGTGAGTTCATCTGCAAAATGGGAGCCATTAAAAGATTCATTTAATAGAGAAGAGCACAGAGCTACCCTTGGGGCACAACATTTGCTCATCTTGCTTTACCTTAGCTATTCAGAGACAATGTACCTGTGCATCTACAGGATCTACATCTACATCTATGACAATCACTCATTTTCATTGTACTCTTCAGATGTGACTGCCACATTCTAGAGAGAACTGTAATGCATAGCATACGCCAGGAATGTATATATTTTCTTGCATTTCACGAGGTCATGATCTAGGCAAACTGGCAGACACTCAAGTATGATGATCATTTAAAAAAGGCAAAGTCTGCATACAGGCAGTTATAGTCAACAGCACACATAAGGAAATATTTTAGACAGCTAGTTTTCATATCTGCTATGACATTCTTACATTCTCAAATAATAAGGGAAGTGGCATGGTATATTAAGATGATTTCTTTCTCTGCAGATGGCTGCTACAGACATTAGGTTCTCTATTTCCTTTGATTGAAAAATCTTACTCTTTTTCAGCACATACTAATGTGTCTTAAGAGTTTTTCTTTTTCTGTTGGGGCTGAAGAAGTAGTGCCTCAAAGAACCCAGAGTCCTCACATTTAACAACAATATGATCATGAATTCAGTTCGAAGGAAAACATAAATACATGTTTATTTGATTTTCAGACTACGCCTCAAAAGATGACCACAGAGACTTTGCTGGAGAACTTGAAGTTCTTTGTAAACTTGGTCATCATCCCAACATCATAAATCTTTTGGGAGCATGTGAACATCGAGGTAAGATGCTCTTGAGTGTATGGACTTCAAAAATTACTTTTAAAAACCCCAGACCGTGCAGCCCATAGAAACACCAGCTTATAAGTAGATCTTCCTAAAACATTTGTAAAAAAATGAAATAAACTTGTTTATCTACAAACCCACATTAATCCTTCAGAAAAAATGCTCGTCAAGAGCTCTGCACCTAAGAATTATGATGTTTGATATTTCCGTCTAGTCTCTTCTATGTTTATTTCTTTTTCCCTCAGAGCAGTGCAAACATCCAAATACTATTACTGACCATCTTTCACCCTGTGATATACTCACCATCTGATGTTTCATTAGGATATCTTTATCTTGCTATTGAATATGCCCCCCATGGAAATCTACTGGACTTCCTTCGGAAAAGCAGAGTTCTGGAGACAGACCCAGCATTTGCTATTGCCAACAGTACTGCCTCTACACTTTCCTCTCAGCAACTTCTCCATTTTGCAGCAGACGTCGCTAGAGGAATGGACTACTTGAGCCAGAAACAGGTCAGTCTTAAACTCTCTACCCACTGAAGGCACAGCAATTAATTTTTCAGGGACTGTGACTTTTAGTAAAATCAAAGTAATATTTTAGTTTGAGCTTCTATAGCACCCACTAGATTAGTTTTATCATCACTATCAAACACTAGGTCATGGGGAATCAAGGAAGAGACATTAAAACTTAGAAACAACATGGTAACTAACTGCTTTCATCTTCAGATAAAGTTTAAAATGTTTTTGGTATTGACATACCAAAGCAGTTTTGGTTTTTGTTCTTATTCTGACTGTTTATAATTTTCAGTATAGCACTAAAATAATACATATAAAGCTTACAGATACTGTGGTGATTCCCTTTTTTTTTTTTTTTTTAAGTTTATTCATCGAGATTTGGCAGCAAGAAACATCTTGGTTGGAGAAAATTATGTTGCAAAAATAGCTGACTTTGGCTTATCAAGAGGTCAAGAAGTTTATGTTAAGAAGACCATGGTAAGGATTAAAACAAACTAATATAGTCTATTTTCCTCATTTTTTGTTTTCTTGTTTCTTACTATTGTTTTCATATGAAGAAAAATACAGACTTATTAGATACTACAAAAACTGATTATTTAAATATTCTATATTAACATGTATTTATATTAATATTCTGTTCATTCATATGTATACATTACTTGTAAATCAATTCTATACCATGGTCATAATATACGATATAATTGAAAATTACTTATATGAATCTGGATGGTGGTTAAATAACAATTTTGTGGCCAGTTATGAGATGCAATAAAAGTGTGCTATAAAAAAACCCCATATAATATGTATTTGACATACGAAGAGGATATATACATGTGTGTAGATCTGCACAGGTATGAAAATAATATTTTCATCCCAGAATTTGTCCAGCTGAGACAAGCTGGTCCAAGTCTATTGAATGGGGCCAAAGTTAGTAAGATGATAAGCAGAGGTATGTCAGGATCTCTGGGCTGAAAAAATAGCTTTCCAGGGCAAATGCTTAGAAAGGTCTGAAAGAGGAAGATGTGTGATAAGCATCATGTAGTCATAGACCAGGAATAACACCAGGTAGTCAAAGGCACAGGTTTGGTCAGAAGTCCCTCAGGAATTATTTCCATTTCCTCTTTATGCTGGCTGGATAAATTTTCTATTATCTTTCATGTGTACTGTACCTTGGGCAAGTAAATGCACAACTTAAGTTTGTTTAATTGATAAAGCTTGCTTTCATGAAGTCAGTTTTCATTAGGCTAACACACAGAACAATTGTTGGGGTATAAATTGCAATATTGCTATTCCAACCACCAACAAATAAACTTTCATGAAATAATTTTCAGGGACGGCTTCCAGTGCGATGGATGGCAATTGAATCTTTGAATTACAGTGTTTACACCACAAACAGTGATGTGTAAGTATGTGTTTAAATGGTCTTTTTTTTAAATAAAGAAATATTTTTCAATATCAAGGGAAGTCTTACAGCCAGGATGAGACATTCACTCTTGACTCAAAACACCCAGTAGCTGTGTCAGCATAAGTGAGCAGCAGAAGCAAAAATAAAACCCACAACAAAAAGTTACTTTCATTTCATCATCAGTGTCTGAATAAGTGCTATTTTCACAAGCTAATTGGATTTGAACCACTGCTGTAGTTATAGTTCTCATTTGAAATCAGAAAGCTGATGGATACTAGGGAAATCTAGAGAAACTCAGTACCTTAGTCAGGAAATTTAAAGAGATATTTGGCAAACCAAATCTGTAATAGCAGCATTTACTGAGAGCTCACCGTCTAGGAAAGGTCTCTTGTTGGTGGACTGACAGTCAATTGATTTTGCTAAAGATCTCAGTCCTGCTTTCTGATTCTACAAACACTGTCACGGAATCACAGAATGGTCAGGGTTGGAAGGGACCTCTGGAGATCATATAGTCCAGGGGTCCTCAAACTACAGCCTGCAGGCTGGATACAGCCCCCCAGAGTCCTCAGTCTGCCCCCAGTATTTACAGAACCCCCCACCAGGGGTTGGGGGAAACCAAGCAGCTGCAGATGACTAACTGCCATTGCACCCACACCAACCCCCTGGTTAAACAGTTTGAGGACCCCTGATATAGTCCAACCCCCTGCTAAAGCAGGTTCACCTGAGGCAGGTTGCACAGAATTGAATCCAGGTGGGTTTTGAATGTCTCCAGAGAAGGAGACTCCACAGCCTGTCTGGGCAGCCTGTCCCAGCTCTCTCTCACCCTCAAGGTAAAGAAGTTCTTCCTCATACTCAGATGGAACTCCCTGTGCTGCAGTTTCTGCCTGTTACCCCTTGTCCTGTCACTGGGCACCACTAAGAACAATCTGGCCCCATCCTCTTGACATCTGCCCTTTAGATATTTGTATGTGTGGATAAGATCCCCTCTCAGCCTTCCCTTCTCCTGGGGAAACAGGCCCAGCTCTCTCAGCCTGTCCTCACAAGGGAGATGTTCCGGTCCCCTCATCATCTTTGCAGCCCTCCACTGAACCCTCTCCACCAGTTCCCTGTCCCTCCTGAACTGGGGAGCCCAGCACTGGGCACAGCACTCCAGATGGGGCCTCACCAGGGCAGGGCAGAGGGGAGGATCACCTCCCTCCACCTGCTGGCCATGCTCCTCCCAATGTCCCCCGGGATCCCACTGGCTCTATTGGCCACCAGGGCACACTGCTGGCCCATGGGCACCTCGCTGTCCACCTGCACTCCCAGGTTCTTCTCCACAGAGCTGCCTTCCAGCAGGTCACATCCCAGCCTCTGCTGGTGCATGGGGTTGTTCCTCTCAAGTTGCAGGACCCTCCACTTGCCTTTGTTGAACCTGTTCATCAGGTTCCTCCCCATCCAACTCCCCAGCCTGTCCAGGTCTCGCTGGATGGCAGCGCAGCCTTCTGGTCGGTCAGCCACTCCTCCCAGCTTTGTATCATCAGCAACTTGCTGGGGGTGCGCTCTGCCCCTTCAGCCAGGTCATGGATGTGTAAGTTGAACAAGACTGGACCCAGCACTGACCCCTGGGGAACACTGCGAGCTACTGGCCTCCAGCCAGACTCTGTGCCATGGATCACAACCCTCTGAGCTCTGCCATTCAGCCAGTTCTCAATGCTCCTCACTGTCCCCTCATCTAACCCACACTGCCTGAGCTTGCCTATGAGGATGTTGCGGGAGACAGTATCAACAGGTTTTCTGAAGTCAAGGTAGACAACATCCACTGCTCTCCCCTTATCTACCCAGCCAGTCATTCTCATAGAAGGTTATCAGGTTGGCCAGGCATGACTTCCCCTTGGTGAATCCATGTGACTGTTCCTGATAACCTTCTTTTCCTTCCCATACTTGAAGATGACATCTAGGATGAACTGTTCCATCACCTTTCCAGGGATGGAGGTGGAGCTGACTGACCTGTAGCTTCCTGGGTCCTCATTCTTGCCATTTTTGATGACTGGAGTGACATCAGCTTTCCTCCAGTCCTTAGGCACTTCTCCTATCCTATCTGATGTTCCAAAGATGATGGTGAGTGGCTTGGCAATAACATCTGCCAGCTCCTTCAGCACTTGGGGGTGAATCTCACCGCAGCCAGTGGATTTGTGGCTGTCAGGTTTGCCTAAATGACACCATTATCCTCCTCAACCAAGGGAGGATCTTCCCAAGGAATCTTCCTTTTCCTAGACCTTCTCTCATGCCTTCAGGGTCTGGGATTTCTGAAAGATGATTTTGGCAATAAAGACTGAAGCAAAGAAGGCACTCAGTAACTCCACCTTCTCTGTGTCCTTTGTCACCAGGGCACTAACCTCATTCAACCTCCCTAGTCATGCTTTTGCTACTGAAGTACTTGCAGAAGCTCTTCTTGTTGCCCTTGACATCCATCACCAAATTTAGTTCCAAATGGCCCTTAGCCTTCCTCATTGCAACCCCTGCATACTCTGACAGCGTTCCCGTATTCCTCTCCAGTGGCCTGACCCTTTTTACACATTCTGTAAACTTCCTTCTTCTGTTTGAGTTTTGCCAGAATCTCTTTGCTCCTCCATGCAGTCCTCCTGCCCCCTTTGCTTGACTTCTTACTCATGGGGATGCACTGATCTTGAAACTGGAGGAAGTGATGCTTGAATATCAGCCATCTCTCTCGGACACCCCTCTATCTTCTAGGGCCCTAACCCATGGAATTCCTCCAAGGAAGTCCTTGAAGAGCCAAAGTTAGCTTTCCTGAAGCCCAGGGCTGCAGACCTATTTAGTGTCCTACTACCTCTGTACAGGATCCTGAACTCCACCACCCTGTGGTCACTGCAGCCAGGGCTGCCCTCAGCCTTCACGTACACAGCCAGCCTTTCTTTGTTTGTGAGTACAAGGTCCAGCAGCGCACCTCGCCTCATTGGCTCCTCCACTACCTGCAGCAAAAACTTATCATCAGCACTCTGCAGGAATCTCCTGGACTGTGTGAGCCCAGCTGTGCTGTCTTTTCAGCAGGTATTGGCGTGGCTGAAGGCCCCCATGAGAGCCAGGGCCTGTGACGGTGAGGGTACCTCCAGCTGTCTGTAGGAGGCCTCATCGATTCCCTCTTCTGATCAGGTGGCCTGTAGCGAGGACCCCCAACAGCGTCACCCATGTTGGCCTGCCCCTGAATCCCTACCCATAAGCTCTCAGCGGGCTCTGCACCCACCCCTAGGCAGAGCTCCATACATTCCTCCTACACACAGAGCTACTCCACCACCTCGCCTTGCTGGCCTGGCTTTGCTGGAAAGCACACAGCCATCCATGCCAGCATTCCAGTCACACGAGCTACCCCACCGTGTCCCTGTAACTGCAGTGAGATCGTGGCCCTGCGACCGCACACAGATCTCTGATCCTTCCTGTTTATCCCCACGCTGCCAGCCTTGGGGTACCGGCATTTCAGAGAGCTGGTCAAGCACACGGGTTTCCCAGGAGGGGTGCAAGACGGTCCACCACAGCCATGCACACCCTTGAGGCGGTTGGTCTTCTGGTTCTCATCTTGGGAGGCAGCTAAGGAACATGTATCACTGCTGTAGTTGGCCTGGATTATCCCCCTTTTGGATGTGATAGTGTGAGCGTGGATACTTTGGACCTTTCCCTGCATTATCCTTCAGTTTAAAGCTCGCTCCACCAAGCTGGCCAGCCTGCTGCCAAAGATTCCCTTGCCTCTTCTAGGCAGCAGGATCCCATCCCTCACTAACAGGCTATAGTTAAAGAATGTCTCATTGCCACAGAAGCCAAAACCCTCATGATGACACCCGTTGCAAAGCCAGAAGCCGAAGTTCTTATCATTATGCAAATCTAATAAAAAAGATAGAAAAGAATGACTCACACTAAGGGTCCGTGTTCTTCGAATACTAGCAAAAAATATAATTGAAATTAAAATATGAAATCTTGTTGCATTTTTGTTGCACTCCACAATATCCCTCTGTTGCAGATGGTCATACGGTGTCCTGTTATGGGAAATTGTTAGTTTAGGTAAGTACCTGAATTTTTTACTGCACAACTAAACCAATCTGAGCCAAGCCAGCTCATTCACTCAGTCTGTTAAAAAATTATTGCTTTGCAGCATATTTCAATTGTTTCTGTTTCATTCTATTGAATTTTATTTAGCTTCAGTATGCTTGGAAATGCAGTCATCACATTTTCAGGTACAATCCTAAATGAGAAAATCATAATGACCATGTTTCTATTGCAATATAAAACCTAAGCCATATCTAAATATAAAATCCATCATATCACATGATTTATAGCCTAAGCCAATATGTTATGTTCGGTGGCTTTTCCTCAGCCTTCCTAGGTTTTAAATGAAGACTTACATTTTAATGCCGTTTTTTTTTTTTTTCTTTTTTTTTGGTGGCACGGAGTGGTGGTGGGAGGTTAACAACTCCTACTCCAACTATTATCAAAGAAAATTTTTGAACAGTAATCTTCAAACAAAATTTAGATTTCATTTCTGCATACACTACTATTCATCATTTATATGATACAGCCTCACACCGTTCATAGCCTTTGTGATTTGCCTCAGTGTGCCCACAGTCTGCTGGCAAAGACGCATACTGACGGAGATGTACATTGCATACCGGACTAATTGTGAACTCTTGCTTTCTAAATTGTTCCCATCTTTCCTTACTAAATGGGTTTGCACTAGATATGGATGGGAACTAACAGATTGCAGCATGGAAAATCAAGAGTCTAAGCAACCAAATATTTGCAAAAAGGGGCAAAGTCAGCTGGACAGTAATACTGGATCTTACCAATGCCATGCTAACAAAGGAATGACCTGCCTATTGCTGTCAAAGGCATTGCAAAAGCAGTTTAAGTACAATCAGATGCAGGCCCTCAGAGCTGTAGAGAAATGTAGGCCAGCCTCACAGATGGTAAAAGTTTATGCTTGGTTTTATTTTTCTCTTCAATACTGTGCACTAAACAGTGTGGAAACATTAACAACAAAAACGTAGATGCAAAAGATTCCCTAAAGTTAGACTAATTTACCTGTTATTAAGTCAGTAATTTTTTTTTTTCATTTCTGCTATGAAATTAAACTTTGTTTTATTAAAAACGCCTTGTATTCATGACAATGGTTAAACACTGCTTTAGGTGGAACACCATATTGTGGAATGACATGTGCAGAACTCTATGAAAAACTGCCTCAAGGGTACAGACTGGAAAAGCCTCTCAACTGTGATGACGAAGTGTAAGTAAATGCCTCGGCCAAAAAAACTGAAACAGCGTAACACAACATCTGCTATTGGAAATATATGATGTCTACAAGAGACAAATAAAATAAACAGTTTTTCAGGAAAACATAAAAATTACATTTTAAAAAGCCCCAACATTTTAAAAAGGGTGCACAAGTGGAAATAATTACTTCAGTCCTTTTGTACCTAGCATGCACTGTTATTTGCCATGAACTCTTTCCCAGGCGCTTTGCCTCTGCCAGATACCCTGTTCTTTACACAACATGGCTGAGCTTTAGCTGAAAGAGACCTTTTCAATTATTCCAGAGAAAAACAAAATTCTTTTCAGGCAGCGACCAGCTGTGGAAAATATAACTCCAGCTATGCATAAATCCCTTTTCCTTTGAAAAATATATGTACACAATCTTCCAATAAACATGAATTTGTAGCTTTAACCTATGTATCTAAACTGTCAAATGTTGGTGTTCGACTTTTAAAGGTATGACTTAATGAGACAGTGCTGGAGAGAGAAACCATATGAAAGACCATCATTTGCTCAGATATTGGTGTCACTGAACAGGATGTTAGAAGAAAGGAAGGTAAGAAAGGATCCCTAGAAAAGATTTAGGCCATGAATAACATCAATATCACTTAGGACTCCTGAAGTAATACACCTTGCATCACACTCTTTCTGTTTATTTCCTTTCCAGACCTATGTGAATACTACCTTATATGAGAAGTTTACTTATGCAGGCATTGATTGCTCCGCTGAAGAAGCTGCTTAAGACAGGAGAAATCTTCATTCATCAATTATGTATTGAAAAAACACAGAGCTCTGTCTGCTGGAGCCCAAAATATCATGTGCTGTGTAGAACTGTGTATAGCTTTAACTGTATATAATACAGTAATACTGTCTTACTACAGATATGTATGTGTACATCACCCTGTAACCTCTGCCTCCACAGGCTGTAGAAGTGTATATACTGTGCAGAGTAGGAATAGACTGAAGTCATGACATCTGCTGTTTCATATGTAGGGCTTTCTTTTTTTCTTAGTCATGTAGATATGGTGTATACATACATATTGTAATGCATTAGGTTTTGCCATCTTAAATATTTTTGATACTTTCCAAGAGCTACTTATAGCAAAGTGGGGATCTTATAGCAGTATTTCCAAGAGCTACTGATAGCAAAGTGGGGATATTATAGCAGTATTTCATAGACATTTCATTGTGCTTCAAACAAAAATGCTGAGCTCAATGCAACAGTTGGAGTTGCAAGCAGATGTCAATCCAGTATGTTTACCAAGGATAATTAAGATTCTTATTTGAATATTAAAGTGAGCTAGTCAAAACAAGCTGGTCAAAAATTCTATTTCTCTTTCATTGTCCACTTTAAAAATCAGTGTTTGCCTGTATGCAAAATAAGAATATATTTTGAAGTGTTTAGTGCTATCAAAGGCTGCCATACAGCAATTAGCATGAAGCATAGGGTTGAGGAATATACTACATATTGTAAAACACATTTTTACAGTTAACCTGGATATACATGAGGCTTATTTGATTTGTATTTCTATTAATAATTTCACTGCATAATTATAAATTACTGCCTATAATATACAATCAGGGTTTACTTACTTTTGCTTATTTTATCACTTATGAGTCTGTAGTGTGGTATGGCTTTTTAAAAATGCTGTACTGAAATGCTTCAAAACAATGATATTTGGCCTGCCAGAAAGATCTTCTAGTCCTTAGATAGACAAACAGGGGCAGATTGACCCGAGCATTGGGTATCTTCAACCATATGGGATCCTGTGGATTTACCCTATTCAGACTTCACATACCAGCTAACCTCATGCTTCACACATACGTTCCCTGTCATCCTTCCACAATTCACTAGCTCATAATTGACCATCAGACCACAGTGACTTTCTAGCTGGGTGGATCACGTCACCCCACAAGACCTGCAGGAAGATGCTAGACAAAGAAAGAGGGAAAGGTTTCCCCTTCTGACACTTAGTTTGCAGGTGTGTATATGGTTGGTTACAAGGTAAGGATAGCACAGCAGAGCATAGAGTAACATTACTGACAGCACCAGGCTGACTTAAATAGGAGAAGCACCAAGTCTTATTAAAAGGCAGTAAGTCAACAAGCAGAAATTTGTGCATTCATGCTTTCTCCTTGCTGTACATTTTAAGCTTCAGAAGCAGACACAGTGAAATTTTCCCATTAGATTTTCCTTTAGGTATCACTAGCAGGAATTGTCACTGCATTTTATGCATTTGCTGGTGTGCGTTCAAGATCAGAAAACATAAAATTCTAAGCTTCTGTGAACCCAGATATAACAATATTATTCAGTGGTGGTGTACGGTTCCATAGTTAGAAGTACAGAACAGCAAAGTAGGAAGTTGAAATGTCAGAAACTTTACCATACTCTGTTGGTACACACATCTCCTCCTTCTCTGAATATAATATTTTATTTAATACAGCTGTCATTTAACTATCAAGTACATTTCATTCTTTTTTGCCATACATGTTAATCTGCCAAAATGTAACATTCTTTTCCTTTTTGAAATTTATTAGAACACAGTAAAGGCAAGTAGTCACATCTTTAAAACAGTTACAAAAAACAGTTAAAACCCAGCTAAAACCAGGCTTCAAACAGTTCATTTTCTGAGAGCAAATAAGTCACTTTCTAAGCTGTGTCCAGTCAAAATTGAGCTTGCACTGAAGAAGTTTAGCGGTGTTGCCTGTACACGCTGAAGAGGTGTTGTATTCTTCAGATGATCCTGTTACTCCAGAGAGTCTAAAGACAGATTTAGAAGAAGTTCATGGTCAGAGACACTAAGAAATATCTAGAAGAACTAGGTTTATAGTGGTCATTCTCCCAGAAACTGAAGTTAAAACTATCCAGCTTTGAAATCACACAATGCTGAAGTCAACATAAGGCATTTTTTAATTCTCTTTCTTTTCACCTAGGTAGTGTAAGATAAATTAAACTAAGTGACAATAACTCAGCTCTACCACAAGTGACTCAGCCTGGGTTTTAAGCATTGACCAAAGACAGAGCTCTGAGCAAACAGATATTGCTGTTGAAGAAGTAGGGAGACATCATGTTGGCTCTCCTCCAACTTTTTTTACAGTAAGTTTTAAAACCTGTGTTTCTTAAAGCAGTTGCAGGACTTCAAAGAACTAATAGGAATCAAAAACGTGTCTTCCAGGTCTCAATGACAAAAGCCAATAGAAAGACCAAATACACGTGATCTGCACTAAATACAGCCAAATCCTGTTAAGCTGTACAGGCTGATGGCCTCAATACACGGCTTATGACTGTACTGTTTTTCTGTGGAACAGAATTTATAGATGAAATTTGCATTTGCTTCTATTTATTCCCCTTTAGGGAATTTAGCAAATTCTGGGAGGTTTAACTTAATTAACTTGTTGTTTTAAGGAAGGGGGGGAAAGTCCTCAAATGTGGAAAAAAACCAAACTGAGGTGGGCAAGAAGAAAAAACTTTCTAACTGGACCTTTAAGAACAAAAGCTTTATTCCTGATTGAGAGTCTTTGATTTATATTGCTACAAATAGACATCTAAAGAGGTACGTTTCTTCTTATATAGTTATCTGCCAATTTATTAATTCTAATCCTGAAGTATTATAAACTAATTTACACACCTTATATCATAGTCCACAGCTTTACCATCTGGGTTAACAAACATATCACAGGAAACCTGTAGCTTAGCATCAACCACTGTCACTCTGTTAGTTTCAAGCTGTGGGTTGTGCAACACTGAAGAAAAAAAGTAAATTTAAAGAGCATTTACACAGCAATGATGTTTCCTTACATTATGTAAGTACAGAAAGCAGGACTGGATACCAGGTCAACAGATCCAAACAATTTTGCTCACTGCATATTCAACGCTAAAGGTCTAGCGTGCCACTAGAGTGACTAGTCAAACTGAAGGTCTGGTCATGTGGGGTGACTAGTCACAGCTTTGCAGACCCCCTCAGGGACACGAGTTCCAAACTACTACAGGTAGGAAGCTGCTTCATAAACAGCAGTATAGTTTCCTATTAACTGAACCAAACTTTTTATGTTGCTTATACTGTCTTGCAGTCCAGAGTATATGCACCATAGGATCCATCAAAAGGCAGTTATTTAATTAATGCCTTCATGAAGCCTTTCAGTTTCTCCATTCTCCCATCTTGAACATGAAGCTGCAAAGTTTCTGTTACTATTTCAATGCAAGTTTGCCGGATATATTTTACCTAAATTTCCAGACAGTTTCTCTAACAGACTCAGGAACATATAACTAATACTCCATGTTGGTATTTGCCACATAATTTACCAGACATTAGTAAGTAAACCTAAGAGGTTTATACCAAGCCATTTGCAGAAAGCTATGACCCTACATTAAGCCAAAAGGACTCAGAAAGCACAACTGAGATACTGCATTATGTAAAACTTCTGAGAACGTCACTCCTACATTTGCAATCTGACATCCAGCAGACCCAACTATTCTCTCACAACAGCTGCAGTGTTTTTCCATGCTACCAGGAACTGTCAAAAAGAGAAGCTGAAAACTGAGCAGTTTTTGCAGCAACTAGCAATGGCAAAATCAAATCAGTACCCTCATTCCTTCTCTCAATTTTATTTTTCCATTTTATTTTGGGACTTTAGTATGGAAAGAAGCAGATCCCACCTACAGGTCCCACCTATGCAGAGATGACAAACTGTACATCATTCCTTCCTAAGACAAGGTTTTAATTTAAAAAAAATAAAACAGTGAATGGGAGACAGAAAGTTGTAGTATACTCTAGAATGTTCTCCCTGAGGGAAATATTTAATGTAACTTCTGAGTATTTAAGGTGTCTCTCAGAAAAGAATAAGGTTCACTTGGAAGTCAGTGCAAGGTCACAAAATGAACATTTTCCTACAGTCTTCCCATATGATTTTATTGACATCAGCTTTGCTCAACTTATGGCTTATTCAGAGAAAACAGGCTTTACTAACCAGCCGCATTCCCAAAAGAACAGCTGACTGTATCTCAGCTGAACCTTGTGCAAAAAAAGTTTTGTACTCTGATCTTGTTCACTTTTGATGTGATTTAACAGATTCCACAAGATTGAATGCCAAGATTACCCACCTTTTTGTTCCAATACTCTACCAGAATGATAGTCGCATTCCTCATTACCTCTGTGTTCATTACCTGAAGCAGCAACAGTGTATACTTCACCACAGCTAAGGCAGACTCTTTTGAAAGCTAAAAAACCAATAAACAGAGCATCATTCCTAGCTGACTTGCTATAAAGCTAAAAAATGCTGAATTGAAGTATAAAAAGTTACATAAACAGTACTTGTGAGAGCGGAGTATCAATACATAAGCAGCCTCCCAAGATTAGCGATGTATTAAAAAAAAAGGTTCTTCTATAGCACAATAAGAAAGTTAAGTTTACCTTCAGCTTTTCATTTCAACAAACATTTTCATAGAATCCTAGAATTGTTTAGGTTGGAAAAGACTTTTAAATCACCAAGTCCAGCTGTTAACCATGTCCTTAAGTGCCACACTTACATGTCTTAAACAGCTCCAGGGATGGTGACTCAACCCCTTCCCTGGGCAGCCTGTTCCAGTGCTTGATTACCCTGTAAGTGAAGAAATTTTCCTAATATCCAACCTAAACTTCCCCTGGTGCAACTTGAGGCTACTTCCTCTTGTGCTGTCGCTTGTTACTTGGGAGAAAAGACAGACCCCCAACTGCCTACAGCCTCCTTTTGGGGAGTTGCAGAGAGCAAGAAGGTTCCTCTCATGGCTGAAATAAGCCCATTTATAAGCTAAAGTGGACAACTGACATCTCCTTTCCCCCTTTTTTACTGCTTTCCTCCTTTGACTTTATGGATCCAGTGTCACTGGAAAATCTGCTGTTACTAAGTCACCCTGAAGTCAGGAAAACATATTTTTTAGCATTTCTTCTCAATTTTACATTTCCAGTTAATATTTTAAGCCAGTATTTATAAATTAAAATATCATTTTATTTCATTATAAGTTTCTACAAAGAGTAGCTATAGAGGTTTTCCTTGGTTGAATAAAAAAAGTGGTCTTCTGCTCAAAGTTATGTGAGATATCAAGACTATTTTTTTAATTTCTTTTTTCTTAGAAAAGGTTCAGTCCTTCAGCAAGCACTAGCAATGCAGTCATGATTTAAGTCACACTCTCCATCTGGCATTTGTTTCAGGCAGTACTTCACTCAGAGCATAAACTAAGGACCCAATGAATTAGTCTGAAAAAAATGAGGTTATTTTTAGGAACTTATAGCCTTCATTAACAATGCAGTGTGGAAGTTTTGCTTATCACAATATGCTTATTTTTAAATCCAGCATAGAATTTTAAATCATCACATTCAAAAATCCGTCAGTAAGTTAAGTTAACCATAGCACTGTCGCACCCAAATAGATCCAGTTACAAAGATGCATAGAGTGTATCAAACAAGAAATGATAAGTCTATACCACATTTTTTCCCCAGGGAAGATCCTTTAAGAGCAGCATTTAAATGTGTGCTACTACCAAGAGAAAGGTAATTTTGCACAAAGGAAACAAAGGCTGTGTGTGTAGTTATCACAGCCTAGTCTCACCGTTATTGGGGCATGCATTATACCATTTAGGAAGCAAGAAGGTACATACTGGAGATAGGAAGTGTGAAGTAATCCAGATGTAATACTACAGAAAAATATTAATAATCAAACTGACAGAAGCCATACTACTTGACATTCTTAATTAGAAAGCAAAACTCAGATCATGTAATTTGTCTGACTCCAGGGAGCTTCAGTGAACTCTGCTTTCTCAAAAACAACCAAAAAACCCAAAACAAACAAAAAAAACCCCACCAAAATCCCAACAAACAAAAAACTACCAAAACCAACCCAAAACCAAAAAGGCAAGGATAGAGTAAATTTTCTGAGAAGAGAACCTTGTGATATTTGGCCATTCAATACTGCAAAGCAAAGCTGGCGTTAACAAACCAAAGTATGCCTCTGTTAACCTTTTGACAAGTTCCTCGACAGCCCTTTGACTTGTAAGGGTACCTTTCTTGATGCCAAATAAAGCCTGTCATCACATATCCTCTGCCAGTACACGTGGTAGGAAGTTTTAAGGGAAAATAACCAATGCACAAGCATGTGTTGACTGAAAAACTAGTACTTAATTCTCCTATCAAAACTGCTTTGATTAACAATTTGTATGTTCAATTGCTTATATTTGTGTAGTGGCTGCTAGAATAATCAAGGAAAACGAAAATACAGTATGAGTAACAACTTGAGTAAAGCATGACAGAAACAAAATAATTTTTTAAAAAAAGTTATCCTGGTGTATCACATTACCAAAATACTATTTGAAATTAATTGCTATTAAAAAATACTTCTGTTCACAATCATATATCCAAGTTCTGTTGCAGTAACTCTGCAGCACCTTGCATGGCAAAGGGTAGTCCTTTTGAATGAACCAACAGAAAGTCGACAAAGGATTGTTGTTGCAACATTTCCCTTCAGCATTATGTGCTGTTGACCACTGCTGGTTTCAATGGCCTGAACTTCAAGCAAATTTAGAGGCTGAAACACACAGAAGATACAGACTGAATCTAAACTCTAATAGTAAGATTTATTATTAAATTATACTAATCTGAAACATGGGTATTTCACAGCTTCTTTGTTAAACTAGGGTAAAAGTAAACTAATGCACTGAAGCAAACCTGGAATATCAGGAAACACATTAAGTCTTCACTCCTTCCAATAGAGTTTATGCGAAGTGTTCTCTGGTATTTTTGAGATCATACATCAGTTTGAAGACACTAGAATAAAGCAGCTACACGAGTCAAGTGAAAAGCTGTTTTCAGATTGTAGTGACTATGATTTTGAAACACCTATTTGCCTGCCTTCCCTGTTCCCTTTCCCCTTCCCCACAAAAAATCATGGTAGCAAGAAGAAAAATCAAGGAAATCCACCATTCTAACTTCATCTGTCAATGCAATCAGTAAGTATCTTGAAGTATTGCTTTGCATTTTTAAAGGCAGGAAAGCTACAGATCTTAGAAATAAAATTTTTTCATGAGGTTCTGGAGCCATCCTTGCAGTCATCCTGCTTAACTTTCCTTGTATCAGTATCTATTATACAGGAGGACACATTTGTACAGCATGAAATACACTAATTCATTTTACTGCTATTTAGAAAGAATGCATACAGTGGCAGAATAACTCAATTTTATGTGAAGATGTTTTATAGCATCTGTAATGAAAACACATGAATGAAACTAGGAAGCAGTGTTTTATTAACTGCTTGGTAGGTTAATTTGTAAGCATACCTCCAAAGTGATAGTAGAACAACTGGAAGCGAAACACTGTTTAACTAGTATCAAATGCTGTAAATAACTTCTACTCCAGGATCTTTCACATATAAAGGAGAATTTAAAGGGAGAAGAGCACACAATTATCAAATCACAAGATTTAACAAATTGTTTTAGAGGGTCTGAATGTTTCAGACTAGAAACTTAACAGTTGATACAGTACTAAAAGGAAACTCACCATATTTTTTTATTATTATTTTAATTTTTATTTTGATTCTTTCAACTTGTTTATCAAAAGACTTTCCACAAAACAAATGTTTTTCACAGTTTTGGTCAAAACTGTACATGTTCAAATAACTTGGCACCAAGTACTTTTCCCCTTTCCACTACAGCTACCAAGACTTCACATATAACCTTGTATACGTGCACAAGCTAAGTGCTCACCATTAGTCAACTCACAGCTAACATTCACAACAAAACAGACACATTCAAGCGATGTCTATCTGAAGCAAAAAGAAACTTTGTTTGTCAAAGCTACAGATCAAGCTGTCATAACCCTTGGTCCAATGCTTTGAAATTGGGTAGCTGACAATGCAGACATAGTTGATTTCTGTTAAGGAGTTGTAGCAATAAAAGCTTGTACCTTTTTAACGGCAGTTGCAAACTCCATTGCGTCCCAGTGTGCCTGATGAACTTTTGCATTATGACCCTGCCATCAAGGTATGCTCTGAAAGGCACCATTTCATTTTTGTTATGTACCTGATACACACATAGGAAAAAACAGAGTTAACATTCAAGCAGTTTCAAATCACAGAGAGATGGTGATGGAGTTAACACTCTGCTTCTTAAAACTGCATTTTGCTATGGCATTCAGAGCTCAGCATGCTGTCCCTGGAAGGAAAACATGAAGCTGAAGGAGCTCAGGAGTGGTGGAGGGGGCTTAAAGAATTGTGCCTACTATTAACATTGACACCTAAAGCACTGTAAAAGCAGAGAAAGCAACAGCCGCTTTGGGTTTCCAAGCACTGTATCTGTTGTCTCTCGGTACAAGCCTGCAGTCCAAACTGACTTTTCAATACTCATTGACCTCAGCTGCCCTGGGCAGCAGCTTACTTCTGCATCAAAACCTACTCTTAAGTACTAAAATATTTGCTACAACTTTTAACAGAAGAGTTGATGAGACATTTGTTCTAATTAATTTCAAAATATTTTGAAAGTTAGACTAAAAGATTCAGCCAGCCTGAAGTTCAACATAAGTCTCCAGATATTAAGTAAAGCTATGCTGATTTTCACTTTATTACAAAGATTATAGCTCATATCCAATTTTGCAGTTTATGCAATTCTTTTCTTCTGTCCAGGAACTTTTGCTTTGGATTCTAATAAACTGAGAACTACGTTTCCTCCATGAAGCTATTAAAAACAAGAACAAACTATTTAGACCAACTCTTATAAAGCTATAGACTTCAGTAATATTGTTGTGATCCATTCACTCCAATGTTTCAGGATATTCTGTCAAAAAAAATCACCAGAAAAATTACAATTCCATCAGTATTAAACTGTTGTTTTACATTCACAACAACGAAGCCACAGTGCTTTGAAGCTGAGGCAGTGGTACTCAAAGTTCCTACCTTTTTTTGTAAGAAGAACAGGAGACTACTGAAATACATTACTGCCTTTAAAACTTAATGCAGTAAAAGTAAAAAAGGCTACCCCAAGGCACAGAGACATTCAAAGAAATTGTCTGCTTCAGGTACCACACAGATCACCTGTTGTCAAACTAGACCAAAGAATTGTAAATGTTCCTTTATGACTGTCTACTGGTGTTGAAGGATCAAATATGTAACCTTTTACTTACATTTTGGAAAGAGTATTTTAACTCAACTGTATATCACATCCCACCCTCACAGGCTCAGAAAAAAGATCCCTAGCACTGAAAAGGAAGCAAATACCTGCTTATCACTGTCCTTTTGTGCTCCTCTTTCAAACTCACCAAAAATTCTCCAACCCTTCTGTAATGGAGCATCTGATTTGGTCAGCTCTGTGCCCCCACTGCGTTTCACTTCCTCAGCAGATGAACTCATCAGAGTTATTTCACTTTCGCGTTTAAGTAAGAAGTTGGACATGGTTACGCATCTTCTGGGTAATCATTGCCTCCATTGTCTTATATGCTCTGGCTTTCCTCTGCATTTATTAATTCTTCTGTGTAAGATCCTTCGGTTGTAGTTTCATCTTTTGACAAGTGAGCAGTACACAAAACAGGCTGTGTTACTCTTCCATTGCTCACAGTCTTCATTAGTAGTGTACTCCTGAACAAATGCTTCCACCAATATATGGGTTTCTGCATTACCTTCCTTCAGAATTCCCTTCTGCATGTCTGCCGTAAGAGAAGCAGCTAAAGATATGTTTCTCCTTACTATAGACAAGGGCATCTTTTTCCTCCAAAACTTTCAATGTATTGGTGTTTGCATCAGCCAAATAAATCTCATTTGCTTCTGGAGAAACATTGCCTAGTTTTTCAGACTTTTTTCAAACCTTTGCTGTTCTGCAAAGTGATCATTTTCTCTGATTTTTCTTCTGTACACCCAAGAATGGCTGCTATAGCATTATCACGTAATTCTTCTGCATATATTACAGCAGCCAGTTCTTCATCCCTGTTCTTGTTTGTACAGTCCCTACTTATTCTTGAAGTTTTGTTAACGCTTGTGACGGCACATCTGTGACAAGATCACATTCATCGTCAGATTCTTGAAGTTTCATTTCAGGTTTCATAAGGGAAGTTTCTTGACCTGTTTATGAATATGCATCTACTCCTAAATGGAGGTATCTTTGCATTCCTGTCCTGATTTTCACATGGAAATACTTCTGTTGGCTTACACTGCTGCTTAGCATTTTCATCCTTAAGTGTTACAGAAGAGAGAAAAACTTGCATAACAGTTTTGTAGATTATTATCTTCAAGGACAGTTTCTGGAGAACTGTAATGAGCAATGTATCATTCTAATTAAAAGGCAACAGCCATTATTTGCAGGAAAATGAAACTACATGACATGTATGTGCCAAAAATGCACTACAATTGTTTTCTTAGGAGAAAGTATCTTACTTTAAGATCATTTTCAAGGGTTAAGGTGTTTATAATCCTTTCACAGGGATGACAGTACTGTGAGAGTTCCTTCCGTTCCTTGATTTTGTTCTTGACTGAATCTACTACTATTTTAATTCCTTTGGGGGTTTTGTAAATCATCTGCATCTCTTCGAGGAAAGACAGATATTAATTAATTATTAAAAAAATAAGACATCCTATACTGCAATCTACAGATTTCAGCAGAGGAAAAAGAAATAATCTATTTCAGCATAGGAAGAAGAAATAATCTATTTTATTAATTATGTACAAGACTACAAGTCTTATTGTCCCAAATACCCAATAACATTTCAAGGCAGGCATATTTATAATTGTGCACAAACTTTAAGCAGCCTTGAAAGTCAAATTATCCAGCTGCATATTTAAGCCACTAACCACTGTCTTTTTAACTTTTATAGTCTGCAGACTGCTTACCAAAATTCAGCTTGACCCCTTTCTCAAGTGTGGGTGTCTTAATTACGTATCCGAATGTATTACCAGAATGAAAAGGTTATTCTGTCCTGCCATGAAATTTCAAATTACAAATTTAGTGAATCGTAAGTGTTGTTGGTATAAGCACAGTTGTGCATATACCAGCATCTGAGAGAGCTTGTTAGTTACTGTCAATGAGATTCTATTTAGTTGTGGTTTCCATTTAAGTCTTAATATGAATGAATACTGTTGAGACTTGATGCTTGAGAAGTTGATGGTGTAACACTACGAAATTTATGACAGGTGATGTTTCTGATTTTGTGCTTTCCCATTACTCTGTGTGTCTAGTGCTGTTTTCTCACCCCACAGGTTGCTTTCTGCAGTTCTGGAAACTGAAGAATCAGGAACCCCCTTCAGAGAGTCAAAGTAAGATGCAGAAGCTGGTCTGTGTTGTTCATGTGAGCATTTAAATGTGTGACAAGATTTCCTAAAACACAGAACAAAAATCATTATGTTATTCTAACCAGAGGAACCTAATAGAAACTTAACAAGTTCCATTGAAGACTGATAACAAATTGCTGAGCTTTCTGGTTTTTTTCCCAAGTTTGGAACTGACAAAGAGAAGCATCTCAACTTATAAGGAAATGTTTAGTACATACACCTAGGTAATAATACAACTTTCTGGTTGTGCAGGGGGAAAAGTAAGCAAATTGACTATATATGTGTACAGCCTTTCCAAGCTTTTATCACATTTTTGCATACTCTTTAATCCTATGTCTGGAGTAGCACCTTACTTTACTATCTAAATAATAAAGCACAGCACATGACTGGAAATCTTACTATTTTTCCATCCAGTGCTTAAAGAAAGCCATACAACAGCATATCATAAATACCAAGGAGCAGACAGGAGTCATACATGGCACAGCAAGCATTATGTTTACTTTAAAATCTTCTTGGCTTGTTTCTTGAGCTGTGTTTCTTTGAAGCAAATCAGCATTGCCTGACACTACAACAGTAAAGCACACTGCACCACTAGTATGCACTAGTAATGTCCTCGATAAATTGATGTATACAGCAATGGATTATATCTGTGTGATTTGCAAATAAAAATAAGCACTTCTTAATAAAAGGACTAGTTCTGTGAAACCCCAAATTCATTTAGTTGTCTATCAATTGGACAAAAGCAAATCTTCCAGTCTTTCTAGACATCATTTGTATCCGTCAGAAAGGGTAATTCTGATAGAAGTTTCATAGGCCCCAGGGACTGTGGAGATGCTACTACTGTGAGTTTATTAGAACCCATTTTTTCACATCTGAGGAGGTTGGGTGGTCTTAAGTATCTATGGAACCATTGATACTACATATTACTAATTTACTGTGTGCAAAACCCATCAAGACTGCTATACTGTATTCTTATTTGGTATTTTTTTGAAAAATGCATTGCTTGGATGGTATCTGGTGTCACTGAGATCAGGAACCTGATTATGTGCTCTTGTTGATGACAAAAATGTCTTTGAAGTGATTAAAGATTCCATTGCTTTTTTACATTTCATCTGTTATTAAATGCGTCACTAATTCTATTGTTTTAAGAGAAACAAGTGGCATAAAAACAATTTGCAAACAGCTGGCTGTTCTAGAACAATTTAAAATTATTTATGTGTGACTGCTACAACACACTTGATTGCAGCATTTTACTTCTTTTGCCTGTGTAAAGCAATGAAACTCAGAGCTGCCTTCAGTGAGCTAGTCACTCTGTCTTCTATTTTTTTTAATTTTTACTGCTTTTTACAGCTATCTGTGTATCCTAGTTTTGCTATAGTTTGTATAGATCTAAACCCTGCCCACTTTCTCCTAGATCTTCTGAACTTTTGTAAGTGTAATTTCTTCTAATATGCAGTACTGATCAGATCTTTTGTTTTTAGCAATGCATCATTTTAAAATAGTGACTAATTCTCAGTCATTTGGAACTTAGGATAGTTCCAAACCACATAAAAAGCTACTTCTATCTATAAAGGTGAAACTCCATTCGTGTACTTCTATTATTTTCAGACACATCCCCATAAACATTCATAAATTTGGCTCTTGAATCTGAAAACTGTAAGAAGTAGTAACAATCCAGTATTACACAAGGAAAACCTTATATTTAAGCAATAACTTTTTATTTCACCTTTTATGATCCTATATACAAATTCACAATAAACAGGTAAACCTTTTAGGAAAATTTCTTTCCTTACAGTTTGGTTTATAGGAAGGCGTTTTCTTATTAGCCTTTTGTTAGAAAATGAAATGAGATTGGTATATTTTTCTAGCTGTTCAGAAATAGAAGCAAGCTAATTTATTCACCAGAGGTACAGAAAGCATATACTTCTGTTTCATTCATGAATCAGTATGGATAGAAAACATACAATCTCAGAGGCCAAATTTTACACACAAATGCATGTCTCTCATTCAGATCAATAGAAACTTAACTTCATATATTTGTGAATATGTTTAACATTTTGCAGCAGTTATAAAGTAGTAATGAAATGTGCCTGGTGGTAGGAAACCAAGAAATACACAAACTAAACCATTCTTAAATGTTTTGGTATAGAAGCATGTTTTCAGATTCAAAGTACTTATTTGCATTACTATTTGTGCTTTAACTGATCTGTGGCTCATTAAATGCAGTCATTGTTATAGAGAAAGCAACCATTCTCTCCTTTGAAAATTTGGATTGCACTATTCTGTAACTGCCTAAAGTACAATTGAAATTAATGTTTTGAAGGCCACATATAACAGCTTCTTCCTCTTTTTTTTTTTTACTAATATCCCTTTTTTTTCCCCCCAGTCTACAACATGTTTATCAATGAATAATAAAAATTTTGAACGTTCTTAGTTCAAGGACTGAATAGTACAGCACAGTTCCTCTCTCTTCCATCTTCCTCTTCCTGGTACATTAGAGCAAGAAGCAGTTAACTAAAATCTTCTGCTTACAGGGGTATTTTATAATTCCAGTTTTTAATGTTATAATGCTCTGGTATTTCAAATCTATGTAATTCAAATGTTGCTGGAAAAAGAACCAAGCTGACTTTGTCCATGAGATGTTCTGCAGTCTGGTCTTCCCTCTGCTCCACCACAGACAGGCTTTTCACTTCTGTGCTGTCTATAAGCACGCAGCTTTGCCAATGCATGATCAAAGAACAGGGCTCTGTTTCAAGGACATAACTAACAGGGTCCTAGATGCCTTTATCCAATCCTGTTACTAGAAACTCACCACTGACTTAGCACGAATGTGTAAGCAATGCAGTCGGTTTAGGTGGAGATGGTGACTCCATAAAACAGTGTTATGAGCAGGGATTGCAAACATTAAGTTCACATTATATAAAAGGGAGAATTCCACTTCACGTAAAACACCTGATCCTGAAGTGACAGAATATCTATACTTTTTCAACTTGATTTCATTTCTAACTTCTTTAATCTTCTTACCAGGACTTTGTTCAACATTAGTGTTGTTTTCATCATCATCATCTTCTTCCTTTCCTCTTCCAAATAGTCTTCAGGTAGTGCTGCTTTGGAAAATTTAGAAAATGCTTAGTCAATAGCTTCTTAGTCAAATATATGTTGTTGGGGTTTAGTGTAACAGTATTTGCTGATGATTTGACAGCCTGCAAAATACATTTGCTGCAACAAGTGACTTAGAACAGTTTAATAAATTATAAAGCAATGCTGCTCACTTTTTTAAAAATGCTGTTACTGTTTAATTAAGATCTCCATAGTCATATGACACTGTATTTCTAAGTATGGCCTGTTTCCAGCAGCTATGTGCATACACTGATGTTCAGGAACTATCTCCTGAGTCAGGCTCTCACTTCACTTCAATCTGCAGCCTTCATCGTACAGCATGCCAATCAGGGTATTTCTCAGTCAGGACAAAAAATTATATATGCTAAGAAAATATTCCAGTCTTGGGTCTGGAGTGTAAGATAACAGCTGCAATTGTCAGGAAACCAACAGTTCTTCTTTTACCTTGTGAAACAAAGTTGGTTTTCCTTTCCCTTGTGAACCAATGAATCTGAAAGGGAGGCAGCTAGAAAAACAGTTGTGAGTGTCCTAGCATTTCACAGTTCCAGATGACTGAACCCTGTCATCTATCTGCAGGATTGACTGTGCCTGAATGGTGAGAAAGCTCAGGAGCAAACCTTGTGCAATTCTCATTTCAGCTTGTTGTTTGGTTCACAGAGTTGTGAGCAGATGCTCTTCTCTCTGGCGTTACAAGCTCCAGTGGTTATGTTTTGTTTGGATGGGGTGTGGTTGTTGGAGATGCTGGACAAGCTCTATGCACTTTTGCCTCCTGTGTGCTTTTGCACCTGCACACAGGTAGAACAAGTGAAACTGTAGAATGTTTCTAAACCAACAGTGCTACTACATTGGAAGGGAAAGATCTTATTAAGCCCTCTCAGGAAAAGCTTCATGTAAAAGAAAAATAATGAAAAGAAGAAATACCTTCTGCTTTTTTTTTTCCTAAAAAAATGTAAGCTCCATAATAATTTTTACCAGAATAAAATTTTGATTAGAACATACCATCAAGCAAAATAAATTCTGTAGTAGTCCCGGCAGAAGCTGTAAGGGATAAAAAGAAAAGTAAAATTACTTTCGTAGTGGAAATGATGCTACTTCTCCAAAGATTATCCTGGTCTCTATGACTGCTCTACTTAGTCATGAGAAATGTGATACTCCTTCTAAGGTGGGGTACCGTGACATCTGTACCACGCTGACAGATGTCATAAGGCAGTTAGAGAAGAAGGTAAGCCTGCCCTGGAAAGATCCCACAAATCACACTGGAGCAAAGAGGACACTTACTTAAGATAATATAATTATTCTTTAGTCTTACAAATGGAGCTGCAGAGGGTCCTGTGGATGCAGAAGGATTGAATAGCTCCTCTCCAAGTAACCACACACTGTTAAACCGTGCTGTGGGTTGTTCAGGGGAGGAGGTGCAATTGGCACTGTAATTTGTAATAGATCCTAGCTCAAAAAAAAATAAAAATACTTCTGCTGCAGGGAGTTTTATTGCACCACACCCTGCAACTCAAACTACAAGTGTAAGATTCAATAAAACTTTTAGTTCTCACCTTTTATTGTTGCTTGGCCGTAAGCTACAACTGTTTCAAACACGTTTCTGGTTACAAGGTCTTTGTGTAAACTTTAAGGACTTCATTGCTTCAAAATACAATGTTCTTTGTTTAAATAATGCAGGACATAGGCTTCTAGTATTATTTGGCATGCTTGATTTTAAATAAAAAACCTAGAAAAGGTATCCTACCCCTAATCTGTACCAATTTGCCAAACTACCCATGTAACTACCTCTGTGCCAGAGTCTAGATTACGTGAACATTCTAGCTATGTGAACTGAAAAATGGGCAACAAAAGAAAGATTCAAAGCACAAACTGCTAAGGTCTTACATAAGAAACTGGCATATTTCCCCTTGCTGACTACAGAAAGAAAAGTCAGGCATTTAAAAAGTAAGTGGAAAAATATGTGCTGAGAGGAGAGTGTTGCAGAAAAAAATACGAAGAAAAACTGAAGGCTGAGAACAATATAACTATACTAGGAGAACAGAGGTTCATAGTCTGAAAACCGTTATTTAATCAACACTCACATAAGCTTACTTACTGTTGACACTGTTACTCACATAAGCAAGATTTTTAAAGTTGATAGAATAAAGAAAAGATGAGAAGGAAGACACATACAGATCCAGTCTGTAGCTTTTGGTGCTTCCGTAAGAATGTCTTTTGGCTAAGTAAAATGAACTGTGACATTAAAGACATTGCCCTTCCTAGAGGCATTCTGTTTTGGTTGTAAGAGTTCCTACTTTTTCAAACTCGAATTACAACATGAGCACTTGAACCCTTTTTGTTGTAAAAGATGACATGTTGTCCTAGCCTCAGCTGAGATAGAGGTAATTGTCTTCCTAGTAGCTGGTGCAGTGCTGTGTTTTGGATTTGGTGTGAGAACAATGCTGACAGCACACTGATGGTTTTGGCTGTTGCTGGGTAATGTTTGTACTAAGTCAAGAACTTTTTACTTTCTCAGGCCCTGCCAGCGAGAGGGCTGGAGGGGCACGGGAAACTGGGAGGGGACACAGCCAGGGCAGGTGACCTGAGCTGGCCAAGAGGTGTTCCATACCATGGGACATCACGCTCAGTATACAAATGGGGTGGGGCTGGCTGGTTCCTGGGATCACTGCTGGGGGCCTGGCTGGGCATGGATCAGCAGGTGGTGAGCAGTTGGGTTGTGCATCACTTGAGGTTTATTTCTCCCTTCCCTTTTGATTTTATTCCTTTCCCTTCTTCCTTGTTGTCATTGTAATTGTTGTTATTATTATTATTTTAATTATTATTGTTGGTTTTATTTTATTTTATTTCAACTATTACATTGTTTTTATCTCAACCCTTGAGTTTTACATTCCTTTCCGATTCTCCTTCCCATCCCTCTGGGTGAGGGGGAGCAAGCAGCTGTGTGGTGCTTGGTTATTGACCGGGGGTTAAACTGCGGCAGTCCTTTTTGGCACCCAATGTGGGGCATGAAGGGTTGCGATAACAACAGATGTGACTAGAGCGTGTTAAAACCGAATTGTTTTAACTATTCTTTGGATTGATTTAATACTCACTGGCCACAATGTTGTTACTCTCTTTGCTCTCTAGAGTCCCTACTCATGATGTAAGGACTGCGTTAAGTGCTTTACTTGCAGTGTGTGCTCCCAGTAGTGCTGTTTATGGTCCGTTGGACCTGGGTCGAAGTTACCGCTGTGGTGTTTGCGGTGCCGGTTTGCGGAACGACGGACCGCCCGGCCGCGGAACCGTTGCGGCCGCTGCGCGCCCTGCGCCGCCGACACTGTTCTTCGCGCGCCCTCTGCCGGGACTAGTGATAATTACACCGTGGGCTTTTTAATGAGCCTGTCACCCAGTCCCCTTCTCCTACACGTTCGCCTTCTCCTGCAGGCCAATTACAGAAGCGTTTAAGGCTTCTGAAAAATTAAGACTATCCTTGGTATGTTGGGACCAAAAAGTTAGTGACCCTGATTATATTGCTGGGAATGCGGAATCTGGCTTAAATCTTTTTGAGAATTAAGCTACTGGCTGTGGCTGTTCTAGGCCCCACAAAAAGCACGGCAGCTACTCAACCCCCAAAATTAGGCATGGCAGCTAATCTAACCCAACCCCCACCTGCCACTACAAGCACTGCAGCCACACAAACCCAATCCACAGCGAAAAGCACTGCATCGACCCAAACCCCAACTGCCACAAAAAGCATTGCAGCCACTCAAACCACTGAACAGCAAGCAGTGCAGCTACTCAGACCAAAGTGACAGGTGTTGTGGAGATGCCAAACTCCACAATAAGCACTGAAGCCACTCACACCCCAGCCACCACAAAAAGTGCTGCACCAACTCAAACACAACCCACCGTGGCAAACACTGCAGCCGCAAGAACACCAGCAGCAGCTCAGACCCCAGCCACCTTGACAAGAAGTGCAGGCACTCAAACCCCAGCTGTGGTAACCGGCAGTGCAGCCACTGAAACCACGGCTGCCTCGACATATAACGCAGGCACTCAGACCCCAACCACTGAGAGAAACACTGCAGCCACTTAAACCCCAACCACCAAGACAAGCATGGCAGCCACTCAAACCACAGTAATAGGTGTTCCAAAGCCTCCAACCACTGTGACACTCACTGCAGCTGCTCAAACCCCAATGACAGCCATGGCAGCTACACCAGCCACTTCAGGAAGTATTGCAGCCACTCAAACCCCAAGTGCAGTTACAGTGTACTGCAGCCACCCAAACCCCAACCACTTTGACAAGT
Organism: Falco cherrug; assembly: GCF_023634085.1. Classification (NCBI taxonomy): domain Eukaryota; kingdom Metazoa; phylum Chordata; class Aves; order Falconiformes; family Falconidae; genus Falco; species Falco cherrug. The sequence continues at coordinate 71,614,341 of NC_073720.1, read as the reverse complement.
ACTGCAGCCACTCAAACTACATCAATGAGCACTGCAGAGACTCCAACCAATGTGATAAACACGGCAGCCACTCAAACCTCAACCGCCATGACGAACACTGCAGCCACACACACCCCAACCGCAGTGACAAACACTGCAGCAAACTCTGATTCTGTTTTGGTATTTGTTTTAATATTAAGGTAATATTGGAAATCCGTGTTTTAGTCAGAAGACTGAAACACTTGATAATTTGGAGTCAATCCGTGTATGTAAGATTAATAATTATAGGATTAATATTAAATATTATACTTATTTTATGTTGGAAATGTGAGAACATTTCTGTATAATATGAATGTTGGTGTGTGAGTACTGTCTTGAGCATCCGAGGGGCAAGTGTAAACCTCTGTATGTTTTAAAGTGCCTACAGTGTAAAGAACTATTGAATATATGGTGGGGGTTGCTGTTTAAAGGCAAAATTTGTCTCTGAGCATTTACTCTGTGCCGTTTTGGCATCAATTTGGTGAGCCAGGCAGGAGAACTCTCCACCGGTGCTGGAATGCATCTTCTGTCGGTGAGACTCCCCTACCCCTCGGCTCCTCACACAGGTGGACAAGGACTTCTGCACAACATAAAAGGTATTTATATTTATTCTTTGGTTTGAATATTTGATTGTCTTAAGATTTGGGAAGCCGAAAACTTCCTTTAGGGTGTCTTCAGATTTGGTTTTACCCCATAAGACGAGAGACTGGAGGCTGTCTGGCAGGGCTGAGAAAAGGGATGCCTTCTGAAAAGGGTAATAGCCCTGTTCGATTGCCTTAAGAACTGGGAAGCTGAAAACTTCCTTTAGGGTGGCTTAAGATTTGGGGAATTCCTAGAATGTAGCAACTGAAATAGCGCTCCGTGTCTTGTTTGTTCCAGGTGTTGTCTTGTTACATGTCAAAATTGGAGTTATGAATGAGAAAATATTCTGGTAATTCTAGGCGAATAGTGTGAGAACTTAACACCCTGCTTAGGGCCAGAAAAAAATCAGAATCTGTTTTTTTGGCAGTTGTTCATTGAAATGCGTACTTTGTGTGATAACGCGAACTGTCAGCGTTCCTAGAGCTGTATGCAGGTGCACGGTACCGCGTAACGCACTGCCCATGCGGCTGAGGGCTGCCCGGAGAGTGCCCGGAGAGCGGGGTGCGTGTGAGATGCGGTGTCACTGCGAAGCGAGTGGGGAGTCCCGACCTGCGCGTCCGTGTTCCCCGCGAGGGGCCGGCCAGAGACGGACAGAGCGATTGAAAAATCAGTTTATGAAGTGGGGGAATGCATAATTAGAAATTAGAGCGGGAGACTGTGGACAAAACCGTAGAACTAACATCATTTGGAAAAAACACGAATTACCCTCTGCCCTTACTGTCGTAGGTTCTGTCTGTATACTTGAACAAAGGGTGGCAAGTGTCTAAGATATATTATCTCCTCGCAAAATAGTAATAATAAGAAGAAAAATAATGAGATCAAGAAATAAGGCTAAATAGAGGTCTTGAACTGTGGTGTGTGTTCTGAGATAAGTATGGTGCCTCCAGTAATAACCAACACATTGTAGACAAATACCAGACTTATTAGGAAGATGGGGGGGCAGACCGAGCCAAGAAATAAATACCAAAACACCCCTGGGATTTATTTTGAAACATTGGAAAGAATTTGGCGGAATTCCCAGTGGAAATTTGAACAAAAAGATATTTTTAAAATATTGTCAGAATTGGTGGCCTTTGTATACATTAGGTGATGGCGAAAGATGGCCACCCGAAGGAAGTCTTATATTACAACACAATTTTACAGCTTATGCTGTTTCTTCATAGGGAACAAAAGTGGGATGAAGTAATGTGTGCAGATACGTTTGTGTGGCAGAAGGAGTGTGGGATTAACACCACCTGATCCTTTGATTATGGCTCTAGAAAAGGATGGGGGAAAACTGAGACCTAAACTAGAAAGATGTTCTTGTTGAAATTTTTGTGGAAAAACAAGCTCAGGTTGTGGTTACCTCTGTGGAGCAACCAGAATGAAACACGTTGTAAGATAAAAGCTTGTACTAATGTATGTAAGATCTGAAGCAGGAGGGTGGTGGAGAATCAAAGACCCTGTGAAAGTGTTAAAGTATTGGGGTGAGTTTGTACAAACCCCCATACCCGCTCAAAGGTGCGCCTTGAGTCATGCTGGACACATGGCAGGGTGTCTGCTGTTTCCCCCCAGTCCTTCTGCTGGTGAGGAGGAGGGGGTTGCTGTTGCTGACAATTGAATAGAAGGACCTGACAATGTCACCCCAATTGCTGCAGCATTTGCAGTACAACAGGACCGGTAAGGCGGCAATGGGTCTGAGGAGAATAAAGGTGAATCTTCGATGGAGGAATTTAGATGCTTGGAATTTGGTTGTGACCAAGAAGACAAATAAGAATGCCAAATTCACCAAAATATTTGTTGGGGTGAGATTTATTAGAACATCTAGACGTTTAAAGAAGGAGAAATGAAACCAAAAGTTAAAAATTATCAAGTAATTGAAATCTTGAGCTTATCTTTAATTCAACAGAAAAGTGGAAAAGAGGACCTCCCTGAAGTAAAAGAAATATTTAACCAGGTATATCTGGGAATAAATTCCAGGTAAGGCGAAAAATGCTTTGCCTGCTACAGTAAAAATGATAAGCGGGAGGCCTGCCTAGTTCCAGTAAAACAATATCCCTTGGTCAGTAAGGCTGTGGGGAATATTGACATAAAAACTGAGATAAAATACACTCTGTAGTAGATCTACTAATGTAAATCTGTGTGTTTTGCCATGACAGTGACTTGTTATGGGATGCGCAGATGAAACTGCATTGACAACGAAGTACAAGGAATAAGGTTGGTCAGGTGCCTCCTACCACAGTCAAGGGCAAGACTGGGTTGGCCTCTGTGTTTGCCACCAAGAAGAATCTTGAGCTCCGCTGCTGGCTGCAACCCAGTAGGCGTTGAGCGGTGGGAACATATGCCATGCCAGACCTTGGTGTGAGGAATGGCCCCCTCTGTTATAAGAGGGTCATCCAGGAACAAAGAACATAAGATGGCCCATTGAGGCACTGATTTGGAAATTGGAAACTGCCTGGCTGACCATGAGGCCAGACGAGTAACAGAGGAGGTAGGAAAGGAGGAATTATCCTTAATACCAGACAGGAAAATCCAAACTGTAAGTACAGATCAGGAGCCAATCTATTCTAAAGAAGACCTAAAGCTAATTCAGGACATGAATGGTAAAATAAAAATAAATAAGTGGGCTTATTTGGCAGATGGCCGTATAGTGGTACCATCCAATTTAATATGGACCACAGCCCTAACAGAACACAATAAGAGTCACTGGGGAGCTGATACATTATATAAAAGTCTAAATCAGAAACTGATAGGGTGAAACTTATATACTGTAATAAAACAGGTGACTCAGCAATGTGAAGTGTGTTTACATAATAATTCCAATGGAGCAAATAGAATAAAACTAGGCAATATTAGTAAAGGAAATTACCCCAGACAACAGTGGGAAGTTGATTTTCCAAACTCTCAAGAAAAGGGGGGTACTGATATTTATTAGTTATGACTGATATGTTTTCAGGTTGGCCAAAAACCTTTCCTTGTCGAACAAATAAAGCAAGAGAGGTAATGAAAGGATTGTTAAATGAAATTATCCCCCGCTTTGGGGTTCTGGCAACAATCTCTTCTGATAGAGGCTCACACATTTGTGCTAAAATAATACAACAAGTGAGTACAGTATTAAGAATAGATTGGCAATTACACACTCCTTATAGGCCTCAAGCAAGTGGGCAAGTGAAAAAAATGAACCATTTAATTAAACAGATAGCGAAAATAGGACAAGAGACAAATCTCACTTGGCCACAATTTCTTCCCTTGGTATTATTAAGAATACAAACTAAACCAAGAACAAAGGAGAATTTGAGCCCTTTTGAAATATATGGGAGACCGTACCAGTTACAATTTGCCAGAGAAGATTTAAGGCAGTTAGGGGAGGGATATTTGTGTGAATATGTGAAGGCCCTCCAGAGACAATTAACAAGGGTCAGAGGATTAGATCAACCAGTCCATTCCCTTAAATCTGGTGATAAGGACTTTTCCAGGGAAACCTTTGGAAGAAAAGTGGGAAGGACCCTATCTGGTGCTGCTGACAACCTTCACCGCCCTCAAGATAAAAGAACAACCAGCCTGGATTCACTACTCTGGATAAAGAAAGCTCCTGAGAAATCATGGGCCATCACCTCGGCAGGACCCATGGGACTACGGTTCTTTAGATCATAATTATAATGGGGTGATCCTCTACAAGAGAAGTGGAATGGACCCTATTGAGTATTGTTGGCCATCTTTACTGCAATCAAGATAAAGGAGGAACCTGATATTGACAGGTAAAGAAATCTCTGGAGACACAATGGACTGTCAAAAGGATCAGGGGATATTTGTGTGAAGTTATTCTGATCTTGTTTGTAACAGTTGTCAGTATTTCAGAAACTGAAGCATGGGTAAACAATACCCATCTTAAACATTACAAATAATTATTAATGCTATGAAAACTAAGGAATGCTGGATATGTACCTCTCTTCCTAAAGGAGGCCTGGTAACACCCCTGCACGGGGTTGATATGGAGAAATAGTGTGAAATGGGGACAATGGACATCGATTGTGACTGTATGTGTCTGCTCGAGGAATGTGGGTATGGTGACTAGTCATGGGTGCGGTGTCTGGTCACATAGGCACACAGCTCTGAGGAGACAACTACAGTTTTGAGGAGACCTGCCCCTCTTCCTCTAACAAAGGGGAGACGGGGAGACGCCTGCCCTTCTTTCTCTAACAAAGGGGCTATTTAAAAAAGAATGAGAAAAAGATGAGAGACATTCAAATAGAGGGAGGGAGTGCTAAGTCTCCTTGCTGGAGAAGATTGGATGGTCACAAGGACATGAATCACCTGAAGAAGATCGGATGGTCACAAGAACATGAATCACCTACAAACCTGCAAGACCACCACATTCCAGGAAACGGACTGATCAGCTAATTAACATACGAAGGCGGGGTTTAGGTAACGAATATGTATAGGCGTTAATTGAATATTCATTTGTTTCATTGTATAAATGTGAGATGGTTCCTCACTTCGGGCATGCACGCTTGTGGAGGAGCGATCCCCCGTGCATCTGCGCGCAATAAACATACCTACTTTATAACTTTCGAGTTATAGAGTCTAATTCCGCACGTCAGGGTGGCCTCTCAAAACTGGAATTATCTTGATGACAAATGGCCTACCTGGCCAGACTTTTGGAAAAAGCCAGGCGATGGTGGAGGATATTGCCTATTTGATGATGAAACATATGATTTGGATCCTAGATTTGATTTACAAATATTAAGCCTAACAACCACAATATTCATGAAAAGTGATAATAACTGTCGTTGGAAAGCTCGAAGCAAGGCAGGGGGAGCATGTCCTGGAAACCCAGGGCAAAACACTTGTTCCCAGTCTGAGGGGTGGAATGATTACTGGATGTATACGTAGACCAAAGTAATAGAATTGAAACAGATATCCGTAAGATATGGAACAGGTTTCAGATTTTACGTGAAATTACTAAATATTATTTATCATGGAATTTTAAGGCTATATGGGACAAATTAACTTTGTGGTTACCTAATCTGGAATGGTTAAAGCATGCTTTTGTTATAATACTAATTGTAATAGTTTTAGGAATACCAATATGTGTATTACTTCAATGTTTCGTTTGGTGCTGTCAAAGAATGATCATAAGGCATAGTGATTTTTTATAGTTGTAAAAGAATTTACAATAGTTGTTAGAAAAGGGGGGAATGAAAAATGGGCCATATATGATTTAAAGAACGGTGTGCTCATGTTTATCTGAGGAGACCCTTGTTGTTAACTCAAAAATATACTAAATCCTTGAATGGGAGTGTGCTAATTGTCCAGGCGCAAGATATGTTAATGTTGTTAACTTGAAGATATACTAGGTCCTTGAATGGAAATGTGCTAATTGTCCAGGTGCAAGATATGTTAATGTTGTTAACTTGAAGATATACTAGGTCCTTGAATGGGAATGTGCTAATTGTCCAGGTGCAAGAAACTTCAATGAGTTCCCGTTAATGAGTTCCTGGAAAGTTAATGAAGAGACATGAGTGACTTGTATGAAGAGGGGGCTGAAAGTTTCCCTCGCTGTGCATGACTTTGGTGGAGCGATCCCCCATGCACCCAGCACTGCCGAATAAAGGTAACCTCCGCTCACTCGAATATTGGTGATAGATTCTTTGTATCACTCCTCATGGACACTTAGTGATGCTGTCAGGGAGGCCTGGAGTGCACCATCTCCTGCAAATGCATGGTAAATATCTGTGTAAACATCTTCACTGCTGTTTAAATTACTGACTTGCTGGAGAACACACATGGGCAATATTGCTGTGTATTTGATCTGCCATAAGCTAAAGCAATATTAGATTGTACTTCTTTAGTATAGCGTGTACTGATGATTACAGTAATCTGTTGGAGTATTCAGTCCAGCCAAGTCAAAGTACCAGGCAAAAAATAAATGACAACATAGTAGTCACTAAGTGGATTCTGAGGTGCCTTTTATTTTCTTGCAGAAGTTACTGATACCAAAAGTAGCAGACATATGATTTAGGTCTCTGCTTGAGGCAGCAAAACAACAAATTTAAATTGTCCCTTAATAAGGGATATCTAACATTATTTCCAAAACTGACAAGTGTTTATTTACATGGCCTAAACCACCTTCCAACCTTAACAACAGGATGCTGAAATTATCCAGATTGGTTATGTATGTGTTTTGCTTCCATACAGAGAAAAGTAAGATATGTGTAAAAGAAAAGTAAGATATGTGTACCTCTCTGCATTATGCAGATAATCTATAACAGGCTTAATTTCAGGATACTAATTCATAGCTGTCTTGCAATTGATCTACAACAACCTAATGGTCTTATTACTTGCTTTTGTCCTTTTAATGATAGATCACAGAAGCTCTTCCATTTTAATTTTTCAAGAAATAATTATACTACCTACTATCTTAATGAATAAGCATTGCTACAGCATCAAAGCTAATGAGATGCATCTCATTAATATCCTGTCACGGCCTTTGAAAATGCCTTATTTTGCACACATAGATATATATTCTATTCAGAACTATCTCTTCCTCTCTTCACCCTCATTGAGTGCTCCAGAAGGGGACCAGCTGCGTGTTCACCAGAGCTAATAGTACCTCCTGCCTGTGGATGATTTTCTTGGGCCAAATGATGTAATTTTCTGATTTCCTCACCTGATTTTTCCCAAAACAAGTACTAGAAGAGGAACTGGCAAAAAAAACCAAACTCCACCATCCCCCCCCCACACACAAAGCAGCCCAACTGATACAAGAATTACTTACTTCAAAAAAGAAAGAAAAAAAAAAACCCAGATATGTAAATATCTATAATGAAAAACAAAGAATTTGAGAAACAGAGGATGTTAGTTAATCCTCAAGAATATTTAACAAGACATGGCCTTGGGAGAAGGAACAGACACCATAAATACCTTAAGCTAGGAAATACCAAGATAAGCTCAAGGGGAATCAAATGACTAATAAGACTAAATGGAAAAAAAATAAACAAACCCATAACCAACCAAACCAAAACCCTATGTGTGAACTATCCCAATTAGTATACTAGAAGACCCACACTGGAGCAAAGAGAGCCCCCTACTAACAAAGCCCCCTCCCCACAGAACATGTGCAGTGGAAAAAAAAGAGTTCTGTACCTTTAAACGGAGACCAGACTCCTAAGAACCGGTGAGAATTTAGTGTGACTAAACATAATTGTAAACAACAGTTCGAAGGGTATAGGAAGCTCTGCCATGCGTTAAGAGGTGCTGGCTTTGCAGATTTACCACCCAGCGCCCATCTCTGTGCAGACACACAACAAACGTGTATCTCGACCCTGTGTGTGGGTCAGCTCTTGCACATTGGGTGAAGAGCCCAGATTTGGAATAACACAACCAAAAACCAAAACACCAAAGAAGGAATGAAAAATGCAGAACAGAATATAAAGTGACTTCATACTAATCCATGGTCTAGTTTCTTCTTCAGAAAACTCTGAAGTCTATTTCATTCTGCCCATCAATCACAGAATTACATTTTTCATTAAAATTGCAAACACAGTGTATGTTATATTTCACTTTAAAAGAAAATATAGCTTTTTCCATCTCAATACTAAAAAGCTGTAGAGTGATTACACAGCAGCCTTAAGCAGTGGCAGCTCCAGTGCCATTTCTAGCATGCTGGTTCCTTGCCATGGCTTTACTCTGATCAGGCTTTCAGGATTTCACTTGTATTGTCATCTCAAAAACGAATTTGTTACCCAGTGTGCAATGTCAAAGAAAAAGTCTAAGAATACAATTACCTTTATACAAAGTTGTGCAAGTTTGGGTGTTAGGTGGACTTAGCACACCTTGGTGCTTTCCACAATCATATTTATACACAATCACATGAATATTAATTTGTTAGCTTCCAACCCTCTTAACACTGGTTGGATGGTATCCACATAATGGCTACATAACCTCACTGGCCAACTACACACGCCCATTGAGGAAGGGTCTCTTTGTGGGTCTGGGTAGCTGGTGTAAGGGGTGTGATTTTTAGTATTATAATGAAAGCAGTTCACCGAAGGACACATGTTTGGCTATCTGTCCAGCAGATCCAGAGTCTTGTGTTGCCAGCTTCCAAGGACATCATTGTTCTTCACAGTCACCTTGTCCTAAGCAGCAATTACTTCAGTTAATCACACTTGGTAGTTCTTTGCATGGAACATCCTGAGCTGAAATAATGTCTGCATTCTGTTTCCTCAAGAATATGTGCATGTTGCTAAACAAAACCATATGCCCATACAGTCTGGTTACAAAATCTGGTAACAGTATGAACTTGGGTTTGAAGACCAAGTAAAAGGCTTCATGACTTTAGCCTACAGAAATAACAAGATTAAAGGATTTGGACATTTTGCCAAGCTTTTTCACAACACCCTAGGCTCAGAACAGAAGACCAGAGGCAGTACAGCACAGACACTTAAAAAACAACAAACCCCCACAAACAAACCCAAGAAAACTCAACCTGAAATGTTGGTGTCTGTGGACAGTCAAAACAGCTACGGAAGAGACATTCTGATTCATTTTATTTAAATATAAAAGTACATGGGCAACAGCTGAAACTTGTACATTCACATATGAATTTGAAGAATAGAAAATAACATTATTTAGGAGTTTCCACTTGAAAAAAAGTAATAGGTAACAGTTTCCAGCTGTTTAACTAGGAAAAGCTGGATACCATACTTAGCTCTCTATGATCTTTTACCCTTTTAATGGTTCAAACAAAAAGCTTCCTCCTTTATTCACTCCTGCTGCTGGTTGATGTGCTTTGTACTTCTCTCATTCTTTTTTAGCAAAGCAGAAGCTTTTTTCATCCTTCTGAACATGACACATAAGAAGTCCTAGCTGGATCTAGTAATGAGCCTCTGGCTGGGCCACAGACCTTCAGGAAACAGCCAACCTGTTAGAAAAATTAAGTGTTTTGATGAGTACATCAGGTCCACTTTGAATCCTGCAAAACCATCTCCAAACTAAGAACAGGAACTGACAATAAAGTTTAGTTTCATTTGTTATTCCAGTCCGATAATGAGTGAGCTGCTGCTTTTATACCACTTGCTTTGCAGAAGTCAAATTTACAGACATTTGTTTGAAAACAAGTGCAAGTTCTGAGTTGTGCTATGCCTCTGTTCCAGTAGTTTGGTCACTTTTCAGTGACCATTTTGCATAACAGCAACTTGTGGAAATGTAAGAGCCCAAAAATCAGAAGTAGCAAACTGTTACTTCTTGTGTTTCACAGTACCTGAAGTGGCAGTGTCTAAAACAGCCTTGCAGGTGGACCTTGGACATCACTCTCCAGGCCTGCAGAGCAAATCTACTAGGATATTTTTTGGTAAGGCCAAAATATTCACATTTTGGATATTTTTTGTATTAACTACAAGGCCATCCAGAGGGGCCTTGACAGGCCTGGCAAGGAGCCCTGTGTGAACTTCATGAAGTTCAGCAAGGCCAAGTGCAAGGTCCTGCACCTGGGCTGGGGCAGCCCCCAGAATCGATACAGGCTGGGCAGAGAATGAATTGAGAGCAGCCCTGAGGAGAAGGACTTGCGGGTGCTGGTGGACAAAAAGCTCAATATGGCCCAACAATGTACACTTGCAGCCCAGAAAGTCAACCAGATCCTGGGCTGCATCAACATAAGCGTGGCCAGCAAGTAGGTTGAGGGAGGTGATTCTCCCCCTCTACTTGGCTTTTGTGAGACCCCACCTGGAATACTGTGTGCAGCTCTGGAGACGCCAACATAAGAAGGACATGGACCTGTTGGAGCAAGTCCAGAGGAGGTCAGTGAAGATGGTCCGAGGGCTGGAGCACCTCCTGTGAGGACAGGCTGAGAGAGCTGGGATTGTTCAGCCTGGGAAAGTGAAAGCTCTGGGGAGACCTTATAGCAGCCTCCCAGTACCTAAAGGGGGCCTGCAAGAAAGCTGGAGAGGGACTTTTTACTAGGGCCTGTAGTGACGGGGTGAGGGGTAACGGTTCTAAACTAGATGACAGTAGATTTAATTAGGCATTAGGAAGAAATTATTTACTGTAAGGGTGGTGAAGCACTGGCACTGGTTGCCCAGAGCAGCTGTGGATGCCCCATCCCTGGCAGTGTCCAAGGCCAGGCTGGATGGGGCTCTGAGCAACCTGGTCTAGTGGAAAGTGTCCCTGCCTGTGGCAGGGTGTTGAAACTGGATGATCTTCTGGGTTACTTCCACCCCAAATCATTCTATGATTCTATAATTCAATGGTCATATTGTGCAGCAGCAGACAACCACCATCCTGCTTCCAGTGGCAATGACACCGCTGAGACTTCTCCCATGTATCAGGTTGCGTGGGATGTAATTGCCAGTTTCACTTCTCCCCTTCTGCTTCGCTCCTTGGCTGACCAAGGAGGCGCCTTCCGCTTGCTGTTCAGCTTTCATTGCTTTATGGAGTCAAGCTAGGGAAAAAGAGGGAGGCACGCAGCAAAGCTGGAGAGAGAGGAGTTTGCTACAGCTTTTTCCTCTGACAGTATAGGTCTCCTCTGGCCTAGACAGACTAAAGACCACTGCTGTAGAACCTATATACACTGCTGTAACCACAGGGTCATCACATCAGCAGATTGGAGGCACTGCTGTAGGCTACTAGTCCCACCCCATGCTCAGAGCAGGGTCACTCTGAGCAGGTCACTCAGGGTTGTGTCCAGTTGGGGTTTTTTAATAGCTGCAAGGGTGGAGATCCCACAGCCTCTCTGGGCAAACTGCTCCAGTGTTTGCTCATCCTCACAAAGAAAATAGTTTTCCTTACATTTAACAGGAGCTTCCTGTACTTCAGTTTGTGCCCATTGCTTCTGTCAGTGGATATCACTGAGAAGAATCCGGTTGTCTTCTTCGCTCACCTCATGAAATAGACATACATGTGGAAAACATCCCCCATGGACCATCTCCAGGCTAAACAGACCTATCTATTTTGGCCTCTTATTGTGTGAGAGATGCTCCAGTCCATTCATTATCCCCATGACCCTTTTCTGCACTTGCTCCAGTCTGTACTGTCTCTTGTACTGGTGAGCCCAGAACTGGACCCAGCACTCCAGGTGTGTCTCACCAGAGCTGAGCACCGGAGAAGAATCAGCCCTTGACCTGCTGCTAACACTCCTCTCTATGCAGCCCAGGTTTGCCATGAGGGTGGATTGCTGGGTCATGGTCATTGCTTTGTGTCCACCAGGCCCCCCAAGCCCTTCCCTGCCGAGCTGCTTTCCAGCTGGGTGACCCCCTGCACATGCTGATGCCTGGGGCTGTTCCTCCCCAAGTGCAGGACTTTGCATTTCCCTTTATTGAACAACATGAGGTTGCCATTAGCCTTTTTCTCCAACCTGTTGAGGGCCCTCTGAGTGGTGGCGCAGCCCTCTGGTGTTACTGATATGCACATGCTACCCTAAGAACCTTCCCGCTACCCTTGCCATTGGACTTCTTTCAGCTCTGCCAGATTTCCTCAAATTCCTGCAGCAGTTGTTTTCCAGTTACTCCACCAGTCCCGGCATCTCTAATCTTTAGCTATTTCCCACCATCAGAGACACCCAAAGTCCAGCAGCAGCTCTTCTCCCGGGCGCTGTCGCTACACAGCCAGCAGCCATTCTTAACCCCTATGCTGTTCCCCTCAAGCTCTGTAACTGACACATTCAGTATACTGTAGCTTTATATATAATAATGTGTATATATAGTTATATATCCTTTAGGAATCAGGACAAAGGACAAAAAGAACAGTCCAACAAGCTGTAAGTCCATATGCTGGAGTTAGTTTCTGTCACCCTATTAGACCTCTATTTCCTTCTTGGGCAGCCAAATTCTAACCAAGGCTCTTTAGTCCTGTCTTTAGGAGATTAAACTTTGCTTTGAACTGGCTTCATCCTATTTACTTGTACCTTCTGTCTTGGATTGTCCCATCAGAAACCAGCTGAAGAACATGATGAAACCTATGAGTTACCCAAGCTCAACGAACTGTCAGGTACTAGCAGGCCAGCTTAACTAAAGAAAGGCTCTGTTGGTGAGAGGCTGGCCAGTTTTCATTAGTAAGACATTTAGTCAATTTTTCTTGATGTTGCATTGGTGCCAGGAGGGCTGTGAGGAAGCTGGTGCATTGGCAGTGATGGATCTCACTCACTTCTAAATTCCACCCCACAGTATGAAAATCACATGCATTTTTCTTGCTGAAGACTTAGATCCCAAATAACTTCACAATACTTCTGCAAGGTTATGTTTCTTTTATTCAGATTTGGATTTCATCGCTTCATCCACTAGGATTTTAAATTGGTGCTATTCTTTTAATGACTACAACAGTTAGTGTCGGTCCCTCTTCCCATACAGCTGAACCACTACTAAATAACAAACAGAACTCAAAGAGCTTAAGACACAACTGACACCACTGAAAAAAATGAACATACCAAACAGCGCTGATGCATGGAGAAGGAAAAGGAATCAACCACTTATTAGAAAGATGCACCCCCCAGAAACATTACCAAAATAAAAAAAATTATTCTGTGGGGAAGGGCAGGGAGTGTATGTATGCCCACACTGATACTTCCACATCCATACCCTCACCCAAACATACATACATACATATATATATATGGGCACACACACATGCATCGACACACATGTATTAGGCTGGGCAAGTTATTTTTTTTTTTCTCCAGGAAAATATTATTACAACACTTTATTATATTACGTCTGTCTTTAAAACAGGAAAATTTATTAAAACAGAAAATAAACAACTGCTTTAATAGCGCCAACTTATTTGGCTAAACCTTGAAAAACACTGCCTTTATATTTAGCGTGAAATACATGAAAAATCATGTTTAATCATTTTAGATTTAAATGTATACCACTATCAGGTTCTTATTACTCATTTGGCTTGCCTTGCCCTTGGTATAGTGTTCATAACTATTAAAAATGTCTTAATTTCTTCTAATATATAGGAAAAAATGCCTAAACACTGACTACTTGTCTATACTGGGTCCCCCAGTGTTATCCCCTTTCAAAAACAGTTCAAAGCATATTATATAATAGCAAGCATATTCCTGTTCTATACATAGTGCATCCTGTTTTGCAGTGCTTGCAGGTACCTCCGGCTCTCTTGCCTCTGCTCTTTCGAACAGATAATGCAAAACCAACCTTTGGTGGTCTCTCTTCTGAGGGCATAGATGAGAGGCGTCCTTTCTGGAGGCACAGAGAAGTGAGAAAGCTACTTTTTGTTGACAGCATTGTCCTTGGGGAAGGACAACTGCTGCTTATCAGTTGAAAAAAAATAATCCCTTTGATAGATCCTGGGTCTCCATCTTTCATAAAACCTAAGAGAGGTCACATAAAGATTTGTTTCATGTTACATTTGTCACTACAGTGACACTAATCTATGTTCACACAAAGTAGAAGTCCATTAAAAATCCCTTATTACAGAGACAATCATTGAAAGCTATTAAGTCTTTAATCACTGAAGGCAATTTTGGTATCACAGGAACCTTTCACTTTCTGAAGTGGACTGTGGTCTCAGTCAGCTAAAGTGATCCCTCTTACAGTGCCTTGAAGCTTAACACTAACAGCATCTCTAAAGTACCAGATTAAAAAAAAATTAAAATCCTTTTTAGGCAAGAAAAACTAAACTTGATTAGAAAGGTCATTAAAAAAATGCCAAAACAAAACAACAAGCCCAAACAACCCCTTCTCCCCCCAAAATCCCAGAACCATATGAAATGCTGGAATTATTAGGAACAGATATAAGTGGTAAGATCAGTTAGAAAGTTCTTCTCATTATGAAATGGATGCTTCTGCATACAATCACATTTAAACTCAGTACTTGTTACATATCCTGAGGAGTCACACAAATCGGGACTTGCAATAAAGAACCAAAGCGCAGTTCTGTCCAGATGTGGTCCCTAGAAATTACTGATGAAGCTGGAATCCTTGAGTATGAGATCTAACAGGATTCTGCCCCTCTCTCCTCTATGAGCAGGGTTAATATGATACTTTTATGTAGTGATGCCACATTCCAGACATTGCTTTTATTGGGATATCACACACCAGGCACAGGAAAAGGAGAAATGGCATGAGATGGCCTGGCCATGGCTGAACACCTGTGCAGTGGAAGCAAAAGTACCTGTTGGGATGCATTTAGCCAAAGGCCAAACCCTGCCATTTGGAGGACATTTATTCATTTAGCAAATTCCATGTTCTTCCCAGCAGAATAAGCAACCAAAACGAGTGTATTTTGCACTTTGTTGTAGCTGGTTCAGCTCCTGGGTTGTAATGGGCCTTTCCCATTACAGGAATTTTGGCAATGTCAAAGACAAATCCTCTAGCATACAATTCTGCATTTCCCTCCTTTACCTCAGACAGTATGCTGTACTAGAAAAGGAAGCGTAAGAGTTTCTGAAAAACAGTTTTACAAAAAAGGAAACCACTCCAACAGATAAATTTTGCATTCACAAATGTAATGCATTCACAAAAATGTTATTGAAAAATAATTCAGAGTAACTGGGAACAAATTCTGCTTCATCTTCAGACTGAGTTACAGTGAATAGACTCAAGCATACGGTAAGTAGCATAATAAAGTGAAGAATATATTATTTTAATGCATAAAATGCCATGTTTTTCAATGTGTGTAGTGACTGATCTTTATGCACAAAATTTCACTCATTTGCATCTTCACGTGAAACTTTAAAATATAGCACTGCAGTACTGCCCAGTCATGAGAACACCAGATGGCAACTGAGCACAGTGAAATTCAAGAGCATTGTATCAGCCACAGTTCCATCTCCAACAGTGCAACAGCCCAGGCACTTTAGAGTAGTACAAGAAACCCTTTCTTATGCAATTCATATTGTAATTCCAGGCAGTTGTCACCCACATGTATCATGTACCTTCTTCCAAAGATTTAACATTTTTCATCTTCTTTAAAATGAGGCAACTAAGCTCAGCAATAGCTGTGTCAATGAATTCCACAAGCTAGATATATCCTGGAAAAGGGCCAGCAGGCCAGAATTTATCTGTGTGTGCATTCCAGTCCCCAAAGAATTAATTTCATTGC
Organism: Falco cherrug; assembly: GCF_023634085.1. Classification (NCBI taxonomy): domain Eukaryota; kingdom Metazoa; phylum Chordata; class Aves; order Falconiformes; family Falconidae; genus Falco; species Falco cherrug. The sequence continues at coordinate 71,598,642 of NC_073720.1, read as the reverse complement.
AAAGACCACTAAAGGAGGTAGGAACACTTAAGTCTATCCCCTTGAAAGAAAAGGATGCTGCTGCTTGCATAATTCTAAAGATGCAGAAAAGCCTCCACCATAGCTACACTGAATGTTCACAGACAAAAAAGCCCTTTGTTCCAGCGAGGATGCGATTATTACCATTTAGAAGCCCTATTTTAAGCAAGCAGGCAAGCCAATCTGAATGTACCACAATATGAGCTAGGAAAGGTTTGCTGTTATTCTTTACTGTCTGCTACCACTGTATTTCAAATGTTCCAGTCACTGGATACTCCACCAGATTTGCTTCTGATACTGTTTCAGAAGATGTAAACATACTTAAGTCACTTGAGAAGGCAGCAACAGGCTTCAGCACTTAACTCAGGAAGGAGTTATCTTTCACAATAACACGTGTGCAAAATTCATTAGAAGGCACAGAACACATAGGTGTGTCCACTTGATTTCCATTTATTCAGCTGTATCTCCCTTGTGATCTCTCAGTTAAATATTGCTTTATTTATTCTTTTTTATTATTATATTTTTTTTTTAGACAAAGCCTCTTATAAGGACATATTCGTCATAGAAGACTTGATTTACTGTAATGGATCCTTCCATCCTGTTCAGACATGTGTTAGTTAAGCTGGACCGAGTACTGGGAAAAAAATTTTGTGTTAGTCCATTGTGGAAAGCAAGCTGCACTGCTGGACACCATTTAGATGCAACAGAGACCTTCACTTAGGTCCTTCTGCTCTAGCCATTATACTACTCACCTTTACTGTGTTTTCCTCCCAGTTACTAAAATTAAATTTCTTTTTCCCTGAAAAGATGAAACTTTAAGGCGAATGAGGGATCCTTTTTCTAAGAGGACAGAAGGATATCAAATTGCATGATAGATTGGTGTACTTCATAGGGTACTTCAGGAAAATGCTGACTATAGTTGGGTTTTTTTATGTAATGTAGAGATATTGAGCAGATTCACTGTCAGTCACAGTATGAATTCAAAGAAAAGACTTCACACTGCAGAGCTATGTCTGGATTCCTACTCATGTAATTGAGATCAGAAACTGTCCCATTGTCACCGGTTATGAGTCACAATGAAGAACAAACTGCCTGATCAGCTGAAGGATGTGGCTGTGTTCCTGGAAACACAGGGCTCCATGGCATTTGGGACTGGTGACCAAGCTTGGGTGCCCTGGTGAAGGGTGGAGACTATTAAAGGCTAAAAGCCTTTGCGATTCCAGATCATCAATATTCTGTGGCACTTAGGAAACAAAGCACATACCAAGAAACAAAAGAAAAAAACCCACAACGTTGCAACTAACAATACAGTTTTGTTTCAAAATAACTAATCTGGAGGCCAGCCAAGGGACTTGAATTTCAATAAAGCTTTAGCAGCAGGAGCACAGTCTGTCATCCTTCATGGCTGAAGATGTTCTTGTCCCTGATGAAGCAGCTAGAACTAATATGAAATTGATTCTTCTTTTTCTTAATAATCCATGTTACTCAGATGAGGTTCCTAGCAGCATATTCAGGGTTAAGAACCCTGACAGTGGCAGGAAGTGTTTGTGAAAGTAACTGTGGTTCCCAACTTTCCTGCTTTCATGGATTAAAAAGCAGGTTCAATCCATGAGGGCTGTCACATTCTTGCACTCTGCAGTAAGAAGGAAATTGGAGTTTGCATCTCTTTAGTGGGTAGCTTTCTAGTGACACATCCTGGTTGTCATCTCTTTCTGTAAAAAAAAGAAAGGGAGATTAAAAAGCAAATGACATTTGTTGTAAAGTGCGTGCACATGCCTTCCCCATTAACATTTCTGCATCTCTGCAAATTCATGTGATTTTATATGCCACCATGGTTCTGCTCCTCTCCATCATTTCAAGGACAAATAACCTAACTGCAATTAGCATGCAGCATTTTTTCATTTTTGACAGATTAATACCCTTTCTAATTCCCTAACCGTGTCAGCTAAATGGTGCTGCATCCCACAAAAAAGAAATAAATCACCTACAAAAGCAAGAAACCTTCTAATATAATGTAAGAAATAGGACTCCAATCATTGTCATTGCACCTGCAGCCAAAAGGAAACATCCTTTGCCAAGATACGATAATAGTACAGCCAAGAAAATACATCCTTTGCCTAGTTATTTCTGCCACACATGGACACAAAGGGAACATGGACACAAATCTTCTCTGAAGACTTGACCAAAGCTGTGGCATTTGTCTCTAGGATGGGGTGTTGGAGCATTCACAGGCTCCATTAGGAATTTTTCGTATCTGTTCTCCATATAAACCTCCATATAGGATTTATCCTATCTGATTTACAGGCACTTTGATACAAACTTTCTGGTAGCTGGCTGCCCCATTCTGGAGAACTCTTTATATTTGCCAGCAGATTTTCTGGAAAGATGTATCAGATGGCCTGTCCAACATCCATTCACATGCAAGTCATAAATGTGTGTCGATTGCTGTCAAGGCTAAAGGGCTGATGCATCTAAGGGTCTCTACAGTTGTACAGGTTGTTCCTTTAGGTCCTGTTTCATAGCATCTCCAGACTGTACAGCATTTCCCTTGGAAAATCTGTTCAGATTTACCAAGTTACCAGAAGTTTCTGGAAGTCTTAGCTTGTTTGCATAGTTTGTTACAAGATCATTATTATCTAATGTAAACACCTTGCTGACAGTCTTGTAACTGTATCTTACCCTTGCTTAACAGATCCTTTCTCCACCTAGAATCCTATGCAGAATTGTAGCACTTTTTACCCTTTCCAGAGCTTTATTCAGTTTTCATTTCTAACTAACTGCATCACTTGTTATTTTGCTGTCATGCACATAACAGAATGGAATATTGCAATTCACAGCTGTTATAAAGACAATGGTAATTAGTACAGTAATGTATACAGTAATGTGTGATCTCCACAGTGATCCATACAGTAACCTGAACTAGTGGTTGCTTCTCTTCTAATTTGTTAAAGGTGACAAAAATGAATGTTCATGGAAAAACCTGTCCCTTTTCTCCTTAAATGTTTTGTGGTAGGTTTGTTTGGGTTTTTGGGTTTTTTTTGGCATTGTTTTGTTTTTCTTTTAAACAGCTGGAATTAGGCTTATTCCTTCAAAGCAACAAACATCAAGTGCAGAATTTAATATAAATCAGTGCACTCTTGGACAGCTTCCTACTTTTTTATACATAAGTAGATACAAAACGCCTCTCTTTCTTCTTTCTCTGAGAGATCAGAAAAAGCATCTATGCAAGTACCGAATGCGGAACATATATAACTTACTACTACATCAACACCATGGTAACTAGCTCTGACCAAAGTAGGCATCTAGAAGCTGATAAAATCCAGCAACGCTCAGTTTGGTTGGAAGCCCTCAGGAAGCTCTTCCCAGAGAGGGAGGGCAGGGCAGGGCAGGGCAGGGGACATGAGTTGTGATGTGGTTTAGACACCACGCAGAATTTTTACTGACAGGGCCTAACCCCGTTTCCAAATCTGGTTTTCCCCACCGAGGATGCCAGGTGCTGCCCTGGCCAAGCTGCCTCCACAGTGTGATGCCTGGCTTGTGGTGCCAGGCTTTTTGCTACAGGCAGAGGAGGCACACACCTTGCGGAGACTGATTAGCACCTTCCTCAGCAAAATCTGCCACAAGTAGAAAGGAGCTAAAAGACACTCAGCAAGGGAGTAGTCATTGCGAAAGCCTTTGTTTTCTTCCCAGATTTTAAATTACTCTTTTATTTCCCTTGTCTGAAGATTAATTTGGTGCTAATGCTTAATGGAGATTAATTAGGTGCTAATGATTGAGGCAGTGTTAATCTTTGCAGATGCTTAAATTTACACATCATCAGTGTCTGTGAGTCCTCCATACTGTACTGCCAATAATCTCAGCTGACAGATCTGGGACCTAAACCACCACCACCACAGTTCTTTCTGCAACTGCTGCTGAACAGCTATTTCTAGTCAGATAGTAGCATCTTACCCTGTTAGAAAAGCAGTAAACAGGGCAATGTGGACACTATTGGAGTCATTGTAAACTTGACCACCCTCCTCCAGGAGCACTGTGAGGCAAACTGCCTCCCGACAGAATAATAAAACATCATAAGCAACATGTTCAGCCTGTAAAATGCATCTCCATTCCTACCTTAAAGAAAAAATCGCTTCAGAGGCAGGAGTTTGAACATGGATAAATGTGTCCAGGCAAGGGAACGAGTAGGAGCCTTGGACAATCGATTCATGAGGTATAAACTAGAGGGCTTTAAACGCGTTTGCCATGTGAGCTTCAGCTATGTGCAGCTGTTTAGTGTTTCACTGCTCAATAGTCATGAAACGCGAACCTACCGTGCCATTCCTAACTCTTCTGTAGAGGCAGAGTTTATTATTGTATAGTAATATAAATTCTACCCAAGCCTCTCCCTCCTTTGATTTCTGGAAGTTTGTTTGGTTATGAAGTTATACTCATGATCCCTTACATCCACTGCCTTCCACCTAAATTATATTCCCCCCACCCTGTCAGGAGAATGCTGCTGCAAATGGCTTTGCAGTTTTCTCCCTGCTTCTACTGAACAGGCCTTCCATTCCAACACCTGCTTGGCTTTGGTTTTGGAAACGCTCACCAAAGTTGTAGTGAAAAAAATGTTATAAAACTTAACAAAACATCATCACCTCTGATGCACAGAAACTTCTTCTGTATTGACCTATATTGTTATTGGTAAATGAAGGACACAGAAGTACAGACTATGTTCACACTGCACTCCTGCATATAAGTGCCTAAGGTTTTACTGATTTCAGCCAATGACAATGAACTAGACATCCTTTAAAAAAAAACACAAACAAACCCCAAACAAAAAAAAAAATCAAAGAACAAACCACCCTGATCCTTACAACAGTGAACTGGTACATGCTTTGTGAGAATGACGTAGCTCTAGTTGACTTTTTCTTAGAGGAATTTACAATAGAGAACAAAACCAAACAGAAAATGGTTTCTGAAAGACATTGATATAACTATGAAGCTGGCAAAGAAAAAAGTTAGCTTCACTCAAAATGCTGGTGAGAATGAGAGGAAAAGTCGTACCCACAGTGTGTAACCTTGGCCAGGCAGCAGCATGAGGCATGCTGTGTGCTGCAGAGCCCACTGCTGAGCCTTTTACAGACCAGACTGCTCCTACCTGCCAGACACTCCCTCTGAAATACTTACCTTTAAGAACTAATCCCCTGCTCTTCACAGAGCCTGCTGCAAAATCTCTCACTGATTCTGATGGGCACCAGGGAACTTAGCACATTGCCCCACTCCATTTAACTTAGTGGAGAAGTCCCCCTCAGAGATCTGGCTCTTAGTTATTCTGGTAGTGCACAGCCACTAGGTGAGTACTGGCTTTAACACAAACTCAAAGCCGAGTCGTCTTCAGTGTTTATTAAGTCTTCCTAGTTTTGTGCTTCTCTGAAACTTTAATGTTCGTTTTAATTTGGAAAAGGTGCAAAGGTATGTTCTTGGCTAATAATTATCAATTAAAAGCACATAAGTGTACTACCAAACATGGGAAATGACAACTAGCTGTTGACTTGACTCTTCTGAGATGGCAGGAAGATGGAAATGCTGACTTTTTGGCTTATGGTACTACAATACCCAGCCCCAGCTGGATACTAAATGAAATACACAGGCTAGACAGACAAGTTAGAAAAGCAGACACAGAGACACAGGCAGGCATACACAAGCATTTTTAAAGGTCTTTAAAACTTCCAAAGTCCTTCCATGCTGACTAAACACCCAAAAATTTGTTAACAGAAACTCTCCATACCAGAGCTTTAGATACCAGGTGTGCTTCTTCTTTAAAACAAATTGCAAGAAATTTCAGAACATTGTTCCATCATTGTTCCATACTGCTGTGTTGAGACTTGTTCCTGCTCTCAATTTTTGACTACTTGTGAATTTGGATTATTTAGAAATAAATGTTGGTTTTCAAAGCCAAAATACAAAACAGAAAATAAAATCTGGACCTGATTGTGTGCTGAATACTCACAGAGCAGCCACTAAGGAAAATTTAACACAGGACTATTCTAAGTAACTTAAAGAGAAACATTTGCTATTCTTTGTCAGATCCTTAAAGTACTTTCTCACTTGCTGGAGTTAATGCTAACAAGCCACTTTCTAAGCACCAGAAATCTGTCTATTCTGTTGGTATTTGTGATTTCAGGGAAGGTTGCATCCCTTAACATTTTACAGGGAGTACCAACATAGTTTCCCAGAAAAAGGGAAAAAAGCAACACACACAGTCTTAAAAAGGTAATAAATATTTATTAAGAAAAGAATGAAAAAAATCCAACACCTTACAAGCATGCACTAGTAACGGAAGAAGCCTCTTTTCAACAGGACAAACCTACCTATGGGCAGATGCTGATGAAATCTGAATGTGTTATAAAGAATGAGCTCCTCAGCAAAGAATCACATTCTACTAAGAAAATAGTATTTCTATGCTTGTGTGAATCAAACATGGACTTGCCAAAATATAAGGCATAAAAAACAATCACCTTTGGACTAGCATTTAATGGAAGCAAGGTGTCTGCAGTCTGCCTTATGCAAAAGCTGACAGGAAAGCTGGTGAAGTGACATGAATAAATAGCATAAATCAGAGTATTCTAAAAGAACACCAGAAAAAAATGCAATAATAACCTTCACTAGAACCAGGGCTTCTTTAAAGATTAAAATCCTTGTTCAGTGCCTGTGTCTGACCCTTACTTCTTATTCCCCAAACTGCAGCCGAGCAGGGCTTGCCATTTCCCCTCCTCACCTCCTCTTACTGCCAGCTGGCAAGCTTAAGGATGATGTGACAACAGCTTCTTTTAGCTCTTTGACGTGGTTTTAAACATGGTGAAGGTTTAGGATGTTGATATAAGTGTCTCAGCAGAGAAGTGGTTAGAAGAAATGTATTACCTCCTGGTGGGTAGAGGCACCCTGCCCAGAGGTACCCAGCAGCCTGGAAAACCTGACCAACTAGCTGACAGCAAGGAGATGCCAGGAAAGGACACCATGCGCAATTCACTTGTCCCAACTTATGGACTTACAGAATTCAGCCCTCTATGTAGCCTATCGTGTACTCATGTCTTCAAACACTGCACCCAAAAAACCAAAGCACTGCCCAGCCTTAGCCATATTTTTACAGTTAAGAAATTTAATATCTGTGTAACAATCCTTAATCCTTGTGAATAAATACACAACGTTGAGCAGGAAGGCACCACACAAACAACCCTTCTGATCTGATTAGAAGGCTGCACTGGAGCAGACACACACATCACCAGGACATACCTTTCCAAACCCAAGGGGAATACCCTATATACACCGAGAGGCTCAGTGATGTACCTGTGGAGCCAGTTCAGTCTTTTTGTTGTTCAGCTCAGAACCACTGAATAAGTGGGTGAAGAAGCAAAAGGTTTAGAAGAACATTTTCCATGCGGTTCTTCAAAGCACATATGGCTACGACTTCTGTGACTCTTTTTATTTACAAAGATTTAAACAATTGATAAATAATCATCATGTGGACAAAGCTCTTCGTATCCTGGTCAAAAAGACACTGTTTCCTATGGAATAAATTATGGTCTAAGATCCTGTGCTGCATAGCTATCTATATTCAGCTATATTCATAGCTAATTAACCAGGATAGGAAAGCTGAAGCCACATTTGTAACAGTAATATAAACTGTAAAACAAAACAAAAAAACCCAACCTTTTTTTCTCTGGAATTTTTAGTTAGAGCCATGCCCTGAATCTTCATTTGGAAACTGTATTTTCCAAAGTTACCAAAAAAAAAAAATAAATTCTCTGCTTCTTTAGTTGCCCCTATCTCTGTACACTGACCTAAAAAAAGAGAGACTGGTAATTGCTACCCAACGGGCATATTGATCATTTCGGTATTTCCTTTGTTAGGTTTCAGGATGTCTTCAATGAATGAGTCTCAATTACCATGATGGACTAAATTAATCTCTCCTACAATCAGTTTGGCTTCAAGGTAGTTATTTTGAGGCTAAGTATGGCCTGATAATAATCTTAGTTGCTTATTCCTGAATTTGTATGGTTATGTTTGCAGGACACAGGCAAACCCCTGCAAATGTAATCCCTTCTCATTGAATACACAGACATTTTATCAACTGACTGTAAGCAGGAGCAGAAGCAGTAAATTACAGTGCGAAATGCACCTGTTAATAGGGTTAGATCCAGGTAGATATACAGAACAGCATTTAGATGACTGACTTGCTTCAAGGCATTGTATTGCAAAGAGGTACTTCCACCTTCTGTATGTTTTTGTCTCCTGTAATAATAAAGTAAAAATCCTTCTCTGGTTGGTTTTAGTGTATCTTACCCTATTAAATGGACTTGAGATGTGCTGCTTTTGGCACTGAGGTCACGCAGAGTGAATGAGCAAATGGTAACACTAACTCTAGTATAAAATTTTGCAGAAAATTTATCAGGAGACATGTTAGTTCTCTACTGTGAAGTGCAATTTTGTTGCATATAGTAGTTATTTTTCATAAATAATTATATACACTAACAGATTTATTTAAATGGTAAAAATAGTAAATACATATTTCTTTTTTTCTTCTTTCTTTTTTTTTTTTTTTTTTTACAAAACTGCCAAGTTTATGAGGTGGCAGTTTTTTTCTTCTGGCAATTTGAAAAACTGGACTTCATGTTTCTCAGTTTTCTAATTCATGTGGGTTTAGAATGACTAACAGCCAAATCGAACACTCAATAAAACTGAGTCACTCAAGAAGTACTGTTAAATTATGAAAACACATCTTTTTAGTTAGGTGGAATAGCTTTCCTGAAACTTCTGATGCCAGTTAGATTAGTGGGTTAAGCCATTAAGTGTTACAGAAAGGAAATTACAGATATTTCTTGAGCAGTTATCTGAAATTTCAAGTTGGTTTTGTTGCCTGAACTCGCCAACTACCAAACTCTGATTTAATTAAACCAGAATGTGCACAAAGTTTAGGTCAGGCTGACCCACCCTCTCAAGTCATTAATGCTCAAGTACCCACCATCTCAAGTCATCAAAACTGATGACTGAAAGGACTTCTGATCAAGGGAGTCAGTTTGGGGAAATAACAGATAATGATAAGAACACTGTTATGTAAATTATGCAGGAAGAAGTCACCACATAAAAAAAGTTCTGGCTGCAAGAGGAGACAAGCCGATAAGGCGTTGCAATCACCAATTTGCACTATAAGTAAGAAGCTTGTAACCAATTCTGTGTGTGAATGACATGGATATGTGATGTTCTATGCAAATACTGTACTGTATACAGTGTGTACCCTGGGGTATGTTATGTGCACGTTAGGAGGAAGGATCCCCCATGCACCCAGGCTGCAATAAACCAATGTTGGCTTTCTAAACTATCATTTGGTTTTGAGAGTTTTCCAGGTTATGATTTTCGGTAACATTTTGAGTTCTAGGAGATCTCAGGTATTGCTGCTGGTTTTTTTTAAAGCAGTCTTTCATTTGTGAAGATTGACAACACTCAGTCAGTGTTGCCTCCTTGTTTCAGTCTAGAAGGGGCAACTGATCTGCATCATTCAGAGAAGCACAGGATATACCTAAATTGGGAAGACAATATTTCGTCAAAGAGGATGGGCATCAGTAGTTCTCTCCATAGTAATAAAACCCAGTTGAGACGCTAATGCAGATAGGACAAAAACTATCTAAAAGCGTTACAGGAACCATTGTGGGGGAGTTCCCACCACACTTTTTGCAGTGGTGGTGAAAAAGCTTTTTCCAGTCCCTGCTTGCAGTTAATGTGCCTTCCACACAAAGCACAAACAGTAAGGACCCCTTTTGCTAATAGGTTTAAGAACTAGTGTAAATAGACCCATACACATTATAGATTCAATTAAACGCTTAACAGTTTTGCCTGTTTCTGATTCTACCTAGACAACGTATTCTTTAGGGTTTTTCCTTGGTGGAGCACAAACTGCAACTCTGATTCACATCAGCTACAAGTTACTAGGACAGGCAGAGTAAGGTATCACGTTGTGGTCACTAAGGAGCAATTTTGGCTCTGGTTCAGCTTAGAATTTAAACACGAGGGCAAGCCCATGAGCAGGAATCTCATGTGAGTAGTGTGGAGGAAACACGTATCCATTATAAAGCAAATAATTTGAAATTCTTGTTTCATATAACAGCTGACCTGGAATGCCCCTGTCATTTTTTTGTGGTTTTACAACCACAATTTCCTTTTACTGCTCTGCTTTTCCTCCTTGTTGCTGTAAGCAAGCCAGCTACTCCCCACACATACTAAGCTAGCACAGAGCAGCCACCTATTGACTAGGCAGGATTCACATTAACTCATCAGAAACTCAAAATTAATTAAATATTTATGAAAATATTTTTTGTGTGTCGTGTCTTTTCTGTTACATCAATCTCATTGGAGTTGATTGTAAAAAAAAAAAAAGAAAATAAAGAAGTGCAAAAGTATCAGATGGATGTTATTTTGCAGTTAGTTTCTGCTCTTTTAATGTTTTTCAGAATTGAAGATATTTGGAGGAATAAGTTTCTTCAAAATGTTCATGTTCTCACTTTATTCCAAACAGTTAACTATAATTGTTTTTATCTTGTATTAATAATATCTTTGAAGAACAAATGTGTTGTGGAGAAGCCCCTTTATACAGGAGAAGCCTATAACTTGAATTGATGTTAAAACTTTAAAACAGGACTTCGGTGGTGTACTTCTCACCACAAAAACAGATAATCATGTCAGAGCACAAAAGCGCAGAGTGGTTAATCCAGAGCACCAGACAGTACCATCCCAAAACCTCTGATTAGTTGATTACACACAGAAAATTGTCAGTAGGGAAGACTGTCTGTCCTCCTGTTCCAAGCAGAGCATGCTTGGGTTCAGTGCAAGGAAAACAGTGAATGTGATGAAAATAATGATTAAAAACATGCATGCCAGAAATTATTTACTGAGAAAAACTGACACTGCAGTGCATCTTACAACTCTTTAAGAGTTGGAGAATCCTGGTTTTCAGCAATGTTAAGTCCTAGTGTTCTCATTTCCCACCCTGACTTCTTGCAGGAAATGGAGGAGATGGAAAAGATGACATTTACTTAGCTACCACTAGTTTCTTGTTCAGCTGGTGGTCACATCTATTAACTGATTCTCATCATTTGTGCAATGTAAAAGAAATTCTTTTGGATATTATCACCATATCTCTTGTTGAAATGGAAAAATTGGACTGAGGGCAAGGAATGCTTGGTTTCTTCTTCTTCTTCTTTTTTTTTTTTTTTTCCAAAGCAAAAATACTGCTGACTAGTTGGCAGCAGTGACAAGCTTTGTCTGAATGGGGACTTTTACTAAAGTGATGACCAAAAGGAAAAGAAAAAAAGAAAATTATACCTACTTTAATGTTGGCTCTACAAGTGTTTCATTTTTGGTAATACCCAAACAAGTAGTAAGTCACTACACCACTTTGGGATGAGTAACAGAATTTGAAGCAACTACAAGCAACAAGCATGTATGAAAACTAAATTCATATTGTGAATTGTACTTGAGAACACACAAATATCTACATCACATGCTTAAAGAGAGCCAGTGATATGTCCGTCCATGTCTGCGTTCCTGCTCCCCACAACCCCCCACCCCCACCCCACCCCCACCTCACCCCCACCTCCCACTTTGGTTATTAGTTCCGCATCTACTGGCACATGTAACCGTTGGGTTTTTTGTTTTCTACAAGGCACGCAGTAAATATTTAGCAAGTGAATTTTGCTATAAGAAAGGCCGATAGTCAATTCTATCTAATAGAGGGCATGGTGTGCAGTTTTGTGGGAGGATGGACAAAAGCAAATCAGAGAAAGGATGGGGAAGCTAGGTGCCAACTTCTCCAGAAGAAGCTATTTGCGTTGGGCCTGCCTGTTCTTACCAGAGTGGCAGGGGGCTGGCAGCTCTCCCTCTGAATGCCCCAATATCAATGCAAGAGGAAGCAGAAAGAAAAGCTTTTCATACAGAAGCTTCACTTAGAGGTTTTTTTTTTATCAGAATCTGTTAAAGATCAGTTATTCTTCTGGAGCATCAGCAGTATCTATGACTCTGAACAAGATTAAACCTTAAATGTTCTTTGCCTAAAGTTTCAGCTATCCAGACAGCACACAGAACTCGCTAGGAATTTTAGAAGGATAAAAAGTCGGAGATATCTTTAAAACAATGCATTAAGATTCACAGAATCATAGAATGCTTTGGGTTGGAAGGGACCTGAAAGATCATCCAGTTCCAACCCCCTGCCATGGGCAGGGACACCTTCCACTAGACCAGGTTGCTCAGAGCCCCATCCAACCTGGCCTTGAGCACGGCCAGGGATGGGGCATCCACAGTTGCTCTGGGCAGCCTGTTCCAGTGTTGCCTTGTTGTCTGGCTTCTTATAAGTGCTATAATACAGGACACTTCAGAAAGATCTGAAGTGCTGTACTTTGATGTCAATGAGCAGCAACACAAAAGTAGAATTGGGTAGCTATGAAGGATAATGATAAAGAGAACACAGTGACTTTAATGAAATTAGTTTTCCTCTACTTTTGAGCTCAGACTGTCCTCTGCTGACTGCCAAATAATTTATATTACACAGTCTATTGATTTATGAGTACCATCACTGCTTTCATAAAGACTGTAAATGGAAAAATGGAGAAAATTCTAATTTTCACCATAAACATAAAAAATTAGTTAAGCAGACCAAACAATAATTTGGAAAAAAATCAAGTGAATTAATTAAGGTATACTTTTATTTTAAAATACATGCTTGAAAACTCTGTCTGCAGAAGAAGTCTTATGTAATCATGTTTAACTGAGCTGTGTTTCATCTGAGTGTACCCTTGTCACAATGCTGACACTTTGCCATGTTTTATTAAGTCTGCTACTGCTGATTTTTCCAATGTGAGCACTGGTTTTGTCTAGTGCCAGACAGGCTATGTTGATGGTACTTCTACTATGTCTGTGGCATTTCTGGCAAAGAATTGCCTGATACATACACATCTTTTCTGGTATCAACAAGGATGCAGCAAAGCTGCTAAATACTTCGTGGAAAGATGCATTGTTTGTGGTAAATCAGATGTGCAACAGCAGCTACTTGGGCCTCATGTACAGCAGTGACAGAGCTGTAGGACTGATATTTATGCCTTACTGTAGCCCTGGGAAAGCAAGAAGCATAGAATAGGAACTCTGAAGTGTTCACCTGAGCACAATCTGTCTATGGTACTTTTAATTAGCTCATCCTGAAACAGACAGGGTGCTTGGAGAAACTCACATGAAAATGGACACTTTTTGATTTGGTATTCTGACTTCTGAACATCTAACAGGACTAGCACCAGCAGCTGCTGCAAGCCCAAACCCTCACATGCATGTAGGGGCACACTCCTTCCAGTACACAGGACTACACTTTTGTCTGTGTGTGTGCCATCAGAAGAGCAGGCTGCCACAAAACCAGCAGTCACACCATCACAATTCCCCCAACTCTGTGTTTCCACTACCTGGCTTGTGCCAATGTTAGGCTCTGTGTAACTGCTCAGGAAAGTGTCCTGGCAAAAATTCCAGCTGTTCAAGGAGTTAGTCAATAGGGCCCCCTGGGAAACTGCCTTTGGGGACAAGGGAGCAGAACAGAGGTGGCAGATCTTTAAGGGTGCTTTCCATAGAGCACAGGATGTCTCAATCCCCAGGTATAAGAAGCTAGGGAAGGATGGCAAAAGACGGGCATAGCTGAGTCAAGACCTGCTGGTCAAACTAAAGGGTAAGAAGGAAATGCACAGGCAGTGGAAGCAGGGATAGGTATCCTGGGGAATAGTACAGAAGCATCGCTCAGTTGTGTTGGGATGGGGTCAGGAAGGCCAAGGTGTGGATGGAGCTGAACTTGGCAACGGGTGTGAAGAATAAGAAGGGCTTCTATAGGTATGTCAGGCAGAAAAGGAAGGTCAAAGAAAGCATACTCCCCCTGACAGAGGTACTCAACAACTTTTTTGCCTCACACTTCACTGGTAATCACCTCTCGAGTGAATGGACCTCCAGGCAGGGATGGGGGGGCCAAAGGCAGGGTCTCTTCCACTGTAAGAGAAGATCAGGTTCAAAATCACCTGAGGAGCCTGAACATACATAAGTCGATGGGACCTGATGAGAGGAATGCCAGAGTCCCGAGAGAAATGGCTCTCCCAAAAAAGCCACTCTCCATGATATTTGAAAAGTTGTGGTGGTCAGGCGAAGTCCACAGTGACTGGAAAAAGAGAAATGTTGCACAGATTTTTAAAAAGGGTAAAAAGGATGACCCAGGGAACTACTGGCCTGTCAGCTTCACCTCTGTGCCTGGGAAGGTCATGGAACAGATTCTCCTAGAAGCCATGCTAAGGCACATGGGGGTGATTCGAGACGGCCAACATGGCTCCACCACCGGCAAGTGCTGCCTAACCAACCCGGTGGCCTTCTATGATGGAGTGACTGCATTAATAGTCAAGGGAAGAGCTACAGATGTCATCCATCTGGACTTTCGTAAGGCCTTTGACATGATCACCCACAATATCCTTCTCTCAAAATTGGAAGGATGGATTTGATGGCTGGACTGTTCAGTGGATAAGGAATTGGCTGGATGGTTGTATCTACAGGGTAGTAGTCAACAGCTCAATGTCCAGGTGGAGATCAGTGATGGGCGGTGTCCCTCAGGGGTCTGTACTGGGACCAGTGCTGTTTAGTAGACAGCCTCCTCCAACACAAACCATTTTATGATTCTATGATTACATGAAACTCATCAGTTTTGGCTGAACTGGTGCTCAGCTGATCCATCCCTGGATCTGACTATGGTAACATAAAGGCTAGCTCCAACACAAGGAAGGAGGAAAGGATTATCCAGTTAGTAGTTATAGGAAGGGCAGGATCATCATTTCCTGTTTCAGTCTGCGTTCTTCTTGGCTTAAAATGATTGTGGAACTATATCTTAAGTGATTTTTTTTTTTAATAGGTTATGGAAGATCCTGGCTGAAAAGCCTAGAGATGGAAACATTATCTTTTGACAAACAACGTCACACATATGTCAGCACTGCTGACAACCTGGCTGTAAGTACAAAAATAACTCTTCCCCTTGTAGTTTTGATTGTTCTGCTAAATGTGCCTACAAACCTGTCAGTTAATATAACCATTGGGTACAAAGCATTCTGCAGCAGCTCACAAAGCAGCGTATTGCGTAACAATAATGTTGGTGGAAAAACAGCACATGAACATGCCACCTGTGACTGTGGGGCTAGATTGCTCTCTGAATTTTATGAAAAGATCTGGAGTAATTTCACTGACTGAAAAGAAAGTGTCTCAGATTCATGTAAGTGTCATCAGGGCATTAATGTAGCTCTGAATCTTAAAATATAGGATGGCAGAGTTATGGTCATTACACTAACCTCAATGTGTAATTTCCTGAACGTGCTTAACTTTGAAATCTTCTGTCACCCAGACCATAGCAGGTTTTTGCAAATAACATATAATACTGCTTCCTAGGGGGAAAAAGAGCAGGGAAAAAGAAAAAAACCTCCAAACTGAACAAAGTTTAATGATTAGGTTAATGTATTAAGCATGCACCTCCTTACTTTGTAGACTGCCTGGACAAGCACTAAAAGTTCACTTCAGAAAGACAAATCTAACAACATAGATGGTTACTTCTAAGCAGCTCCACATATTGCATGAAAATGTTATCAGAAACCAATCATGCCATAAAGCCAATGGAACCATTTACACTGAGAATCATGGAGAATAAAGCAAGAAAACCTTGCTGCCTTTGCGTAGCCTGCAGACGATCTCCATCCTCATGGAGGCAGTTACCAGCATCACCTTTTTTATGCGCTCAGCTACACTGACTGCCACCACTTTGCTGTCCACTTCCTACCATGACCAAATGTCACTACATCTAAATGAAATCAGCATTTTAACAGTTACTAGAACAGTACAGTGAATAATATCCTTCTCTATTTTCTTCATTCAACTGTAATTATTCTTTTTGTTCGCATAAACAAATGTTTATAAAAAATGACTTCTGAGAAAAAGGTCAAAGTTCTCACAGGATGTGACTTATAAAAAGAAAGATTTCTGGAGAACGAGCAAAGCTGATGGTCATATTCTGCTGTCTTTCACCCCTGTCCTCAGAGGGAAATTTTAATGCCATCAACAGTTTGCAAAGTTATCTTCTGGGAATCTGGCTGGTTTGCAATATATTTTTGGATACTTCTGAAAGAGCACAAAAGTTACTTTTTGGTAACTACATTTGGTACCTAGGACACTACACTGATTAAACAAAAAAAAAAACCCCAAAAAAACAAAAAAACCCCACCATTAAAAAATGGCATATACAGGTATCTCTGGCAAACAGATTCATGCATTTGACACTCCTTAATAACTGTGAGAGAAGCAAATGTACTCAAACCACACGTATCATTCCTTCCTATTTGGCAGTGTCATCCTGGCACATTACTTCCCAGTGCTCATTGGCATGATTTGAGTGCTTGACCTGCCCACAGTTCTGCAACTTGGTAGCCATGGAAAGATGAAATATGCTTGAGTTTGCCACCTAGATTTTTTATTGTAACATGAGTTTCAGAGTACACATTGAATATACAAGCCCTGCACACATTCTCGGGCCCTCTGTGACCTTGCAAAGATTTGCACAGCAAAAAGACCAAGTGTCTTTTTTTTTTTTTCTTCCCCTGTCTCTCCTCTTTGGAGATACAATTTAAGGTTACATTAATATGTAATGCTCAACAGTAAGAAAAAGAGCCAGGTCCACACCTCCCACAACTTTAAAAAAAAAAAAAATGCATCTTGGGAATCTTGTTCCTTCAGGTGAACTGCACCATGCTCAGACCTCCAAACTTAACACTAAAATCTCACCACATTTTTAGATTAAGGTTGGTTTTTTTTTGGGGGGGGGGGGGGGGGTGTTTTTATTTTTTTACTTAACTCTGACAAACACAAGGCACAGTGAAATATCAGGCAAATTAAAAAGCACAGATTTGGAAATCAAAACAAGATACTGCAATACACACAGGTCAATGCTGAGAAGCTGGGAGCAGACTTAGCTGCATCACAAACTAACTGCTATCTGACAAAATGCCCTGCGCTGAGATTTAGTCACAAATGTCTATGGCCTCTGAATCAGAAGGCTCTTACATGACTGAAGGAGAAGTGTAGCTAGCTGCTGGATTCTTTGTGTTTATCTTTCTGACAGGCACCTTCTCGCAGGGGGCACGGGGCATGGGTGGGTGGGTATATAACAAAAACATGTGGTTTAATGCCTCTTGCATTACCTTTCTGGCTTTTCAGAAAGTTGGGGGTTTTTCTGGTTTTTTTTATTCTTCTTCCCACCCTTACTAGAGGTCATGTTGCTGTAGCTGCCCTGATCCTCAGGTTTCATGACAGGACCTGTGCCTGTTCCAGCCAAACTTTGACTGTAGCAGTAAACAGGCTCTGCAATCATCAAGCCAAACCAAGCATCTGAAGGTGGTCACCAGCTACTGCTAAAAAAGACACCCCATGCCCTCACAGTGAGGAATGCTCTTTGAAACTGTTATTTATGCCAGAGAAACTTCTGTGACCTGATGCTGCCATACTGCTAGAAGACACTTTCAAATGATAGATTCCTTTAGGGAGCACTTGCTCTATATGTAGCAGTATTTTATTACTGCTAGTTAGCCTTTTTTTTTCTAAGATGGGAGTAATGGAATGTGATACATATCAGAGAAAGTACTCACCTTTCTTTGAGTACTTTAAATCTTCAAATCACATTTATGATGATTTATGCTGTGTTGAGCTAAAGAAATCAGCTATTTGGAAGAGATTGTGTTGCCTTGCATACAGCAGGTTGCATTCCTTAAAAGCAGAAAAAGCTGGTGAGTGACCTGTCCCAGCAAAATATATGAAAACCAGCTTTCAAGTTACATCTTAACCACGAAGAGTTACACCTTTCACAAGTGGGTTAACAGAGAGTTCTATGAAGCAGTTCTGAAGACAGTCAATCTACTCTGGAAAAAAAGGGGAACAAGGGTCTGGATCTGTAGTTTGGAGCCCAGACTAACAGACTGCTAGATTCAAGTGAAGTCTACAGAGCTAGGAAGCATGACAGCATGGTGCTTACACACTTCCCATTTTCAGCAGTGCAACTCCTAAACAACAGCAAAGCAAAAAAGTGAACACTGAGTTATGGAACACGGGAAGTTGTGGTCTTCCCACTCCTTTTGTGTGTGTCAAGGATTCAGCTTGCTGCTGAAGGTAGGAAATTGAACCAGGAGCAAGCTCTACTCTTATTACAACTCTTATTTCATGGCATCAGAGTAGTTTGCAAAAACTGTTAAATTCAGGCTCACAATACTTCTGTGAGATGCTAAATATTCTTATATTCCACATGGGAAAAGTCATGCAGAAAGCTACTACCAGAGAGAGGCAAGAAACCCATAACAAAACTGGAAACAGAAAGCAAGGCTTCAACCAACAGATTGCATATGACTTACTTTGCAGAGGATGTTTTGGACTGGGTGTAACTGGCAGGTTTTGGTAGCAGTGGGTATGGGGTGACATTGTGGCAGGAGAGCATGAATTCCCTGTGCCAGTCACAGCTACTTCCAGCTGCCACTGAAACACTGCAAATAACTTACCATGTGCTAAAACTTCAGCTAGAGAAGCACACGGTGCCTCTGCTCACAGATATTTAAGAAAGCAGCAACCACTTAGAGGAGAGGACACATGGCTGGTGGCACTGCTGGGGATGTGGTTAGAGATGTACTCTCAGAAGGAAGTGCCCTGTGCCAGCGCAGGCACACTCCTGAAGGGACTGCGGGTCATGGGCAACCCTCACCAGAGCAGGGACACCATGAAAGACTGTATCCCACAGTAAACCCATGCTGGAGTGGAGGAAAACAAGTAAGAGCAAGAAGCAGTAGACACATCCCTGGTCTCCCTCATTGGCCCTCACCTCAACAAAGGGATTAGGAATAGCTGAATGTAACATGTAGCAGAACCAAGGTGAGTTGAGACCTGGGAGGAGGGAAGAGAACTTTTTTACTGAATTAGAGCCTAGGGAAGAAAGGTGTTTCTTCATCAAGTGTTTTTTTTATCTCATTTTCCTCAATAACCAGATCTGTAGAAGTTTTGTTAAATGGTGATAAATCAAGTAAAACTCCCCAAAGCAAGACTATTTTGCTTATGATGTGCTTGTAAAGCACTCTAGCATATTTCTTCAGACCTACATACTATAAAATCTGTTGTTAGAGAAAAGGTATCACAGAAAGGAAGCAGAGGGGCATTACTCGCTGTAGCTGGGCTGCTGTTTGAACACTAAGTTAATGTGCTGAGGCATCTGCATTAAGATTCTTACTAAAAAGCACATTTAGATGAAGTGCTTAAAGCATGCTACACAAGTGGACACCTACATAGGCTGAGGGTGGGATAGGCACCACTGCACTAGACAGTTTTGGCTATGGAAAGAGACTAAGAAGTGAATTAAGGTGAACTACTGCCAGTGGAAAATAAAGCTGGTCATACAGGGAGACAGTACAAAGCAGATTCCACATCTTAAAATTCAAAGCTTAGTTTATTTTCTGATAGCCTCTGCATGGAGGTGTGCCTTAATGGTCTTCTGAAAGCTCTTATGGTGCAGACTGCCTTGTCTGTCTGTTAGCTGCAGGAAAGGGGAGATATGCTTTCAGACTTCTTTTCCCTCAAATTAACCAATTGGACATGTGGGTTTTTTTCCTCTCAGGACCACCTGCAGTGTTAGTGACTGTGCCAGCTTCCTTTTCTGTCCCCATATAAAACAGATCTATGAAAGACTGAGGGATCTGTCAAGCTAACATAGTGATGGAGATGGGAAAAAGATACGCAGCATCTTAAACTATAGCTCCCCCTTTGGTTGCAGAAAGGACAAGTTATGCAACTCCCAGAAGGGAGGGGGAACCCTGTTTGACTCATTCGCTTCATTTGATTTTGTTACTGCTGTGCTGGGTTGCAAAAGGCTGACAAAAGCTATTATAAACAAAAAGCATAAATCCTGCAGGCTAATATTACTACTCACCTACTGCCTGACTCAATTCCTTTCTTGAAGTTATATTGATAAATCAGTTGCCTTCCTGTTTATTAAAGCAGTCTGTTTATTTAATCAGCTCTTGGCCCATTTTCTAATTATGGGAGATAATGTGGGTTCATTTTCTGCCATGGTGAACCTGGCAGGGCACAGATTGTTCTCAACTAACACATTAAAATTCAAGATTATTTGTAATGTCTGCTTTTGTTTGGCAACTCCTTTCGTTCTCTCTGCCCAGCTGAAGACAAAAACACAGACAGATATTTTCTTTCTGCATTTCCATACTGCTGATACCCACTCAAGTCAGGGGCAGGATGATGGAAGCAGGTAGAGCTTTGTCAGTTTGCTCACATGATGTCTTCCCAGTGCAGGTGAAATACAGAGGAGACTCTGTATACCAGCAAAGTTAATAATACTGCATCACATGATGATCCTAAGGATAATTTTGTGAAGGGAGAGAATGCTGGAATGCAAGGGGAAAGCACACACCAGTTGGAGCACACTCCTAGTTTGCTCTGCTGCTGGACTTCAGCCACCTCTTGCACCACTCTGGCCCCAATCCTTCATCTGTCTGCTTAGTGCAGGAATACTGCTAACCACAAACTGCAGCATTAAATAATTTTTGTGCTCTCTGTGTTCCAAAGCAAGCAAGATCTCGTAATGGCCTTAAGATCGCCTCTCTTCTTACCTCTGAGATGTCCTGCCTTGTACCTTGCTTGTCACACATCTTCAGCATTTAACAGCTACAGCTAACCTAGGATCACTAGTCTGGCAGTTCTTTTTTGCAGGGCCTCCTTCTATCCCTTAGAACACATTTAGATGTTATATTAAGTTCTCCTATTTTGAAACAAATCATAGATACATAGCAAGTTATCAATACGTGCCATACGCAGTGTCTTTCAGCAGGCCTGGAACTGCTTGAAACAAGACCATTCACTTTTGACTTGCCTTACAGGCTCTCCTTCAATTAACATAAGCATATATGTGTACATGAAGTATGTGCACATACGTGCACATGAGCAACAGCTCCCATTCCTACAGAAATACAGGCAAACAACATTTTGCCATGCTTTCAGAAGTGTTTCTACCAACTGTGCTACACACTTCCTTGCAATGTGCCTTTATGTGGAACAACTGAAAACTTGACACGGTCCTGGGCAGCCCTCTCTAGGTGACACTGCTTTGAGCAGAGGTTTGGCCTACACGATATCCATAGGTGCCAGCCAGCCTCAGCTGTTCTGTAATTCTGTGGAGACAAAAAAAATCCCAGTGGTTCTAACACTTCATCAACAAGCCGTACAGCAATGCTTTCCAAACTCTGACCCATGGAGGAATGTTGCTCTGATCCCTTTTAAAGTTGGCTAAATGCCCACAGGGGAGGACTGTACATAAACTGCCTTCTGAATTGTGCTTTACTTTTCCTTCTTTGCTTACACTTTCACTTGCATTTGCAAGCAACAGCAAAAGTGTTTCCATTTCTGGAGCCTTACTTTTGGAAACAATATAATTTTGATCTATTGCAGTCGGAAAGGAAGTGTCTGGTTTTGTTACACTGTTAATTGTCCGAACCTCTGTCTCACCTCATCTGTCTCACTTAAATCCAGAGTGTGCTCTGGGTCTAACACACTCAATACCTTCGCAAACACCCACTTAAAGATTAAAAAAACATAAAAATTCACTTTTATGTAGACCACTGTTCCCTTCACATGCATTCATGTGACTGCTATGAGTACCGCGCTGTTACTGACCAATAAAAACCAGAATAAAACTATACATAAAATATATAGTACAGGAAGAAGCAGAAGATAAATGAACTTGTTTTCAAATGGCAGTATTTCCCACCTTTTTTTTTTTCTCTAAAAAATACACTGCACTTTTCTTTTTCTACTGAGCCTTCTGAACATGTCACAAATACTGCAGCAGATGGAATGGGTCTATGGACAGAGGCAAGGGTTCACCCCTTTAAATTGCCTTCGTTCAACCGTGAATGTTATTCCTAGATGAAACCCACTGCAACACATGTGGGAAAGGCTCAGTGATGAGAGGATGAAAATTTCCTAGAGATTTCCCTTAGACCCCACACTTACCAAAGGCTCTAGTTCTTTGCGGTCTATGAGGTTCAGCTCTGTCACAAAGTAATAAAAATGCTTGTAACAGGTATTGACGTGAGCCTCTGCTCCCATGAGGATGATACGGTCAAAGTGATGGATGTATACGTGAACAAACACTCGAAAAAGCCGGCAGAGTATCTTCTTGCAGATCTGAAGAAAGTTCTTTGGAAAGGGAACACCTGTGAATAGAGAAGGCAGGGTTGTCATAACTATCCTGTCATCCTCCAAGACTACAGCTTTGGAGCAAAGTGTGAGTTTATAACTGCAAACCAAGTTATAACTTCTTAGGCCTCTTTCCAATTCAGAAGATCACTTAATGCATACATTTATCTGACCACTAGTGCCAAAGATAACCAAATACTTGAGCAACAACTTTAATGGATCAAGACTGACAGGTACTGGTCCTTTTTTACTGAACAATTTAAGAGGAACATCCAGTATTGTAATGTTCAGAAATGTGATTTTCACTGCAGTGCATGCTGTACCATTAACATCAATGGCTTTACAACCTGAGATGGCTGTTCCCCATACTGATACATACAGAGCTTGTCCTGGAAGTGACACTCTCATTACTCATCTTATTCAACAGTGCAATTTCACAGCACCAAATTTCATAATGAATTTTAAATAACTGACTGATGGACAGACAGCTTTGCTTTCACCTTCTTCCCAGTTATGTGCACCAATATGATTGCTCTTTTAAGAGAAAAATTTTCAAACACACATGAAAACAGCTCTTCCAAAATCCTTAGAAGTTACACCACTTCACAGCTGGAGACTCCAAAGCAGCAGCAAAAGCAACATTTGCAAGTAAACAGCCAGGCATCCACATTGGGGCACCAGTTCCCCTTCATTGAAGATTGGTCTTGCACAGCATTGCATACCACTGAGCTGCTCCAAAAAGCTGAAGGTTCATCTCCTTCTGTGAACAGGCCTCTGACATGATGACATGGACTCCCTGGCCAAGGAGGTACCAGGGTATATCCATCGCAGATGCGAACATGGTGTCTGTTAGCATGGCAACGAGGAAGTACCTCAGCTGCAGAAGTGTCCTGAATTGCCTCTACATTTGCCATTGCTGAGGTGCAGATAATGTGGGAAAGTGTCTTTGGTTTTTTTGGCCTGTACTGGGTCCACTGGAAGCAAATCCTTTTGATATAATTTCAAATAGTTTAAAGATGTGGTGCAACCCCTCTTCCTCCTGACACATAAACCAGGGACCAGAGAAACAGCCACATCTATCAGAGCACAACTACTTCATCTCCTTAAGAAATGTTTGCTTTTGGTTGTCACATCCATTCATCTCAACGCTAAAGCTAATTTCTGAGGTCACAGAGAGGGGGCCTAAATGCTCAAGCCATGAATTAAGACATTGCTAAACTATGGAAATGATAATACATACAGATGTCTTGGCAATATTTGAATCAAAACTCCATGCAATTAGACAAACACCTAGATTATAAAAAAAACATTGCTGTCATTTCCAAGGGCAAAATAAATATGACCAATCAAAAAAAACGTAACAGAAACCCCAGACAGTTTTTTATTAACCAGGGGGATCACATTTCAGCCATCAGAGCATGGCTAAATTCAGGAATGATTACAGCAGCAGCCTGCTTTATCTTTTCATAAAGCTACCCAAATCAGAATTTTAAAAATATACCCAAGAAAATGTTAAGTCTTAAAAAAAGGGGAAGGGGAATAGCTGGCACTTGTCACTGCAAGCTGTTTCACTGAACTGAGAGATGAATTCTTGGAGGCACTATATCTTCTTATCCACAACAGGCATGTCTCAAAATGGAGAATAATTAGTTTCATCTTCCATGGGCTGACATATGATTGTTACTGAAGAAAGTTACTGTAATGAAGAAACTGATACTTCTGTATTAACTGACTAAAACAATCTGAATAAACCAGGCCAACAAATCCTTTTAACTTCTCTGCAGCCCCTATTCCCAATTAACAGTTACAGGCAGTAAGTTTAAAGGCTGTAAGCACTGTTTCTGCTGTGAGGACTTTCATCTGACAGCTTTTCAGTTGTGTTAGGCAGTCAATTTGAGGGCACGTAAATAAAACACGGAAGAAGGGGTGGGGTGGGGTGGGGGGGGCGGGGAGGAGCTGGTGAACAGCCTAAGGTGCATAACAAACTTGTAGTGTTCACACTGTTCCTCACATGCATTACATTTTCAGACAGGCTGTGTAGCTTCGTATGCTGTTGCAGAACTCCAATTTTGCAGAGGTCTCTCTGTTTCATTTACTCTTATATACCAGTGAAACATTGATACTATCACAGGTTTATCACCTGGGTATAACAGAATCCGTAATGGCTCTCTGACTTCTCTCCCCTTCCTGCAAAATTGGTTTACAAACTGACACAGTGTCCTAAATAGTTAAAAAGTGCCTCCTTGTACCACTGAAAGCAACTGGTAGCTGTACAGGGAGCTAGACTCCTCAGCCATGGGGAGCCTGCCAGCCGGTCTGTCCCTGGAGTACACAGGGTCACCAGACTCAAAGTCTGATCTACCTCAAGATACACATGAGCATACAAGGTGGCCACAGCACTAGTTTAAACATACACTCTGCTGCTCTTTGTCTTCAAAATTAGATTAAAAGGACTGTAGAAATGCAGTCTCGAAGGAAAAAAAAACCCTAACACAACAGGACAGATTTTGATCTCAGTTACAGTAGAATGAATCCAAAGTAATGCCATCAAAATATAAAAAAATCAGAGTGAAACCATTCTAGATTTATATTCTGAGGTCAGAATTTGGCCTAATGTTTTGTTCCCACAGCAACTGCTATAGTTATAAATAAATCAACCACAGGACATAATCATTATGAGTAGCTCTTGGAAATGGGTTAGCTTACATTTAGATCCCTAACTTGTTAAAAGAGTCTGTTCCTCTGTCCTTCAGCTCAGCCACAGTAGCCTCTGCCCTCTCCCCATCCAAGCCTTCATTTAACATAGAGTCCAGGTTTAATAATTCCTTTCCTGGAACTCTGTAGTTAAAAATGGAGAGGAAGAGAAAGAAAAAAACCCAAAAACAAACCCAAAAAATAAACCCACCAACAATCCAAGTATTTATTTAAACTTCAGATTATTTTAACAGTGAAAAAAAATTCCAGGAAGAAAGATGACTGTTTTAAACACCAAATTAAATTGCTGTGTTATGGTTATTGAAAGGCAAATAAATACAAGGATGACTCTGAAATTTTTGAGTTAGCTGCTACTTGCTACTTGCTTGCTGAAAAGATAATACAGAGAGACCAAAAGTTAAAGAAACTACATTAGGTGGGGATGAAGGAGGGTAACTAAAGGTCTGAGATAAACACAAGAGGCAAAAGTCTGTCTCATTTGATATATGACAATCTTGAATCTTCTTTATTCCATACGTATCATTACCTCCCCTGAAGTAGGTCAATTGCACAGATTAGAGAGGAAACAAAAGAAAAGTCATGATACAGTTTGTCTCTGTTGCCTGATTCATTATTTCTAGGCAAAAGTCAAAAAGTATATGGTCCCAGAAAGTCTATGCTGAGGAATGAGAATGAACAACCCAGACATTTTGCCTGTAATGTTACATGGGGTTCCGGACTGGCTCACATTCCCACTTGTAACATGCAATGAAAATTACTGCACAGTTAAATCTTCTGTGATGCCAGACATGAGCGTTTTTGACTTTCTGTATTTGTGTAAAGTCTCACTTTACTCAAGGGAAGATGGTAAGCCCTTTGCAATCATGCACAGAAATTTTGCTGTATGTTTGAAAATCCTTTTACAGGCCACAGTTATAATGCATTCTTTTTTAAAAAATAGACATGTAGGAAAAAAAAGAGACTCCCTTCTCCATTGGCAAAAGGATTGACACTATACTATTGCAAACACAGATTAAAACCATGCCAACATGGTAAAGTTAAGATTTTTTTCCCAGTTTTATAATAAAGAGCAAGAGAACAGTATGACCAGAAACAATTTGGAGAAGGCACCTGAACCAAACCCTCCTTCTCTCCTCTTTCTGTATTTTCCTTCTCCTATGCCTGCTCCAAGTACAAAAATTTGCAAAAGGTGCCCTTAGCTATTCCTGGAAGCTTTGCTGCAAAAACACCTATTCCGATCCAAGCAGATGTTAAATGTTATCTGTGTGTTAGTCAAGGAAGTGTCTGTCTCAAAAGCCAATGAAAACAATGTCAGTTTTGCTGACTTTGTTCCTCACATAAATAGACAGCTGCAAAATATTAGGGATAAACTAGACTACCAGGTATCTATATCCTCCATGTACCTATACCTCAGAGACAGCAGAAGAAAGGAAAACACTGTTGAGACTATATGGCTTTCTAAGCAAAATGGTGTCCTTTTCTCTTTTTAAGCAGGACTGCCTCTAACAGTGTTACTCTTGGTAAATAAATCAGCAGGCAGGTGTACTGTCAGAGCTTCAACAAAGGTACTCATATGCTGTCCTGAAGAGAACTCTAAATGGAACAGGGTGCAAATCAGAAAACTGTTTGAGGCTTTCTGCTACTTGAACATCCACAACAGCTCTCCCTGCTGCTGTATATCATGAAATGGGTGATGGCACTAAATTATGCCCTTTAATTAGCAATTTCACTGCCAGAAGAGGTGTCTTATAATGCAAATACTGTAAAACAACTAAGTATGCAAAGCACCTGAAATGACTGTCCCTGAAATCAGACAGAGGGACCTAAACCCTTACACTACATAAGCCAGATCCCTTGGATTTTAAGCAAATTTACAATGGCTTTTCCTGACTACAATCTGATCTCCACCCTGTCAATTTATTACTTCTGCATCTGCTGCTGCAGATGAACAGAAGAGAAACACAGCAAGGCCAGAGAGCAGAACACTCTAGCTGCCTATACCAAGCAAGGCTAATTTCACGCCAGACAATGATCAGGCTGATGAACCCATTAGAATAGATCCGTAGGTCTTCAAGGCGATGAGAACACTGAATGCCATAAAAAGCTGTAGAGTCATCGTTGTGTGACCGTGTAACTCATCTGCCCTGAAGCATGCATCTTCACTATAGTAACAAAATGAGATTTATTGGAGCATTGCATTTTGAAAACTTTATACAGCATTAATATATATATAGTCTAAAATAGGCTTGAGATCCACTAGAATAATCTAAAGTTCTCCTTGCCTTACCAGAAACTATACTACAGATGAAAAAAATGCAGCCTTTCCTAGGACGGAAAGTATAGCAGCCATTTGGCCGTATAACAGCTCAGGATGGCAAAAGAGAGTTTATTAATCCAATGAGTGAATGTAAGAACACTGAAGCCTGGTCAAGATATCAATAGAAAAACTTTCCTCCCCACTTGGCAGAGGTATGTTAATAGTTTTATTCCTACAATACTTACTGTGGCCTGACAATTTCTGCATACTGACATGGTTTCAGCTTTCTGGGCTAAGTGCATCACTGACCAGCATGGCTTTTATTTTTGTTACTAACATCTGACATCTTCAGGAAACAAACATTCTGGTTCCCCATTAATTTCACAGAGACACTGGAAGAAAAAAAGGTGTTCTAAAGGCCCCTCTTGGGCTTGCTGATGCAGCAGGATGCAGCAGTATGAAACATTATCTGAAGCAGCAAGCAGCATGGTCTTGGAGATGCACTCAGAACCCGACAAAACAGCCTACTGTCCCCAAGAAACAAACGTTCCAGCAGTTAACTGAAAAACAGAGGCCTTACATCTACCAAAACTCATGGCATGACATTAACAAGCAACTACAGTTTAAAGGTTAATAGCACAAAAGAAATACTTGTTCTTCAGAGGATTACTGTGCTAAATTCATTTTCAGTGAGCCTAGAAGAAACATTCAGGCAGTTCTAACACCTCAGATTACAGCCCGTGTGTCTCCTAATGCAAGTCATTTTCTGACCCTTTGATATCTGTGCTGACTTAGGAATATTTTATGTGTATGAGAGTACCTCCAGTGCATATTGATAGTTCCTTCAAGAGGGGATTAATAAGTTTTAAATAAGTTATTTTTCCCTCCAATAAAATGTAGCTTTTTAATGAGATAGGGAAAGACAATTATGTAGTAGTATGCAAGGGAAATTTAGTGGAAAACCTGAAGTTCTGATCCAGAAAACTAAGAATGAAAATACCCAAGAACAAAACCCTGGTCTCTGACTTTGCCTGAATTAATCCTGATTTAAACCCACACAGACTGGAATAAAGTTCAGTGTCCTGGGAGAGAATTCTGCACGCTGACAAGCAAGATAAGTCAGGGCTTTCAAATCTGCTTTTACCTGTTAGATTGTTTTTGCTTTTATAACATTGGGTCTGGGGGTAACACAACGGATGCTTTTCACTGTTCTGTTTTTATAACTGTTAAAGGGTTGAGAATTGAATGAACCCACCAGCTGAAGACAAAAAGCCAAGCAACACCCTCCCAGCACATTTAAGTACTCTCAAATATCAGAGAGCTAAGCCAGATTGACTCTTCAATAATTGCAACCTGAACTGCCAATTCATGCCCTTGCACAACTGTGGACTTCCCCTGATACCTGAAGTTTTGCTTGCCTTGTTTTCTCAGAACTGCCTTACTGGAAGAGGTCAGTCTCTCCCTACCATGTAAACACTAAGTGATGTTCAAACACTAGATAGGATATCCAGCTTTCCTCTGGGGAGTGCTCAGCACATGCCTGGTACACACTGGTTGCAGTCAGGTTCAATACCAAAGGCAGCAGTGACTGATTTCATTTCAGAGCAGAGCCAGACAAGGTAACGTTGTTTGTCTTTTATATATCACTCATTTTTTTTGGTGGTATTTCCAGAGCTAAGGACACTCAAATCTCTTCCTCCTGTTTTGCGGGAAAGTATGTTTATCAACAGAAAAATTATGAATCCAGGCAACTGCACTCTTCATGCCATCTTGAGGCCACTGTGCTGAAAGAAAGAGACTTGCAATGTCAGAAAGCAGCAAAAGACATAGCATGACTGTAGCCCAGTGAGTAAAGTCCTGCTCCTGGACGTGCTCCTGCATCTTGCAGTAGCATATTCATCTTATAAAAGGAAACCTATTTCAAATCCTTCTGGAATAAGATGCAGTGTGCACAGGACATCAGGCTCACAGATGGCAGCAGCTCCAAGGGATTTCAGGTTATGTCAGCAAGCATGCAGACATACCCGCACAGATCCACTCATGCAAACACACCCACACATGCTCACACTTTTTAAAAGCTATCATTGACTGACAGGTTTTGGATCCTGTGTAATTCCAAAACATGAACTAATGTCACATAAAGTGGATTTGTATTGGCTGCATATGCCCCTGTAAGACTACCTTTACTATTAAAGTACACGCCAACAAAGCCTGGATTTACACGGCACTCAAAACCTATGATTACCCATGCAAACGAGCTACTATCTTTTAAACACTCCTTCCAATATGTCATGAATAGGTAAGATCTGTCTCTTCAGATGCCTAGGGCTGCATTAGGTACCTGGAAATCAAAGAAAGCTTCACCAATAATTTCATTGAAAATGAGTCTGGGAAATCAATGAGCAAGAGTATCCTTTTATTTTAAAGCATCAGGAAGATAGGCAACATATTATTTTAATGTCACTAGCAAGGACAATTACAGAAACACTTTCAAAAGTTGCATTAATTTGACCTTAACCAACTACTTTTGCAAGATTCATCTACTAATAAAAATTTTGAAAGAAAATAAGTCAATAAAAATCAAATGCACTACAGGATTAAAAGTTTTCAAACAGAACAAATGAAAGGAGTATTTTAAAACATAACTAGCCAAAGGTAAGTCAATTTGCTGTATTATCAAACTTGCCTGAGAATCAGGGCGCCTCCCTGATTTCACTTAAGTAAATTTTTTTCTTTAACAGATCTTTTACAGGTTTAATGTACTCTAGATCATTCCACAACTTAGCATCTATCACCCAATTCCCACCCACCAAATCTTGGAATATCAATGATTTTTGACAGCCTCAAACACCACCTTTAGAAGAAACACCGAGGCCCCACTATTCTTGAGCAACACCATCTTATCAACAGACCTTTTAAATATTATATAAAGAATATTTCTACATTGTAACAGTTTCAACTGCACAAACTCTTCTTTGGGTCTTAAAAACTGGTGTATAACATCAATCATCTTTTAAGTTTACAGGCATGTATATGGTCTCACTGTAACTAACAAAGCCTGAAAGCTAAGACACTGAAGAGCAGAT
Organism: Falco cherrug; assembly: GCF_023634085.1. Lineage (NCBI taxonomy): Eukaryota > Metazoa > Chordata > Aves > Falconiformes > Falconidae > Falco > Falco cherrug. The sequence goes on along the minus strand of NC_073720.1, from coordinate 71,568,252 downwards.
AGAACTTGTGTGTAAAACCTGACTGAGAGCTGGCAGCTTTATTTATCTGGACACTTAACATTTCCTCTCTGTAAAGCAGGAGGATGTGTGGATGTGGTTTTGGCACAGCAATTATCCTTAAGCAGCCTTAAAGAGAAGGCACACAGCAGCACAGGTGCTAGCTAGTTTCCACCTCTTCTGTGCTTGCAGGCTTTGAGTCTGTGTGTTTAGCCTCTGAGCACCGATGAACTGTGTAAGATGCAAGGCACCTACACCTCAGACAGTGCTGCCAAAGACAACTAGCACCTGGAGTGAACTCAGCTGTGCATTACTGAAAAAAAGACTACCAAGACACTGGATGGAGAGCTTCAAACTACTACAGACCTGTTTCTCTGATACACAGTCACTAGCCAGCTTCTGACAGGTCAGCGTGTTGGCAGGCAAGGACAAACTTTCAAAAAGGGTTTCACTTTTGCATTTTTCAAAAATATCTGTAGGTGCTGGGCTCAAGCTGGCTCTTCTATGGAACAAAAAACAGTAAATCACAGAGAAAATGTATTTCTTATTTCCTCCTGCTTACTCACAAAAGACCTGTTTATATTTTTGATTTCTAAAATCCTGAGGATGGTGTTAATACTAGTCTCCTAAATACTCCTCTCACCTTCAGGATTTCCAGTCCAGCGTGTCTTAAAACATTAGATCTTCATGAGAGTGAATAGGCTTCATGCCAACTTACCCTTTAGTGATGTTCCAGGAAGCTGAATGTTACGGAACTAATGTCTAATGGGGTGCAATTTGTTAAGGGTATACTGGAGAACTCTACCTGTGACAGAAGATACAGAGAGGCTCTAGAGTTCACATGTTCAACACATTGTGCCTTTTTCTTTCCTCCTATCTCAGAGATAAACACAGTGGCAGTTGTGATTCTGCTGACAGCAACAGCTGAGCATGGCCATGGAAGTGTTCAAAGAGCAATAGCAATAAACTTATACATTTTCACAGCAAGGAGTTCATTGCTAGTAATTGTAATGAAACAAAAGTGATGGTTGGCAAAGACCAAGTACTTGATTTTCTCTGCTTGGAGCACATAGTTACTTCAGGACAAGAGCAAAACACTGAGCAAAACATTTAATTTATAACAACAGCAGAGTATGCAATGTTGGTGCACCACAAAAGGCCACTGCATGAGAAGTGGAACCATGGGAAGGGATCTAGCAATGTGCTGTTGCATGTTTACAGTTGCAACACAGTGCCTTCATCTGCTCGCTGAACCTTAAAAGTAGATTTCTACAAACTCTAACCAAATAATATTGAACTTAAACTATGTATTCTTTAGGCAAGCTGTTATATGTGCACATCCTAAGATCCAGCAGGTTCATCTATTACATTTTAGAATTAACATGACTGAGGAAAAGAGAAAGTATTGAGGAGGCTCTGTGGTCCACCACTTAGATTCAGCATGAATCTGTTCTGGAAAATACAGTGATATTCAAAGAAAAGTGATTACAGACTGTCTTCAAAACACTCTTGCAACAAACATGCTATATTGAGGGTAGAAATCTAGATAGAAGTGGCATACAGATCAACCTTCCAGATCCGCTTACCTTTAAAATACTGTTTTCAGTTAAATTTAAGCTGTCTCAACTGAGAACATAGAATTAAAACTTTCTCTTTAATGTTTCTGACAAAACTGCTGCATGACAAAGGACAATTTCTGCCATTCTGATTTGTAATCATTTTGGAAACTCCACAGTTTTGGGGGGAAAGAGGATATAACACAACCTCTGAAGGTAACTTCCCTAAACTATCCTTTAAGTATGCAATTCCATTAAAGCATTACATACCTGTTGACAGAAAGCTCAGGGGGTGGTGTGTGTCAGTAAAAATAAAAAACATGTAAGGACAGCTGATGGCAAGATTCCCTAATACCATCATTGCCTGTTTTACATCTTTGCTCTTGGGTGATTACATGAAGCACAGGCTTATTAAATATATAAGGTAGGGCTTTATGGAATCACAGTTACAACCCACCTGCTTTGTGGTTTCTTTCCTTTTCCATTCTGTCTTTTGCTCTACCTCCTTTATATTTTTCTCAAATATACCAAATACCAAAAAAACCCCACCACCAAAATATTGCTCCATGCAATTGGTGGATTGCAAAGCTCTCTTTAACTCCGCCAGTCTCTAAGGCTGGCCCTTCTCGTTGTTGTCTTGTATAAAAGAAAACTTTCTAGGGTCAAATTATTCTTCTAACGATCTGATTTGGGTTTGATGCCTTACCAAGTTTCTTCATTAACTTGATTATTTTTGTGGATTTTCTCACAGCTGTAAATTTATTTAGCATTTTTGTGTGCCTACAACTTGTATTATTCTGTTGTATGATGAGAAAACCCTGAACATCTTATTCTGAAAAAAAAAACAAAAACAAAAACAACCAACAGAAAAACTCCATAACAAACAGTATTTTTTCTTCAACACTTTAGGGTCTGGTCAACATACTTGAATGTGAAGATCAGCAAAACTGTAACTAATTTCATGAGGTTATTCTTACCCTTCTAACCCCTACAATGAGACAAAAGTAAGCAGTGCCTATTGAAACTGCCATGACAATATACTGAAAATGAATGGGTTTTAATTTCTGGGTGGTCCATATAGATAAATGCACACTGCTCAGAACTGGGAAGGAAAACAAGATCACTCCATCCCAGTATTTGAAAAAAGAACAGCTATAGTACCCCACAAAAATACAAGCCCCAGAAAGAAATGGAACAATTATTCTGCATTGAGACTAACTGCATAAAGATTTACAAAGACACGCTTTTGGATATTGCATAAAATGCCTAAGGACACTTCTTTCTACTGCAAGAACAAAATTAGTATGCCTGGAAGCCCAGGAAAACTATGGCCAGAACTCCCTGTGGTTCCTGGGACACACACACACACAGACACACACACACACACACAGACACACACACACAGACACACACAGACACACACGCACACAGACACACACACACGCACACACACACAGACACACACACACTAAAAAAAAATCTTGTGGTTATTATTGCTGGCCCTTTATAGTGGCAAACGGTTTATGAAAGGCAGGTCCTGCTTGACAAACCTGATCGCCTTCTATGACAAGATGACCCACCTAGTGGATGAGGGAAAGGCTGTGGATGTTGTCTACCAGGACCTTGGTAAAACTTTTGACACCGCCTCCCATGGAATTCTCCTGGTGACACTGCCTGCTCAGGACTTGGACAGGTGTGCTCTTCTAGAAGCTGGATGTGTGGCTGAAGCCAAAGGGTGGTCCTAAGTGGAGTTACATCTACCTGGTGGCTGGTCACAAGTGGTGTTCCCCAAGGCTCAGTACTGGGGTCAGTTCTGTTTAATATCTTTATTGACCATCTGGATGAGGGGTTCAAGTGCACCCTCAGTCAGTTTGCAGATGACACCAAGATGGACATGAGTGTTGATCTGCCTGAGGGCAGGAGGCTCTGCAGAGGGACCTGGGCAGGCTGGAGCGATGGGCCCAGGCCAGTCGTGTGAGGTTCAGCAGGGCTCAGTGCCGGGTCCTGCCCTTGGGTCACACCAGCCCCACGCAGCGCTACAGGCTGGGGCAGAGCGGCTGGAAAGGGCCTGGTGGGAAAGGGCCTGGGGGTGCTGGGTGACGGCCGGCTGGGCAGGAGCCAGCAGTGTGCCCAGGGGGCCCAGGCGGCCAGCAGCACCCTGGCTGGTGTCCCCAGCAGTGTGGCCAGCAGGACCAGGGCAGTGACCGTCCCCCTGCACTGGGCACTGCTGAGGCCACCCCTCGAACCCTGTGTTCAGGTCTGGGCCCCTCTCTGCAAGGGGGACGTAGAGGGGCTGCAGCGTGTCCAGAGACGGGCAGCGGGGATGGGGAAGGGGCTGGGGCACAGGTCTTGTGGGGAGCCGCTGAGGGAACTGGGGGTGTTTAGTCTGGAGAAAAGGAGACTTGGGGGACCTTATTGCTTTCTGCAGCTACCTGAAAAGAGGTTGTAGGCAGGTGGAGGTTGGACTCTTCTCCCAGGTAACTAGCCACAGGGCAAGAAGAATCAGCCCCAAGTTACGCCAGGCGAGGTTTAGATTGCATATTAGGAAAAAAAAAAATCACTGAAAGGGTAACGAGGCTTTGGAATAGGCTGCTCAGGGAGGTGGTTGAGTCACCATCCTTGGAGATGTTTAAAAAACATGTAGACGTGGTGCTTAGTGTCACAATTTAGTGTTGGACTTGGCAGTGCTGGGTTAACAGTCAGACTTGATGACCTCAAAGGTCTTTTCCAACCTAAATGATTCTATGAAAATGTATTGCCTGATTGAATACTTCAAAGGAGGAAGGTGTACTTCAAGAAGTCAAAAAACCTCTTACAAGTTGGTTGCTTTGTTCCTGAAAAACTAGAAGAGGTGCTACACTACATGACAGCTGATAAACATGCACCTTTGGAAAGTGGTAAAGCTTCTTAAAATAATTCAGTGCACAACATGAGGTGACAAGTACAAGTTATATGAGAAGCCCTAATATAACAAAGAATCCTCCCTGCAGTGTTACACACTTTCATATTTTTCTATTAGCCTCTTTGAAAACCTGATTATTAGTAAACAAAGCTAAGAAGGGAGGGGAAAAAAGCCTGTTGCACTCACTGCTCAGTGTAGCACTACATCAATAACTCAAAAGATCCACTGCACTGCCAAATGCAAAAGTCAATGGAGACTTTCAGCTTAACATCCACAAATGTGTCTGTCTTCTCTGAAACTTACAGCTCAGGCAGACAGACAATAGGGCAAAGCAAATTAATTGGCTGTTACCATTATAACCTGTCACGCCATTCCGTCCACATACTTTGCTATTATTATGATACATATGTCTGATCTACTTCTAAAAGTCAAATCAGAGTTGATTTACTGTAATGTGCTTAGAAGTGTAGCAGTTGGGGTACTGGATCATTAGCAGGATGCAAGGGAAGGCACTGTCTGCCAGAAGGGCACAATGGACCACTCAGAACAGCAGCTGCTTGGAGTATGTTCCTTCCATTCGTTTCTAGGTGTTTGTCCAAACCAAATTAGATGCAGAGGCAAATACATTACGTCCAAAGGACTTAATGAAAGCTCAGCAATTTACTTCAAAACTAACATGAAAACTATTGTTCTGGTTCAGGCTAGTATTCTATATATGGTGCTTTCTCCTAATGCCCTCCTTGCCTTTGATCACTTTCTGCTCAAGTGATTTGCTGTGCCTACTGCAGCTTGTCTATTCAGTAGCCTGCAAAGGATCTCTCTTCAAACTGCCTCTCCAGATACCCCTTAACTCCATCTGTTTTTCCAGTTACAGCTTTCTTTGGCAAGGTGCTCTGCAGTCTGCCCAACACCGTGTTTCTTGTATGCCTTACTCTCCCTGGTGAGTTCTTGGGTTGGAAGACGCGGTCAACAGGCAAACCTTGTCTGCCACATCTGCCCCATATTCTACTCATCACCTCACCTCTTTTCCATGGAGACATGTCTAATAAGTCAGCTCCTCTGTTCCTAATGCAGAGGTATTTCTGTACCTTTGCTCATCCTTGTTGCCCTCTCTGAAACTTTTAGAGTTTTAACATCATATTCTCTGTAATGAGAACTGCAAAAAGGTGCGGGAGAAACACGGATTTACATAATTGCATAATTATGGGTTTTGTTTTGCTTCCAATTTATTTCCTAGTAATTTTTAACATTTGATTGGCATTGAACTCTTAATCCGCATGGTAACAGTCTCCTCAAAGGTGATAATTCTTCACAGCAACCCGAACAGTTTTCCCACATGCATCACTTCTTACTTTTCTATACCGAGCTGTATCTGCTTTTTTATTGCTCAGTTATTGTCTCACAGCACTGCCTTCTGCAGTCTTCAGTCAGTCCCTGTCCTGCTACCTTGAATAGCTTCAGAAGATCAGCAAATGTTATCACTTCATTGCTCATGCTTTTTTCCAGCTTACCTATGAATATATTAAGCAATCAAAGTTCCAGCATGTTAGGCTGCAGAACTCCGCTGTTGACTTTCTTCAGTTCCACAGGGGAAGAATTTGACTACTTGCTCTCACCCTTTGCTTCCTTTTCTAGCCAATATTTTATTCATTTATCACTTGCAGTCTCAACATTGCAAAGTATCTTTTAGTATGCAAGTATCATAATTGTATCATGACCAAGAGACCACTTTTTTCACAGGGAATCATAAAAAATGATAAAGAACAAGGACTAGTCAGGGAAAACCCTTCATATACAGTGTTCTTCAATTACGTTGGTTCATAAAAAACAAAACAAAACAAACAGAAAAAAACCTCTACACAGGAGGTAAATTGAGATAATTTATATGACAAGGCACCAAAAATGAGTCAAAGAAAATCAAGTCACCCTGAAACAAATTTTCCAGAGAAGATAAACTAATGTACAAAAGAAAATGACTGTGTGATGATGGGTCACCTGAAAGTAGGCATTGTTTTTTGAAACTTTCTGTTGGCTACAGCAACGTACCAACGTTATCATAACCAGTCACCCAAATCATTGTCCAAATGTAATAATACAGCTGGGAAAGGCTCACATGAAAAAATACAGGGTGTGAGGAGAGGGAGATGAATACAGACATGAAAAGTAATGAAGGAGATGGATTTCACCAATAAAAAACTAAAGTTTGGGTTAATTGATTCAAGGGACAAAACAAAACACCAGCAAGACAGATCCATAGGATAACACTGAATACCTAATTCCTAAAGTAAAGCAATAGTAGGAAAGTTAATTGTTCCATTCCATGCAGCAACACCTCATTAACAGGAATGGTTAGATCTTTCTGTGAAGAAAAGACCAATTTCAGTTGCCATTGAAGCTGGAGTACATCTTACTGTCTCTGGCTTGTTGCTCCTTATTCTGTTAGCTCACCCATTAATAATCCCTTGGACTGCTTGATTTCCTTTGGCAGTTATTCACACTCAGTCAACCGTGGCAGTTCAACCATTTTCTGCTATTTCAACTTAGTGCACAGGTGTATTGCATCACTGAGAACTAATCTGTGCTCTTGGTGTAAAAAGCTTTTGGAACAGCTACTCCCACTTTCCAGATTGCAGAAAACTTACAGCTTTCCTACTACCCTTTATCCTTTCAGGCAGTAAAGTTTTACCACACTGCTGGAAGCTAATGCTAAGTATAGCCTTATACCCAGAGACTGTCCATTGCCCTGATTTGTGTGCTGCCTTTTATACATTCCAAGCATCCAGAAAGCAATTTTTCTTCAAAGAATCTGTCATTTCTGGCATGCACAAACTGACATGCTCCAATCATTAACTTCTGAGATTTAAAAATCTACTCCAAGCTCTTCTTTTTCCTTTGAGACCATCAAAGCTAGAAGTAAACACTCAGAGAGTTTTGCGCTTCTGCTTAAAAAAAAAAATAAATTCAAAAGGCAGATGATGTTTAAACCCAACTGAAATATAAATCGGAAGCTCTGTGTATGTCTCCCCTGGGAAAAACATGTTAGTAACAAGGCAGTGTGTGGAATTCAAATGCAGTACGCAGATGGAAAGTTTAATAGGTGTCTTTAAGTACCATTAGGTAATTTTACAGCTTGTCCCTGGCCAACAAGGGGAAGTGGGCCATTAAAGATGTAGTGCTAAGAAAGAACCATCTGCCAAAGCCAGCAGATGCTGGTTGGTTGAATTAGCAGCTGGAGCCTGCAGCTGAGAGTTGTCATGCTCATTTCTTTGTCTGTCTCAGTCACCGGGAATTAACAATAGAAAGTTAAAAAAAAAAGAAAGCAGTGTCCACTTTGCTCAGCAAAGGATACTGGAAGTTCACATGAGAAGACAAACTACTTGCCTTTTTGGGATCATATTCTGACAAATAGGTTATAAGTCAAAACTTCAGTCCCAGGGGAACAGGATTGATGGTGGAAGTTAACAGTTTTTAACTCCTGCATGGGTGATTAAATCTAGACCAGATGAATACAGATGTTAAAGAGGAAAATGCTGGGGATATGCAGCAGCCAAACTGTGCCAAAATACAAACAAGACAGATACTGTTCATTTTATTCAAGAAGAGACAAATATTATGAAAATCAGAATACAGTTTTATATGAATTTTCATTATAATCTGTAACTAGTAAGCCTGATCTTCAATATCCTAGACTTTTTGTAATCAGCCTTGATTCATAGTCTACGTTTCCATCCCATCTTTTTCTCTTTGCCTACAAGACACTGGTTTATCATTCAAGAAACATTTTGTGAACAAGTGCATAACTCTTGGGAGTTTTTATGGAAACTGATTTTGTTTCCTACACCTTCTGTTATCCCTCACCAGAAAGTCACCTGCCTGTGTCCCCCAGCACTGGTCCAGGCACTTCTGAATCTGTCAGCTATGCCATCTGCTATCCCAAGGGGCTTTGAAAGAGTTGGGCTGCCATCCACCAGTTACAGCAAGGAACATTTTGGCAGGGTCTATTTCAGGCTAGTTTGCCATCTATCATTATACCACAAAACTTAATCTAAAAGACACACTAGAAACAGTAATACTTGTTCTAAGTGACCACGTTATAGACATTGGTGGATACAACTGGAGGTGAGGAGGGGAGTGACACACTTTGTGAGAGCACTGGGAATGCAGAGAGTTCTGTCTTGGGACAGGTCAGGAGTCATTCAAGAGCTTCTGTGTCAAGATTTGGGGGCAGACCAACATGGGCACTGTTGTGGAGGGTATCTGCTTGTCCTGGTTTCAGCTGAGACAGTTTCTTTTTCTTCCTAGTAGCTGGTACAGTGCTGTGTTTTGTATTTAGTATGAGAATAGTGTTAACACACTGTTTTTGGCTGTTGCTAAGTAGTCTTTATACTAAGTCAAGGACTTTCCAGCTTCTCATGTTGCTATGCCAGTGAGAAGACTGGAGGGGCACAAGAAGCTGGGAGGGGACACAGCCAGGACAGCTGACCCAAACTGGCCAAAGGGATACTCCATACCACAGACATCATGCTCAGCATATAAACAGGGGGGACTTGGCCAGGGGAGGGGTGGGATCACTGCTCATGGACTGGCTGGGTATTGGTCAGCAGGTGCTGAGCAATTGTATTGTGTATCACTTCAGGTTTGGTTTTTTTTCTTGACTTATCTTTTTCTTTCTCTTTTTGCTATCTCCCATCTCATTATAATTATCATTATCATTATTAGTATTAGTATATTTTACTTTATTTCAGGTATTAAACTATTCTTATCTCAACCTACTGTTTTTTTCTTTTTCCAATTCTCCTCCCCATCCCACCAGAGGGGGTAGGTGGGGGGTGGAGTGAGCACGTGGTTCGCATGGTTGCATGGCACTTAGTTGCTGGCTGCAGTTAAACCACATCACTGCTATAGACTGCCTGCTCAGGAAAAAGTACATAAGGCCTTCTGGTCCCGAAGAGGAACTTTAACCCCTCTAATACCTGCTGGAAGAACAGTCCAGCAGGGCTCAAGCAATCCAGGAGACTTCTTGAGTGCACTGCAGCCTCCTGGCACATGTAGTAGAGGAGCCAGCAAGGAAAGGTCCTCTGCCAGACTTCATAGTTAATGAAGGAGGAAGAACTAGTGGGGGACATGAAAGCCGGAGGCAGCCTTGGCTGGAGTGACCATCAGGTGGTGGAGGTCAGGATCCTAAGAAGAGATAGGCAGGCAAAAATCAAGATGACACCCTTAGATTACACAAAAGCACATTTCAGCTTCTTCAGAGACTGGGTAGAAGGGTCCAGTAGGGCTGGCTGGTAATCAAGGATCACCGTCTCTGAGCTCAAGAAAGGTCTGACCTGACAAGTAGGAAATCAAGCAAATGTTGCAGGAGGCCTGCATGGATGAGGAAGTTGCTCCTTACTAGAGTTGAACCTGGGAAGGCATGTGAACAGCAACAATAAAGGATTTTACAAGTACATAAACAGCAAAAGGAAAACTAAGGAACATATGGGTCTGCTGCTGGATGGGGCTCAGGAACTGGTAATAAACAATATAAAAAAGGACAGGGTACTGAATGCCTTCCTGGGCTCAGTCTTTGCTAATAAGATTGGCCTTCAGAAATTCAAGGCCCCTGAGACAAGAGGGTAAGTATGGCAGGGGGAGGGAAATAAAAAAAAAAAAGAAGGGATGCACCCACAAATGCTGAGGGAACTGTCACTGCAAGGCCACTCTTGATTACCTTTGAAAGGTTATGGTGACTGGGGGACATTCCTGGAAACTGGGAGAAAGCAAATGTCACTCCTATTTTGATGAAGGGCAAGTGGAAAGATGTGGAGATCGCTAGGCCAGTCTGCCTCACCTCAGTTCTGGGAAAGTGCTGGGAGAAAATCTGCCTGGACAGCATTTCCAAATAGATGAAGGACAAGAAGCTGATTGGGAGTAGTCAGCACGAATTTACAAGAGGAAAACCACACTTGTCCAACTTGATGGCCTTTATAATGAGGTCAACAGCTAGGCAGACAATGGGGAGAGCAGCTGATGTTCTTTACCTTCACTCCAGCGAGGTCACCATACCTTCTAACGTCATCATAGACAAGATGAGAAAGTATGGGTTAGACAAATGGACAATAATGTGAACTGAAAACAGGCTGAACTAGTGGGCCCAGAGGGTTGTTACCAGTGGCACAAAGTCCAGTCAGAAGCAAGTCACTAGCTGTGACTTATGACTCAGGGCTCAATACCAGGGCAAACACTGTTCAGTATTTTCATTAATGATCTGGATGGCGGGTCAGAGTGCACCCTCAGGAAGTTTGCAGACCATACAAGTCTGGGAGGAGGGGCTGGTACACCAGATGTGTGTGCCAGTGTTCAGAGAAACCTACAGGCTGGAAAAACAGGCAGAGAGAAATCCCACCAAGTTCAACAAGGGTAAATGAACAGTCCTGCCCCCGAGGAGGAACAGCCCAGGCACCAGTACACTCCAGGGGCTGAGTGTCTGGAAAGCAGCTCTGCGGAGAAGGACCTTTGGGTTCTGGCAGACCAAGCTGACTGCAAGTCAGCAATACACCCTAACAGCAAAAAAGGGCAACGGTATCTGGGACTACATTAGGAAAAGCATTGGCAACGGGTCAAAAGAGGTGATTCATCCCCTGCTTAGCCCTGGTGAGGCCACAGCTAGGGTGCTAGGTCCAGTTCTGGGCTCCCCAGTAGAATAAAGACATAGACTTAACAGAACTGAGTCCAGTGCAGTGTCACAAAAGTGACGAAGAAACTGGAACATCTCTCATATGAGGAATGGTTGAGAGGTAGGACTCTTCACTATGGAGAAGACTATACAAGAAGGTGTATACATACCTTATGGGAGGGAGTGGAGATGAGAGGGCAGATTCTTCTCCATAGTGTCCGTTGACAGGACAAGAGGAAACAGACACAAAATAAAAAGACATAAAATACTGCCTGACCCAAAGAAAACACTTTTTTGCTGCAAGGGTGGTCAAACACTGCAACAGGTTGCCCAGAAAGGTTGCAGAGTCTCCATCCATGGACTGGACAACCTGCTCTACATGATTCTTCATTGAGCAGGGATGTTGGATTAGATGATCTCAAGAAGTCTCTTCCAGCCTAAATTACTCTGTGATTCTGTAATTCTGTCCAGTACAGCTCCAAGTGCCGGGATGAAGGCCAGAGTGCTCGCTGTCTTACCATGCTGCACTCACAGCCCTTAAGGAACCCCTTTACACTGGAGCTGCTAGGGGAACTACTTAAACGTGACCACATTAGGAGGTGAAGAGGCCTGTTCCCATCTGCCAGCCTCGAGCTGTACTGTACAACTCCCACTTGGAGGAGTTACAACTGCTGCAGAAGTACTTTGACAGACTAGCTTACAGTACCAGACCTAGGTCACACCGTAACAGAATATTGGCATCTTGACAGGTTCAGAGACCAAGTCCTTCCCCAACAGCAAGAAAGGAATGCATGTTCACTTCCACTTCAGACCATCAGCACAGCCTGGAGACTGGTAGCAGATTCAGGGGTGCAGATAACTTCAGTACATGCTTAGCAAGGTTTTTGTGTACCTTGATGAAGGCAGAATATGACTGACACTGAACAGTGTTTTTTCATTGCTAGAAGAGTGAAAGTTATCAGTGGAAAAGTTTGTAACTGTCTATTTAGTAGTTTAAGGCCAGAAACTTAGCAGGTGACAGTTTACATTATCACAATAAGCAACTTGTAATAAGACTGAAAAGGAGTTGCTCAGTTTGAAAATATAAGACTCCAAAAGTCAAACTATTAGAAAAAATGGGCACTCTGAATTCTGAAGGAACAGTGCTTTAATGAGACCTCTGATTTCATGGGTGGCCTCCATAGCTCCACATCCCCATGATGCTGAAAGGCAGGTACAGTTCATTAGCTGTTGCTGTTTTAGGTGACTTTTGTGGGTTGGATTGCAGGGTAAAGCAAGAGATGAAATGGCTTTCAAAGCTGGCTCTAATTTTTTGCAGGGTCTCTGCAGCTGCCTGACACAGACCTCTTTTTCAAAGCCAAAGTTCAGTTTTGTTGTCCCATGCTATACCCTCCCTTAACTGGGACTGGTGCACTACAGTGGTAGTGGTGCATGCCTGAGGATCCCACCTGCTGAAGAAACTTTCCCAGAGCTTTAGGGCAGCTTTGTCTAAGCAGTGAATACAGACTGCAGCTGCTGGGAAGAACGGGGGTTTTCTCTCTATTCCTCTGTTTTGGCCTACATACTTTGAACTACTTCCAATGACAAAAAATCATTAGCTTAATGTTCCCAGCTATGCCATATAGAATCAGTTTGTCTTAGAAAGACTTTATAAAAGATTCAGATTTTAGATTCAGAAAACTGACTGGAAGTCAATGACATTTGTCTGTTCCCACCATATTTACAAAACCCAACCTGATGATAAAAAATGTCAGGGAAATTGCATTACCAACAAAACAAGATCCTGATACAACAAACATAACTTTTGTAAAGTAGCCCTATAAAATTCCTATAAAGAAAAGCCTGCTCAAAAAAATCAAGGAAGGTCACATTGTCACCAGCATTTACCCTGAGAATGCAAAGACTTCTAGATGTCATTTAAAGGAGAACTTAAGATGTTCAATAGAATAAAAAGAAGTTTTGTGTGCCTTAACAGCTGAGCCCTCATAATAGGAGACATGCTAGGATAAGCTTGGGCAGATGACAGGAGAGATAATAAGGAAATCCTTCATTTTAGCTGAAGGCTAAATTGTCCATGTGACAATTTTTTCATCTTGAATATTTACATCATCACTTGCTTTACTGTACAGCTTCTCAGCTCATGTGCAAGCAGCTGCAGTTCAAACTTAAGTCCTCAGTGTCCTGCAACCCAATTGTCGGCAGTGGGAATGGACTATGCAAAACTGAAATTTTATCACAGTCCCAGTGGCAAAGTCCACATGAGTGAATAACCCCAATTTCTTTGTGTCAACAAGCTTCAGTTCTGGGGTTCCCCCCTTCCCCTCCTTTGCCGCTGTTGATATCTCAGAAGGCAATGAAATTACTGTTGGGTTTGTGTTGTTTTTTTTCTTGACATCTGTTGCTGTGCCTTGGGAGAGTTACAAATGTTTGTGTAATCTCTGCAGCAAAAATACGTACTGTATAGTTAACTGGTAATCAGCTAGTTCAAGTTATAACACAACCTGAATACTAAAATGAGAACTGACTTTTATTCAGAAATTTGGAGTCTGCATGTGACAGCTAGTGTGACATAAAGATTTTAAAATATGGCTGTCCAAAGACAATTTATAAAGTATTTAAAGGTACCGCAGGTGTAAACGATAAATGATAAAATGGGCATAAAGTTTTAGATCCTTGATTTTCAGTTCAAAAGAGAACAGAAGGATGTATTTTTAGCTCAAATTTTCCAACTGCTCTTTTCTTCACAGGGAAAATTTATAGGCAGAAATTCTCAATGCAGCCCAAACCAGTAGAAACTGAAATGAGCAGAATGTGGAGTCACCATGAAGATAAAACAGTGGGACTGCCATTTGTGAGATACTCACTCTTGCCAGAATCCCCCGGATCAAAAAATGTTCTGCCACCTCTGAGACAATATCCACCATGTGGATTGCTGGAAGGTGGGAAATAGCACCTTCCCCTTTTCTTACAGTCTTCTCCCATAGACATCCTCTATTGGGCTGAATGAATCCTTGCTTTGAACTTCACAGTCTTTCTTCTGCAAATCATATGCTCAAAAGCCATGGATCTGGAATCAAATATTCAAAAGACTGTAATCTTGTGGGTCCTGAATAAACACTAGGCAAACTCTTTCTCTGTTTGATCTACAATTGAATTCCTCCAGAAACTCTGTCAAGCATTCTCTTAGAGGGCAAGAAGTGCATGGGATTGGAGTCTTTCTAAAGCCTTTCAGTTTTCATTTTGTTCACTCCACATGCATACACAACTCTAGGGGTTTGGGAACAGATCAAGAGTGTTTTCGGAATCACTGGCATCACCTGTTTCTGGATGCACCAATGAACCACTGCGTAATCCAGGAAAAATCACTTCTACTCACAATTTCCTATCTGAATAAGTACTCATATATTATGTAGACTACTTCGATTACCTGAGCTTTGGTGTCTTATTTGACAAATGAAATATTAAAATTCATTAATATTACTTTATAAGGTTCGTCAACAATTAGATCTTAAAAAACCCCCCAAAACCAAAAACCAAAACCAAGCCCTACAACTCTACGGGAAAGGCAGCCATGGTATGCAACTAATTTTAGAGCACATAAATTCTAAACAGATGTATTTTTTTAATGCGCAAATATTCACTGGCACTTTTTTAAAAGGTCTGATGTCATTCAGCATGTGATTTGGAAGTGTCCCCATTGTTGAGTACTACAGCTTCAAGCTTTAGGGATTCATCTATTAGATGGCTGAATTCTTTCTATTAAGGATGGTTAGAGTTGACGCTGTACAAACAGTACCCATTATTTCACCATGCGAATGTTGACAGTATACATTTATTAGTAAACTACAATGTTTCGCAGCTGAAACATCTGCTCCTTAAAAGAAAAGGTATTTCTTTTCATATCCAGATGAGAGTTCTGTCTTTCAAAGACAGCTGTTCCTTGTCCTCCCTTTCCCCTTCCAACTATTAACAGACTTTGATTATTCCCTTCTTGATCATCTCTGATTCCAGATGTCTCGGCAACCTTCCTTTTGTTTCTCATGAGTCAAAGTGCTAATGATTCATGTTATGAGAAGGAAATACAAGTTTCCACTGTATATTTTCGAGCATATGAAAAGGCACAGCCCCCGTGGTGTTCCTCAAATGTGACTCACTGTGAGGTGGAAAGAAGAAAAAAATCCTCTGTGTTAGCACTGTCAGTAAAGCCTGTTTCACTCCATACTGTGTTGCTGAGATGCTCTAAGCATTTGTCAGGTCTTTTCTAATAATTTACTTTGCTGTAAGTGGGGTTTTCTGCTCAGTCATACAAAACAGTCACCCACCCAGTACCACAACCTGCATTTACCCCCTATTCCAAGGACTCTAAGGCATGGCTCAGAGGATTTTCCAAGTGAAATTTTTGAAAAGGGAGACTCATGAAACACTACCAAGATCTGTGTTTTAGGAAATTCCTGTATCTATTTGCGTGTGGAGGCACAAACTACAGTGGTGCATCATCTGCTGGAGAGCGTCTTGAGTCAGTCTTCATGGAAAATGGAACAATTTAGACCTTGTGTAACCACAAGACTTTGGGTCTCACACAAACAGTATCAGAAAGTTGTCTGATATTTCCACAGTCCATATGCTGCACCTATAAGTTCTTTGGCACATGGTCTACTATAACCAAATAATTTTTACTGTATGAGTGGTTCATCCTCATGACACAGGGCTTACAACTCAGCACAAGAATGACTGTCAGGCTGCAGAGCCTTCCTCTGGGGACCCTGTTGTTAATGTGAGTTACAGCACAACAAGAGCTGTCTGGCATCTCACAGTACACTGCTTAGGTACATGGAAGCTACATTAACCATCAATGGCAGAGAAGGGAAGTTTGTTGCTTTAATTAAGACTGCTTATCCAGTTCTGTCCACACGACTAGTAGCTAATAGTTATCTTAACTATTTCACATTACTTCTGTGACTCATCAGATCTCTTTGCAGGACAAGAGCTTGTCCTGCCACAGCTACACTAATAAGACTGGCCTTCAGCTTTTGGCTTCGAATGCCAAAAGGCATATGCAGGATGCATATTTTGTTTCCTGTTTCACTGCAAGCATTTCTTGGACTTTGTTGGCTGATGGGTTCCAGTCAAAACTGTCCAGTTTATGGGGAATAAAAAGACAAAAAATTATGCCAGTGGCTACATATGTTAAGAGGATAATGAAAGAGAACGTCAATGAAATTCCAGCTTCTGTTGTATATCTGTGCAGTTCCAAAACTCATATATTAAGTAGAATTTTGCAGGGGTAACAATGCTGCATAGAGATATCTTGAGGGCAGATGGGAGACTTGATGGAGTTCTGCAGTGCTTAAAAACCATGAACATGTGAAATTTTACATGACACAAGTACAGCCACAGGACAGTTGTTTTAGGGCAAGCAAGCAAGTCACATAAAAAGACAAGCTTGCACACACCAGTGGACTGAAAAACACAGCTTAGAATTATCAAGGAAAAAAATCCTTCACTCACCAGCTACAGGCATGCCTTGTGTTGGACATATTTATCTGTTTGCATTGCAGCTGTGGAAGGTCAACAGCAAGTACTTAACAACTTTTGCTTGGAATTCTCCAGGACATTAACAAAGGTGCAAGAGAGTATTTTACCCCTGCTTGGGTACACCCATAGAAGCACAGAAAGGAACGACCTACCAAAGCTTCTAAATTTTTAGAATTAGAGGACACATACACTCCATCGGAGCATGGGCCATAAGCTGACCAGTATCCGTTTCTGTCCTGTTGTTCAAGTGTTTTTGGTTACTTTATTTTCTACCACTCAGTGTGCATCTATACACACAAAAAGACACTTCATAAACTTCTTTTGTGCTGCTTACTTTTTGAAGCTTCCATTAGCCAGGATAGTACAGAAAACATGTTTTGGGGGTATTACAGCACAACTGGCTAATATGAACAATTCTGCACTCACCCCCCATTTTGGACAGGAAAACAATTATCTATTTAAAAATGCCTTCCTCATTACAGAAACACAAAATGAAAAAAAAATGTTTTACAACAGTATCACTAACTAATATTAGCGTACCCTCCCAAACCATTTAATGGAGTATTTCTTGCTTTAACACTGTTGGATGCTAGCTGGCATTAGCAGGACATGCCTGATTTAACTAGATGAAAAGCAATGAGGTATACTACATGATGGTGAGACAACGTAAAGTAAGGTCTACTCTTGTTATACATGTTCTTAGCAAAGATCCTTTATGACCCTCAGTACACAAGTATCAGTAAAAGTAAGAAGGATGCTTTATGTTACTACTAAGCATGACTATTAAGCAAAATAAGTGTATTGGCTTGAACATGAAGGAATTCTGATAACTGGTGTTCATACTGATTCGTATCATACTAGATTCACACCTATGTATAATGTAATATATGTAATAGAACAGGGTTTGATCAATTACTTTTAAGGCCACTGCATGCAAACTGGCTGAATTATGATACCTAATAAATAATTAGTGAGTTGTACATAAACCCAAAGTCTTTGCAGGTGTTTTTAAAAAAAAACACTCCAGTGTTTAAAAAAAAAAAAAAAGTTAGGATCATATGATTTAAGGGTCAACTTTAGACCCAATCCCCACCTTACTAATCTCCATTCTTTCTGCTAGGCTAATGCTAGGCTTGCTTCAGTTGAACAGAGACCACCAGTTGTGAATCCTATGTGGCAATGGTGGCTTGGTAGCTATGACAAAAGATACTAGCAAACTCTTCTCCATTACTGAGCCAATGATGACTTGAACCCGCTTTCAAGAGTAATTCAGCTTTTCTTGAATGTAGAACATAATCAGGCTTGTATGTGTTCCATTTTAATGAATGGCTGAATGGCTCTTAACAGTTTTGTGGAAAAGAAACTATAAGCCTTGGTCCAGTCTGTGATGACAAAGGGTTGGTGAAAAAGCAGGAGGTTTGAGTAGATTGTAGAAAAGTTGTTCTAACAAAATGCATGTTTTCCTGAATAATGCAAAGACTGACTTACGCTTTTTTGTTCTCTGCCTCCTAAACAACCTTATATGCTTCTGTTCTAGGTTGCACCAACTTACATTTTCAAAAAAAAAAAACCCAAAAAAACCCCAAAAAAACCAACCCCAAAAAAACTTTATGCCTGTTCCCTGTCAAGGTACCAGGCCTCTTACCATCTTAAGAATCAATACAGTAGAAGGGATACAGCTACCTTATTCCAGATCATGAGTCAAGTTTTCAAGCTGTTTTCTTCAAGGTACTGAATAGCTAAGGCATCAAGTATTGACAGTCCCCTGAGTGAGGGACCAGAGTGTCCCACATACCACAGAAATGGTGAACCCAACAACCACAAAGTTAAAGTGGAGGCACTCTGAGACTCTGAAATAAACTCCCTTCGGAACCATCATTGTCCCAGCTTTCACTTTTTTAGTATGGCTTTTTCCAATGTAAACACATGCAAAACCACTTATGAAGAAAAGATAAAATATAAGATGCAGCCAAGTTGACAAGAGCTAGTCATGTCATGTGCAGCACTACCAGTGAGTGTTCAGCTGAAGACAGTGCTCAAACTAATTTGGTGCAGAAAAATGAATCCTATCAGGAGCCACGTTAAACAGCTTTTCTCTGGGAATAAATTTTCCTCCCATAATCTCCTGCTGAATTTTTTTTCTCCAAGCAATATGCTACTACAGTTGTCTTTAATGGAAGCACACAAGTGACTTAATCACACTTGACAGATAATGGTGATGAGAAAGTTTGATGGGTTTCTCTGCAACATTGTCAGGGTGAATGCTGTGCTTAGAGATGTTTCAAATTATGTGAAATTGTTGGGTTTGCATTTAAAAAATAAAGAATAATAGACTAATTTAGGTTGGAAAAGACCCTTAAGGTCAGACTCCAACCATTAACCTAGCACTGCCAAGTAAACCACTAGGACACACCAAGGATGGTGACACAACCACTTCCCTGGGCAGCCTGTTCTAGTGCTTGATAACTGTTAAAAAGTAAATTTTTTTCCTGTTTCCCAATCTAAACCTCCTATAGTGCAATCTGAAGACATTTCCTCTTCTCCTGTGGCTACTTGGGAGAATAGACAAACACTCACCTTGCTACAACCTCCTTCCAGGTATAAGGCCTACTCAAGACTCCTTTTCTCCAGACTAAACACCCCCAGCTCCCTCAGCCGCTGCTCACAAGACCTGTGCCCCAGCCCCTTCCCCATCCCCGCTGCCCGTCTCTGGACACGCTGCAGCCCCTCTACGTCCCTCTTGCAGAGAGGGGCCCAAACCTGAACGCAGGATTTGAGGTGCAGCTCTTGACACCTGCCCTTTAGATATTTGTATGTATGGATAAGATCCCCTCTCAGCCTTCCCTTCTCCAGGCTAAACAGGCCCAGCTCTCTCAGCCTGTCCTCTTAAGGGAGATGTTCCGGTCCCCTCATCATCTTTGCAGCCCTCCACTGAACCCTCTCCACCAGTTCCCTGTCCCTCCTGAACTGGGGAGCCCAGCACTGGGCACAGCACTCCAGATGGGGCCTCACCAGGGCAGAGCAGAGGGGAGGATCACCTCCCTCCACCTGCTGGCCATGCTCCTCCCAACGTCCCCCGGGATCCCACTGGCTCTATTGGCCACCAGGGCACACTGCTGGCCCACGGGCACCTCACTGTCCACCTGCACTCCCAGGTCCTGCTCCACAGAGCTGCCTTCCAGCAGGTCAACCCCTAGCCTATACTGTTGCTCTGTACTAGCTTATTGTGGTTGTTCCTCCCAACGTGCACGACCCTACACTTGCCTTTCCTGAACTTCATTAGGTTCCTCTCTGCCAACTCCCCAGCCTGTCCAGGTCTCGCTGGATGGCAGCGCAGCCTTCTGGTCGGTCAGCCACTCCTCCCAGTTTTGTATCATCAGCAACTTGCTGGGGGTGCGCTCTGTCCCTTCATCCAGGTCATGCATGAATAAGTTGAACAAGACCGGACCCAGCACTGACCCCTGGGGAACACGGCAAGCTACTGGCCTCCAGCCAGACTCTGTGCTGCTGGTCACAACCCTCTGAGCTCTGCCATTCAGCCAGTTCTCAGTTCAGACCTCACTGTCCCCTCATCTAACTCACACTGCCTGAGCTTGCCTATGAGGATGTTGTGGGAGACAGTGTCAACAGGCTTGCTGAGGTCAAGGTAGACATCATCCTCCCCTCATCTACCCAGCCAGTCATTCCCACAGAAGGCTATTAGTCTGGTCAGGCATGACTTCCCCTTGGTGAATCCATGTGACTGTTCCTGACAACCTTCTTTTCCTCCCCATGCTTGGAGATGACCTCCAGGCTGAGCTGTTAAATCACCTTTCCATGGATGGAGACGAGGCTGACTGGCCTATAGTTTCCTGGGTCCTTCTTGAACTTTGTGAAGTGTGGAGTGACATTGACTTTCCTCCTGTCCTCAGGCACCTCTCAGGTTCTCACTGACCTTTCAAAGATGATGGAGAGTGGCTTGGCAATAACATCTGCCAGCTCCCTCAGCCCTTGGGAGTGCTTCCCATCAGGGCCCATGGATCCATGGGTGTCAGGTTTGCTTCAGTGATCTCTAACATGATCGTCCTTGATCAAGGGTAAGTCTTCCTTTCTCCAGACTTCCTCTCTTGCCTCCAGGGTCTGGGAAACCAGAGGGCTGGCCTTGGCAGTGAAGCATAGAAGGCATTTCCGCTGTGAAGGTTTCTAAGTTTGCTCTGTTTACATACAGTATGTGAATCTAGAAGGCAAACATTCTATTTGAAAGCAGGTGGTGGCCAAACTTAAAGACAGTGGTGGTGCATATAAGTCTGGCTGAAGCAAAGACCTTGTCCTTGCTTTAGGCTTTCAAGAACTTCCCTTAGAACCATACCACTATAGCACTCCAGCCATTCCACAGTGAAGTTAAACAGAGATTGTACTAAATTATCTTATTTTCATATCTCTATGACCACACTTTATTCTGATTTATTCTGATGATTGTCACCAAGGTCTGGAGCAGCTGAAGACCCCATTGACCTATGTCTTTTCCCATGGGTAGGTTCTGCATAACACATGCCCTGAAACTACCACTGTCATCCTCAAAAGGTTGACCTTAAAGGTGGAAATACTTTAAGGGAGTATGGACTATCATAAATTTTCTACAGTATTTCTGAGCTGAAATAAAAACTTCAATTGGATACAATAAACGTAGGCAAAAAAGTAGCCGCTAAGAAAGCTGATACTTGTGTATCTTATTTCGCTTGAGTTCCAAAACATGAACCAGCAAAGTCACTATAATCGGTAAATGCTTCTCCTACATATATTCTACTTGCAGCATATCGGACAAAGTCTGTTTTATAAGGTTTCAAAAAAGGAGCTATTCTACTTTTCATCAGGGAAAGGAATGTATGCAACACTGTGGAATGCAGACTACTCAGTTCACACAAACCCACTTCACATGGCAGAGCATGCTCAAGGTACTGAATTTCCCAGACACTTGAGTTGGGCACAAGCTCAGCCCCAGTATTCCATAGACTTAACAAGCTACAGACACCAGTCATGGTAGCTAAAAAAAACAGCTCACCAGTTCAATTAGGGTAGAAGCTGTGATTGTGGAGTTGTAGATTCTCTGACAGACTAATTTATGCCCCACAGTTTATGCCATTACAATGTGCTGGAGTACTACATTCCTTGAGAACAATGGACCTAGCAGCTACAAGATAGACCACTCCAGTTCCCACCTGGGACTCCACTTCTTGCAGGTGTTCCATGCTTCTTTCTTCCTCCCAAAGCGGTATTAGGGTGAACAAAGATCCTGAAACCTTTCAGCCTTTGCAGAGCCAGCTAACACATCCCTCTCCCCATGAGCTTTCCCTCCACCATTAATGCTACCGCTTAAGTTCTTATTCTTTGGGTTTTTTTCTGTAGTGTGGAGAATGGAAGAAAGCAGCTGAGACCTGCTTTTCTACATGTTTGTAGAAATGCTTTTTAGCCGTCAGTGATTGCCATAATAAGGAAAACCTGGCATATCAGGCATCAGCCTTCTCATATGCATTCTCCAGCATTCCTTCAGCACTGCCAAATCTTTCTCACAAAAAAAATTGCACTTACTAAAGAATTTGCTAAAGAATTCACACTTACTAAAGAATTTGCACTTACTTTCTATCACACATATTTTCTATTATTATCAGAACTAGAGTGAAGAATGGGATAATTTATACGTCTGAGCTGGAAGCAGACCTATATATTCCTTGAATGGCACATCTAGCATCAGATCAAGAGTGTGCACTGGGGAAGACAGCTTTGGGAGCAGTCACCTGTCAGTTAACAATGATTGTGCTTGAGGATTGTCTAGACGACTCCTAAGCTTCTGTCCCTATTCTTGTAAAAGGAGAATGTCTGGACTAATCAAGGCATTTCAGATACCATGCAAAAATAGGGAATCAAATTGCTCCAAAGTATAATCAGTCAGCAAGAAAGTTAACGCTAAAAAGGCCAGATATATAGTTAATCTAGTAAACTGTATCACTCACCACACAGATGGGGCCAGCACAGTTTTTTTCAATCTTCTTGGATGGTACTCTTGAAGTGTACTAGGTTTGTGGGTTAACTCATCTGCCAGCTTAGTTTACGTAGAAGCATCTGTTTAGATCCTGAACCAAAGGAACAGGAAAAAGGGGAGAGGAGGAAGAAGCTCTGACATGTAATCTAGTTGAAAATATCTATCCGATATTTTCCAAGCACACATATTTAAAGACACCAAATTTTCGAAGAGGATAGCTGTGCTGCTGCTATAACTTTGTTGTAACATATATATATGTACATACAGAATTAAAATTTTAATGTGGAAATAGAGGAATACAAAAGTCTTTCTATTTCACTGCACAAGAGATTAAAGCTCTTGGCAAGTACATCCATACTGAAGAGAGGGACCAAGGAAGGGCAGCAACAGTGAAAAGAACATAAGCTTTACAAAACAAAATTCTTCTTTAGCCCAGATCCAGCACTGGTGTGACAGGTGTAAAGATCAAGCTGAAAGGATTGTTTGGAATTTACAACAGTTTTCAGTTGGTTGCCTACAGCTAAATGCATCTACCACTGGCTGATTGAATGATCAGTTAACATGCAGAAATCTGAGCCCCACCTTCAGCTCCCGGCAAAGCTTTGTCTTAAAATGAAAGAAATTAACCAGATGTAGAGATTAACACTTTTATTGAAGGGTGTGTGTGCATGAAGTAATGGTGCGTCCTAGACGATACAGTTGCAATGGCTGCAAGGAGTGAATAAAAAGTATATGAGGCCCACACCATGGACCCCACACTTTGGAAGAGCAATAAGACAGGGAAAGTTGTAAGACAAAGTCAATGATGTCAAACATCCTTCCTGCATTTCTACAGGAAGAGACCTTTGCTCAGCAAAAGTAGTTGAGTCTCTATTCACACCCACCAGCCAGCTACTCCCCTGCTCCTGCAGAAAAGTGCCCCAAGTGGTAACTTTTATTACTGGCTAGAGACCCAGAAAAATTCTGCCACAATATTATTAAGAAACAATTGAAAAAGTGTAGTTATTTATTTAGTGGTTGTTTTGAATCATATCCACAAGAGCCCTCCAGAGTCTTGGTCTGCTTTTTTGGATGCATTATGGTGACATACTGGGCTCCTCTTTGGAAGTAGTGTCACACACATGCTTTGTGCAAAAACTCTGAAGCTATCAGCTACCAAAATTTACTGGTTAAGCATGGACCAGGCAGTGTATTTCTAAATATGCATTATTGTGTCAGCCAAAGTCCTAGGCTTTAAACACTTCAAAAGTATGTTTTCATTTTCATTGGCCATATCTAGGCTATTTGATTACAGTAACTTAATAACCTTTGAAATTCTCCTCTATAAAGACTCTAATTAGAAGTTAGAAGTAACTAGTCAGACGTTAGAAGAGTTAGCTTAGAAGTGATTTTGTACTTCCATTAAATGCTGAATTGTAGCTTCTTAAACTGCTTAAGCAGTTTCTAATCAATTTAGCTGTTGCTCCTGAAGCAGCCTGTCAGTGCTGAAATTACAATTAAGAATCACAGGATAAAAAATTCAGGCTGGCACAGATTTTGGGAGGCCTGCATTCCAGCCTTCTATCACATCAGACCAGGTTGCTCAGGGCTTTTTCCAGCCTGGTCTTGAAAATCCCAAAGGATGGAGACAGCACAACCTCTCTGGGCCCTCTCTCAACTGCTTTATTGAACTTACTGGGAAAATTTTTTCATTACATCAAGTCAGAAAGGAAGTTCATGTTCTAGTTTATTTCAGCAGAACTCTGTCTTATAAATGTCTTCTTATTTCGAACTATGGACCTGATGAAGAAATCACGTGGTGATGTTCTCTGGCCTGTGTTACACTGGAGGTCAGATTAGAATAAATGAAATAATCCCCTGTGCCTTTAGATATCTATATATCTTTCTCAGTAACACTTACAACAGAACAAAACATTCAATTCACTGAAAATCCAAACAAGACAGAATTACACCCTGTTTGAAGCTGCAATGAGGAGAAAAAACCTAAACCAACTGAATCTGTCGTTTGAGAATCAGGGTCTGAAGGGAACACAGTAGCGGACAGCTGCTTGCTTTCTTAGCTCCTTTTTTGACACTACCCAAACACATACTGTGAAAGCTGACAAGTGGAGTTCACCAAAAATTGCAGCTGTCCCAAGGACCCACTGCTTCCTGTTCCACATGATTTCTTCAGTCTGTTTACCAAAAAGCAGAGAGATAAAAAAAAAAAAAAAAGTAGGGGAGGGAAAGAAAAGGAAGAAAAGGTACTTGTGAGACTACGGAGTATTTATGTTGTCCATATGAGCCTGGGAGATACATCCCTTGAAAGCTGTTTAAATAGTGAGACCACTAGGTGCCTAGAACAGCAACTACTATTTACTGAGGAAAAAGAATTTACCCTAAAGCTAAATAAAACTCCAGCACACTACAGAAATTCATGCTGGGAGCTAATATGAATAGCTTCACCACAGTGGCCTGAGCAGGCAAACGGAGTGAACTCTCTTCTGTTCTGTTCCTGCATTCCCACTTAGTCAGGGCTGAGACAGGTCACAGTATTTCTGTGGTTACATACAGAACTTGTCTCCAGAGCTGTCAGACTCTTACATTCCTTAAATCCACTAAAATGGATAAAGGAAATTCAGAATAATGGAAATAAGGACAAAGACACATCATGTCTAAAATCCTCTGCAGGCTGTGAGGCCATTTTACAGAGGCAGTCCTTAAAGCTTTGGTATACAAAGACATGCTTCTAAGTATTCAGCACCTCTTTCTGTCACCTGTAGACAATCCTTGACAGCTCTTCTGTTCCCATATCAACTCCCTTTTCTTCTGCCAGCCAGTTCAGTATTAGTAGGAGACTGGCTGGAAGAAAAGAGATCTCTACCAGCAAATGAATAGACCAGAATAACTGGAGTAGATCATAGAGGAGATAGCACTGGTAAGTGGCCAGAGGTCATCATGCCAATGTAAACATTGAGAGGGTTAAATGCAACATTCATAACAATTTATAACTCTATTGAATTTATGGTTTTTTTACACCACAGAGGAACAACAATACCACACACAAGAAAAGCCCACCAAGCCTGGCTATCCCTATTCTGAAATGATTTTCCTTGAAAGTAGCTTCTCAATGAAAGCTGTGCTTAATCACAGCTCTTGAAATCCCTTTTCAGACAGTTCACATGAGATATGTCAAACGAAATAAAGCAAGTTTCATAGGATTAAGCTGAGAAAAATGTTCAAATTTCTGTGGATAGCGCCTATGAATCCCACTCTGGAATGTCTTCAGTCTTTTCACCAAACGCGTTTGCTAATGGAAGGGTCAGCCTCAATCCCCATGCACTGGACATACATTTTTTCCAGAACAATTCTCTGAGATCACATCCTACACAGACTCAAAGCAACAAATTATCCTCTTTACGTTACAGCCACTCAGTGCTCCAAAACTCTTGCACTATTAGTAAGGACGTCCCTAAGTCTGTTTTGTTTCACATCTGAGTATATCATCTTCCAAGACTGATTCCAACTTCTCTGAAGAATGAACAATCATCATTTTCACTGTCATTAATTTCTCTAAATGAAAATAGAGGTTTGCATTAATACTAATGGTGCATCTAACCAAAGGCTGCTGCAGACAGGTAAGAACAAACAGTACCCAACACAATAACAAAGATTCTCTGATCAACTGTGAAAAGCAAAACATGTAACAATACACATGCTGAGTAACTGCATTTCATTCAACATCTTTAAGAGCAATACTCAGACAGGCTGGCAGGCAGTATCATTTCCATTTTATGGATAGAGAATTGGTGTGCAAATAAATCAGAAAGATTCCCTTGAAAGAAAACTAACTTACCCAAGAATAGACACAAACTTCCCTTTGATCATTCTGGGTGCCTAATCAAGGACTTGCTGAAAGAAGAGGTACCCAGCACGCCAAATCCAACACAGTACACATCTGTTTCTGAATTGTAAAATCTAAGGCCATTCAAACAATTTTACTAACAGTTTCATACCACAAATGGGTGAGAAAAGAAGATAACGAAAAGTGTGCAGGTGCACACTATCGTATCTGCAACAAAGGCTCAAGATGAGGGGAGAGCAGAATATAGATGCAAGTGCTGCTCTATGGAATAATGCCCCGAAAGGTATCTATAAAATCTCTCTGCAGGACTGCCCAGACATCCCAGTCTGTAATACAACCATCGTGCAGTCCAGCACTCCATAAAGGCTCACGCAGACTCTTCCCCCTCCTCTAAGTCAATTCAGAGTGAAAGATTTTTCACAGACATTAAGCATTCCTGTTCTGACTTGTATCAGAGTCCAGCCCCATTCTAGAGATCACAGGTCTTTCCTGTTCCTCAGCTTCTTCAGATTTGATTTGATGTACAACAGCAGGAGCTGCTGGGAGGAGAAAACTGGTAGACCGAGGGCATTTACTGATTCCGTTCTTAGGATGACAATAGGTAAGCCTTCAGGATAAAAGTTCCTCCAGATATACCTTAATACAAACATAAGGGGGGAATACCTAGAGCTGAAAGCTTGTGTGTTACAGATTGTTGGTTCAGTAAAGCCCATCAGCATGCCAGTGTGTTACCTGCTCCCCATGCTCATAGACAGAACACATTTTCTGCATATGCAAGAGCAGAGTAACAATACTGGTATACTCCAAGACGGAAACCTGATGTAACAAAAGCTCGCAGGCATACCAATGGAAGAAAACCCACATATTTCACTGCACCTTCAATTCCAAAAATCATTCACCCTGAAGAAACATAAAAGAACAGGAGCTTGAGAAATCAAACCCATTTTTCACTACGCAAAATACATGGTACTGCTTCCTTTGAAATTATCCTTCTTCTTGCTGTGCTGGCAAAGTCCAGATTAAAAGATATGGTTAATGCCTTCTTTCTACCTGTTAGAGTAGAAAAGAAATTGATAGGAACTGGGGAAAAAACTCCACAAGTTTGTCCTGACAAATAACTGCCAAGGCCAAGAATAAGATATTTCAAATGTCAGGAAATATTGATAGACACAGCCTCTTGATGTATCTACTAATTATCAGCCAGCCCTAGCTGCATATAAAATGCAAAATATGGGGCTGAAGTAATTGTAACGTATGAGCATTCTTCTTATTTGTTACTCATCTGGACCAAGTATTTATACATAATACCTCAGATTTCTTCCAGCAAGCTCCCAGCCTTCCCCCCTAGAAGAATCAAATCAGGAATCCTTAACTAAGATTGCTAAAAATTACATAATTACACTGACATCTCCAGAGATATAACATCCTGTCTTTTTTTTTTATTACCTGCAGCCACAGATAAAGATTTAGGCTGTCTACACTACACAATGCACTCTTGCAAAGTTGTCCTTACCCAGAAGAAACTATACCAGCAAAGATAATTTCACTTACTTGCCCCACTCTTCAGGAAAGCTGGTAGTATTATAAAAGGAATATTGTGCTGCACTTAACAGCTCTCTCATTTGGGCTGTCTGGTTAAACCATAGCAAAGCTTGTTAGTTATATACAGTCTTAGAAACAGAAACTTGGAGAATAATTCACTTCCCAATTCATCAGTTTTGAATGGGAAATCAAGAGGCAGGGAGGGCAAAATTCACTAAGTTCGTCTCTACTGCCTTGCACTGCACACAGATGTACACATATTGAGAGGATGATACCAATGTAATTAGGCTTTGCTTTCCATCCATTCTGTATCTGCCTAAGTGGCTGGGCAAACAGCACAGCAACACAAACTTGATTAGCTTTCAACAAGCTACTAATGCAATGCTGACATGATCAACGTGAGAGGTTTACCAGGGGCAAATGGCTAGAATGAAAACATTTTAGGCTAACAAAAAGCACAATATCTAGCAGCCACAGCTAACAATTCATACATTTCAGGTTATTCCTGAAAGACACTGTCCTCTCCCCCAGCTCCTGTTCAAAGGCTCAAACTTCATAATCTCTAAAAATGATGGTAGGAAAAGACCATTCTTAGTACACAGAATCGAAGGCAGCTTATGCTTTAGGACTTCTTCCTTGCACTTACCTACACTGGTAGGAAATATATCTTCATTGTTGATCTGCACCTCGATCCAGTCCATGAGAAGATTCATATATTGGGGTGCTGACAATGCTGTGGGCTTCTTGTACTTCATGTCATCCTGCCATCGGTACTCATACTTAGGGCCTCCAGACATCACTGGGCAGGTCCTCTCTGTGCAGAACTCACAGACAGTTCCATAAATGAGGTTGATCCTATTGAAGAAGTCAACAACATGGACAGCCACCCAGTCATTTTGGTCTTCTCCACTGGGCAACTGCACGGCCGCTTTCAAGTCCACCCCTGAGTTCAGAGAGGCCTGCGCTCGTTTGTGAAGTTCAAACCTCTGGGTTCCAGGTTCAAACTTGCGTTTTGGGCGGAAAGTCTTATCCTTATTAAAGACTTGCTTGAGTGCTATGGACATGTCTGCTAATCTTCTGTTCTGCAGCAGGTGGCAGAAAAGCAAGGCTGAGATTTAATGCAGGTATCTGAAAACAACTGCTCCCTATCACAGATCCTTCAGGCCCTGATGTTTTCCTCAGAGAAGCTCGTATCAACTTCAGAGCAGTGTACTAACTCTTCCTCTTGAAAGCCTTCCCAAAAGGCTTCATGTCCCTAAGGATATGGAAACAATACACGTTAGTGGTGAACTCTAGCCTGGCCCTGTCGGTTTTATTACTATTTTACCATCATTTTCCACTAATTGTGAGCTGAAAAGCAAATAGCTAGCCTTAAAAATTGGTCAACCCCTAACGTGATGAACATTTAAAATAAAAAAAAGTGCCTAATTTTTTAAAGTATTAAGGAATTAACTTAAGTGTCCTTTTTAATCATCTACCCAAATAGAGGCTCTTAAGTTATCATAAAGACAGGAATTCAATAAATCTTGTATGATCTTCCCATTGTTAGATCATTTTTAAAATCAACCTTTTCATTTTGCTGCATTTTTACAGTGGTTGCATACCATACATAATGTAAAAATAAATATAGTACACAAAATATGACAATTTAGAAGTCTTATCTAACTGCTCTTAAGTGACTCTAAGCATTCACCATAGCTTCAGTGCTCTTTTCTATTGGAAAAAAAAATCTCTGTGCAAGACTTTTCTGTATTTGTTATCTTTTTTTAATTAATGAGCTATTTGATTTTGCAAACCTCATAGAAACTAGTTAGAGTGAAAACTACAGTATTGCACACGACTAATTCCTGGTTCCCACAGAACTGCACAGAGATCTCTACTTTTCTTGACCCACTTTCAGGAATTCAGTAGTGGTCCTAATTTTCTGTTGGATTGTGTAGAATGATTAGAAAGTAGTGGTGAAACTGCCACTTTCTTTACAGCTCTATTCATCTCTACAGGGGGATACTTGGCATACCTTCTTACAGAAGGAAAAGCATACATTGTTTCTTCTAAACGACGCTGTTAACAATGAATGGTTTTAACAGCCAGTTTGAGAGAAAAAAAATAAATTACTGCAATAAAGCCTTGTTTATTTTTATATACAAGAACGTGCAGAAGAGTATTACCATCAGTAAATGTAGGCAATTAGTAGGTGATATGGTAGATAGGGGCTGTCTCAATTAGACTTTGGTTTAGTACTGAAGTTTTTATGATTAAAGACAGGGAACAAATATTTCATGCTGTGAGTTATTTCAAATAAGTAACACAACATGTTTTAAATTTGCACAGTACTACAAAAATCCTACCCTAACAGTGGCTGATAAATTCGCATCATGGAATTATGTGTGCTCCATGGCTTCCCTTAACAGAAATCATGTCCATGAAAATTTTACTAGGCTGTTTCTGGAAAGCGCTGAATTCTTCTGAAGGCAGTTGGTAAAGCTTTGCTGAGGCGCAGAAAGGAAGAGGAAAACATGTTTCTTTTTTCTTAAGCCCCACCAGAAAGCAACACATACCTAAGAAAAGAGAAGTCAGGTATGCTAGACCCTGCTCCCACACAATAGAATGTGCCATAAAAAAATCCTCTCCCAAACAGCTGAAAGATTAGCATCCAACCAATTTGCCAGCAAGCAGCAGCTAAACAAAACCAGCAGAGAAGGGTTTGTTTTTCCTTTTGCTGATGGCATGATGGAGGGATACTCCAGTCATGAGTTTATAAACAGTTATTCTTTCTGTGGCAGCAAAATAGAAGAAGTTCAACAATGAATTCTAGGGAGACTACTGTATCTGACATGTCCCTTGGAGTAATGTTCAAATACAGAGATCCTGAAACCTGATAAAGGTTGCGGAAAGAAGACTTTAAACAAAACTAACCTTGGAACAATTTACTTAAGTGTCATTGCCACAGGAAATCATTAAAGAGACAGCTTTGTCCTAGTTTATTGTTTGCTGCTAAGACCCATAACCTCTACTCTCAAATGCTCTGTGGAAGTCAGCTGTTTATTTCAAAGCCTTTCAAAGAACAGGTGAGTATGCTGCACAGGCTTTTGTGATTGACACACTCAGAGATGGCATGGAGCCAATGTCCCAGTTTGCAATAATAACGATGTTAACTTCAGAGTTTTACAGCTGAGGTAACTACTTTTTTCCCACTTTAATATATCTGGCACTCTTATGTGGCTCCTTTGACTGCCTTCCTCACCTGTAAATATTCACCAGAAAATGCAAGAAGTTCTTATTTAAAGCAACATGCTTAGCACCAAACAAAACATCTTTAAAAGACATATTTTGAAGCACAGTACTCACTGATGTTAAATACTTTCTAAGTAAAACAGAAGACACAGTATTTTATATGCTATTTTCTACTAAATATGCAAACAAAATACATACTCTCTCCCACTTTTTCTCCATACATTCAGTAAATCTGCAAAAACCAATTAATGAGAGAAAAAGCAACCAAAATATCCAGCAAAGAACTCATCATCTCAAGTCTTCTGTGTACCAGGAGTCATGTGGTGACTGTGGAAGCACACATACATCAGAGTCAAATTCAACCCAAAGATTAATCCAGAAGATTACTCTATTATGAGGTCAGATGAAACCGTTCTTTAATCCACCAAAGCAGAATCAGAATAAACAAATACTTCCTGTACATTTCCTGTCCGGAGAGTCTTCTGTTCCACACCTTGCAATAAAAGCTCAGGCTCTTCCCTTTCATCTTTCCATACTTTACACAACACAAAACTACATACTATCTTTGCAAAGCAGGACTGTAGAAGTCAAACTCACTGTTTAACTTCTCTTAGAGACTTAGCTGTGCTAAGAGCTGGTATTTTTCTCTCTTAAAATGGGACTGAAGACTGTGCAAAGCCAGGGGATGCATAGACTTGCTTTCTCATGCATTTTCATGTACAAGAACGCAAAATAGAAGTGTGACCTGATTTTCACAGAAATACTATAATTAATCATCCCTCTCAAATATTTTTTGGCATCCTGCTTCCTGAGGGTATTTGCTGTCTAATTAACCCTTGTCTTCACTCAAAAGCTAACAGAACTGAACAAAGAAATAAACAATAATTTTGAGACTTACCCCCTCACTTCTGAAACAGATTGCTTTCCTGCAGGTTACAGAGCTGCCCTTTACTCAAGCTGCCCCAACTCAAGCAACAGCTTGGTTAGGCTCTTCTAAACAGTTACAAACAACATCAGAATTACTTCCCTGGAATAAAGAAGCTTTGACTTTACTCACAAGAGACAAAAGAACAGGCTCACCTGATTTTCAGCAGAGATTAAACACACTTTAGGTGCGGATCCTTCAGAGACTGAAGCTAATGGGAAAGCTCTAGCCAAAGTCTGTGGGCTCTAAAAGCATCTTTACTGCTTAGGCAATAAAGTGGTGGTAGTTAATAGTAGGATGGCCACTCCCCTGCTTTGGGATGAATCACTAAGCCACTCCAGGAACTTAGGCACCATTAGATTTCCACCAGGTTGCTGCACTGTGTTTGAATCAACAATCAGTGATGAGAGGTTTGTCATTCCATCCCAGATCACATACTGTCAATTAAAACTTTGTAGTGTTGGATGTGGAAAGCAAAGCCGATGCTTCAAAATCAGATAGCACTAATGAAAGGAAAATTCATCAGACAGCCTCAACAAAAAACGGTGAGCAAAACCTCCTGATTTTTAAAGCATTGAGAATGTAACTTGGCTTGCCAGCCACCGCTTTCACTTCCGCGACAATTTTCATCTGATAAGAATGAGAAATGGTCCCAGTTTCATTATCTCAGTTGGTGGTGGAAGAGTTATTTCAGAGATGAAACATAGTGAATAATGTTGTGGTATTGGTTAGACTGGATCATAACACCTTGAAATCTGTGGTACAGTAGCACCCATCCTCCTTCTATGTAAAATTAATTTTAACTATTGCCAACAGATATTTTGCAGTCTCCTCTCCTGTCACAGTAATGCCAGCGGAACTGATCCTGACTTATACCTGTACCAAAGGCAATAGAAGCTGGCTTCTGATCTTTCATGACAGGTCCTAACCATACAATGAGGCATAAAGAATGTCATTGTGGCTCATGGTGTTTGGTTTGATGGTATACAAAGCCAGTGTTTTGGATAATCTTGATGATCTTCTGAACTAGATACTTAATATATGTCTGTCCTGATATGGCAGCTCAGATAACTCCTTCCAACGACTCAGCTTCTCTTCTTCCTTTTCATAGCAATATATTTCTGAAGATGTGTGACAGTCACCAACAGTTTTACTGCTATTTCCATGCTATTCCACGGCATGAGTAATGCACTTGGGTGAATTTCCTTGCTGGCAGAGCCATGGCTGAGGACAGTAACTGCAGATTTGGAGATGATCTCAGAATAGAGAACCAGACCCTCACAGAGTTAATCCACGGCATCAGTACCACAGTAGGCAATGCTGTCCCTAGCCTTAGGTAGAAACATGGACATACAGAGACAGCAACTCAAGTCTAAATATGAGGTATACTAAATCAACATAAGGAAATAATAACACAGTCCTAGCCATGCAGATACCACTAAAAAAACCCACCCTCAACAAACCACACACTGTGACCACCATCATGTCTGCGTCACTGCTGAGTTAAAAACATACTGTATCATTTCATCATATATATTTTTATTAAAACACAGGTAGTAAGAATGTTAAATGACACAATTTATAAACACATACCTTTCATCACAGCACTCTAGTGAGCATTACGCAAGCTTTAGAGGTCTGCTTGGAAGGTAGGTGGTGTAATTCCCATTTTATTAATCAAAAAAGTGAAGCAACATGACTTTTCAAGCATCAATCATACAGTAAGATGTCTATCCAGCGAGACACTGTCTGAAAACCAACTCCTGCATCAACTGATTTTTTACATTTTTCCTTCCAAAATACAAACCTCCATTTTGAGCACTTGTGTAGTCTGATCCAAACCCAGAAGCCTGTAGGAAAGCACACATTAGATTCAAATCCCTTTAAGGTCCAACATTTTGTAGACTTCTCATGTTTGGCTTCATGCTTCACTATCCATGCAAGAGGCCATTTTACTATGGCTACATCAGACAACTGGGGCAGGAAACACATTATATGGAGGCATAGACACATACCATACTCCTTTCCGATTGAGCACTTTTTCTACTTCCAGGCTCTTGTTTGAACGCCAGCATTATACTATACAACGAACAGGTTCTCTGTACAACTAAAGTATGAAGAATTATTCGGTAATGAAAGGTCTGTCCTGAAATCTGAAAGCATCTTTCCTATTTACAAACTAAAAATCAGTAAATAGGAACAATAATATTCCATGTATCTTATTTACATACTTAAATTTGTGCAGCTCAGCTAAGTTTTACCTGAAATCACAAGGAAAAAAAGATTTGTATCCATAGTGAAAACTTCTTTATATGAGAAGACATTCTTCAGGGGCAAAACCCCCTCCTCTTACTAACGTATAATGTAAACAAGGAGATTAAGATTTGCCTTATGGTTGTGCCAGAACTGAAAGGGAAGGAAAAAGGATCAAAGCAAATTTAGGTTACTGAGAAAATGTCTCTTAAAAGCAGCATACAGGAACATAGGAACAAGGTTCTGAAGGTCAGTGCATCTTTTTCTACATTCCATCCTAACCTCCACAATCTTCCAGTTCCATAAGGACTAAGCTCCCAGAATAAGGATGTCTGACTATTACTCTGAAACTTAGAAGAAGTATGCACAGATATGTGTACACAAAGTCTCAGTTTCCCAGGTGCTGGCTTGGATAACTTCTCCATAGCTTCTACAGTGAAAGCTTTCAGGTAGAACCATCACTATTAAGGACAACAATGTCCTGCTGCAGCATCTGTCCATGGTTTCTGTGTTACTTGGATGAAAGCTAGAGCATGCCAATTAATACACAAAATAACAACAGTAAATGAAAGCATCCAGTGAAAGGAAGCTTACTGATGCTCAAGACAAGAATTTTCTTTTGTTTATTGTGGCAGAAGTCCCAGAAGCTTTAGGAAAAAGATCAGAATTTGAATTAAAGTCCTCCCCAAGGCAAGATTCCTTTCTCCAAGTTCTTTCCTTTCCTCTAAAGCCACTAGGTTTACCTTAAGCTAACCTGTTGATATCCACAATAACAGCACTGCAGCCTCAAGGTACTCAGGTAGAAAGTGCTGACTGGGAAGAATCCTTCTCATAGTTAGAAACTTCCCACATACAGCAACATCCATTATTTTGACATGCAATAACTAGCCTTTGTTTTGTCCATGTATGGGGAAAAAAATGTATGGCAGCAAGTGATTTCATGAAATGAATAAAAGCCACAACTGTAAAAGATCACATAAATCTGTAAAAGAAAACAGCATAAATACTATTTTCATAATCAAAAGGTCAAGGCTCATTGGAGTAAATATAAATTACCTTTGATACTTTCCTTATTTAGACTGATAACAACTCTACCCCATTTCTAAGGTAAAAGATTGAAAAGGGAAAGCAAAATACAACAGGTAATTGTCCATAAAACCGTGTGCTATAAAAATGAACATTGGTGAGTCACATGTGACAAACAGTAACTAATTGGACCAACTTCTGCCTGAAAATCTCTAAGCTATGTTAATATTATAGCAGCATTTGACAAAGGGAATAAAAAGATGTTTTATGATTCTGCCAAAATACATAGCTTTTCATAGAAATAAAACTGAAAAATAACAAAGGGCTGAAGAACAGCACTGATCCCTTTGTTGTGACTGCATAACAAAGGCTTGGGGGGCGTCAGGGGATAAAACATGGTATTTGCAGTCCTTTTTAGACAAATGCCATTAATGATATTGTTATAGTTGTTCCCCTATGATTTATCTACAACGATTTAATTCCACTTCTTTCAACATTCTCTTCTACACAGTCTACAAAAAGGAGAAGTCCCTCCTTCCTTTTAGGAAGATTGTTTATACAAAACAATTAGAAGTCAACTTAAACCAGCAGTCATTTCTATGATGAACTATATCAGCTGTTTGACAGCAGCAGAATCAGATATGATTGCTCAAATCTTAGGTGTAAATGCTGTTTATTAACCCAAACAAAGCACGCTTTTCAACATGTGGATAATAGTTTGTGTTTAAACAAAGGACTCGCCTCTCCTCATCTGAAGTTCTGGGAAGGTACACTGACTACCTTGAAGATCCTGAGCATACCCTGGCTCTTATTTATTCACTGTAAGTTTATAATGTGACAGCATCCATGGCAATCTAGGATGGATTGGATGGGAACGTGGCCTTACTGTAGCACACAGTTTAAGGTGAACTGAAATGGGTATCTCTCAGACCTACAGTAAAGAAACTGTAAAAAATGCATGGTTTAGATTACACTGAAGTTCAGCCTCTGTTCTTCCATCATCCAGGAACTTCAGGTCTTGACCCTCTACAGACTGACAGTGATACAGGGGTATGTATGCATACCTATGATTTTTTTTCTGAAAAGTCAGTCTTGCCTCACCTCCTCCCCTTTCATGTTCATGCCTTCTTGCCATCTGCCCTATGATACCTGCCCCAGGTTTATACATCCCCCTGCAGGGAGCTGTACAAGACCAAGATGTAAACTACAATAATTAAACAAACCACCAATTTTTCATCCCAATCAATTTCTTTGACCCCCTGCTTGGCCACACAGCACAGGGGAAAAAGAGCACAGCATAAGGAAAGGTCTGTGTGGAAGGCAGAGGATGAGATAGATGGAATACAAACGAAACCCATGGCAATGCCTTTTCAGGCACAGCCACTTCAGTGAATCGCAGTGTTTGCCACAAGCATTTCAAGCTTCCCAAACTTTTAAAGCAGGTGGGGAACTCCCTTTAGTTCAGGCAACTACCAAGGCTAAAGCTTGCCGGATTGACAGGTGACAGTGAAGCATGCAGTTCTGACAGTCCCTTTGAATGCTGTTTTTTTGTTGCACACCCAGGTTCTTCCAGTTCTCTCCCTGGTTCACAGGCTTTTACTGGTCTGAGCTGTAGCTAACATACGTGCAAACACAGTCACTAACACATTCTCTGCAAGTACACAGACAGCCTCTGCTTTCAGTTACCTATCCCTTGTGACCTGCTACATCCTTCCACCACTAATAAACCAAAGCCTTTATGAGTCCCTGTGCCTTGTTTTGCCAGCTGCTGTTAAAATTACCATTCTTGTAAACTGTTGCCATACTGGTGGATTGGGTGGTTCGATCAGTCTGCTTACTGGGGTAGAAGTAGACAGAACCAACTCACTAACCCTGCCTCTGCCAAAATCTTTGTCTCTGTGGATGGAATCCTCTCCATAAATGTATGGTTCTTACACTTTTGTAGCATGCTTATTGTAGAATTTGCTGCAACAGAACTGTTATCTTTCATTCCTTTAAAAGCAATATACAGAGGACAGATGAAAGGGGTAAGAAAATTTTAATGGCCTTAAAGAAGAGGAGGACATAGAAATTAAATTACGTGGTGACTCCCTATAACACACATTTCTTCCATTTTGTTTCATTTCTGACTCCAACCTGTTTCAAAGATGAAATTTTGACTATGCTTCAACAGAGCTATAATTTTACTTTTACACTCCAAACACTGTCCTGGTAAGACAGTAAGAGCTCCTTGTTAAACCGTGGTTGAACTTCACAGGTCTCATTGTTCTGTTCAACTTAATTCACTTCTAAATCTACATTGTGGTTTTTAAAAGTACTGGCAGAATTATGTAGACTGTGAGAGAGTTAAAATATGATTTCTTGCTCACTCCTGTACTCTCAGGACATCCACAAGCCTAAAATTAAGTCCACTGAAGTCTGTTGAAAAAATGCCAGTCAGGTCATGTGAGGGAACAGCGAAATATGCACACAAAAATGTGGTCTCAAAGCACGTGTCAGGGCCTTACTCTTCTGCTTTGTGTACAAATCAACCAGAGGGCAGGTATTTCTGTACAAAGCAATATAATGCCTTATCTGCTAGAAGCCAGCAGTTTATCCCCTAGAACTTCAAACGCCCTACTCTGCATGCAGTGGTCAAACTCAGTGTTATTTTTGGTCTAAATCTTAGCTTTAGGAAACCACGTATGTGTTCTGCTTTAAGAAAAAAGTCTAAATGATATGTTCCATCTCAGTGACACTTCAATTAAAACCACACATTTTCTTGTCCAGGGAAAGCATGCAAATGAACAGAGATACAGAGTCATGTTACATACACTATGCTGGCAGGAACAAATAACCAACACCCCACGGAGAAAACAGGACTTCCTGCAAGCATAGCTGCTAAAAATGAGATCTAAGAAGGTCAGCTGACATCTATTCAGACCCTTTAGCCTTAGTCTGGCTTCTCCTACCAAAGCTTAAGTTCATCTGTAGAGAGTGGATAGGGCAGAAACAGGTTGCTGACACAGTGCCTCAGCAACTGTCCTAAGAAGTTCAGGATTTCAGGTATGTTTTCCAAAGCAAGGATCTGCAAGAAGGCTATGGCATCTTCAAACTGGTGTGTTGCTCCCTTTCTAACAAACACTGATAACTCTCAACATGTGCATTGTGATTCTCAGCTACAAAAAATTACCCTTAACTCAATGTTGCTGAGACAAAAACTTGCCTAAAATCATGTGGGAGTCAGTAATTGAGCTTGACCTATGCAGCCCCTCAGTTAATAATTCAAAACTGAGCAGGACTGCTATAGGTACTAAACACTCCAGCAGAACAGTGAAGGTAGCTCCACTATTAACAGAGGGGAGACAGGATTCACTTGTTTTTATAAAGTAGAGCTCATCAAGACAAGGCAAAACACATAGTTCTTTACAAATAGAGGAATATGAAAAAAAAAGGTGATAATTTAACTGCAAATATCTTTCAATTATTTATATCACAAATCTAAAACCTTGTCCTGAAATGGAGTTCCAGCAGCTGTAGGACCCAATCAATTTACTTCAAACCACTGCTCTGCATGGTTATCAGAAAAGCTAAGCGTATGTAACAACAGAAGAAATCTTTGTTTCCTTTTGTTTTGATCTAAATGCTCAATATGGCAGATAGGGAGAGTGGCAGCAACTACAGTTGATTATGAATGTTTTCAAACTCGTACCGAGGAGCCATAATTATAGTCAAGGTATTTGTATGTGTGTCGTTTGAAGAATACAAAAGATTTCACAGAACAGAGAGATGATGATTTTGTAGGTCAATGGTCTGGTGTACTTGTAGCCTGCAACTTGGCACAGCATAATGTGCTTCAGCAGCATGCAGTCACAAGGCATTGCCTCTGCAGCTGATGGTGCAGTCTTATGTGTCTACTTGTATGATATGCGCTTTCAAAATTCAGAGAAATAAATCATTTGCTGTGCTGATTTATAAGTTGTTCTTAACTTCCAGGACTAAACTGACTTGATGATGGAAGAGATTTTTCTCTGGAGAACTATTTTCATCACTACCCTGCAGCTTTATCAAGTTCAACCTTATAATTTTGTCGAAATGACCTGCTGTTATGTATAGGGGGTGCCAAGGATGCACGGAGCCTCTGGGCCAGTCACAATGGGATGTTTTTGCCACTCATTCCCAGTCAAGCTTGTTTCAGCAGCCAATACAGTTAGCTGTTGCGATCCCCCTGTCACTCCAGAAATACTAATTGGTTCTGCCCCTTCACAGCTTGTTGGCATTAGAGTACACTGTGCACCTGTATCTACTAGAGCTTTATACTCCTGTGGGTCTGATGTGCCAGGCCATTGGATCTGCACAGGCCAGTAAGCCTGGTCATCCCTGTCCTCCATCTGGCTGGAGGTAGGGTCCCTCTAATCCTGGTTGCAGGATTCCCCAACAGGATGGCAAGTGGTGTGAAGTGGATGCTCACTTATGTCTTACCAGAATGGACTAGAATTCCTTTTCACAGGATTGAGAGTAAAGTCAGACCTATCACTCTGTTTGGAAAATTGCCCTCTGGAGACTGGAGTAGCAACCTTCCTGGAAGACTCCTTATTTGTGATTGTTTTTCCTTGTCATTCACACACCCATGCCTCCAGAGTTGAGGTAGGTTTTCCAACCCATCTCCTCACATCCTCTCCGTGGTCCCACAGGTAAAATTACAGGGTATCCTACGGTATCTCTTATATTCTCCCTCCCCAACAGAAGGGCCTCTACAACTGATAGCTGAGATGTGGGTCCATACAGGTGGAGAGTGGTATATATATTCATCAAGTTGTTGGACCAGCCTCTCCACAGCTGAGATGATGGAGGTAGAGGCACTACCTTTATATCCTCGACATGGCAAACCACTTCATTCACTGCTGGGTGGGATTCCAATAATGGAATTCCAACCCATTGTTGCCAATGAGTTCGCATACGATGATGGTGCGCTCTGTACCAATTTCTGCCACGTGGGTCCTGTGCATAAGACTTCATCAGGATCTGTGGGTGATGGTGGATTGTCCTAGTCATAACAACCCATTTCTTTCATGGCCAATTCCCTCAAGTACCAGATATATTTCTCTACTGCAGTTCACTTGCCTGGGCAACATGTAATATCCTCCTTGTAGAGATACCTTTCCTTAACATTTGACAGGAGTCACCTCCAGAGGCTGAAGGCTTGCATTCCTTTTCCAATTGCCTTGTTAATGCTCCCTTCTTTAGAAAGTGACCCCAGCTGCTTGGCTTCCCTACTCTCCAATTCCAAACTATTAGCCCCATTACCTGAGCACTGTGCTCACCAGGACGACAGCTGAAAACTCTTCACATATCCTGCAGCACATTCAAGGATAGAGCTCAAGTGGTTACCTCTTGCCAGCAAACAGGGAAAGCTCAGCTGACAATCTCTGGAAGGTGTTATTTGAAAGACTGCTTTGAACTAGGGTGGTTGTGGTTCCCCACATCCTGGCACTGCACAGTTTAGTTCTCACTAAAAGC
Organism: Falco cherrug; assembly: GCF_023634085.1. Classification (NCBI taxonomy): domain Eukaryota; kingdom Metazoa; phylum Chordata; class Aves; order Falconiformes; family Falconidae; genus Falco; species Falco cherrug. The sequence goes on along the minus strand of NC_073720.1, from coordinate 71,527,262 downwards.
CAATTGCAATGGGAAGCACCTGGATCAGCAACATGCTTTTCATTCAGACCATAGCCAAGATGCCATACCCTGGCTCACATCATAATCAACACAAACCTATCTGTTATGTCATTGAGTGTCTCCATGCCCATGTTCTGTATCTCTTTCCTTCTTCTGCTTCCTATCAGAAACACATCCAGAAGATAATGATGTTGAGGTATTTTTTTTCACTACATATTTAGCACTTCTACTACACAGCTTTATTGTATTTATTTTAACATTTTAGTTTATCCATTACAATGTTACAGAATCTTTAACAGTACCGAGAATGCTGATTATGTTTACACAAATTTTAGCACTTGCAATTTATTCCTAAACTGGCATTAAGCCAAAACAGCCTTAGACCTACTGCCCCTTATGATGCTTTTATCTTGTTGCTACATGAATAAATGGTTAGGAAATTCCATTGATACCTTGCTATTCTTTATCCCATTACAGTCACATCTTTTGCCACCCATGCATTCCATACATTATGCTTTTGATCCCGTCTCAATTTATTTGAGTATACCCAGCTGTATCACACATAATAGCTGATATTAGAGAGGCAGATGCCATCATAATTTTTGAGGCAGCAGTCACCACAGATCCCAAGAGTACTCCTAAATAATAATACATCTGCTCTCTGAAAAGCATGCCACCCATGCAACTAACTGAGAAAACTGAAATCCTATCCTAATACAGCAGGGACAGAAGTCCAAGTTTCCTTTAGGAAAATGAGTGAGAACTCATGATAGCAAGCCACACAACTGAGTTTCTAAGCAAGCAGTTTTTTTGAGGGAGTCACTGGCTTGCTGACCACTGTTCTGGCTCCAGCAAGACTTGAAACTTAAGACTATAGATATTTCTTTAGGAATGGCCAATAATACCCAAGAAGTACCAAGGTGCAAGTCACTGGCAGTGTATCTGGTAGATACTATAATTACAACAAACTGGATGGTAGTTAATAGATGGAGTATCCCATACTGTTTCACAGACTGAAAACACACGTCTCAGCAATGCTATAAAATCAGATACAGATTCAGAAATATTTTCCCTTCTTGTTTTTTCCCTAGATGGAATTTCTATCCCTCTTAGTCCTCTCTTTGTTCCAAAATATCATCTTAATTTTCCTTGCACTTTTTTTTTCTTTCTCCCCTTCTTCACTCTTCTACTTAATATTTCTTACAGTCATGTCCAGGAACTGCAAGAGGCTTTGGTTAAAAGTGTCAGCTAAACAGCAATTTAGAAGGCCAACATCAGGCACTTAAAGCAAAGGCTGCTGGCTACATCCCATTTTGCATCTACTGAGTTTCCAACCCTAAGTTCAAGTGTGGAAAACAATCAGCCAAATACACAAAGATAGTGTAAACCTTCTACATTTCCTGCTTTTTATATCATCACGTGCAGACACATACAATTATTAAATTATTGCATGTGTGGGAGCACATGCAATTAGAGGAGTAGTCTTCTTGTGCACTTCCTGTTAAGATCAACTCACTGAAAGCTGTACAGCCTGTAAGACCACAGCCTATCACCCAATTATGCACCTGCCTGCTCTAAAATAAAACAAGATTAGCTCCATTTAGGTCAAAGCCACACTGATTTAGCACACTCAGGAATTCAAGATAAAATCCACTATTCTGTGATTCATTCTTCAATACATCTGCTTAAACTAGCATGAAAAGTGTGTATAATTACAATGGAACAATTTACTACTGCCAGGAAACCAGGATTTTCCAAGTTCTGCTAACCATCATCACTATTTTGATTACTATTTTTTTCTTCAGCTACCAACTCTTTATTTTAGAACAAATATGAACACTGGTGCTATATTTCCTCTACTTACTAAAAATAAAAAACAAACTAGTCAAAACAACAGACAAAGCTGAAATGTTCCAAATATGGAAAAATAAAGAGCTTGCAATGCAAGAATACATTCAGATTCAAATATATTTCAACAGGAGTTAAACAGGAGTTACATTAAATTTACAGCAGTAAAATGGTCATGCCAATTTAACACAAGATAATGGTTAACTTTCAGAAGTCCCTCCAGATCTCTCTAAAGGCCTAACTGAAATTTACTTTATTATAAACATATTGATAAGTCTTGAGAATATCATAAAAATGTAAGGGTGCTTCTGAAATTGCATAGGCCCCATGCAAACTGTAATATTCAAAGTCCAATGTAATTTAGTGAAGCAGATCACATCTACAGAGAGTTACCTAGATGTAGAATATAGCTGTTCTGGCCTGCAGAGATACAACAGTTTCCCTTCACATTCTGTAGATTTCCTCCAAAGCTTCTACATTTAATGTCACTTCCAGTTTTCCAAGACACACACCCATGGAGGCAGAATATAACCTTTAATTTCCAATACACAGGTACCTATCCACACCCCTTAAGCCAAATGACATAATACCCTGCAAAACTTCACAGAACAGTTATCATCTGTAGTAGCCTGGACACATAAAATTTTTGCTTGTTGACAGTGGTCTTTGGATATACTGACTTGTAATTCTTCTGTGTCACAGAGACGCTGTATCCAGACTGTGAAACTGCATACTCTGTACCTGAACTGTGCCTTGAACAGAAGAGATTTCAACATATGGTTACTAAAAGGTAAGGGGTAACCTTATATGCTCACTTCTGATCTGTCACATCCCTTTGTCATAAGGACTGTTAGATTAATGGCACAGTTTATTCCAGTATCAGGCAGATGTTACAGAATCGATTCACTGAAAAAATGCAGGAAACATTATGTCAAGCATTATGCTCCTTGTCTGGTTAAGACTTCACAATGTTTCAGTTTCTAAGACATTATCAGACAAATACAATTAGTCTAGGGTACAGATATGTGCTGCTGTACTACTGTTAACATGAGCATTAAAAGATAAGACTTTGCTGAAACAGATTCCAAGAGTGCAGGCAGCAATCCAAACAAGTGAGTTGATTCAGCTGCACTTTCTTTTTTTGTGCAGGACTGAGGAAAGGGGACATCTATGGGGAATATAAGGAATCAACTCATTGTTTCAGGCTTCAGTATCCCTGAAAACCGAAACAACCCTCCTGCTAGCCTACTGTCTGTTTTGAGCTGAAACACTGGCATGCACATAAAAAGAACTTAAGAAGAAATAAGCCTTCAGTATAAAGACAAATTCTCATTTCAGTTATAGTTGCTCGAAGCAGAGAATAAGAATGGAGGCATGTTTTGCTTCCTCAAGATGGAGGTAAAATGAAGCACTGAACAGCAAAAAAACTATTCTGTAAAGAGTTAAACTCACCCAACAATTCAATTCTACCCCCACAACAGCTGGGGATGGAACTAGATAATCTTTAAGGTCCCTTCCAACCCAAACCATTCTGTGATTAACACCTTCTTAAAGTAAAGCACCAATCTTTTTGTGGGTAAACATGTTCCCACTTGAGTTCAAATTTGAAATCCAGTTTCCATGACAGTTTTGGCAGACTGTCAGTCCTTCTTTGCTATCCTACACACACACACTCACTGATATTTAAAGATCTGAAACAAATATCTGCTAATAGTGCAGTACATCAGTTCCAGAGGAAAACTATGATGACCCTACGGAAGATAAGTAGTAACAGTCCCTTTTAACTATTTTTGTTTAAGGAAGAAACCACCTCTGGAAATACTATACCTGTCAAGCACGAGATGCAGCGCAATGTTATGGATCTCCTAATTATGAAGCTTTAAGAGCCAATTCTTCATGAGGATTTAGTCCCTTCCAACCCAAACCATTCTATGATCTAACATTTCAGAAAATGGGCTCACAATTGGCTCCTTTCTATAATACTGTACTAAACGGGCCCACTAATGGTAATTCTGTCCCCTTCTACCCAAGTGGTAAAAGAGTAGTTTAGGGGGCCAACAAAGATTTGGCCTCTTGACATGAAAAATCACAGCAAAAATACTCTTTTAGTGGATATGATTTTTTGTGCATACTTCCCATCAAGCGCTTTTGAAAATAAATCCTGAAATTTAAGAGTCCCAGACATGCTTGAAAAACAGCTTTCACATCAGAATAAATATACTGGACTATTGTATATTCATTCCTTTAGTTTAACCAATAGAACAAGATCGACCTGTCTAAAAAGAAGCTTAGCATTGATCATTTAAACTAAAACAGATTATGCTAAATTTAATAATAATGCATGACAGTGTTACTGCAGCAATATAAACAGAGTGATCAGGACATATTTAAACCCCACAATCTACAATCTACAAGTGACAGGGCAAAATTAACAACACAATAATGCTATATCTATCAGCTTAATTTAACGCATTGCTGAGCACAAGCCTGTATTAAGAGCAATTAATGGCCCTGCCTTAGAAATCTAATAATTGCGAATCACAAATCAGCAACTCCACCTTTCTGGTCCAAATGTCAGATTATATGGCATAATAAGCACTCACACATATTAAATCAAATAAATGCATGAACAAAGTTCGTAAGAAGCAACACCAGCAACTCTGAGTTATGTATCAGTAGCTTACTGGGTAGGAAACCTGGAAAAGGGAGACTAAGGCAACTATACCTCTGGACTGACATTGCCTAAAATGGGCTAAATTCGGAAAGGGCTGAGGACTGAACAAATTTTGCCTGTATGATTTACAGGGACAACACAATTTCAGCCAGAAAGACAATTTCATACTTCTTAACACAGTCTGATCACCTAAGCCACCTGACCTAGCCAGCATCAATGTTTCATCCCTGAACACTCAGAACACAGAAGTGTGCTGGCTTTGTGGTTACCAGACCAGACCAGTCCTCAAAGTGTTACTACACTATATTCCTCAGAGCATGAAAACTGGCCAGCATGCTGGTCCAGCTCAAGCTAATCAATGTTCCCATAATGCAGAACACTGGTGTCTCCAGTGCAGATACATACAGTAATCCAGCAGAAGAAAGGGCAGCTGCCTCTGCCATGACTGAGAACATGGCAAAAGTTAAAGCCTTCAGATAAGCTGTGGGGGCTATTGTCAAAGCAAAGTACATAAACTCAGGGAGTATTTTTCTTCTGGTATGAGATGTAGGACAGTGGCAAGATACAGAGGGGTTACAACTAAAATCTTTGTGAAGGGAATCATTTGTTCAAATGTAAGTATTTCTGTTGTAGATTTTGACACATTTGGCTCTTGTCTAGACTCCCATTATAGTTAATGAAGAGAAACATATTTCTATGATATGACTCACCTCATCCTAGACATATATCAGAAATATATCAGACGCATCAAACTTATAGATGTTGATCTACCTCTTCTGAAAATAAAGGTAGCCTAAGGTAATGTGTCCAGATGTGCAAGTCTTACAGCTAGAAGCTACAGATCCCATCCTTAACATCCCTTCACACTCGCATCACTAGCACTTCATTAGATAATGGGCATGCTCCTTTGCCCATTTTTCTTCTACTGTCTCAACAGAAGCAAAGTAATGCTTCTATGTTACACAGGGTTTCATTAATACATCTAAGGAAAATGTTGTGTGACTCTCTGATGCAAGATGTTTTCAGAAATGAATAATTATGTAAATATTGTATTGGTCTTCATGAAAAAGACAGAGTAATACTTGCCTACTGAATTTTAATACAATAGTATAGAAGTGCCTCCCATGGCAGGTGATATTGCTGCAACAGATTATGAGACCTAAGATTCTTAAACACCCATGACTTAAATTCTACAGAACAAACAAAAAAAACCCCAAACCCTGACACTTTCTATCAAATCCCAGTAGGGGCCTTATGGTTTTAATGCAGCCACTGGTGTCCTCATACACACACACTGAAACTTCAAAGTTATTCTTTTCAGACTTACTCCTCTTAAACACAAGGCAATTCCATTGACATTGACTGAGTACACAAAGATATAACTAACAGTTCAGAAATGCAAGTGGGTTAGCCACAAACATGGCAGAGAGAAAGCCCTCCTGGCCTTCATTAAGTATGTGTAAGAGTTGGTCCAAAGAGAACGATATTGTCTCAACATTGCCAACAGAGACCTGGAGATGGAATGTGGTCCTCATGGACACAAGACACAAAGACCCTGGGAAGGAGAACTGCACGGTACGAGGAGTACTATGCCGCTCCCTGCTACCTGGGACCGAAAGGAACAGCTACACCCTGGGAAGGAGAACTGCACGGTACGAGGAGTACTATGCCGCTCCCTGCTACCTGGGACCGAAAGGAACAATACTATAAGGCCGCATAACCGCTGTCCAGAAGATGGATCACAACCATGGTCATAACAATGAACCAGAAAACATAAACTTCAGGTGAACTTTCTTCACTCTAATATCATTATAATACAAAACCACACCTCCTGGTCTGAAGCCACCCACCTCTAAGGCAAACCACACCTCAGGCACTCGCTCCTCTTTGGACATGCTGGTAACCTGGCTCGAGAAGGCGGAGACTGGCAACAATCCATGGGCCAGAGGAGGAGCGAGGTGTGTTGCTTGGCATAAGAGATGGCTCCTTAGCGACTGAACTTTGGAGATCTTCCCCACCAAGGATCATGATGATTGGAAGGACCAGTGGGACGCTGCCTGGACCTGGGACCATAGGGATTCCTTGGACCCATGGTGGTAGCTGTAATACTCTTTCCTTCTCCTTTTTTACTTTACCTTTTACTCACTTTCTGTCTTTCTACCTGTCGCAAGCCGCTTTACGGGCAAACAATAAAATTGTGCTGTTTAATTGAAGCATAACCCCCTTGGCATGGTCACCTTGATTTTTGCACTTCGAGATCATAGTTAACGAACCATCACGAGTCCACTGTGTGGACCGTGACAGTATGTAGCACCTGAAACTCAACATTGAGTACAAACATGCTGGTTAGAATGCGAAACAATTTTTACACGATGCTGTTACAATGTATCAAACAATGGGCCCTGCTGAAAACCACCAGAAATTACCGTGTCTTTCCCATTCCTCCTTGCTAGTTTCCCAGAAGCTATTCTTGATCTTACCTATCCAAGGCAAATGACAGATAAATTCAAATGGCCTTACATGGCCTCCACCCCACACCCTTACACATACAGTGTCCTTCCAGTCACCATATTTTATTTTCATTGCATTGAATAGCTTGCCATGAGGCACTAGGCTTTACATTAAAAGGCTGTAACCAGTTCAATTCAGATTCTCAAGGCTAAACTCTATCTAATAAATCATATCTACTCCCTATTACCCTGTGAAGCTTTCTACTGCAGCACAAATGAACTCCTTATACCCACCTCAATTTCTCTTAAAAGATCTCAAGCTATGGTCCATTTTTAATTCTAAGTAGTTCCTAGATGAGAACAGCATTATGCCAGATTTTGAAAAGCAGAAACTATATTAGTGATGACTGGCACAGCTCTCTCTCCAGGCTTTTTTTTATACAGTAAATTCTGTTTTGTTACCATGTTAGTTTACAGTATGATGCAGAAGACAGTATCTGGAAAAGTGGGCATCAGTTAATGAGGTCATCGTAGCAGACTCTCATCCATCATCCCACGCGGATTCTGCAGAGTGTCTTGATGGAAAGCAGCCAGCCATGAGAATTTTGGACACTGGCTCCACAGCAAACCTATCTGTTTGAATGGGAGGGCTGGATTACATGGGCTTTTCCCAGCTCATGCTCCAGTTTTACTGGTAAAAGATGGATTATTAATAACTTTATCTGCAATTCTGCCTAAGAAAGTGACCTGGCACTTGCATTTGGATGATTTTATCTTGTAAAGCAGCACACAGCAGGACCCAAGATTGTCTAAAGCAAAAAGCAGAAGCAAAGCTCTGCCTCCTCCAAATCCCTCACAGAAGAGAGAAAAGCTGCCTAGATATGCAGTCAGGATGGAATGCAAAATTTCCAAGGATTCTGCAAGTATAAATTTGGTTTTCCTAAATTCTTCTGCTCTCAGGACACTAAAGCAGTTAAAACATGCATCCCTTGTGGTGTGTACTACAGAGATCCACCGTGTTCTTTAGCAGCTCATTCTATTCTTTTCCTCCATCACAAGGGACAAGATGTTTTAGCAGAGAGCTTGTCAGCCTAAGCATTTTTGTTGCAAGACAAGGTACCTTAAAGATAGTGTCAAATCAAGATTTTCTTTAGGGATTACAGTGGAATGTCATCAGTATTCTACATGCTTTACATTACATGTTAGGACTCCTTCGACTCCTGCATACACAATGGAAGCACACTGCCCCTGAAATCAGCCACATTTGGTGACACTGCAGAAACCGGTAAATTGCTAGCTCAAAGCACTAGAAAAAGCTATGAGGTAAGAAGCTTACACCTGCAAGGATAATGAGCTGTACAACCCAAGAAGAATTTTCCTTCTTTATAATACTTTAAAGGGCATTAAAGTAATTAAATTATGTTTGGTGTCTTTATCAGTCTAATATACCAAAAAGAAATCCAATTATAAAGGCTACTTTATTATAACAGTGAAAGACCTGATTTTCAAATGGCCCTTCTCTCTGCTGTACAATATAGCCACAAAATTCTTACCAAAACAAATCCCACTGTCTCTTGTGTAAAATATTTGTCTCCTTGGCTGCTTTGGGAACATCAGGTAAAAGCAAGAAAGGTAAGAGCAAGTCATTTGTCCAAGGTCACACAGCAGGCCAATAGCAGACCAAGGAAGAAAACCACAGTTGCCTCATTCAGAGTTGCCATCTGTTCATGAATCCAGACTATAAACACGCTCTTGAAGCAGACTTTGGCACCTTTGTTTAACTCAGCTTGAACCTGCTCAATGAAACAACATATGTCCCAACTTCCACTGGATAACAGAGTCCTCCAGGTCGAATAGCTTCACAATGGAAATGAAACAAATGTGGACTTTAGAATGTGACTGTCAGAAACACAGACAACACAAACTTGGCATCTTATCTCTCAGGAAGTTTTTTCTGTGACCTGCTAAGAAATTGCAGTGCTCTTGAAAGTCTCAGCATCATTAAACTAGAATAGGCATGGTCATAATTATTAAACTATCATGTTCAACATGCAAGCAGTGCAGAAAATAGTAGAAGTGGAAGGAGCCAGCTCAAGTTATTGGAAGAAGTATGGACATGACTCATTAGATTTTCTGGGAACAGATGGAAAATCAGAGGATGAATTTGATTTACTTTATGAGTTTACTTTTGTCTCCTGCACGTACTCTAGTCCTTCATCCTATCATGCTTGATAATCACCTCTTCTTCACTACCTTGTTTCTTAGCTCTGGAAACTGTATCACTTTCCAAAGGAACAGCAATGTTTTAAACTGAAGAGATTTATACAGTGTTGCCTAAGGTCGCTGTCTGAAAACAGTAAGTTCTGAGGAGGAAAAATAAAAATGGTATCAAGGTGCACATTTTTTTGATGAGAGAAAATGCAAACGCCTTAAGATTCCAAGGCTCAGCATCTTCTCTCCCATTCCTGTGCCTCTTTCCAACATAGCACATCTGTCCATCAGTCTGTGATTAACAGAGAACAGTTACTCATTTACCTTGGGGCATCTAGAGTAAAGGCCTCTGTATGTCTGACCTTACCCAAGTGGTTTCCATACACCTTCAACCTGTGTGTAGGTTTGGACTCTACCACAGTGAATGGTTTACTGGAACTGAGTCCTTTGGAACAGGGGAACAGAATGCATCTCCTCCAAGCTGAACTATCACTATCATGTTAAAGGAAGAAATCAGACTTCCACTTGCTAATAACAGTTTTGGTGCTGACAACCACAATAAAATTAAGGAAAAAACGCCCCCAACTTTAATTCAGGCAATTGCTTTGTTCAAGACTTCATTAGAAATGTTACGCATTATATTTATTTATTATATATAATATATTTATTATTATATATTAAATATATTTATTATATATATTTACTCCCAAGGACATTCCTTACAAGAAATTAAACCCTGTAAAAACAGCTTACCATTGATCTCTTCTGCTCAAGATCCAAATGTCTATGTGAGTATCCATCCCAGCTCTCTTTACAGAGATGCAAAGTTTTAATCCTTCAGCCCAAATTCTATTCAGAAAAAAGAATGTCAGTGCTAAGCACTCAGTACTGGGAATTCCTCTTCCTTCTTACCCCATGCTGGGGAGAACAGCTGCACCATATAATTATCAGTTGCTTGGTACACAACAGTTGTCAACACCCTTCCTGTGAAACATTTTAAATGAAGCTCCTGCATAAGCTACAGGAGACAAACAGAAACAAACCACAAACCTCTAACCAAGTTAACAACTGGACTCTAGGGATGAAATAACACCTCTACAAAGTAAAGGTGGCCCAAAACAAGGAGATGAGATGGGTAGAAAAAGCCATAAAGCCAGAACAGCACTCTCCCTTCACTTCTCAAAATTCTGTTTAATTTTAAAAAAATGGGAAATAGCCCAAGGAAAACCTTACTCCTTTAGCACCACAGAAATTTGATGCAGGTTATCTGGAAGCTACTTCTCTTCATCACCTTGCCAAGACAAGTAGCTTGTAGACAGAAAACGTGTTGTTAGTAACGAGAATCATGCAAGTACTTGCTTTCCTTTGATGTGGAGTGTGGAGGGCCAAGCTGATAAGTCAAGGATTTTTTTAACAGAAGTTCCAAAACCAGCCAGTCTGGCCTACAGCTGTCCTAGTTGCCTGGGACATAAATGTTGGTAAAAAATAAAGGCAACTTTTTAGCTGTCACAGCAGAGGAAGAAATAAATAAAGGAGAAGAGAGGTAACTACAAATACTGCTCTCACCTCTCATCCCTCTCAGATGATGTACTTACTGGTCTGTCCTCTTACCTATCATCACTAACAGAATAGCACTGTTTAAGTGGAAACCGTCTTTTAAAAATTGGTCCTATTCAGTTTCGTTCCTAAGAGTTAAGAAAGAGGACTTTGGACTGTGGCTAAATTACAGACCTACACAAATGCTATCCTACCAAACCACCTGTCTGCAGTGCAAACCAGAACCTTCCTCTGTTTACACCAGGGTTAATCCAGTCTGAAAAAAGATTATACTCCACTGTTGTTATAAAAACACTTCAGCAGTCTTGAAGAGTGCTATATACAGTACTAGGTTAAAGTGAAACCTGTTTTGAACTCAGACAGGTATTAAAAGGGTTAAAATTTCCATTTCATAAATTTAATGATAGCCCATTTCATCTCTTCTTCTAATGGCCAAATTGTGAACGAAAAAATAGGTGTGGTACTGACTGCACAGTAGCAGAGAAGACTCTTATTTCAAAAAGAGGCTTTCAGAAGAGTCTGTTTCAGTTAAAAAATGCAGGATAACCAGGATCATTTTTACATTTTAAGCAAAGGAGTGTTGTGTGGGATCCTTCTGTTCTTCTCTATCTGAAAGCCTGTCTGTGACTTTCTCAACTATCTGCTGAATGAAACTAATTTCTTCCCTTGTCCTTAGGCTATCATGGTATAAACTATAATGCCACTGCTGCAAGAGCTTTTCTTACAGGACATTTCTAGTTTATTTTTTTAACTTGATGTACCATCACAGGTAATCAAAACTGACACACCTGCCAAAAGAGTTGTGTATCTCACAGGTTTGCCTTTTAACGTTGTGGTTTGGGACTTGCAAAAAAAATAATTCAGTTGCTTCATACTTCCAGTATAGAGGTGTTGCACAGCAGATAAATCCTGCTACATAAACAGCAGCCCAAGGGTGTGCTCATAATAAAAAACTTTTAGCCCCTTTAATTTGACATCGGACAACAAAATACTGTTATTGGTTTGAATTCCTCCCATTAGTGCTAAGATTCTGCTATAAATCTCTACAGAGGCAACAGTGGCATTTAGGAAAGAAGCTTTAGGAAAGCTTGCAGCTCTCAGGGTCTCCAGGTCACGCGATTTTTTCCAGTCAACAGGAGTACTGGACTAAAAGTGGACTCATTCCCTGAGCCCATTTTTAGTTTTTCCAGGAAATCATCAATCTCTCCAGAAACTTGCTAACCTCACTGTTAGAAATAGGTGGGAGTTTGGGGCCCATAGCTGCTTTCTGCTTGCAGCATTCAACATTTTACTCCAATAAAACACTGACCCAAATCCATACAGCAAATCTGAATTAACATTCACAGAAGGTGACTACTAGGCCTCTGGCGTGAGGATGTAGCTGTTTGGTCAGTGTCAACCACTGGAACTGGGATGAGTAAGTTTATAGCACTGAAGCCTGTTGTGGCCATTTGCAATAGTACCTCTCTTTGCCTAACATGCTAGTGCCCAGACACAAATGCAGCAACCTATACTCTTCGTCCTATTAAGGGTTTTAAAGCTGTCATTCCTACAGACTTTGAAATAAGTATTACGGTGAACTGGTTCATAGTTTTGGCACATCAAAGGTTCCTGTGTTGAGATGCTGCCCAAAACACTGATCTGTCACGTGCTAGCCTGCTCAGTTGCCTGTTGTGTGTGCTGAGCAATTTCAAAAAAAAGCATTGGCACTAAAAGCCTATACCACTTATTAACTGCACTGCATTAAAAGGCACATGTGCCAGTTCACTAACTAATTCCAGAAGCAATCTCCTCCCATTTAGTCCAAACAATCTTTTATTGAGCAAAGACTGAGAAAGGACTTAGGAAACTTACTTAGCTCTTTCACAGACTTTGGTAAAATCCTAAGTTGCAAAACACACAGTACAAATAGTTCTTAACTCTGGAGTCAGCATCTACACAACAAATTAATTTAATGTCACTGTTCATTTGGAGTCTTCAAGCAGGAAGTCTGAACTATTTCTTATGCAGTTGAGAATGGATGTACCCCAAACACCCCTATGCACATGGCAGACAGGTAACAGATACAGTCATATTTTCATGGAGAAATACAAACTGTTCCCAAGTTGGAATCTGCCCCACTGCAGGAGCCTATGTAACCACACATTCCTCCCAAGGCTTGTGAGAGCCTTCAACAACTTTGTTAGTTGATAATCCTTCAGCTATAGAGACAAGTGTCCCTGTGACATTAACATAAGATCATTAACAAGGCAAGCTCTTGGAATTGCTGCTAATGACCATTTTCAGGATGTAACCATCTACCCAGAGGAAACAAAGCTAATCTGAAACACTAACATTTTGGGGGGGGCACAACAAAACACAAACAAAACAACAAGCAGAACAAGCAGAAGCTGGCACGGTTATTATTCCTGTTGCCAAACCAAGTTGACGTCAGCACTCTCTGTCTTTACCTTATTTCACATGTTCACAACAAGTCCACTGCAACTATACTTGACAATAATGCTTAATTCCAAAGATATGCTATCAATGTAGTATTAACTTTTAACAACTTTTTAAGGGAAAAGATGTAATTATCTCTCTCTCACACTTCTCAACTGATTTCCTAGAAACATGATGCTACATAGTCCAGCTGTCTGTTTGGCTTCCCACAATAACTTTCCAAATCATCATCCAGCTTCAATGATGTTTGAGAAAGCAGTTCAAACCTCAGACTAAATACTATCCTCCAGAGTTCATAAAATTAGCATCTGGACAAGGACGAAAACAAGCCTACTGACCTCACTAAGGAAAAACCTAATCACTCAGCACAACGTGAAATTGAAAATTACTTGCACTATGTTCTCTGACTTACCTTTTGAAAGCTTTGACAGAACATGAGCTGGAGCCAGAGAATTGAGTGAAAGGTCAGAAACTAGGCTTCATTAGTTCATGAAATAAAATTTTAAAAATTATAAACACACCCAGCACATATAGCTAAATCTTTTACTCAATGTATCTGGACCATTCTGCATCACTACTGAGTTAGCAGTCTTCCTACAGTTATGCTGCATTCATTTTTCAAGACATTTCTCACAAGCAAACTGCCATGCTGAAATAAAAAGGATATGTCAGCAACACAAAGAAGTTTTCATTACAGCAGAACAGTAGTTGCCCTCCACCCGATGTAAGTGACCAGAAATCCTGTTATCTGTTATTATGAGGCTGATAAAGGATAGTCTACAGAATCACTGTATGCATATATTGTAAGAGGGAATAATATGAATCCAGGTTTATAGCCTCTAATACAGGCTAACATACAACACATTGATTTGATTCTGGCATCAACTCTGTAAGAGAGAGGTCTGTAGCACACATACAGCAGTTGGAAATCTCAGGTTAAATTGATAAGGTTCTTAGCTTTTTATTAGTTTTGCTTCAAATGGTTTTGCTCTGTTCTACATTCTGCAGTCAATCACAGGCCAAGCACTAGAAATGAGGAGCTGAGACACTTTGCCATATAGCTAATAGTTGCCTCTGTGGATCTCAAGATAAGACCACACAACTACTTCAGGTTGCCTTCTACAGAGCACAGGCTCCTAAACTTAAAACACCAGGTTTCCAGCCTCATAGTGACACATCTGCTTTTTAAAAGGTCTGAAAGCAAAGAGATCTGATCCAAATCATCAACATCTTAGCTCTAAAGGCTGAGAATTTTATTTTTCCTCAGAGGCCTTACCATGGGAAATCAGCAAGATCAGATCATCCAAGCCTAAACATACCTCTCAGGTGGATCTGAAGGCTGCCTGCTGATGAAAGCAGGTCCCGTTCCCATGCTAATAGCCATGTTCTTCCCTAGACAAAGGGAAGGGGATTGGCTTTTCCATCACATTAGTTTCCCAAGCTGAAACAGTCCTAAGGCCAAACAGGAGAGAAACAGAACGAGCTCTTTGGGTAGGAGCTAACTATTATATCGATTTGGATGTGTGTGGTAGAACTTCACCCTAAGTTTGACATCATCTGTGCCCTATTAGAGGCTTGACCCCAAGAGTAATTTGACTGACAAGGATCTCTAAAAACACAAGCCGCATGAAGTATTTCCTCTGCAGTTGGGAGTAAACAAGTTGGCTGGGTGGAGCTTTCCCTATCATGGTTATTGGATTATGTGATTCAGGCTTAAGGGTTCTTCACAACTGAGAGAAGAAATGTAGTGATGTTTGCTCTCTTTCCAGAAAGAAATGCTGCTCAGCAGGAAACCCAAGTGAGTCCCTCTCCTGGAATCTAGTCTGGCATTTTGGTTTCTCACTTTACTACACACAATTTTAACAAGACCAGCACTGACCAGTACAAATGAGAAAACATCAGGAACCTTGTATCTCCTGTCACTATGGAGATGCTTTCATGACTGCTGTTTTATTGGCTGCCAAGATGACCTTTTTACAGATGGATGAACAATAATGCTAGTCTAACTTTATTACAATTGATTGCAAGCCGATGAGAACACTAGAGTCAAAAAAATCTAACACAGGCTGACAATGCAGCCAGATGGAAATTCCCTTGAAAAGCTAAACAGCCTTTCTAGGATATTTCACCTGTTTTTCTGATAGACTGTCCTCTACACTCTCCCCATAGCAAGACACTCAGTAAAGATCAATCTTTTCTTCTTAACCCTGCAAGTGCTCCTTTACTTGTACAGCCCTCAATAACATGAATGAGGCAAGATGGGTACTTTATAAGCACTTAGATGAGACTCTGGATTTCCTACTGGGATTGCTGGTCCCTGGCTGAGAGAAAACGACCATAATTTGTTAGGGTAGGCAGAATCCAGCAGCACAGCAGAGGCAACGCTGCAGTTCCACACCCCCGGCTCCAGCCAGAAGTGAGGCTGAGCATGCATTCCCAATAGGCATACACACAAATACGTGTGGCACGTATATACACACACACGTAGCCAGATTGACACAGGCAGACACACAGAACAGTCACATGAATACCAACAGCTTCCTCCTGTTACCCTCT
This sequence comes from Falco cherrug, assembly GCF_023634085.1. NCBI lineage: Eukaryota > Metazoa > Chordata > Aves > Falconiformes > Falconidae > Falco > Falco cherrug. The sequence continues at coordinate 71,511,527 of NC_073720.1, read as the reverse complement.
CTTGCTGAGCAGGGCAAGGTCTGCTGGTGGGGATACATATGTGTACACATGTACAAAGTGAATCCCTCCAGCAGCTGGGCTCAGACACATCTGCCCTGTAGCTGTCTCTGGATCCTGACACCTGGACTTATGGGCCACCAGGTCTTCAGCACCACTTCACTTGCTGGAACAGACCCCCTCGCACATGTGTGCACACACACACACAAACATCTCCACAGCAGATGACCAAGTCTGCCTTGGTTCCCCCAAATATCCAGACCGTTCTGTGGTGTCATCCTCAGAGGCAGAGACGGACATGGCCCTCAGATCACACTATCCACTCACTGGATAGTCTAGATTGACACTCTCCAGCACTCACATGCTCTATCACATACCCTCACTTGCTGCAGTCACTGACACAGCAGACACACAGTTCTCAGACCCCTCATCCCAGTCCAGCTGCTGGCACTTAAATTCACTTATTCTGGTCCCTCCTGTTGCTGGTACCAAAGACACATGGGTCTTCCAACCTGTGGTGTGACTCTAGATGCTAGTACTTAGACCCCATACTCACACACCTCTACAGAATACAGTCCCTCACCAAGGAAAATACTTAGAAGTGGAGTTTATTAAGAACACAGGACATACTGATGTTCAGGCACAGGACATGACCAAAGAAATGTAGACCAGAGAAATATAAACAGCTGCTGTTTATACATGACCAGACCTTTTTATCCCTTCATTGGTCTATTTTCAGATGCTTGTTCCTTTCCAAAACGCCCAGATCCATCCTTTTCTCTGCCTTTGGTTCTTCCCCTAAGCACCCCATAACAGGTCCTACAAAATCCTGAAATGCTTTTCCTGTGCATCCCATAATGTGTCCCCTACCTCTAGGCAGCAACCCTGTTGTGTTTTAACTGCAGACAGTACCTAAGTACCACACAGCTGCTCACCCACTCCCCCATCCCCAGAAAGATGGGTAGGAAAATCACACAGGAATGTAAAACTCGAGGGTTAAGGTAAGAATAATTTCATAATTGAACTAAAATAAAATAAATAATAATAATAATAACAACAACAACAATTATAATGACAAGGAAGAAGGGAAAGGAATAAAATCCAAAGGGAAGGGAGACATAAAGCCCAAGTGATGCACAACCCAACTGCTCACCACCCACTGATCCATGCCCTGCCAGGCCCCCAGCAGCGATCCCAGGACCTGGCCAGCCCCCCCCCAGTTTATATACTGAGCGTGATGTCCCATGGTATGGAACACCTCTTGGCCAGCTCAGGTCACCCGCCCTGGCTGTGTCCCCTCCCAGTTTCCTGTACCCCCTCCAGCCCTCTCACTGGCAGGGCCTGAGAAAGTGAAAAGTCCTTGACTTAGTATAAACATCCCCCAGCAACAACTAAAGACATCAGTGTGTTATTAACACTGCTCTCACACCACATCCAAAACCCAGCACTGCACCAGCTACTCAAGAAGAAAATTAACTCTATCCCTGCTGAAATCAGGACAAACCCCAAGGAAGTTTGTAAGGTGGTCCAGCACTGACTCATCTTGATGTTTCTCTCCCAAGCCATGGCAGTGAGGCTCCCCCAGGACAATCCTGGAAGGGGGCCTTCCTCTTAGTCTTTAATTTGGGGTCCTGCTTGCCACTGTGCCCCTGCACTCCTCTGGGTTTATGGAGGTGGGGGTTTGTTGGGCTATGACCTGTGATGGAAGCAGCTGTGGTTAGTGTTTTTCAGGCTCCCCCACCTGCCAGTGTTTCTCTGCATTACATTGTGGGGTGCACACCATATTTTATCATTTAAACCAACAGATTTTGTCACCATCACTTTTTAAGCAAGCAAACTGGGCAATACTGAGTGAAACAAAGACAATCCAGAAGTAGTGTCTCTCTCAGAAATCTAAGATTCTGAGATCATCTGGATTCAGAACTGCTTTGCATTTATCAGGCCTCAGTCATGTCACAATACTTCCACTAGACAACCCTGACACAGAGCCTGGGTAAAGCTTTGTAACACTTCCAAGGCACGTTGTAACAGTATTTCTGTCTTGTAATGATGTAGTTAAAATACAGGAAAATGAAAAGACACTGAGCCCCCATATCTCCTAGGTGAATTCAGATCCGGGATCTCAGTTCCATCCAGTTGACTCTTAGACCTTTGTACTAGAGCTGTTGCTTCAGATTTAACCTCAGAATTCTGTTTTCGGGTCCCACCTGAGCCACAAAATTTTCATGCCCTCAGCTGCTTTGGCACAAAATGGGATCCACAGTCCAAGAAACGTTCTTCAGCCTTCACTGAAGCACAACAGCCAGTGTGAGTACAACAAGAAGATATTTTGAAGCTCTCACTTCAACAACTTCTCACTGTTGTTACAGACAACATCTGTAATGGAATTATATTTTTAATTATTATTATTTTAAAACAAAATAATTCTACCTCACCAGAGAAAAAATGGTTCTTCAGTGATTCTAGGTCCCTTGAACAAACTCCAAGGAGGTGTTAAAGAGGAAAGAATGCAATGCAAAGCTTAGAAAAAAAATGAAGCACTGAATCAAAAGTATAGATTCATACCTCCTGCTGATTCAAACCATTCTTCTCATTCCCACATGGAAGGTATTTCCATTTTTGCAGGAACAGTCAGTAATGCATTAAGAAAGGGTCAGTGTGAGGAGATTGGTCTCAGGGAAGATGGTTTGCAGCAGAAGGTAGAACATGTATATCTATTCTTCCTCTCTGTGTTTTCAAGGAAGGACAGTTTTAACTTAGAAGATAGTACTCTTCATTCGGGTAAAGCAGATGTCCTCAAAGCAGGGGAGTTACAGTATTGTGCAGAGACAACTCGGCTTCCCAGGGAAGCAATCATCCTTACTTGTCCCTAGATAAGCAGCACAAAGCCAACAGGTCTTTTGATTCCTAATCATGCAAAAGGTTCTTCCACAATGAAGATGCTGTCTCCTTCACCACATACAATCATCCCACCTAGAAGTGACTGTGAGCAGCCTTTCCCTTATTGACTTTTCTTTTTTTTTTTTTCTCCCTTTTTTTGAGAAAAGAAAAATTCTTCCATTTCTTCAACAGCAGCTAAATGATTCTTAATTATTGCTTAATCTCCGCTTGAAATTTTAGTATTTTTTCTCATCATCCAAATAGGTCATGGATCACTTATGAAATCATAATGGAAGGAAAACAAGGAATGACTGGGGATGTGACTCTGCTCTCCAGCGTACAAACAGAATAAAACTGTTTAATAGTGAATCATATCCAGCTTTGCCATGCAGGACTAAGCTGTTCATGTCACTTTAGTAGACGAAAGGACAGGTCCTCGCCTGCTTTGAATCAATGTTTTTCCATTTAATGCAACAGAACCATGCATATGTACACCAAATTGAAATTTTGTCCTGAGATCTTTACTGCAAAGTGAGCCAAGTTAAAGGTGAGGTAAATTAGCATTTAATTCTGGACTAAACTATCAGAACCGTGGCCAGACATTAAAACCATGTTCCCAATGGTGAAGCTTTTGGAACAGACTCTGATCTCTCTGATAAAAAACCCACATTATTAATGCAATTACCTAGCTGTAACCTAGACATGAAGCTGATGTGATTCATTCTCATATGATGCCTTGAATGCACCCATTTCTGCTAATTTCTCACTATGCACTCCAGCCATGCATCAGGGTCTGATTCAGTCTGCTACTTATTTTTATTCTGCTCAATCTAATCTATTAAAACCAGAATTTTATGACACTACAGCCTCCTGAGTTAAAAAAGAAATGTTCTACTGCTTTTTTTAACACTAACTTTGTATCAATATAAAAAATGTCTGAGAAATGTATTTGCTGCTGCTTCAAACTGTGTGTAATCACTAGTAAATGCATTGTATGCCCTGGGAACTTTTGTAACAAACTTAACTTCAGAAGAACTCATAGTTATCCTTCTTCTACAGGCTCCAGTAACCTTTTATTACACTAAATTTCAACTAGCTATTCTGATCTTCTTAACACTACATGTTAACACTACATGCTAATAACAGTTTAGTTTAAATCATTTTGATATAAGCACAGATTTTTTAAAAAAAATAAAAAATATACAACAAAGGCAACACCTCCAACTAAGTTTAGACCCCTTACACACTACAAGTCATACATAACTTACATGTGTTAAGGAATACAAACAGATATAGCAAACAAAAAGCCAGGGAAACCTAATAATCCTGCCTTTAAAAAAACCTAAGAACTGAAAGAGGAAGTAATTCAATGCCTCGCCAAAAGATATATGTGGCAAATCCATGCATTAAATCTAGCACAGACCTCTTGATTCTCAGTCCAGTCTTTCAAACATTAAACCATTCTCCCAGCAATTTCATTCATAAATTAACTTCTCTGAAGATCTCTGTGTGTAGATCATCCATGACAATACCACAATATTACTATAGCATTAGCATCAGCAGTAGCAAAACAAGAATAATAATCACAGGAGCATTAATATATTAGTAACGTCCTGCTGTATAACTGCTGAAGTCATCCCATTGCTTGCTAAAGAAACTGCTTATCCATAGCAATCTTTCAGTCTGTCACATTATAACAGGTCTTCCCAAGCATCAATAGGAATTTTTTTAAAAACAAAATAGTTTCTAATCTTAAGAGCATCCAAGAGTTCCTTTGCTGCTTACATCGAACATTCCTGAGCTTCAACATCTTCCATATTCTTTTTCAAATATCCCTGTAATCATGAGGGCTGAATTACATTAAGGGCATGTCCCCTGGTTTTCTAAGCTGTACACTTCAGTGACCAAATCACTTTTGTTCACATATAGATTTAGCAATCTTTGAACATTCCCACAAGAAAAGAACGCCTTGTAACCCAGCCTTCAATCACCAGTGAGTTCTCATATTGTGACTACAGGAACCAGTCGAAAGGGCTGAGAAGCCAGCAGTACCCAGAAACATGGCACTTTGTTATGTATATTCAGGAGCCAACCAAGCACACTAATTTCAAGCCACAGTGCTTATGTAGCACTACCTCAGAACTGTCATCACAAAAGGCTGCGACTGTTTTGGGCACTTATAATTAACATGCTGGTAGCTACCTGCAGTCCTACTACAAGCTACCCCAAAGACGTGATATTCAGAGTCCACTGGCCAGATACTGGGAGACATGTTCTGGCATTACACTGATCAGGGTGGTCCTAAAGACAGGACATTTTGCTACCAACACAAGTAACTCAGTCTCCTTGAGAGCTTGCCTTCACACAGGAGGAAGCTTCAGAACACAAGTTTACTTACTCTGAACTGTAAGGAATTCCTCTTTGTTACATAAAAGCAAGCTTTCCTTTACAGTTCTAAAAATTTAGGCTGATTCATCAAGTGATGAAGTAAAAGAAAGCCTCTCTGAGTGGCAAACTATCATAGATTTTGGAGACAAGGCATGTGTCTTAAGAATTGTATATACTCCCTTTTTTGCCAACAGTGATAGCAATGTATGCCCCTAGTGAGTCAATGCTTGTGTCAACAACAGGGTTATTTTGCTAATAAAATTTAAGCCACTCCACAAACAAAACAATCCATCCTACTGAAAAAGACATTTGTTTTTATATCAATAAAATTACATCTTACTTAAAGTGCACACCTGTTAGCTGAGGATGTGATTCTTTTCAGAGTCTTTGTCAACCTAAGCATATAAATAAAATCTCAAGACTGCCTGTTCCAGTAAGAATATGAGAAGATGGAATGTCCTTACCAGATTCTAACCTGCTATTCTGTCCATGTCCTCTGACTGATCAGATTGACTCACTCACACTTCTTTCAATTAAATACAGTCAAAGCAGAAATAAGAAACCTTTGCAACTGTTTGAAATAAACAAACGTTGGCAGTTGATAAAAATGCAATTCCTACAAAATGAGTAATACATAGCATGTCACACAGAGGAAATAAATTCAGACATGAAGAAGCATGTGAACACAGAGAAGACAATCAAGAAACTGCAAGTTTACAGATCCGCAACAAAGCAAGGCAAGTAGTGCTGACTACTTCATCAGTATGACCATCTTGGTTCAGAGAAGTTTGCTACAAGTTTGTGTTACATTGGCATTGTACATTCAAATCTCGCATCCAGTTTGCCTTTTCCAGGGATTCAAAATGAATTACCACAACATTAACTTTTTGTGCAAAATGGGTGGCTGTTTTTCTCAGCAATGCCTCAGCGAAACAACTGATTTCAGATTCCCCATGGAGATTACCAATATCACACAGAAGAATGTCAAAATGATCATCTATGAGTTCCTCCAACAGATCTTCCAACTATTTAGCAAAAATCTTCCTGTTGGTGCTTGGAATATAAGCAAGACTGAGATATTCCAAAATGGAATTCATCAGCAAATTGAAGAATTAGAGATATGCTTATCAGAAGAGCAATCAAAAGCAAGAAACACCTTTCAAACATGGATCCTAAAAAGCACTACCTTCAGTGTGAAAAAGTATTTCCAAAGAATCACCAATTTCCTAAAAGATAAGCAATACAGCCACTGTTCCTGGGAAGCAGTCCAAATGGAACTGAGAACAAGCCTTATAATTTTTGACAGTCTTATGAAAAATCACACATCATAAATAGGTAACATCTTCTATTTTTTGATTCTTTGTAGGAGTCTGATAATTTTCTCCTTTTTGATAGGTTTTTAATTTCCACATTTCAATAATATTCAAATTGGTAACTGGGGCTTGTTTTAAAAAGCATTCAGTGCTCTAAGTTAAACATGTAGAGCTCAAGTGAAGGGGGCACTTGGTTTCACTGCTTCTATAGAATGTAAGCTCTTTCAGAAACAAGTGGATATTGCTCCTCTGTATTCTCTCTTTGCACTATATAAAAACATTTTTTGGTCTTTCCATGGAATATGCCAATTGTTTTATGACCTGAAATTCTTGCATTTGGATAATGCATAGATTTTACTTTTGCATTACTTCACTAATGCAGAAAAAAGTAGAAGGTACAGGCATGCATAAGGAAGATGGACCTTCCTAGAGTTTTATACACTACAAAGATTTAATTTACAAAACAGACAAGAATTTAACATGACTTGGACCTCTTTAAACTTAAAAATAATGATGGGTAGACCTTCTGAGCTAGAAAGTAAATTCCCAGCCTTGATTGTTATTTTGCAAGTACACTTACATCTATATCTGGGGACACAAACCCCATTTTTCTGTATAGTGTATTTAATAACTGCAGCATATTCAATAACTGCAATATGGATTTCAGTTGGATATTGTTGGTTCACAATATGTATCAGTTCTATCTGCTTTAAATTCATAAGCAGATAACATTAATTGGAAAATATTTACCATATGGACATAGATGTTAACAATTTCTTCTACTCCCCTCCCACCTTCCTCTCTCTTATACAGGTGACCAAGCAGTGCTTCAAGTCATCACCTTCCTCAGTTTCACTGCTACCCAAGTGACCTTGAATACCTTCGATCTCATACTGCTCCCTATGTGTTAGAGGACTGGATGAGTTCTGACACAGATTTTTTCCCACCACAGATTTCTAAGCATATCTGATTCCTAAAATATGTTTATCATAAATGGAAAGTCTGGAACTGGAATGTAAAAGGAAAAGAGTTAAAATATTCCCGTGCCTATACAGGACTGGGGAAGAAAAAGGGAATATTCTAAAGAGGAAAAATTCGATATGCTGCTACCATTACCTGATAAAAGAATCTCAACATCTCCCCTGAGAAGTTTGAGGGCTGGACAGCCACCTCAGTCCCACGTCTTTCCTTTGTTTAAATGGAATACATATCTCAAAATTCTTTCCCACTTTGGGGGGGATACAAGGGGCACAACGACAAAAATGAATTCTGCATCTTGTGATCCTAATGGAATGGTATTATTATTGACAAAACCAAGATACTTACAACTGCCTAGTTTTAAGCATCTAAATTAGACTTCAAGCTAAAGAGATCAGGCCCACCTACTTTACTCTCATGTGCTCCTATCTTACAGAAATGAGGAGGAAAGAATGGATTTCTGAATCCTGAATGTAAGTCTACTTTCAATCACCAGCGTAAAAGTTCAGCTTTTTATCTGGTTTGTATAGGGAACATAAGATCAATTTCATACATAGTCTATGTTAAATTCCCAACAACCTCATTAATCAATCTGTTTTGTTAAACACTTTGCAACTACATTGACATCATAGGGATGTTTGATGGCTGCAAAATACGTTCAAGCATATTTCATTCTGAAATTATTTTTTTTTTTTTTATTTGCTGCTTTTAATATATAGTTACTGTGGGGAATTAATATAGCCCAATTTTGCATACCCAGCTTAAGGAAGTTGCTGAGCTGAAGCCCATGAACTTGAGGTTTCCCTGTGCATAATGCAAGATGATGTCAGGTTGTATCTACGTACCTATACCTACAGTGGATGTACTTCTCTTTGCTAAAATCTGCACTTGGATTTCAGTTTCTGAAAAGCCAAGAGTCAGCACAGACTTCAGCAGATATGACTGGACACAGCCTTACAGATCCTACTAGATTATATCAATTCTTCACGGGATCACAGCATATTTTGGTTAGATAATGACAGCACCATGAGCAAAAGCCCATTTCCACACAGTGTGGAAATATTCACTTCCTTCATCTGCTCTTCTGGGGAGGTACTTTCATGAATGACTATTAACTCATACATGCTTTATTATCAATTGTGACTCACATTTCAAGATACAGTGTTTTTTTCTGAAAGGGAGAAACAAGAGGGGTTGTAAAGCCATACACTCATTAGGTGATAATTTGGGGTACCCAAGTGAACTTAATTGATAACTGGTGTCAGCTAAGCCTTTATAGGGAACAGGTGTTTAAAAACTGCCTATGTTAGCTTTCTGCAAAAAAATCTTTGCTTTTACAAGTTAATTATATCTTATAAAAGAAAAAAGAAGTTATTGTAGACATTACTTTCACATTTCCTGTCTGGAATTCAGTGTTAACTCCTAATAAGGAGCATAGAACCATAGAATAGTTTGGGTTGGAAGGGACCTTAAAGATCACCTAGTTCCAACGCCCCTGCCATGGGCAGGGACACCTTCCACTAGACCAGGTTGCTCAGAGCCCCATCCAGCCTGGCCTTGAGCACTGCCAGGGATGGGGCATCCACAGCTGCTCTGGGCAACCAGTGCCAGCGCCTCACCACTCTCACAGTAAAGAGTTTCTTCCTAATACCTAATTAAATCTACTGTCGTCTAGTTTAGAACCGTTACCCCTCACCCCGTCACTACAGGCCCTAGTAAAAAGTCCCTCTCCAGCTTTCTTGCAGGCCCCCTTTAGGTACTGGGAGGCTGCTATAAGGTCTCCCCAGAGCTTTCACTTTCCCAGGCTGAACAATCCCAGCTCTCTCAGCCTGTCCTCACAGGAGGTGCTCCAGCCCTCGGACCATCTTCACTGACCTCCTCTGGACTTGCTCGAACAGGTCCATGTCCTTCTTATGTTGGCGTCTCCAGAGCTGCACACAGTATTCCAGGTGGGGTCTCACAAAAGCCAAGTAGAGGGGGAGAATCACCTCCCTCAACCTACTTGCTGGCCACGCTTATGTTGATGCAGCCCAGGATCTGGTTGACTTTCTGGGCTGCAAGTGTACATTGTTGGGCCATATTGAGCTTTTTGTCCACCAGCACCCGCAAGTCCTTCTCCTCAGGGCTGCTCTCAATTCATTCTCTGCCCAGCCTGTATCGATTCTGGGGGCTGCCCCAGCCCAGGTGCAGGACCTTGCACTTGGCCTTGCTGAACTTCATGAAGTTCACACAGGGCTCTTTGCCAGGCCTGTCAAGGCCCCTCTGGATGGCATCCTTTCCCTTACAGCATGTTAACCACACCACTCAGCTTGCTGTCACCGGCAAACAAGGGTGCACTCGATCCCAATGTCCGTGTCACCAACAAAGATGCTGAACAGCACTGGTCCCAATATGGACACCTGAGGAAGGCCACTCATCACCAGTCTCCACTTGGACATCTCTTTTGAGTGCAACCATCCAGCCTATTCCTTATTTATCAAGTGGTCCACCTATCAAATCCATGTCTCTCCACTTTATAGACAGGGATGTTGTGCAGAACAGTACCAAAAGCTTCGCACAAGTCCAGGTAGATGACATCAGTCTCTCTTCCCTCATCTGTCAACACTGTAACCTGTCATAGAAGGCCACCAGATTTGTCAGGCCCAGTTTGCCCTTAGTGAAGCTGTGTGAGCTGTCACGAGTCACCTCCTTATTTTCCATGTGCCTTAACATTGTTTCCAGAAGGATCTCCTCCATTTTCTTGCTGGACTCAGAGGTGAGACTAACTGGCCTCTAGTTTCCCCAGATCTTCCTTATTTCCCTTTTTAAAAATGAGGGTTATGTTTCCCCTTTTCCAGTCCATGGGAACTTTACTAGACTGACACAACTTCCCAAATACAATGGATAGTGGCTTAGCCGCTTCATCCACCAGTTCCATCAGGACTTGCGGACCTATCTCATTAGGTCCCACGGACTTGTGCAACTCCATGTTCCTCAGATGGTCTTGAACCTCATTTTCTCCTGCAGTGGGTTCTTCACTCTCCCACTCCCTGCCTTTGCCTTTTGTGATTCAGGCAGTGTGGCTGGAGCATTTGCAGGCAAACACCAAGGCAAAAAAAGTCATTTGAGTACCTCAGCCTTCTCCATGTACCAGGTAACCAGGTCTCCCATTTCCTTCCAGAGACAGCCCACATTTTCTCTAGTCTTCCTCTTATCACTGATGTACCTATAGAGACTTTTCTTGTTGCCCTTGATGTCCCTGGCCAGATTTAAGTCTGTCAGGGCTTTAGCTTTCCTAACCTGTTCCCTGGCTGCTCAGATGGTTTCTCTGTATTCTTCCCAGGCTACCTGTCCTTGCTTTCACCCCCTGAAGGCTTCCTTTTTATGTTTTATTGTCCAAGAGCTCTTTGTTCAACCATGCAGGTCCCCCAGAGTTTTTGCCCAACTTCTTCTTTGTCAGACTCACTGCTCCTGAGCTTGAAGGAGGTGATCCTTGAACATTAACCAGCTTTCTTGGGCACATCTTCCCTCCAGGGCTCAATCCCACAGTACTTTACCAAGCAGACACCATGAAGTCCAGGGCAGCAATCTTGCTGTCGTCCTCACTGTCCTAAGGATCTTCAGCTCCACCATTTTGTGGTCACTGCAACCAAGGCTGCCCTTAAGCTTCACACTCCCCGTCAGTCCCTTCCTTGTTGGTGAGAACAAGGTCCAGCACAGCACCTCTCCTCATTGACTCCTCTGTCACTTGGAAAAGGAAGTTATCATCAATGCATTCCAAGAACCTTCTGGATTACCTATGCCCTGCTGCGTTGTCCCTCCAACAGATCTTGGGGTGGCTGAACTCCCCCATGAAGACCAGGGCTTGTGAACATGAGGCAGCTCCTATCTGCCTACAGGGGGCTTCATCTGTTCCATCTTCCTGGTCAAGTGGCCTGCAGCAGACCTCCACTATGTCACCTGTCCCTGTCCTCCTTTTAAACCTGACCCATAAACTCTCAGTTGGCTCCCCATCCATCCTCAGGCAGAGCTCCATGCAGTCCAGCTGGTTGCTTACATAGAGGATGACACCCCCTCCTCTCTTCCCCTGCCCATCCTTCCTAGAGAGCTTGTAACCTTCCATCCCAACATTCCAGTCATAAGAGTCATCCCACCATGTCTCTGTGATGCCCGTCAGATTGTAGCTCTGCAGCCGTGCACATGTCTCTAGTGCCTCTCATTTATTCCTCATGCTATGTGTGTTTGCATACAGACATTTAAGTTTGGCCCTCAATGAACAATGACTTACTGGCTGGAGCAGCTGGAATCCCTTGTGCTGCTCTGCAGGTACTCTCCTGATGCCCTCTGATCCCTCTCCAGGCTCTAGGCAACTCTTGCTGGCATTGGCACTAAACTGATAGGAGTGGGATGGATTGAGGTTCTCCTTCTGCAACTGTAGTTAAAGCCCTTTCACCAGCTTGGCAAGCCTTTGACCAAAGATGTTCTTCCCTTTCTCTGTCAGATGAACCCCATCAGCCCCCAGAAGACCAGATTTCTCAAAGACAGTTCCATGGTCTAAGCAGACAAACTCCTGGCTGTGGCACCAGTCCCACAGCCAATTGTTGATTTGCCAGATTCGGCTGCCCCTTTCAAGCCTTTTCCCTTTGAGTAGGAGGACAGATGAAAAAACAATCTGTGCTCCAGAGTCTCTTACTGCCACTCCCAAGGCTTTGTAACCCTTCTTGATGCTCCTCAGACTGTTCCTGACTGCATCATTGGTGCCCATGTGAAACAACAACTGGATAATCGTCAGTGGGCTGTATGAAGTTTGTTAGTCTCTCATAACATCCCTGATACAAGCCCCTGGTCAGCAGCACACCTTGCTAAACAGTGCATCAGATCAGCAAATAGGTTCCTCCGTACCTCTCAAAAGAATCACCTACTGCTGTCACCTGTCATTTTTTCTTAATTGCGCTGGTTGTTATACAACAGGCAGACTGGGGTGCCTTACTCAGCTCCAGCATGTTTTCTGAAGTTTTCTCCTTTTCAGTTGGCAGAGCAGCAAAGCAGCTCTGCAGGGGCTCCTCAGGCTTCAGAGGCAGTGTCTTTCTCCTGCAGGTCCTTGCTGTTACTATCTTCCACTCTTCTGCATTATTGCTCCCACCCCTCACCCCTGGTGCGCTGGTGGGGGACTTTTTGGCTCTGTGGCTGCAGGTCCACTGCAGGCTGCGCTCAGAAGCAGCTATCTAACTTTTTCTCGGCCTCCCTGATGCTATGCAGCCTTCTCACCGTCTCCTGCAACTCAGCCACCTGCTGCAGGAGCTCCTCCACCTGGGCATACCTTCTGCAGGCTGGCCTGCTGCCTGTCCCTGCCTCAGGAGAAAGGTCTACACACGCCCTGAAGCCTGAAGGTCTGCACTGTGGCCTCTCCCTTCAGCAGCTCCATGTAGGTAGAGGCATATGGTGCAGACCCCTAGCTGAAGCTGCAGCCTTGGCTCTCAGTGCGCCCACCATTCTGCCACGAGGGTCAGGCAGGACGAGGTCCCTGGCCTGCACCGCAGCCAGAAAGCAGCTCCTGGCTGTCGGACGACATGCACTTCAAGCCACTCTGCCAGGCCAGCGTGATGCCCCTCCCTCAGCGCTGCGCCCCCCTGCCCCCCTGCCCCACACACGCCTCGTCAGCCGCCCCGATACAGGTGCCTGGTGCCGGAGGTCTCTGAGCTCACCTGGGCTCTCCCCACTGCTCAGCAGCCCCCACTGCACTCATCTGTCTGCTAGTATTTGTTTTAAAACTTCAAAGCTGCATAATTATAATTATTTTTTGTACACCCAAAATGGGAATAAGTGTAAAATAACAAAAACAAACATCCCAAAACAATGTATACACCACAGGGGGGAAAGACTTGCTTTTGAGAGGGGAGAGGTTCTCTGCTACCACATACCTAAATATACTGCACGTTACTAGCCACAGAATTTACTACAGTCATGGATTAAAAACCTGCATCTTTCGGTAACATGAGGATATGTTCAATCTTCACACAAAAGTAGAATTTTTATTTTTTTTTCTGATTGTACTTGTGTGGTAAGGAAGCACCCACAACAGCAAAAGCAGCAGATACTTTGAAGTAAATCTGAACACAGATTTCCTAAATCAAACAGAACTTGTGAAGTCTTGACTGAAGAATCCCCTGCTCTTAATGTGTTCCCATGAAACTATTTGATTAGCCTAAGAGCCTTTTTATCTTTTTGGGGTAAATCAAACTAAAGTTACAGTTCACAAGACAGGGTGACCCAGTTCTATACCCTCTCTTCCTCCCTTTCCCACTTTTCAATCTCACATTCTTGTCCTGCTCTAACACTTCTTGAACCTTTTCCTGAGGTCACTAGACCAACAGAAAATTATCCAAACAAAACAAAAAAACAAAATCCATACTTCTGTCTCAAGGTAAAGATTTAAAATAAAGCAGGGAAGAACACCCAGTGCATATGAAAACCAGCACAACAGAGAAAGGCGAGCGTCACAGCAAGACTGCATAACAATCGCAGGAGAACAGTGAGCAAAACCTCCCATTCTGTTACTATTATTTGGTCCAAACTCCTTTAGAGGAGCCTCTCAGTTACTTCATGTACAACTGACTATTAGATCTTCAGCTATACCCGCAGTTCATTCATAATCCTTTTTCCTTCAGCATACTAATGTGATAATTACCTGCCACCAAAAGAGCTTAATGCAGTAGTAAACTGGCAATTTCTCTGGAAGTAAATTTAATTGTACAGTAGTTAGCTTTAAAATTCCTGTTATATCTTACTCATTTTAGCTTTCTGTCTCCATCTTACCTGCACAGGCTTAAGTCCTTGGCTCAGAAGACGCTCAGAAGACTCATCCGTCAAAGGTACTACTGAAGCATCTAATCCTAAGATAATACTGTAAAACACAAAAATGAAAATAACATTGTGCTTTGCCTATAAACTATTCCATCTGAGATCTCAGTTTACCTGATGATAAAGACTGAATACTAAACAAAGAACAGTACCCCATTTTTCCAGTAACATTTGTAAACAATTGCTATTCCAAATGACTCTGTGATCCATGTTCCCAGGGCACATGCGCCTCCCTGCTTCTCTTAGTTTCTGTTCCAGTAAGTAAGTACCTTCCTCAGGGATCTCAAACAATGCTGAGTACTTTGCTGGCAGTTGACAACAATTTATCGTGACAAAAATATCAGCAGAGGAGCTGAAGTGATTTGGTCCAGTCCCAAGTTTCACATCACTCACTAATGAGCTCTAAATAGCACCAGCTACTACACCAACACTGCAGCAAACAGCATTAAATCATCATTCCAAGCTGCTTGATGCTAAACAACATCCCATTATTCTGCATCCATCTCCTTCTGCTCTTTAGCACTTTCTGGAACTCAGAATTGCTTGATTGTACCCTGTGTACCTGGTGTTCCTCTTCTTTCTACCCTAACCCCTCTTTGAGAGGTGCATACTCTCTGTTACAAAAAAAAGCAGTTTCCTCCTTGGTTTTTTTGTTTTGGTTTGGTTTGGGTTTTTTGTTTGGTTGGGTTTTTTTTTGTGCCAGGGAAGCTCTTTACCCCACAGAGTGGAGAAGCAAAACTGTCACAAAAGTTGGTCCACTCAGAAAAGTCTGCAAATCTTGAATAACATGCTTTGCTATGGTGTAAGATGGGGAAACAGGCTCTCCATCTACCTACTGCAGAGTATCTGGCCCATAAACTCTTCAGTCTGAGAAGAATATCTGGAAGATTTTCTCACGACTGTCCCTCATTATATATGAATATTATCTGTGTGTAAAAACACAGTTAAATGGCTTGGAGAATAGAAATAATCCTGTTGTCTACATAAGAAATCACTGCAATCTAAGCAGGGGTTGGAAGGACTCTCAACCATCCTTTATCCACCTGATAATCATACAGGTAAACTGTTCTTGCTCTAACTTGGTTTAGGACACACCCCTGCATCAATCAGAACAGTTTGTTTACAAGAACTGCCCACAACCAGCCCCAGAACAGTTCATGACCATCAAGGGGGAGCAGGAAGGCCTCTACATCTTCAAATGACAGTTGACAACAGTCTTGTCAGAAGAGACAGATGATCTGCAGGGTCAATCAGGTGCAAGCAGGAGCCTCCAGGAGCCTTTGCCAATGAGGACCACTCAGTGCTTGCATTGTAGCTGTTCTCTTTTAAGCCAACAGTAGATACCTCTAGGGTTTGCTGATCCTTGCACTGGCAATTACTCATTTCTCCATAACAAGCCCTGTGTCAGCCTCTGTGAGACCAGCTATCATGTTGTCACATCACGATGCTGCAAAGACTTGCAGAGATTTCAAATCCTGTGTTTGTGTTTCACTAGTGAACAAGTTGTCTAACTCAAACCATTTTTCACTGAGCAACCTTGCAAACTAAAAGCAAAATCTAGCATCCTGAACCTGTCTCTGCACAACTGAAAGACCTGGCAGAGCAGCTGCATGGCAGGTTTCTGGAAACACTAACTTCATCTCCAACATTAAGATAACTGTAGCCAGACTGCTGTTTTTAACAGGCTGTGTCCTCAGCTTTTGTCATGCCAAAGACAAACTCCCAGCCGGGGTGCCGAGGTTCCCATCCCTTTGCTCAACACAAGTACAACACGACCGACAGGCTGGGCTCTGATCTCACCTCCCCGCGTCGGAGTACGGTGCAGAAAGGCAGGAGAAGCGGGCTGGGAAGGGTTCACCATACTGGGTTTAAATAAATGGGGTGGGGGGAGCCAACCCAAACGCGAGGCTGACGACTGGTCGCCCCCTCCTCTCTAAGCCGCACGGCCCCGCTCCTGCCGGCTGCTCCGCACCCACCGCGCCGCGGCTGGTCGCCGGAGCCCGCAGCTCCCTCAGCAAGACCGAGCAGACCCCTGGAGCTCTGAGGAAAGCACGCAGCGACCTACCTTTTGGGGGGGAAGCGGGGGTCTGTTTGTGTGTGTGCGTTTGAAAAGCCGTTAAGAAAATGCACCTTTCCGCGGGCTCCGGGCCAGCCGGCTGCTGTACCTACGCAGCGCCAAGGGGAGCCAAGTGCCCCCGGCACGGCCCGCCCTGCCCCATCCCCTCACACGGTGCCCACCTGCCGTTTCGACCGGGACAGGGAGCGGGGTTCCGGCCGCCCCCGCCACCCCCCGCAAGGCGCAGGCCCCGGGCCGGGGAAGCGCGATGGCTGCGGGGGAGCGGGACCCCCCCCGGCGAGGGCAGGCATCGGCCGAGCCCCCCCGTTCGGCAGGTGTGGGTGGCCCCCCCCGCCGCGCTGGGCGGAGCTGGGGCTGCCGGCGGGGGCGCCTCCATCCGGGCTGAGCGGGACGGGGAACGGGCGGGCGGCCGGAGCGCGTCCCAGCCGCAAGTTTGTGGCGCGGCGGGACCGGCCTCTCCCCCCACGCGCAGCGACCCGACCCGCCGCTCCCGCCTTACCTCCGCCCCTCCGAGGGCCGCCGCCCGCCCAGGTGCCTTCCTCGCCGGGCGGCCAGGGAAAGGACGCGACGGCCCGGCGCGGCTCCGCCGCCCACCAGGAGCCCCGGCGGCGGCAAGGCGCTGCCCGGCCCGGCCCGCCCCCGCCGCCGGCTCCGGGCTCCCGCCGCGCGGCCCCACGCGCCGTGCGGCCCTGGGCGGAGGCCGCCCCCTGGCGGGCGCGGAGCGGGCAGCGGCGGCAGCGGCCGAAATGGCGGTGCCCACCCGCAGGGGAACACCCCGCCTGGCTGGAGCGGGGCGGGGGGCGCGGACCCGGCAGCGGCTCCCTCAGCACCCGGGCGCCCCGAGGCCTCCCAGCGCACGCCACGGCAGCCCCCTCCCCTGCCGCCCCGTCCGAGGCGCAGCCTGCTTGCCCTCGGCCACCGGGGAGAGGCCTGACCCTACACCGCATTTAGCAGAGCTTGGTGGAAAACTTACCTCAGTGTAGGCAACAGACGCGGAACGCCGAGCTGTCGGGGAGCCTGCAACGAGCAGCAGGAAAACCTCAGCCCCCACGACCTTCCCAACAGGGCTCCGCGTCTACACAGCGCTCCAGAGGAGTTTGCCCTCCAAAACAGTACGGGTTTGCCACGTTAGCATAGGTCAAAGACCGTGGGCTTTTCCCTCAGGGCTGGAGGATAAGATACATAATTGTACTCGTAAATGTCTTACCAGCTAAAGGGATCTTTGGTTTATCTAATCCAGGGGTCCTCAATCTGGTCCCCGGTATTTACAGGTCCCCCCGCCGGGAGTTGTGGGGGGGAAACCAAGCAGCCGCAGATGGCTGCCTGCCGCTGCATCCGCGCCGGCCCCTGGTTAAACAGTTTGAGGACCCCTGGTCTAATACATGGGTCCATGGTAGTAGGCTGACACACAACTGTTTGTATAGCGAAATCCATCTTTGTATTTACATTGATCTAGTTGTTTTGGTAGGGAAGAAAAATACTCAGCAAAACACATTCTCCCAGCTGAGTGTATATATACATAGCTTGGACATAAAGCTCTTTCTTTTTCCTGTCAACATAGACTTCAGGGTCTTACACCTTCCCATTCGACCTACCTTTTTCCACTGGCAAAAAAGGGGACAGGACATGACACATGACACAGTAACAGCAGAGACCCGTTTCAGTGCCACCGAACTCAAAATAAAATGGCTATATGCCAAACTATTCTTAAGAGGAAAAATTTCAAACTGAACATCAATGCTGACCGAGTTCGGGAAATGTTTTCACGAAGACTGAATGAACACAAACCAACCTCCCCTCTTCTCAAGCAGCAGAAACCCATGTGGAAACATACAGCCTAACACAGATGCAAGACAAAGGACCATGCAAAACTGAAAGTGTTCTTCTGAGAACAGAACAGCATGGCAAGCACCGACAAATGACCCTGGTGAGTGGTCAGGCTCTCTCCTCTGAAGGAACTCTATCTCAGAGGGCATGGGGAAGAGGGCTGCCCACTTCAAAGGTTTGCAGAAGATTGCAACAAATCAACAAGGTTTGTTGAAGATTGGCATTGCCTCCCTTCCCACTGTGAAAGGCAAAGGAAGGCGTCCTCTTTTTCCCTACTATGGACTCCAACACTGCCCTCACAGAAGACCCCAGCTTCTGTCTCTTTTCAAGCTGGAGATGGAGTGCAGCAGCAGCTCCCATGTGGCAGAGGCAAAGCAGAACCTTAACTGGACTGAAGGAAAAGCTGAATCCATGGCATCTCAGGTGAGAGCTGGGCTTAGGAAATATTGGCTGCCAAACCAGAGAAGGAAAGGTGAGTGGGTAACAAAGAATGTGCTGGCAGTTTGTGACTGGGAGGGAGACTTGAGTTGCTTGGGGGAAATACCGTATTGTGACTGATTAACTGTTCTTTCCAAACATTTGCAAATAAAGATAGTAGAAGTGACCTTTGTACCTTCATAAACACAGCAAGAACAGCCTGAGAAGTGAAGATTTTTCAAACAAACTTTTAGTTTTAGCTTGGCAGCCATTAGGTGTTTCTCACAGAGCTATGTGAGCAAATAGCAGTAGAAATAATCTTTCTGATAGCAGAATGAGCAGGTTTTTGTCACTGGTGGAACTGCTTTTTATGTCATTACCAATTCCTTGGTTTCAGGCAGTGAATCAGTCTTTTTTTCCTGAGCTGCAGCCTGGTTTGGCATTGTCATTACTATATCCCATATTCCTATGCAGGAAATTTAAAACAGTAAAATATGTATACAGAGAGTTTGTGGGATCAGACCCCTAAGAAGGAGTAGGTAAGAAAGATAAAATGCCACACTCAAAAGTTCCTAAAGTGTTTGGAAAGACTTAAACATACTATTGAGACAAATGCCAGATCAAAACCCAGTAACACAGTAAAACAATTTTCAGACAAGTTCCCTATTAAAAACAACTGAACAACCTATATAAACAATAGTCTTCCCATTGTCCCAGTGTCCCCAAAAGTTTGATGTTTGCATCCGTCTAAATGCTGCACAGAAAGACATTTTAAAAATGCAATAGGTGTGGTTGACAAGATCCATTTTGTTACTTACACTCAAACAAGGACAGACAGTGTCATTGAGGACAGCATTCTCTTCTCTGTGATTCATATTCATTAAAGTATACCAAGAACCCCAGCTTTGCCTTGGAAGAATTTATTTTTGCTGACAGACTAGCCCTCATAAAGGATGAACTACAGCCACATTCACCATACACTTGATGAAAGAAAGTTGCTCCTTTGCTGCTGGGAGAGAAGCTGGAGACCAGGACTGGGAGCCAATCAGTTGATTTACTTCAGCAGAATTTAACCAGTATTGATTCAGTCATGTTTGCCTGATTTTTCTAAGCATAAACAGCAAAGATACTGAAGTCAAGGGTCTTCTCCTACCACACAAATACATAGCTCAATAAAACAAAGACAAAGAAAAAAAAAAAAAAAGGCAGGTCTTCATATTAATTGTTGTCAGTACGGGCAAACTGAAAGGCAAATTAATTCAGCACCAAATGTTTGAGGACCGCTGAGTATCTTCCACTGTTGGGAATCCAGAATGGAGAGGACACAGATGGGGCAGATCATAGCAGCACAAACAAACTAGCAGGAACAACCTGTTATGATGTTGCTCTCTTTGGTGCTCAGTGTGCCTGGATGCTCTGAAAGAGCCAAGATCTTGCAAGTGGAGCTTACAAGGGTTATTTTCCCATGGCTCTTTTCTGTCTGGTTTAGTTGGGGTTTTTTTATGTTTTGGGTTATTTGTACCTGATATGACTAAATTCACATTGCCTCTTTAGCAGATCATCTTTGAGATTTGTATCCCTCAATCAGTTTTACAAAACTGGCTAGCAAAATCAAATTTCATCTGGGGACAGTGGGAAGAACAGAAACATGTAACCTGTTTCATCCTCTTTCCTTTTTCAAGTGGCCAACTTACGGCTTTGATTTGAGTCTACAAGAAAAGCTGTGGCTTTGTTAAACCCAGTTTAAAACTTGGAGATAATTTTTACTCTATTCTGCATCAAACTTTCTTACTTAGTTTTATGTCAAGGCCCTGAATTAACTTAAACCAAGCTAAAGGAGGCCATTGCTAAATACTGCCTGGTGGAATCAGTTGGGGTATTTAAAAAAGTTACTGTCCACAGATGCTTATTGGCTCCCATTTAATGATGATTAACACCTGCAAAACTGCATCCATTTTACTGAAAAAAAAGGCACCTTCATTTAGCTCAGCCACCATCATTAGTGGTGATCAGACCAGCTGATTTTGCACCAAAGTAGTTTATAGCAGGCTCTCATGTCATGGGCTGTAAGCTTATGAAGCTTCATAATCGTGCAACTAAAAAAAAACCTTGGAAATGTGACTTAAACAGCTCAGTCATTTTTAGAAGTAGATGTCTCTGTGTTTACCAGCACCCAGTTCTGTGTATATTAGAGCTCGCCTTACTACTAAGTTACAGAGCTTTGTTGAAACCACAGCACTATGCACAGTCCACTTTCAGCATACAGCCAGTGACAGGTAACTAAGCTGCTATCAGAGGTGTGTGTTTCAGAGTTCTCTTACAAGTTAAATAAAAAACACTTTTTTAAAAAAGAATATTATTTTTCCCAGCTATTAAAATCAATACCAAAGGTAATCGAGCCTTGTGTGTGATGTGAGGAAGGAAGGAGTTTAGCACATAGTACCATAATAGAATATGCCTGGCTCACTGATTTGGACATACCTACGCAGCAGAATATCTTGAAAGAAGGAACACTATGGGTAGCATTCATATCTGTAGGGGAGATCTTCCTCTATGGTCACCTTTAAAGGAGTTTTCCTCTTTTTTATACCCAGCATGATTTGGTTCCCCTGTGCAAAAAAAATTGAAAAAAATAGAAAACAAAAAAGTCAATACATACAGATATTCAGTCAATAAAATTCTGAATAGGTTAAAGCCACAATGCATTCAAAATTAAATATACTTTCTTACAGGATTTTATCTCCCTGAACTTCTTTCAGCTGGTAGCCTTGTAGGGTACCCATTATGACTAGCTCATGATTTTAACAGCATTGTTCACAGTATAACTGTGCTCTACACAGTACCAAGCATTAAATTCTGACTTAACCCCAAATTACTGCACAGTAAAAGTGTTCTCTCACAAATGGAGTTCATTATTCAGTTTGCGAAGAGCCAATCTCACACACAGAGCCAAGATTTTTTCTTTTTATTGCATGTCTGCGCAGAGATGGGTGCTAGGTGGTAAATCCACAAAGCTTAATGCACGGCAAAACATTTTGTACACTTTGACCAATTACTTACAATTATGTTTAGTCACACTTAATTCTAGTTGGCTCTTAATAGCCTCTTCTCCATTTAAAGGGACAGTACTCTTTTTTTTCAACTGTGCATATTCTGTGGTGAAGGGGCTTTGTTAGTAGGGGGCTTTCTTTATTCGGAGGTGGCTTTTCTGGTATGCTAGTTAGGATAGTTCACACACACATAGTTCAAGTGATTTCCTGTTTGGTCTCATTAACCATTTGGTTCTTCTTGAGCTTTGTTATACCCCAGCTGGACATATTTATATTGTCTATTCTTTCTCCCGGGGTCATGTTTTGCTAACTGTTTGTAACATCCTCTGTTTTTCAAATTCTTTCTTGTTTTTCATTATAGATGTTTACATATGTTGTCTAAATTTCAACAGACTGACCTTCTATTAACCACATATATACACATGTCTGATCTAATATCGAGCCTGTCGACTACAAAGGCCTGCTGCCATGAAGACAAATTCGACACAGTAATCCTCTCTCACATCTTGAAATTCCTATATATGGTACAGATCTAGTGTAGCTGCTTCTCAAATAGTGCTGGTAACATAAAGAGTGTTCACCAACCTAGGCAAGGACACAACAGTCAGGAGGTTGGTCTGCAGTGGCTTAGACTGCAAACAGCTGTGGCTGCACTGCTGAGATGTCTTGAAACCTGCTGAAAGGAAGGTGATGCTGCTACTGCTGAGGGAGAGTCTGAAATGCAGCAAGGCCAGAACTGCTCTCTCAGGAGCAGGTACCACAAATGTGATTCTATATCGCTTGCTCCTGCTGCTGCAAACAAATGTGTCTCTTCCATGCCTTCATTCCTAGATTTATTTCTACTCCGTATCCACCTGCTTTACATGGCCATAACAACTCAGACCCAAAAGTGTGTTCTCCACCCCCCTCCCATGTGGGACAGACACCTCCCCACCATACACATGCACCCGTGATTACAAATAGAAAAGACACTGTTTCATTCCCATAAAACACAAGATGTAGAATTTATTTTCTTTTTTAAAAAAAATATTTTATTTGGCAATGCATCTAATAAGCTTCCAGGTGCTGTAAATATCCTTAATAGGTCTAAATACTGTACTCCAAAGTCCCTAGACTCACATGTTACTTTGTTGGGTTTCTTTAAATATGGTGAAGATACATTGAAGTTATTGGCATTAAGCTGAAAGATTACAGCAGTAAATCTGTTATGTTTAGGAACCATGCCATCAGGCCTGATTTTTCACTTATTCTGAAGCAACACACCCTGGAAAACTCCCACTGATATGCCTGGTAAAAGAACATGGTTTGACAAGGGGGTTTTTCAAGTGTCCCTGTTATCACAAATGGACAGGTAATCCTATATTGGCTTATTTTCAAGGTTGGGTTTGTTGGTTTTTTATACTTAAGATGGCTTTCTGCAGTTTGGAGATGTTCCAGCATATGCAGTATGGTGGCAAGCAGCAGCAGCAGCGAATATAGTGATATAAGAAGCACTGTAAGACTAGCTTTGCCATTCTTACAGGTGGCTCACAGAACATCCACCACTAACTCCTGAAACCAGAGTTCACAGTTCCCAGCTTTGCCAAGAGCCGAACAGGAGAAGGGCAGGTGCAAGAGTTCTGAATAAAGGCATTGAATGGCCCCCCAACAGCTTCATTAGGGCCGGAATCCTTTTCTGTTGATGTTGGCCAGGGATTTTGATGATCCTGTCAAAAGCCTATTTTCTGGTTCAGTGATTCAGAAAGACAGCTATTCTCTCTGTTGATTGTCCTGATACTTATAGTTGGCCATAGAACAATTAATTTCCAGCAACTGAATGGCATCAGTACAAACATTTGGTGGCCGCCTTGTGGTGCCAGAGGCCTGAGCACATGTTGGTGCATAGGTGCCATTGATTGTCTGTCTTTACTCCAGCTCTGCCATAATTGCCTCAAAAGCATGGTGTCTGGGCTGAAAATTTGGGGGGTGGGGGTGGGGGGGTGGGGGGGGGGGTGGTGCAGGGGGAGGGGGGAAGAGAATAACCATGTTTAACTGAGGTCCGATGCCAGCAATAACCCATGGGAAGGGTACTCAGATACAGTTACTGCTGTCAAAACCCACAGCACTGTCTCACAGAAGGAGTCCTGTTTGGTTTGGAGAGCAGCTGAACACCAGTGGAATAAATTTGCTAGTGGTTTCAGGAGTGAAAGAGAAACACTGCTGAGGTCAAGAGACCTGCAAGAATCATCTTGGTTACCTCTGCTGCTTGCCTGTTTCTGTTCACCTGTGGGATATTCTCACAGGTTTCAGTGGCTGACAGCTGATGGGGAGAGGCAGGGACTTCTGTACTTCTACAGTAATGCAATCTCTTTGGTGTTCACCAAGTAGTGTGAGTGATGCTAAAATTAAAGAGGAAACTTGGTACCTAGAGCGAAAAGGCAGCATGTGACCAAATTATTAGCCTTGCTTCTGCATTAAGAAAACTTTTCTAGAACTCTCCAATGCAAAATGTAACCTTCCTGCTGGCATTATGTAATGCCTTCTAGATTTTATCTTGAAGTACATGGAAACAAATTTTACCCAATCCTAGGAGCATAAACCAAGATAATCTTCCACTTCTAGCAATGAAAAGGTTATGCACTCATACAAAGGTTCCACCAAGAGTGGAACGCGCTGCCTTTTGTCCCTTCGAGGTTATTGTTTGCCATTCCTACCCAGCAAAAAGTAAACAGCAAAATCCAGTTACTGTTTCATCTGACTCAGATACAGCTCAAGGCTTCTCTCAGAACAATAGTTGTATTCAAGCTGCTCTCTGAACTTAAGTCTGCTCTTATAATTGTGACATAAATTTAGGATTTATTTTCCAAAAATGTGTGGTTCAGAAAGTACTTTAATCTTACTGCATTTTGACAAGACACAAGTCTCCTCCTTTGCTGTTGTTGTTATTAATCCTTTGTTCCTCTCCCCTGTAAACAGCAGAAAGAATGCTTTCCTAGAACTAGTGGCAAAATTGTATCTCCTCCTGGGACTGCTGTAACATTAATGTAACATGAAGTCAGTCTGTCAAGTCCACAAAGCACAGATTGGTTCGGTTTCTGGCTCTATTAAGAGCTATTTGATTCAGGATTTTGTTTTCAACAACTGAAGTCATATTACAGAAAAGGTACAACCAAAACCGACTTTCCCCAATGATCCCATATAGCTGAAGGACAGAGCTGTGATCTTTCCAACAGGTGAAAACCATTACAGCCTTTATCACACCACACAAGATGGGGTGGATGCTGGTTAACCTCAGGTCATCTGCTGAACTAATGACCCAAGCCCTGCAAAATGAAGCCCTCTCTTTCAGCCCTTTCTGGCAGTGTTATGCACAACAGCCTTCAACAGGAGAGGAAGCAAGGTGATCTCCAGGTAACATCAACCATCAGGCAATCTTATGCCCCCACTAAGGGCCAGCTGGCCCACCAGCATTTGCCACAGCAGGAAATGAGAAAGAGACATGTTCATCGTAGGGCAAAGAGACAGAAGAAAGATGTAACTACAGTGCTATGGAAAAAGGCAAGAGAAGCATTACTCATATTCAGACTCCACCCTGGTGTACAAGAGCTACTTAAAATTTTCCCCTATGTATGGCTGCTACTAGATCTGTCTCCAAGTTTTCTACTGATCTATTTCCCTCCATTGATAGAGGTTCCCTGTGGAACTTCTCAGCTCCTGCTTAAAGCTACCATGATCCCTCTGCCACCCGTGCTTAGAACATATTAAAGGACCATATGCAAAGGCCTGCAAACCACCCTCTTTGCCCAGTTTGCCAGTGATCCCAGCATTTAATAGAGAAGTTATACCCCTTTATGAAGACACTCTGAATTATGTTTCATGCAAAACCCAGTAAGTCTGTGTTGTATTAGCATGGCCTGCCATTATGGGGCAAATGCCTTAGGAAAGGAAGAAAAAACATTGACATTGTGCCAAATTTCACTGCTTTTTGAATATGTCAACAACCTTTCGAAGAGAGACTCACCATGAACCAATGTCTGCCATGCTTTGTCACTAAAAACTTGACAACATATATTAGTTACAGAAAAGTTCATGATACCTTCTGGATACCATGTGTTAGAAATGACACATCAGAACAGTTTGAGTATGAACATACACATGATAAATATTTTTGCTTGGCACTTAAATCTTACCTGTTGAGTGTTGACATAGCACTTCAGCACTTTTCAGAAAGATGTATATGCAACTGGAAAGGCTGTGAATTCATGTTGTTTCAGATTCAGGCTGGCCTATTCCCAGTCTAGCCCTAATCACTCCTATTTAATGACACCATTCATAAGCAAAGCTGATTTGGAGTCTGGCAGCCCACTTAATAAGTGGGACGTTATGACAAGAGAGCATTACACTCCTGCTCAGACAGCTGCACTGGCTCCCTGGAAGCCTCCAGGGAAAATTCAAAGCTTTCAAAGCTCTGTTTTGGATCTGGGTTATTTTATCAGCAGAAGAGGCATTCAACTTTGAAAAGCCCTGATATAAAAGAGAAGTAGGTGGCACGGGCACATACATATTCAGGTCTGTTTCTCCCCACATTGATCTCCCAGCCATGTTACTAAAGTCTATTTCCCAGTCTGACAACTGGGAGAGGGAAGGTTAGGAGAAGTTCTTTGCAGCATACAATTACTTTAGGTGCTGAGTGCAGTGTTGTCAGCTGGTAGAATAACCTAGATGATGAAATGCTGTTATTTTGAACATTATTATAGATTAGGAACACTATTCAAAGCTTGGAAAGACATTTCTGGTGTTTATGTCTTGTAAAACATACCTAAAAATATATACTCTTGGAATTTACTCTCCGAGGACTCAACAAATCCAGAACACTAAATCGTTTGAATTTGAATTGACTATTATAACAAGACAGACCATGGAGCAGATTGTCATGTGTTTGCCTTTAAAAAAGCCCAAACTTACTATACCTTTAATTCACTCTCTTATCTAAAGATAATACTATCATGTTCCATGGCAAGGTTGGTTGCCTTACAAGCTAAAGCATGGACCAAGTGGTGGCTTAGTGAAATAGATGCATTTGCTTGACCATCAGACACCAGGACCAGTTGGCTGATGCCCCCAAGGGCTCAGACCCGTGCATACTGCAGTGGGAGCAAGAAGTATTGGAGTTCTGATGCCAAAACGGCACAGAATAACTGCTCAGAGACCAATTTTGTCTTTAAGCAGCAAAGGTATTTCATGCAACATTGGGGAGCTAGCCGATTCGTACCGGACAAACTAGCTCCAAAGTTTTCAGTGAAAAGTCTTGTAGAGGGATTTTTAAAGGACCGAGGACATATGTTACCATTGTCCAGGTTGGACAACCCAGGCCTGTTAATTAAAGCTGCAGAGCAACTTTAAATTGTCCTTGGAACAAGCAGTGTGAGAAAGAAAACAAGCTATGCACAAACAAGAAGCCAGGTGCAGAGCAAGCCCTGGGAACCACGGAATCAGCACACTCTGATCAGGCGCCTGCAGCATGCTCACCGATCAGCTACACGGACACCGCGTGGCCAGACTTTCATCCAATCACCTGTGTGTAAAGTTGGCTGAGCGGTTGGCGTAAGTTATAAATATGACCTGTTTGTTTAATCAAGTGAGCATGGCATATAGCCATATTGGTGTGATTGTCGTGAATTGGCTGACTCTCCACGGGGGGACCCTCTTCAAAGTCTAATTCATACAGTTTTTTCATGAGAGGTTACACAACATCTTTACATACATACTCATTTGCTTTTGACACCCAATCTTTCCATTCAAATAGGTGGGATCTAGGTGGAGTAGACCTTTCAATTTTCTTTGTTCAAAGATTTCCTGACTTGATGGTCTCCTTATCTCCTTCAGGTGCCCACCTTATCTTTTCCAATTATCCAGAGTACATTCAATGGAACCTTTCCTAATTATTCAGATATATTCCTTTCTCAACACAAACAGAGCATCACCCAGGGCATTGTACTAAACTCATCCTGATTAATCTTTTATTTTAAGACCTTGTTCTGTTTCATTCCCCCCTTTTCTTATGAATTCTTTCATCAAGTTTCAAAGACAAAGAGCTTTGGTAGACATGTATCATTGTCCATGTTATTTGCGTTCTTTTAACTATGGTATTTAGTTTATACCGGACAGATGTTCAAGAGGGATAATAGGATCATTCATCCCAACGTGATTAGTATGGGATGTATTAATTAGTGGAATACTAGTGTCGCTTTAGGGGAATGTCCTGCGAAGATGTCCCACCAATAATGTTCTCCTACTTGTTCTGCATTGGCCAAGATGGATTTTATATTTTCAGAGTCATGTTTTACCTTCCCAAGCATGCGCTGGGCTGTTCCGTTTACTTCTTGGACCAGTTTTTCTATGTTGGGGTGTCTGAGCACTGTTTTTAAAGAGACTAATGTTCATGCCTATCTGTAATTCAGGTACATCATGATACAGGGTAGTTACAGGAACAACATTATCAAAGTCACAGCCTGCAATTCTAGTAAAATTACATAAACAAAAATTAGTACCATTGGCTTTTTCATGACAAGTATGAATAGTAATGTTAACACAAGAAGTTCTAACACATGCACATCCATTTCCTATGTAAAACACTTGTGATTGGGCTTCAATATGTGGAAACATTTCAAAAGTACATGTACTTTTTAATATCTAGGCATAGATCTTCATTCTCTGTTACTGCATTTTCACAGATGTATCCCAGTTGTTCTCTGGGGATAAATGCCTCAATGCTAATCGAATGCCATTTGCCTTTGGTCTGATCACAACTTGCCCAAACATTATGGTCCATGGGTCTAACGATGACTTTTTGGTGTATGGCTCCTAGTGTCAATACAGGAAAGATTGTCTGTTCTTTTGCTGCACTAATTGTGAGCACATATGCTTCAATTTGTTCATCTTGTGGGTTGTAGGTGAAGTTTACTAGTTGCCATCAAGCCTGGTGATCTTTTTCGAACTGAGTGGTGAAGCTGGTTTTGGCTATTATTTCCCTTATTTCTTGAGATAGTATTCCTGATGTTCCTTCCCTCAATATTCCTGCAGCTACGGATTGTACCCACTGCTGAGTTTGGATATGTTGGATGGCAAGTGCAACCTTTGTTAGTGCCCCCAGTATAGTCGATAATTTTCATGAGATCTTTAGCTGTGTGATTAGCTCCTAATGTTAATAATCTGATTGCCAAGGATTGAGTTTCTGCTAATGTGAGCATAGATGATGTCAAGGGAACTTTAAGCTTTCCCAGGTCAGAAGTGACAGCACCCAGGTTTGTTGATTAGTACTTTTTGGTCTATGGTATTTAACACACCTAATCCTGTGCCAATCCATCCCAGTATATCTCCGAGTTCTAGTGTGGTGTGACCTAGTCCTTTAAGCCTTTGTTGTATGTAGGGTTGGCAGTCCTGTTCTACACAAGATATATTTGTCTGGATATTTATCTGAATGCTTTCTATTAATGAATATGTAGGATCCAATAGTAGCTTTTGCCCTTTTAATGAATTCTAAGTCTCATTCCAGTCTTGTTGTGTATATTATTTGTTATTAGATAAAACAAATGGCTAGACCTGGGTTAGGCTCTAGGCTCACTGAGAGTGGTCCCAACCCATGGAAGTGATTCAATACTTTGTGCATCAGACCATGGCCATTCTAAAATGGGAGCTTGAGATTAAGTTATACTTATCAAAAGTCCAAGAATCAGCATCAAGAAGGCTTGAGAGCAGGTGCTCCTCCTCATTCGGAAGTCCATGGCTTCTCAGAGTTTTCTCAGGAGTTTTCTTGACTCGAGAGCAGTGAATCCAGTTGGGTTGTTCTTTTGACCATACTGCTGTGAATGTAGTCAGTAACACCTGGAAGGGTCCGTCTCAATTTTCTTGCAGAGGGTTCCCTGAAAAATTCTTAACATATACCCAATCACCAGGACTAAACAGATGTAGTTTATAGTCAGGTTATTTAATTCTTTTTTTTTTTTTCCTACAGTTATGTACTGGCTACCTATTTGATCTAGAGCTTCGCTATTTATAACTTGTATTACATAGGGTCTGCCATACAAGATTTCAAATGGGCTCAGCTTCTCTTTTGATCTTGGTTTAACCCTCAGTCTGATTACAGCAATAGGTAAAGCTCGATACCAATATAAATTTGTTTCTTGGCGTATTTTGGCAATTTGTTGTTTAATAAGATGGTTCATTTTTTCTCCTTGCCCACTTGCTTGGGGTCTGTGGGGTGTATGCAGTTGCCAATTGATTTTTAATGTTTTACTTATTGCTTGTACGATTTGTGTGCAAAAGTGTGAGTCCCTGTCTGAAGAGATTACTGTTGGAACCCCAAATCTCGGTACTATTTCTTAAAATAGTGCTTTGGTTATTTCATTAGCTTTATTGGTTGGGCAAGGGAGTGCTTCAGGCCACCCTGAAAAGACATCTGTCATGACCAGCATGTATCGAAAGCCCCCTTTTCTTGGGAGTTCTGAGAAATCAGTTTGTCACTGTTGCCCTGGACAATTTCCTTTTCCAATTGTCCCAGTTTGATTCATGTTCTCCCTACAATTTTCTCAGTCTAAATATTTATACTAAATATTTATACCATGAGTTAGTGCCCCAATGGGTCTTATTATGTTCTTCCTTCCTGGATGACCCTCTTATAACAGAGGGGGCCATTCCTCACACCAAGGTCTGGCATGGCATATGTTCCCACCGCTCAACGCCTACTGGGTTGCAGCCAACAGCGGAGCTCAAGATTCTTCTTGGTGGCAAACACAGAGGCCAACCCAGTCTTGCCCTTGACTGTGGTAGGAGGCACCTGACCAACCTTATTCCTTGTACTTCGTTGTCAATGCAGTTTCATCTGCACATCCCATAACAAGTCACTGTCATGGCAAAACACACAGATTTACAGTAGTAGATCTACTACAGAGTGTATTTTATTTCACTTTTTCTGCCAATATCCCCACAGCCTTGCTGACCAAGGGATATTGTTTTTATATGAACTGGGCAAGCCTCCCCCTTATCATTTTTACTGTAACAGGTAAAGCATTTTTCACCTTTCCTGGATTTTATTTTCAGATACACCTGGTTAAAAATTTCTTTTGCTTCAGGCAGGTCCTCTTTTCCACTTTTCTGTTGAATTAAAGAGAAGCTCAATTTTCAATTAATTGACCATATTTAACTTTTAGTTTAATTTCTCCTCCTTTAAACGTCTAGATGTTCTAATAAATCTCATCCCAACAAATATTTTGGTGAATTTGGCATTCCTATTTGTTTTCTTAATTTGTACTTTAAAGGTTTCAGGATGTTGGGTTTTTTTATTTCCTGGTGGCCAGCAGCTCCCACAACTCCCCTAACAAATTCTTTTCTTACTGAAGTTTAACACCAAATAAATTGGTTCTGTATCCACTAAAAATTCCACCTCATTTTTTTTCTCTAGTCCCTAGTTCACCAGAACCCCTTGATGGTTCTTTATCTTAGGGCAATCTCGCTTCCAGTGTCCACTTTCCCTACAATGTGCATACTTGTCCGATCCCACAGGAGAGGGATTCACTCACTTCTGCCTGACATTCCTCCTCTGCCAGTTTAGCACCACCCAGTTCTTCTCTATCAATGTTCCCTCTTCCTTCTGTCAACTTTTCTGTATCACCATTACCAAGTAACAGTCAACTGGAACCTTTATCTAGTCCTATTAGATCATCCCGATAAGTCTTTCACAACCAGATTCCAAGCATCTAAATTTCCCCACCAAAGATTCACCTTTATTCTCCTCAGACCCACTGCCTGCCCTGAAGGGGCCGTTACCGCTCCTGTTGTACTGCAAATGCTGCAGCAATTGGGGTGACATTGTCAGGTCCTTCTGTTCAATTGTCAGCAACAGCAACCCCCTCCTCCTCACCAGCAGAAGGATTGGAGCAGGAGATGCTCTTCCTGCTCGGCAGGTTTCACAAGCCTGCCTCTGCAACAGCACTTCTGCTTTAACTCTTTCTTACCCTGAACGCAAATCCGCTACTTGTTGCTTTAAGTCTGTGTTCTTACCTATCATGCCTTTGCAGGCAAACAACAAACACCCTGCCATGGGTCCAGCAGGACTCAGCTGCACCTTCCAGCGGGTCACTCCAGTACTTTTAACACTTTCATAGGGTCCTTGACTCCCAACCCTCCGTTTCAGGTCCTATATTAGTGCAAGTTTTTATCTTACAATGTGCTTCATTCTGATTGCTCCACAGGAGGAACTCAACCTCTTTAATTACAAAATATAGCAAACATATATTTAACAAAAATTTCAACAAGAACATCTTTCTAATTTAGGTCTCAGTTTTCCCCCATCCTTTTCTAGAGCCATAATCAAAGGATCAAGTGGTGTTTAATCCCACACTCCTTCTGCCACACAAATGTATCTGCACACATTACTTCATCCCACTTTTGTTCTCTACGGAGAAACAGCATAAGCTGTAAAATTGTGTTGTAATTAAGACTTCCTTCGGGTGGCCATCTTTCACCATCACCTAATGTATACAGAGGCCACCAATTCTGACAAAATTTTTAAAATGTCTTTTTGTTCAAATTTCCACTGGGAATTCTGCCAAATTCTTTTTAATGCTTCAAAATACATCCCAGGGGTGTTTATTGATTTGCTTGGTCCATCCCCCATCTTCCTAATAAGTCTGATATTTGTCTACAATGTATTAATTACTGGAGGCACCGTAGTTATCTGAGAACATACACCACAGTACAAGACCTCTATTTAGCCTTATTTCTTGGTCTCTGTTTTTTGTGGGTTTTGTTGGGGTTTTTTTGCTTGTTTGTTTGATTGATTGATTGGTTTTTCGGGAGGAGATAGAGGTTAGTTCGTGTTTTTTCCAAATGATGTTAGTTCTACGGTTTTGTCCACAGTTTCCCGTTCTAATTTCTAATTATGCATTCCCCCACTTCATAAACTGATTTTTCAATCGCTCTGGCCGTCTCTGGCCGGCCCCTCGCGGGGAACACGGGCGCGCAGGTCGGGACTCCCCACTCGCTTCGCAGTGACACCGCGTCTCACACGCACCCCGCTCTCCGGGCACTCTCCGGGCAGCCCTCAGCCGCACGGGCAGTGCGTTACGCGGTACCGTGCACCTGCATACAGCTCTAGGAACGCTGACAGTTCGCGTTATCACACAAAGTACGCATTTCAATGAACAACTGCCAAAAAAACAGATTCTGATTTTTTTCTGGCCCTAAGCAGGGTGTTAAGTTCTCACACTATTCGCCTAGAATTACCAGAATATTTTCTCATTCATAACTCCAATTTTGACATGTAACAAGACAACACATGGAACAAACAAGACACGGAGCGCTATTTCAGTTGCTACATTCTAGGAATTCCCCAAATCTTAAGCCACCCTAAAGGAAGTTTTCAGCTTCCCAGTTCTTAAGGCAATCGAACAGGGCTATTACCCTTTTCAGAAGGCGTCCCTTTTCTCAGCCCTGCCAGACAGCCTCCAGTCTCTCGTCTTATGGGGTAAAACCAAATCTGAAGACACCCTAAAGGAAGTTTTCGGCTTCCCAAATCTTAAGACAATCAAATATTCAAACCAAAGAATAAATATAAATACCTTTTATGTTGTGCAGAAGTCCTTGTCCACCTGTGTGAGGAGCCGAGGGGTAGGGGAGTCTCACCGACAGAAGATCCAGTCGGGGGTTCCGATGGTCCCCAGGCCCCTGGATTCCAGCACCGGTGGAGAGTTCTCCTGCCTGGCTCGCCAAATTGATGCCAAAACGGCACAGAGCAAATGATCAGAGACCAATTTTGTCTTTAAGCAGCAAAGGTATTTATTTCGTGAAACATTGGGGAGCTAGCCGATTCCCACCGGACAAACTACCTCGAAAGTTTTCAGTGAAAAGTCAGGTATTTTATACAGTTTTTCCATGAGAGGTTACACAACATCTTTATATACATATTCATTTGCTTTTGACACCCAATCAGTCCATTCACAATAGGTGGGATCTAGGTGGAGTAGACCTTTCAATTTTCTTTGTTCAGTGATTTCCTGACTTGATGGTCTCCTTATCTACTTCAGGTGCCCACTTTATCTTTTCTAATTATTCAGAGCACATTCAGTGGAACCTTTCCTGATTATTCAGAGTACATTCCTTCCTCAACACAAACAGAGCATCACCCAGAGCATTATACCAAGCTCGTTCTGACTAATCTTTTTTTTTTAAGACCTTGTTCTGTTTCAGTTCATTCTTCACCTGTCACCTGATTCTCTCTTTCACCCTGAAGGCTACAGCCTCTGTGCATTTCAGTTTTCCACAGGGATGCGTTGGCTAACCTTACATGCATTGGGCCAGGAGAGCAGAGTAATTTTTTCTCTCTGCACTCTCTTTCACTGAGTGGATCTATAGGAACATACAGAAGAATACAATAACTCTTCATTGCACACACAGCAGTATCCCCTGGGTCCCAGAAGTTTTGCAAAGATATTCCTACTGATACTGAAAAACCGGGAAAAAGAAAACCCTCTAGACTTCATTTTGTAAGTTTAGAAGGCAGGCATTTTTTATTGCAGTGCACGGAGATTAACATGTCAAATCATGCATACCTATCTGACCAGCATTCCTCAATTTATTACAACAAAATATACATGTTTAGCATATTTCCCAAAATTAATACCTGTTATAACTACTTCTCCAAAATTATTTACATATGCATAAGGCACTTGTGTATGCACACTTCACTCCTGGGGGGTCTTTCTTGGGGTGTCTTGAGACCCCTAGTCGTCAACAAGCTGGTGAACTTCAGCTGAACTTTCTTGTGGAACACTCACACTACTTGGTTCTTTACATAACTTCGTCTGCTCTCTGTACTATATGGTTTTGATGCAACGCTCTGGTTACTGCACTTCTCTTGCCTACTGCTATATCCCAGGTGTCTCAGAAAGCTTGCTACATTTTTAGTGAGTTTATTCAATATGTCGAGTTAATCATTGCTTTAGTTTCAGCCTCAGTTAGTGATTCTTTATATCTTAATTACATCACTACCACCACAGCTGAAGGAAAGGCAAGGGCCCAGTACTGCCTTCAAAAGTACACAAGATACTCCCTTGTAAAATAAAGGAATCGGGTAAATACAGCTCCAAAACACAATTAAACCACAAGCCTTACGTTTTCCAAGGTGACTGTCTCCTTCAAACAACTACAAGGATTCACTTGATAAGAGAGGCAGTATTCATGGTCTAAAATCTCATCTTAAAACACGACTTCCTTTTTTTAGTTAAGTTCCTAGCTTTAATAATAGTCCCATCTCTCAGAGCACCAATTTCATGACCACAGGTAAAATATGATGTACTTATTCATTAAAGAGCAGGTGGCAGCAGACCTCTTCATCTCCCTGAGGTATGGAAATGTGGGCTAATCCATCACAATATGAGACTGTGCATTCCAGCTGATGAAAAGGACTAATGGAAGGGAGTGGAGAATGCATTTAAAAATACAGAGCTAGTCTAGACATCCCTGTGGATTATCCGCAGTGGTACAATTTGACCAGGAAATATAAATCTCTAAGGAAAAGCAGAGAGGTTTGAATAAATGAAATAAAATGTGCGCAAACGGGCCCTGCCTGCCTGCAGAAATCTTGATGTAACTCCAGCAGAATTCTACAGACCTGAGCATGAAGCCTTGTCCAGAGACTTTAATTTGGTTCCAGGGTGACTAAAATTCCCAATGTTTATGTAAATGCATTCACAGACTACATAAACTAATCACGGGTTATCCGTATCCAGATGGCCAGCCAGCTTTTTACATCAGCCAAATGGGAAGGACTTCAAATCCTTCAAACATAAAAGGAAAGTGAACAACAAAACTTCAGTTGCTGTTCCGAGAGCCTTTTTGCACTTTAACTGACAAAGCTCCATCCACACTGCTTTGTCCTTGCTGACAGTGCAGTACATGCACAGTAAGGTAGAGAATGTGGTAGTGCTTTTATTCCTTCCATCCATAGGCACATGACACAAAAAAGATGGTTCTTTCTGGTACTGGAAATTCCCAGTGGCCTCTGAGTCAGAGACTTCATATTTTAGAAAAAAAAGGCTTGAAACTGAAGAGAAAAACCACCAGTGTCAGTCCCGAAGTCTCCTTATGTATAAATTCCATATGTATTTTTAATCACACATACTTGTATTGCCTTTTTTTACTAAACTGATGCAAGATGTTTCTGTTCCTGTCATCATGGATTACAGTGTCACAGTTTTATTTTCTAGGAGGTCAGAATGGAACTGGTTTTGCTCACCAAGTTTCCATCATGATTTTCAGATTCATGCAGGGTGCCCTGAGCCTCTCTGAACCTGCTGGGTCCAAAGAAATGTGGCTTTTAAACCCAATCAAACCACAAATTCAGTGGGGTCTTCACTGTCTAATGAAGATCTTGAGGTGACCTAATTCGTGACAAAACATTCTTTATAGGTACTTGCAAAGTAGAGACAGATGAAGTACCTGAAACACCCTGAAAGTGATGTCCGTTCAAAAACCAGGATCCAGATTGTTAAATCCCAACTCCACCTCCTACAGAAAAGGAACCAAAGGAAAAGCTGAATCCTACTCTGAAAATGTTGGAGTTCTCTCTCTTATTGTATCAGGGATTAAGTTTTCTTGATGTGTTTTTCCTGGTGGTATCACTCTGGGGTGTTTCTGATTTTATGTTCACCAAGTAACTTTCATGATTACATGAAGTGTGACATGGTTCCATCAGGACTGCTGGAGTGCAACTAGTTCTGTGCTTGCTGTATCTGGTCCAAGGGCATAGTGAACTGCATGCAGAAACATGCAAAGATTCAGAATCTCTGAGATTAAAGAACAAAGACATTTCAATTTGTCACTTTGGCTCTTCATCAAGTGAGACTGCCACTTCTACAGGCCCTAACGTTCCTTGTAAAAAACACATACCACAAAGTGTCAAAAATGTCCTTACAAGCTCTGAAATGAAAGGAAAAAGCTTAAGAGAAGCTATTTCCACTACAGCTTCCACAGTTTAGCACTTGCTGACAATGAGGGGCAAACAAAGTAATCTCAGCTGAAACAGCTTTTACAAAGAATCACAGAATTACAGAATGGTTGGACTTGGAAGGGAGCTCTGGAGATCATCTTGGCCAACCCTCTGCTAAAGCAGGTTCACCTGCAGCAGGTTGCACAGGATCATGTCCAGGTGGGTTTTAAGTATCTCCAAAGAAGGAGAATCCACAGGCTCTCTGGGCAGCCTGTCCCAGTGCTCTGTCACCCTCCAAGTGAAAGAGTTCTTCCTCATAGTCAGATGGAACTCCATCCAGTGCTCTGTCACCCTCAAAGTAAAAATGTCCTTCCTCATACTCAGCTGGAACTCCCTGTGCTGCAGTTTGTGCCTGTTGCCCCTTGTCCTGTCACTGGGCACCACTGAAAAAAACCTGGCCCCATCCTCTTCACACCTGCCCTTTAGATACTTGTATGCATGGACAAGATCCCCTCTCAGCCTTCTCTTCTCCAGGCTAAACAGGCCCAGCTCTCTCAGCCTGTCCTCACAAGGGAGATGCTCTGCTCCCCTCACCATCTTTGCAGCCCTCCACTGGACCCTCTCCAGCAGTTCCCTGTCTCTCCTGAACTGGGGAGCCCAGCACTGGGCACAGCACTCCAGATGGGGCCTCACCAGGGCAGGGCAGAGGGGAGGATCACCTCCCTCCACCTGCTGGCCATGCTCCTCCCAATGCCCCCGAGGATCCCACTGGCTCTATTGGCCACCAGGGCACACTGCTGGCCCACGGGCAACTTGCTGTCCACCTGCACTCCCAGGTCCTGCTCTGCAGAGACTGGTTTTTCTGGTTTTGTTTAGTTGCATATAAAGGCAACTGAATCACTCAAAAGACTCAGAATTCTGTTGTATTAGTTTTCTTTTTGTTCACATGCTGATTTTTTTGGTTTTTTTTGTTTTTTGGCTGGTAGTTTTTTTACAAAACTATTACAATGAGTTATAGTTCTCATCTCACTGTTTCTTAATGAAAACTAGTTATATGCCAAATTTCCAGGAAGGTAGGCAGTAAAAGCCTTATTTACTTTCTCCTTTATTTTGCTTCTACTTCTGCTTCCATTTCCCCTTCCCTTCCTCCTGAAAAACCACTAAAAAAAGGAGCACAGAAGCTGGACATCAGAAATATACATGTCACCTCACATTAGAAGGATTCAAGAGTAACTGTGTGAGCACTTTTGCTACACAGCCAGTAAGGCTCTGCGTAACCGGGGGGCTTAGCTGTGAGAGGCAAG
This sequence comes from Falco cherrug, assembly GCF_023634085.1. NCBI lineage: Eukaryota > Metazoa > Chordata > Aves > Falconiformes > Falconidae > Falco > Falco cherrug. Next base: position 71,473,491 of record NC_073720.1, on the reverse strand, counting down.
GACAGGGAAGGATTTCGGCTGGTCTTTTTTGCCTCTACTAACTGGATAAAGATCTGCATTAAGCAAACACCACAGGGTTTCATTGCTGGTTTTGGGTGTCCAAATGAAGAATCCTATCATTAGCTAATCATTAATTACATGTTTTCATCATGAAGATTATGAAATATTGTGCTGTAGATATGCCTTCCAGAGCAAAGCCTAGCTTTCTTAGTGACTTGGCTTAAACTGACTTTAGGATGGGTCTGCACTTGGGACAAAACGAGCTGTTTTGTTAACTAAAATTTTCAATCTCCAAGAGCCTTTTCTGCCATCCTTTAACCAGAACACGATTAGGAGCAGTTACAATACACTCCCAATAAAATTTAACAGCAACTAAAATGTCTCCTTCAGAGAAATCACTTATGAAAGCAAACCAGTATTAAAACATAGCTGACCATGAATAATTCTTGTTCTGGACCATCTTTAGCTGTCTTCAAGTGGCTCACCGCAATCACTTAACATTGATTAATGAGGTATAAACCTTATCACCTTTTATCTCTGCAGCTGCCTGCCTGTAGAGTCATTTGTACTCATCAGAGCAATCTCTTAACGTGAAAAGTAAGGCTAACAACCCAAAGCATCAAAAAGTTGTCTATAACCCACACTGTCCAGATGACTGTACAGTCTGTTTTTTCAGATACGCTCAGCGAACCAAGCTGAAATCTTGAGATGCTATCACAGTGTAAACAATGTCCTTCCAGCTTGTGGTAGATGGCATTTAGCTGTCTCCTGACTCAGGAATCATGGAAACACGTAGATCTTGCCCTCGGTTCTCTTTCTTCTCTTCACCTACAGCCTCCCCCCTGCCCCAAGCCAAGCAGATCTCAAACACGCAACACTAAAAATATCCTGATTCTGAAGTCTGTCCCTAAATCAGCAAAGTCTGCACTGCTTAACCTTATAGACATGGTCTCAAACAATATAAGAACCAGATGGGTCTTGCTTTTGTTGGAAAAAAAATAAAATGCTGGTTTTAATAAGGGTTTTATTTTTCTTCAGCCATTGGCAAGATTTGACATGAGACTAGTCAGCAGCATTCCACAATTCTGCCCACAAGCAAGTGTGAGATGGCTCCAAGATGCTTGCTTTTCTGTACTGCAGAAGTTTTCTAATGAGAAGCCAAACTTCTGAGAACTGGAGATGCTGCAGCACAAAAAGCCCTTGGAGAGGAACCCTGTAAAACTACATGGAAGTGGAATTAAATCAGGATGCATTGGAAACATAGGAACCTACAGCAAGGAACAGAGTAATCAGTTCCTTTCTGTAGACTGTTTTTAAAAAATTGTGAAAAACTTAAACATACTAAGTTTTTCCATGAGCTTGTCCCATGGATGATGTTTTTAGTCCACTTGAATAGCTTCTGATCAAGCCATATTTACAAGCATTTAGGAATATTACAATAATTTTTTAAATTCTTCTCATAATAAAGCACATATGCTGAGGCATATTTCTGCCTGCTTTACTCGATCCCTGCTGCATTAATTTTCTGCTAGAAACAAAAATGTTGTCTGCATTCAGTGATTAGCTGAGAGGGAGGAGAAGGGAAGAAGGAATTGGATAAACACATTTCAATAATCTTCTACCACTAAATAGAAAAATACAGTACTCCAAACTAGCTGTGCAGAAAAAACTAGAGGCATGTAAATACGGCCATTCTAGTACCTGTATCTATTTGGGGTTTGCCCTTCAGATTATTATTTTTTTTAATGCTAAAAAATCAAATGCATTTATAATAAAAACAGACCATTTTTCTAGCTAGAAGCACAGATCTCAATTTAAGTTTTGCCCCGTGCCATGCTACCTTTGAATATAAAGGCCTATTGGTATTCTTTTCTCCTTTCAGAGCTTTCTGGATAATTAACAATTTCCTTTTCCCATTTTCTCCTTTCTGTTGTCCTTCTTCCCTTTTAGTTTCATTTACACACTTGCACCCATCACTTGTGATCAGCTTCCTGGTCAGAGGGTACATCTGCAGCAGTGTTTCAGTTCACACCAGGAATCCTCTCCCAAAATCATTCACCTGATCTGATCGTCCATCTTTCCTCACGGTGGTTTGGCTAATGTAATGGATTGCATAAAATGCATTGCATTCCATTAAACTGAATGGGAACAGGCACTCCAGCAGCTAGTGAGCAGTCAGGCTATGGGATGAGACTTCAGCTTGTCTGAAGTTAAACTGCTGAAGCACGTACAGTGTAGACTTCGGGTCAGCACCAATTGTTTTGCTCTGTGAAAGCACTCCCACAGCATTTCACCAAGTGCTAACATGATGCAATAAAACAAGAGGCATGTGTTTGAATAATCACACGCCCACTAAGGCTGTTCTGTGTCCCATGGATGCACCCACTGGTTTTCATCTTAGTCCTGTGGTTATCACACACAGCTTTTACATTCTTAGCCTCCCTTTGCACCTCCTGACCCCCCAGCACACTACTGGTGGTCTCCCACTGCTCTGCCCTCCCCAGCATCCTTTCTTTCCTTGTCCTCCTCTTCCAATAGGCTTTGGCTCAGTGTCCCTGACCTCCATGGATAATTTATTTATTTTTTTTTTTTTACTTTCCCACTTGGGAAGAATTTAATGCCTTACCAATCCAAGTCATCTTCCTTCCACCCAAAACCTTTGTTTGCACTGGAGTAAATGCTGCCTTTTCAGCACAGCCATAACCACACAGTTTGCTTTTGCTGTGTCATTGCTCTGTTCTCCCCAGCTTCTTCCTCAGAGTATCTGTGAATTCTCTTTGCAAATGCATAGCATTTGAAATCCCACTGACTTCTTCTCGATTTGTTTGGTCACAGGCTAAAAGGCTGCAGCAAAGCTGTTTCCAGCAGCTGCCCACAGATAGACAGGAGGTCTCTGTGTGCTGAGCAGGGCAGAGGATGGCTTTGTGACCTCTGGCACCCAAGTTATCTAAAAGGCTCCTTTTTACAGCCCAGAGAACTGATCTTTCATTGCACAGCAGGGTAACACTGGCTTGTGTTTCAGAAAAGAAATAGCCCTGTTTGAGTTTAAAAGCAACAATGTTTTCCAGTCTGCACAATCAGGCTCTTTGGTTTTCACACAAATGGCCTCAAGTGAAAAATACTTAATTCTTCCCCATCTAAACTGTTGCAAGGCCATGGGGACATTTCTGCCTCCACAGGAAAGCTCTGCTGTCCCTCACTGAGCTATAGAGTAAAAAGCAGAATTTGAATAACAGGGGCTGGTGGGAGATGACCCGGGTTCCACTGTGCTTCTCTCCCTTGGGTAAGCTGCATGCGGTCTGGGGCTCAGAGCACCAAGCTGTTGCCTTGTGGACTCTTTCTTCACTCCCCTGCAAAACAACTTAATCTCTGTTCCCCTGTGCCAGGCTCCAGCATCTTTTTTTATTATTATTATTATTTTTATTTCATTTCATAGTCTTGTCTGGAACCAAGAGCAGGTGTAGGAAGCTCAGCACACAGCTGAGACCACCAGGACCACCTATATCCTCGCACAGATGGGGACTAGCCTGTAGCCTTCAGAAAAGGGGCTGAAGCTCTGTTTTGAAACTGTTGCTGTCAGGTTTCCCTCTGATTGCAGCCTGTGGCTTCAGCATCGCTCTGGTAGCTCTTCGCTATCCAATGCTTGCTTCGAAATTGCTGTCACTTCCAAATATCCTTTGTAGAAGGGTCCTGCTTAATCCAACACATATACCTTTTGGCATCTATCCCAATGGACTGGTTTTGTAATATGTGTCATTATTATGCATCAGAAATTAACAAAAACTAGGGAACTAAAAAAAGTTTTTAGCAAAATCAAAGGCACCTCTGGTATCCAGTTTGTGAATTTGCACTCTCAAAATTACCAGCAAAGAAAGCATAACAAAGCCACATAAAATGCTAGAACATTTAATGCAGCTTCCACCAATACAACCATCTGCTTAAGCACTGCACAATTTTTTATGTGTACACAGTCTTGATTAACACAACTCAATAGTTAAAAAACTAGAAACACTCTGACACTAATGTGTAAAGCTATAGATTTGGCTACTCTTTTTGTTATAAGCACATTTACAAGCTGGCATGTCTCTGGAACTAATTAAAGACTTCACATTGTCACCACATCCATAACCAGTGAAACAGGTATTTCTTTTCACATGTGACAGAGTGGTAGGTTCATTCACAAATGGACAAAGAAATCTATTGCAATGTGCAAAGATGGGAATGAAAACGGAGTGATTAGTTTGGAAAGAGACATTCTGAAAGTTAATGGAGCAGATTGGCTATGAATCTTTTCCATGTTCGCATTTTCTTACATGGATTATCAGAAAGGTGACTGGAATGCTTTATTATATTTTTGTCACATCTTCATAGTATACATTTATTGGTATATATTTCATATCTATGTGATATACAGATAGCTGTAAATACAGCTCAGTCAGATGCTACAGTCATGTGGGATAGTTGCCTATCCTAAAAAAACATTCAGGAATATAGCTGCCTGTCTGTGGAGAACTTGAGGGACACTGAAAGGATCTAAATTACAGTTTACATTTTACAGAGCCACCATGGCAACTACGAGCATCAAATAACAACTTTATTTGATGGAGTCACAGGAAATCAAACATCAATGACAGCACTGCTGTCCAGACATGCTTGCATCATGGATACCCAAACCATAACCACAAGCTTGTTCTGTGAGGTGCTGTGCCACTACCCCATGATTCTGTACCCTATAATGAGACTTGTGCCTCTCCTTCCCCATCCTGGAGGTCCTGACTCTGCAAGTTGCCTCACAGCTTCATTCAGTTTGCTTTCTGCACATTCCGGAGCTCACAACGCCCTTGGCCTTGGCACACTGGAGGTCTGGTGGGGCATGTGGCCCCACAGCAGCCAAGGTCCTACAGGGGACCTGTGACAGCCCAGAGCAGAAGTGTGAAAAACAAGTTACTGCTGTCCTGGCATGTAAACAGTTGGTGCTTATAGAGAGAACCTGCTTGTGCTTAATAGGATCTAGGCAGGGGAATGGAGGCTGAATAATAATGTCTAGGAATCAATCAAGTCCAACCAGGCTGAAGTGAATAACGGCAGGGAAACTTTGGGGTGCATAGCCACTCACGCTGAGCCTTACTGTTGGTAAAGCCACATGTGCGCAATATTGCCTAAGTGGCAGTATCAGAAATACCAAATTTGGGTGATGTAGCAAAACGAGAACAAAAGGGGAAAAACAATCAGGGGTGCTGAGAGGAGCTTTGTGGGGGAAGGAAGATGCAAGGTAGCAAAAAAGTCAGCTTAAAATAAGGAAAAATAGGCAGTAAGGTATTTAATCAGGCAGAAAAAAAAGGAAGGTGGATCCTTCAACAGCAGGAGCAGGAATGCCTGCAGACAGCAGTGATGCTGACCTGCGTGCCTCAGGCCACTGGGATGCAGGAGGGACCATTCTTGGCCAACCTGCCATCAGGTCTGAGTCCTTCAGATCTGGTGTGGAAGGAAACTGATTTGCACCTCCACACTAACAGAACTGTAATTTGATTGCAATTATGTGTTTATATGTTTCATTGGACTTCAAACCTACAATTAACAGTTTCATAGTCAAACCTAATGCTCAGCATTGTCGTTTAATTACAAGCTGGTATATCTGATTGTCTAAATCCCTGATAATTTTGCTGTCCTACCTATTTCCTTCTCGTATGATCATTAATGAACAAACATGCTAATCAGTTTGCATCAACTGCTTCGTGAGTCTCCCAACACGAAGGAGAAATGTCAGACCTTGGCAGCAACAAAGCAAGAAGCAGACTGAACCCAAAACATTCCTCAGCCTGCAAGTGCCCAGTTCTCTGCCAAAAGCTGGTATTAAGTTAATTAGTCATTACTTATTGTCCAGGTCCTTTGTGCTCTGCGCGGTTTATCTGTGCAGCTGCCCTTGGCTACTAAACCCCCCCCCTAAAATGCCAGAAGGTGCTTCTTCCAGAATCTAGAATATTAGGAATTATTTCCAAATATTGTTGTCACAGAGACAGGGCAGGGAATGTCAGCAGGAGACAAAGCGGTGCAGGACTGATCTCCAGTGAAGAGGCAGCCTGAGACCAACAGGAATCTCAGCAAGGACAAACTGCTTTGCACCGCTGTGGATGAACGCAGCTTCATCGGTCAGCTACAGTACTGAACATTTTGGCAGAAATATTGGATTACTGTATGTATGGGCTGCAGTACTGTTTCAGTATTCCCTGACCTATAATTTCTTACGTTGCTGCTTCTACTGAAAACCAAAAGTCTGGCAACTGTTAGTCATATTTAACTGAAGCTGGAAAAGACACTCTGTTGTACTATAATGAGACAATTTTTTAAATGGACTAGAAGCTGGCATTGAACTTTAAGTTTCACAAATTAGCTTTTGGCTGTTGTATGTTTTCAAACGTTTTGGCTTATTGTTAGACGCAGGTTAGGGATGAAGCTTCAGATGTTTGCCTTTGAGATATTGCTTCACAGCATCAAGCTTTCACTTTGACACTCAGCCAAAAATACCTTAAGAGATTTTGCCTAATTACCCTTGCTTACATGTCTACATTCCTCTCTGTCAAAAGTCTTTGCCTCCTCGCTACAGATAGATGTTTCTACAAGAAGTCCTCATTAGCCCTCGAGTTTCAAGTAAAGGATATGCTGCCATTAATTCTAACATGTGTGCTAGACCCTGTAAAGAAAATATTCCTAACACCTAAACTTTTATCTCTGGGATTCATATATATATATGGGTTTCATATATATTCTCACTTGGAGAATGCAGGGCCACCTTTAAGCTTTAACACACCTGTCCTCTCACAGTGGAGTTAATTCAGCCCCTGCTTTTACCTGTGCCATTGGAGATACTCAGAACCGACCAGACGATGCCATGAGCAACGTCAGCGGAAGCTGGCCTGGACTGAGCAGGGGGCTGGAACCACCACCCTCCAGAGGCCACTGCCCACCTCAGTGATTCCCTGGTTCTAAGCAACAGGAACTAGAGGCTGCCTGCCAGATAGCAGCACTGCAGGACCTTGGCAGGTCTCCAGTCTGACCACTGCCGAGAGCAGGCTCAGCCATGGGTTCAGACCGGGTTGCTCATGGCACTATCCTATGGGGGCTGTAACCCCTCAAGGAGGGAGACGGCACCACCTCCCTGGGCTTGTCCTCGCTACCCATATGCCCTCATGGGGAAAAAAGTTTTCCTTCATCTCCAGCCTCTCTGGCCCTGCCAGCTTGCTGCTCTCCAGAGCCTCCTCCCCAGAGCTGCTCCTGGTCTTACTGGCGTGGCTGCCAGGGCTCTGCCTGCCCTTTGCTCCTGCCCCAAGTGCACATGGGCCCTGTCCTCTTCTCCCACCAGTCCAGGTCCCTCTGGACAGCCACCCTGCCCTCGTGCATATCAGCTACTCCACCGCGCCCCAGGTTTGGCAACCCCTTGCAAACCTGACAGGGTGCACTCGGTCACCTACCCAGGTCATGGATAGAGACGTCAAACAGGACAGGCTTTGTGGGACCCTGCAGGGCACCAGCCTCTGGGCAGATACAACCCAGTGACCACCACCTGAGCCCAGCCACCCAGTCAGGGACCTGCCCACCAAGTGAGGCACCCACCCAGACCCTAACATCCAGAGAGGCCGCAAGAATGTTGTGGAAGAGTGCTGGAAGCCTTGCTGAAGTCAGTGTAAATTATGTCCCCAGTTCTCCCTATGTCCACAAATCCAGTCATTTTCTCACAGAAAGCAATGAGGTGGGTGAAACATACTTCACTCTTGGTCAAGCCATGCTTGCAGTTCCTCATCACCTTCTCCCTTCTGTGGCAAGACATGGGCTCCAAGAGGACACATGCCATGATTTTCCTAGGTAGGAGTGAAACTGGTCAACCTGCAGTTCCCCAGTCTTTTGGCCCTATTCCAGCTGTCATGGACCACCACCATATACATGACAATAAGGATAGTAACATCTAAAAGGAGGGAACAACTACCAGTTGCCATGCCATTCCATTCCACGCCGTTTAGGTAGAAATTTCTCTTTCCACTGTTCTTTTGCTTTGAAAAGCTGCCCTATGCTAATCAGAGGTTAAAAGTTCTTGCAGGGTAGCTCTATAATTTTAGTTAGAACTGAAGTCAGACTTACTCAATGGACATTGTCCAGACTGTGTTCCTTTTTCATACTTCTGAACTTCAACTGAAGTCTTGTGTGTCTGAAACCCCTAGACGTGCATGTGAACAGCATGGCTTTGAGGAAGGAGGTAACTACTCCCTTTAACTGAAGTATCACATGAACAACCTCGTAAATAAGGACATACTGCCACGGCGTTTCCTTGGTGTTTTGCCAAAGCAGGAGGTAACAGAGGGCAGCTCTATGCCAGGACAGAGGCAAACACCACAGCCAGGTTCTATTCATCTGCAAAAAGCTACTCTGCATACTAATGAATATAGCTTAGCCTCTACTGTTGAAGAGAACACTAAGTACATTCGATGTAGGCCCTGATTAGACAACAGAGGCAGCAGACATGCCTGTATGAGACAGCCCTCATATTCTGGACCACTTTCCTTCCTCTTCACAGACCTAAGAATGGGAAATCTTTCTAACACCTTTTCCCAGCAAAGAATGGAGGGTAGAAGTCCTGGCACTCTGTATCAGTGTATCATATTGGAGGCTCAGGGATAAGAACATTACCAAAATACCCATTTTGCCCTCGAATAAAATTGACATTGCAACTGGCACCTAGACTGGGAATATCCTCTGTGGTCCTAACAAGACATTCCAGTGGATGTCTTTCTGTGCTACCTTTTTAAGTATGCAAAGGGCAGGAATCAAGATCAGGGAAAATGTGCTACTAAAAATGCTCAAAACACCACTCCCCTTTCAAATCCAGCTGGAAGAAAAAAAATCTTATGCTATTATTTCAACTTCAAGTCACTGAAATCCTGAAGAAAGGTATTTACTGACTGCTAGATACAAGTGAACTCCTTAAAATACTTCTAAATTCTCACATATTGGATTAAAACTTCTTTAAAGTAGAGGCTAAATTCTTATTTCAGCACATCGGAGGCATAGGCAAGTCACCCTGGTCTCAGCTTGAAATGACTAAGTCCTTAACAGAAATGGAAATATGTAACAGATTACTTTCTATCAACGACAGACTATGGTTCATCATCTCAGCAAAACTTTTTAATACAGAACGGAAGTTCTATAAAAAAATCAGCAGCAATTAAGTCAAAAATTGTGCATTAATTTTATTAGAATATTTCGTTTCCTGAGCAAGATTTACAACACAACATGCAGATGCATTTAATAATTTACTTCACTATACATTCTGCACTTGTGACAGTGCATTTGTGACAGCTGTGTAACAGAAGTAGCACTTGAGAAAGTTTCCAGCTTTTAGTAATTTAAAAAGGTGACAGCATCTTCAGTACACAGAGCTTTACTGTTACTAGTGTCATTGTTAACTTTCCAATGCCTATGAAGCTGAAGTCATTACTTCAGCAGCATGTTTACATCTCTTTAGACTTCAACACAACTGCTACATTAGAAGTTTCAGCAGTGTTCATTACATTTTTATCACAAACTTAGACATGACAGTAAAAACTGAGCACAATCACACTCTTGTCTAATGGATCAACCGATTAAAAATGCAGATGAAAATAATAATGGTAGGAAGACAGACAGAATCTTAATACAAGTAACTTATGCCAGCATTCTGACATGTTCCTTTGATGAAGCACTGAGCTCATTGCAAGAGCCCTGAAAGACTCACCAAGTTGTAATTACATATTCAACCAGGTAATGTCGATTATATTCACTAATAATGTGTGAAAGGTGTGCAGCTGGGGCTCAATTCCACATCTTTCAGAAGCTCTAAATATTTGTGAATTTTGGTTTTTCAGAAAATGTAAGGGGATTCTGAACATCTATATAGAGAACAGTACTCCTTTTAAAAATCTGAACATTGGACATTTCAGGAAAAGTTGTGAATTTTTTTTTGTTAGCAATTTTGTTAATTTTTATGTCTCTTTGCATGAAAGAGACACTAAAAAGCTACCTTGGAAACAGAAACCTGTTCACCATAACACGTTATGTTGAAATAATTTATTATTATTATTAAATATTATGAAAATAAAAAGTGTTTTATTTAATTTAAGCAAATTTAATCTTATTTAAGCAAAGCAACTGTGGCTTCTCCAATCACAAGTGCAGCTCCTTCACAATTAATATTGAGTAATGACGTTACACGAAAACAGCACAAATATATTCCTGTGTTTTTATAAAAAGAGAATTAAGAAAACATGCAGTACAAATGTACACTGATTTCAATGTAACAAGCACCAATCATGCATCAAAATTGAAAAAATTGGGTCCAGATTAACCTGACACCACAATGCTCTATATACTACTGAGAAAAAAGGGTTCTGGCACAAAAGTAGAAAATGTAGTTTTATTTTCAAGTGAAGCTGGAGACGTGCTAAAAATGAACTAAGACGACTGGCAAGATTATTGACAAGAATTCACTTAGTAAAATCCCATGAACATTAGTTCACAGTTGTGCTCATCTCTGAATTAATATTAATTAATTAACTCATATTAATGGCATATTAACTCATATTAATTAACTCTTATTAATGGCAATGTAAAAAAAAATAAATTACTGTTTTATGACAGTTTGGCTATCACCTTGGTGTTCTTTGGGAAGGTCTAATACTTTAATCTGAACCTTATTCTAACTGACAATGGAAAAAACAGCAGCAGTTTAGGGATAGAAAGACTGACAAGTGCTGCTGAATGACACAAGTTTTCTGTTCTGTGTTTTGAAAGAACTCTACACTGGATCGCTGAACACTTCACTGCAGGATGGCCCAACAGTCTGTGACGGAGTGGCATGGTTGGCACTTACATGCACAAAGCTGCTTAAATAATGACCCAGTTCTCACGTGCAGAGTGCTGCTATTTAAGCTGCTAATAGTCAACAGTTTGCACACAAGAAAAGCACTTTGTAATATATTAAAAATCCCAAATGCCTTTAAATGCTCTAAATGAAGGAGCCAGTAGTGTTACAAATGGAGATAAGGGAAGACACATTTCAGACTTGTACCACATACAAAAGAACAATACTTGAAAACCTCCTTTGAAACTCTCAGAAGGCCCCTATTCCACAACGCCCATGATCAGAAAGGACATATGTATTGTTTTCTGTGGAAACACTAAAAATAGTGACACATCAGAACAGAGGAAAACAGGCACACATCTGAATGAAGTCTCTGGGCAAAAAAAAATTAAATGCTTCCCTTTATTTTATACCTAAACATGTTCAAATTTATCTACTAAGCCCACATGGCAAAGGAACCTCTGGTAACATTTATTTTAACTGTTAAAAAAAGCACACAGAAGACATTCATTAAAATCACGCCTGCTGTCTAGCAAAGCTGGTATTTCCTCTAACAGGGCAGACTGTAGTGTTAGTGTGCTACTGTGCTCCTAATGCTTCATCCCCAGTCAAGTCAATGATTGTCACAAGCGTGGCGGTCACACTGACAGATTTCTTTTCATGCCATGCAAGACTGCAATATTACACATTAGCAGTGGAGAACTTTAAAACGTCATGAGCATATCGCGTTCTTGTATGCTAGTGTAGAACGGTCTCCCAAAGACAAAGGAATGCAGGCCCGGTTTAATCTTCTCAGCCAAAGCCATTACTATGTTAAGATCGCCCTCTGCTGCTAAATCAAGATCCATCTTTAAGCTACGAAGGGACCTGAAAGGTTTTTTTCCTTTTTGCCTGCAAGGAAATAAAAAACGGTGCTGTAAAATAGAGCAGGGAAAGTTTCTCAGAGCCTGCTTTCTACTATCTGTGTACTTACGTGTCATCCTCTATGTATTTTATTAAAGTTAAGGCTTTTCTGTGAAGGACTAGCAGAAATTGTGCAAGGAAAGTACTTCTTAGAGACAAACCAGGCTTCAGATGGAAAATCTGTTAAAAATTGTAACAGAAAATTAAGTAGACATGGAAATTCAAGAATGATTATAAGAATGCAGAATATAAACAAAAATAGCATATACAAATAACATAGCCTTAACTATAAAAAAGCGGGCACATTAACCACAGATTTTTAGATATATACTCAACGTTCTTAGTTTTCTTGCTGCTCACATGCCATAAATTAGGCTGTTTTACAGTTCTGTTAGGATGAAGTATTATTTTACTTTTTAAAATTACCTGAAATTAAACTCAACCAGGTAGCTTTCTCAGTACTGTAACTGAAGACATTGTTATGCAGCAATAGAAAACGTGCATTGCTTTTTCACATGTAAGAAAGAGTTTCAGTATTATACTAATACTACAAATAATTATTTTTCTCTCTGGTTATGCAAGCATAGCACTGGTATGAAAAAGAGCTATCAAGCCAACAAATTATCTATTCATGTTAAATTATCTGTTACTAGGGCTCAAAGTACTGAATTTTAGCTCTTGTTCTTTCTGAAAAAAACAAAGATTACCTGATCCAGGAAGGCTTTTACTAATGTATCTCGATGCAGGATATCTTGAAAGACATTTCTACAGAAAAGAAAGCAAACCAGCATGTGAGGTAATGCCATAAAGGGACGCTAACTGTCCAGCAGTTCTGAACAGCAATGGCATTACTGTTTACAATCTGGCAGAAATTAAAAGGGAATTAAAAAACTTGAGTGCATTATAATCCTGCTATTTTTAAAGCTAATTTATAATTTTAAAACAAAACTTTCAGATGAAATGAACTACACCCAGGAAAGCTATTGGACCCTGTCAAATACACTTAGCTCTGTTATACCCCTAATTAAAACAGGAAACAAAATTAACATAACATGGTCAGAAGCATTACTGAAAATGCGCTTCAGTAATATTTAATGCAACAAAACTACTGATGGCACTGGTAAATTCCTCCAAAACATAAGCAACTACCAGAGCTGAAGGACCTTCTTAAAAGCAAAAAAACGTCATGTATTTTACCAGAAAGCAGACTTTGTACTACTTTACTCTCTTGTCTCGAATCAAGTAACTTTGAGAGATGTGACAGGAGTACATACAAATCAGGTGTGAAACTCTCATCTGTGTGGATAATATGATCTTGAGACATCTCTTCATCTGAATTAGCTCTCCAAAATGCTGTCAGCTCGGATCTCATATATCGACGTTGGTTATAGATGTGTTCGTGGCAAGGGGGCATCTGCTTCACTGTATTGACATCTACATCTATATGTGTAGTAGGATATGGGGCATACATTACTTGACGGAAGGGCAACACAAAGCTTCCTGTTGCATCCTGTTTTAGTGAAAAAAAAAAATTCCTCTAGTTAGTTTTTTTCAAAAAGCTATATTGGAACAAAACAATATGAAAGCATCATGCCTAAATTTTAGATCCCATTTGTTTAAACATGTTTTGCTTGAGAGAACTGGTGGCTGTAGCCCAGTAAAAAGTCCTTCATCGCAGATGATTCCCTCAATACAACAGTGAAAACAGGTACTGAGGTAACCTGTGTATTGCAGTATTGCATCATCAGGTTCATGAGCCCATTAACATTACAGTATTATATATATCTGGTAAATTTAGACTGCTCGCTAGACCAAGAAGCATTATTTTTCTATTCATCTTCACCCCTTGCTACAACCCTTTCAAAATACTTGGAAACTGTAGGACTGATGGACCATTCTTTTTTTGTTGTTTTCGTACAACACAAAAACTTAACGTCTTTTGGGATTCTACTCCCAAGCAGGCAAAAAAGTATTATTGTACCTCAAAGCACAGGAACAATTCTGGACAATCCTAAAGAAATAGATGTGTCAGAGAAAAGACTGGCTTGGAATTTTAACATGCAAATAGTTACAAAGAAACCTACTGTGCCAGAAAGAAATCAAGCGAAGAGACATATTTCATTGAAAATGAATGTGTGTATGCATGTGTATGTCACATACAATGAAGGATGTTCTTAAACTACAGAAGAATAGAACTTTCCTAACATACTTACTTTGAGTAAGCCTTGAACAAAAAGGCCTGACTCATATTTGAAAGAAGACTCATTTCTACAGAGTCTGGAACACTTCCGCTCTGACGGCGTAAGAAACAGACACAATGTTCTCACAATCTGCATTAAACAGAATGGTTTTGAAAAATATGAAAATGTAAGGAATGAACTGATCTTCATATGCAATTTCTGACTATAATATATTAGGCATTTCAAATGATGTACAAAAATGTTCATCATACTTATTAGAGAAGCCAAAACTTTACCAAGGTCACAGAGCTGTGACATGATTAAATTATTGAACTGCAAGCCATATTACTCCAACTTCCTGTCAAATGAAGAAAAAATCCAGTAATTTTTGATAAAGTTTGTTTTTAGCCAACTATCTAGAACGAATCACTTTCACCCTCTGCTACTGCTTCCTATTACAAGAGTTACTGTGATTGCTTTCCCAGCCTTTTAAGCCTCTTATTTTATTCAGCCCATATTGAAACTGCAGCTATTGTCTCCAATCAGGCATAATTTCCTAAATAGGCATCCATGCTTATTTCCTCAGTAATTTCCTCAAACTCTCCACTAAAAGCATTTTCAAACCCCTGTGCTGCAACAGCTACAAGTAATCATCTCCAAATACAAACACGTATTCCATTCTGCTAATCTCTCAGCCTTAACCTGTGGTGCTGTATCTGTGCCTGTAAGGTCTTTGAGAAGGCTCCATCCTTGCACAACGTGTTTATGCAGTAACCAAAGCCATGACAACCTAGTTTCTGACTAATGCTTTCTGCCAGTTCAGCAAGATGCAATAGGTGTATTTTTTTAATTTAAGGAAAGCTAAAGTATGCCATAAAGAAAGCAATTACTTCAGAACCATTGCACTGTGACACAAAGAGCACACTCCTGATAAGAACCCGTGCAGAATTTATGAAATTTACCCTGGATGTATTTTGAGACTCATATTCCTCTAGACTTAGCGTCTAGCTTATCGATGCATTATTTTGCGTACTTATAACCATTTACACCATAAAGCCTTTTAATTAATTATTTTATGAACTATAAAGGTTAAGCTTTTTATGACCATTTAAGCCTTTAACATTTCCTCTATTATGCTAACTTAATCTTATGCAAATCTTACATCCCTGAAACAATACATATTAACTGTGGTTAGCTGATTTCAGCTAAGAACTAAGAATTTTCTTTTCTCTGGTTCCCCTTTGCTGCGAATTTGAGTCTCAGCATTCATTGTTCATTTGATCAGAGGTGCTTCATCACCACTGCCAATACACACGAAAGCCTCCTCCCCCCAGTTTTTATAACACGTCACAAACTACTTATTTCAAAACACACCTTACTAAAGGTGCCTTGAAATTTAAAAAAGAAGACTATTATATTTCACTGCAGCAAGGAGCCCTACACACTATAAAATACGAAATATATAATATGTATAGTCTACAATCAATATATAATATATTCAGCAGGCCCTCTGCTCTTAAGTTTGTATTTCACACTGAAGCTATCACACAGATACATGTATACATATATCAAAAAGGGCATCAACTTTGAGAACTAATTTCTCTACAAAGGAAGGTTTTAGTCTCACAAATTAAAACCAGAGCTCAATAATTAATACATCACAATTAAAAATATAATCAGACAGAAAAGCCCAATATACAAAAACATTCCCTATCAGAAAATTAAGTTATCTTAATATACTGCTTCTCCACACATACCCCTGTAGGACCTTTGTCATGGTCTCAGGACATGGGACCATCGTTATTGCATGGCCCAGAGGCCCCAATATAAATTGAAAACTTACAGCGCTACATAACTACACAGAACCTTACCCGCACAGTAGTATTGGTATTCTCATTAAGTGCAGTGGTGCCCAATATCTAAAGGCTCTAGGACTGCACACTTTTATGAAACCCTTTTTTTCATTCCCAGTTGCAGGGATACTCAAAATCAAAGAGGTTTATTAAAGGACTCAGCCATGAATGTAGAGACGCATTTGATTTAGTGGAATATATTTTCTCACAAAGAAAACATTTTCTTCATTATTTGTCTCTGAATATCCTAAGTGGAAATTAACTTCATTGTTTTTACTAGAAGGGATAGAGTAACACCCTAATTAAATGCAAATCAAAGGGAAACGTGTCTGAACAAAACGCTGATATATTGCACTATGCTAAAAAGAAATTGCTTTAAGAAATATTTCAATGGACAGTAAATACAAGTGTATCTCTTCAGGAATTGCTTTCGATTTATCTGAAACTAGCACTCTGATATAATCTGAAAGCTTTATACAAAAAGGCACTTGGAGAAATCTGAATAAGGAAAACATCCTCATCTGATTTTTCCTTCATATACTGGGTAAGCTTAAAATAAGCATCAAGAAACTCTCCATTTACACCAAAATATAAGAGGATAAGAAGTGCAGGTGAGAGTTTCATATTGGGTCAAATTAAGTATTTCATAACAAGCTTACGAGAAGTTAAAAATAGTAACAGCATAGGAAGAAAAAGTCTACCATGAAATTGTAATTATTTTCTTGTTCTGAAATGACAGCTTCCAAAAGCAACCTTTTTTCCTCCCAAATAGATCATAATGATGTATATACTCTTCCCTGTTAAGAGGTACAGCTAATGCTGATTATTGTTTTTAGACCCGAAAGCTCCTGAACATCTTCCCTACTGATGTGCTCCAGTGAGTATGAGACATTGAGTGTTTTGTTGTTACATGACTTGTTTTTAGGAGTTTACATCTGTACTTTGTCTCTTTGGTTCTTCAGGAAAGCTGAGTCAAATCAAATTTTAAATCTACCAGTTAAACTGTACACGTATTTACCAATTACGTTTTAAACAGACTGAAGATGAAGTCAACACAAAGATGGCTACAAAAAAAATATAAAATTCTGGAATTGCTGGAATGGTTTAAAGTTCTAGTAAGCTTGCCTGATTCAACATATGTGTGTGACTTCAGACCCAACAGTTTCAAAGTTCCACGAAACACAAGCAGTTTGTGACGCCAAGTACATTCATTCCCCAGAGTAATTGTGCAGATACTAATTTCTTAAAGAGTATGCAGACAATGCCCATTGACATAGCTGAACAGGGCGAGCCAGTTCAGACCTCTCCAATTTGTACATTTTAGCTAACAAACCTGATTTTAAAAGCTCAGACTGATTTACTACTCATTTATACACAGTATCAATTAAATTAAATGCATTGGTTTTCTTAAAGTTGCCAGAATACAACTGATAAAGCAATATTCAGGCAGAATTGTCAACTGCTAGACCAATCAGCTGAAATAAGATACTCAGAAAACAGTATTCCTTCTTTCTTCAATCTCAGGTATGTTTATAGATAAACCTTGTTCCAAATAACACACTAACACTCCTAATAATCAGCATTTATGTTGGTTTTATTAGAAAGTGCATTACCTTATTAACTTTTTCTGCACTGCTTCCTACAACTACAGAACAACCACAGGTTTGCAGGTGTGAACTAATCGCACTGCAAATAAAAACAAACAGGTTAATACATTTAATCAGACTTTTCAAATAAACCAATTGTCATCTTCACAAGAAGAATGAAGTGCTCCTACTATAAATATAGGCTCATACCTATAGGCCCATACTCACAGGACCTCACACAGCTGTGTAGGTTACTGCTTAAATCCAAAAGTTCAATAGTATATGTATTTTCAATTTGATGAACAAAAAGACTGTCACTCAGAACCTCCAAATACCAGTTACGGTGCAAACAAAAGTGTCCGCTGCTATGACCTAACTGTATGTAGAATCTGTATAAAGTAATCAAAGTAACAGAAGACATACTAATAATGAAGGATTTGAAAGCATCTTGGCAGAAGATCTATGGTTGTCCATTGTTGTCTCAACATTCTGAAACTGTGGATCAGAACCCAGTTTTGGGAGACAGCGGCTAAACTGTTCTACTCCTGGTAACTGCATGGGCAAGAGCAAATCACAAGCTTGAGTGTGAGCATACATACAGACATGCTGGAAGTTGAGTCATCTTGCCTTGTGAGCTGCCAGCAGCACAGATCTAATTTAGCTTAGATTAAGTTTGGAGCCTGCAGTAAATACACCTGGACTAACTTTGCCAACTCTTAACCTGTCCTTAGGAAACCTCTGTTGAGGTTTCTTATCCTCATCCTCCCTTTCCCCCTGCACTTTCTTAAACCAACACCTGGCTGAGAGCTTCAGAAAGTCTAGATATCTTAGAAATTCTAGATATCATTAAAAGTTTTTCTCCAATATCTGTGAATATACGAAAGTACACATATATGCTACCTTCTGAAGGATGCATTGCATGTGATTAACCTGTTCTAATAAACACCTCTAATTGATAAGGACTGTAATAGCTACACTCATACTCTGAAATCTTGCAGATGGACTTTACAGTGGACCTGCTACTATTTATCTTACCAAGTATATTCTAAGAGTAAAATTTAAGGCCATCTGAATACTTAAGAACTCTTCCTTTGGGGCAGAAATAGGTATTCAGCTTCGTTGAGAAGTTACTGAGAAAGCATGACTGCTTATTTTAGAGGCTGGTATTGTTGATATGCAGTTTCATCCAATTTTTATTCAATGACATGTATAAATCCATGTAACACTATATTTAAGACCTGAAATCTGAACCTAGAGAAGCTGCTAAGTTTTGCAGATAAGATAAAAGACAGATATTTGGACCCTTCACATGAATGGCCAAGTTATTCTTTTCTTTACAGGACAAAATTTCCAGGGAGAAGTAGCAAGAAGAGATAACCAACACTCTACAGTCTACTACCTGCCCAATAAATCTGCAACTGGTAAAAGAATAGCTCACCATTGTAGGATCAACCGCTCTAGCTGTTTACAACAATCTATTCCATGTTTTTCACTTCATTATATCCTAAATTCTCTATGGAACTAAATACTACCTTATTGTGAATAATCAGTTAATTTAATACATGAATTTCTGTAGTACTGAAAGCATATGTGACACTGTACAAATAGATAGCACTAAACACTAGATAAATGAATGCAGTTTCACTAGGGATGCTCTGAAAAGTTAACAGAATCAATTAAAATCTGTAATACATGCTTTCCCACAGGAAAAGACCAAGTTGCTCTCATGTGCAACTGCTTCCACTTACTCATTAAAAACAGGGGGGGGAGCGGGGAGAGAAATACACAATTTCGTAAGTGTTCTATATGCCATACCATTAATTCTTATTCATAGTTTATGCAGTAAACACAACCCGGGTTTTTTTTGGTATTTCACAAAAATGTAAGACTCTAACTTATATCCTTATAAAATTAAACATTAAGTATCAAAGAAAAATTCTACTGGACAGGAATTCTACTATCAAGATAACTCTGTAATAATGTAGTCTACAGAGATGCAGCTATTAGCCCAGTGCCATTCTTCTAAAATGACAGCAACTTCTACAGCATTTTATAGACAAAAATCTCAAAAAGCCAAATACATGTCAACCTCCCCCCTCCTATAAATAAAATTAATCTAATACATGTTCACATCCACATACGTGTATATATACATATGCATACACAAATTTAAACCATTTCACTACAGCAGAAAGCAAAATTGAAATTCATACTTGAGGAGAAAGCCTTCATGGCAGCTATCCCCAATGTCATCATCATTTAGCACTGTGTCACTTATCTGAAATGCAAGTAAATATAAACAAAAGTTAGACAAGGATCTGCAACACCTTCCAATTAACTGATTTCTGTTTTTAATGATAGGTGGAAACTGTTGGGGAACTATTCAAGCTAACTTGTAAGACTGCCTGAAAAAGCACAACTTTAAAAAGACCTTCTGACTTCCATCAATGCATTTTGAAAATGAGAAAGTCACTTGATTATTAAAAGTTCTTCACCACCCACAAGTCAGATTCCTCCCAGTGGATTTTTTCTGTAACATTGCTCAGAATATTTTAAATTAGGGCATGTGAGATCACTTCTACTTCTTCCATGAGAACACTAAACCACACTGAAACTGGTATCAATGTTAAAACTATTTACTTCTCTATTCATTTTGTTTTGCATCAAACAGCCTTTACACTTCACTCTAAAAACTGTATCATCCTATGCAGTTAGTTTTGCCAAGTGCTGACCATGGAAAACTCTGCTAGTACTGCTACATTTACTGAACTGAAACAGTTATATAAAACCATTCCCTACACAACTTAGGAAAACCTGATGTGAAACAACTGAAGTGTGCAAGAATTTATGACAACTGTGGGGTTTTGTCTGCCAAAGAGATACCAAACCAGAACACCAAAGCCACCTTTTTATTCAGAATGCAAAGAACACAAGGACTTACATCTATTTCTTCTGGAACACTGTGTGATTTCATAGATGAAAGAAGTTCCATTACAGGAATGACTTCTCCTGTCAGCATTGGAATAATGCTCCGGCCCTGCACAATAAACAAAATGCTTGAAGTACAAGCACATTGTGTGGTATCAGAATTTAATACTAACATGGACTTACAACATTACTATCAGAAGTTACTACCAACGTGAACTTGCACGTTACAAGATGCAGAACATCTTTTAAGTGCCTTTTGTTTGGAAGCGTGGTGTGATCAGATATTGATGCACAGACCTCCTGGGCTTTGCTCATCAATAATTATGAACAGGAAATACATGTTGTGCTTCTCAACATCAGGTCTAAAAGGTCTTTCCAGAGTCCTACGCTAGTTTTCATGATTAGTGGTTTGGCCTAGACAAGAAGCATCTGGAGTGAGATAATCTGATCATACCACATTATGTGCATTTACTGCATTTTAGATCCAAGTCCGATGGATTAACAATGACAGGAAACCAAAACCAGTCACATTAGTTACTAACATACAAAATTACTTATCTGATTTATCTACGACACAAAACTGAAGCCACAATTTCATATTTACATTTTCAGAAATCAAAATCTTTTCACAGTTTTATCCAATAGGTCTCCAACCACATTCCAACATGACAGATCTGTATGTCTCTTTAACCCGAAAAAGTTAAGTTTTACAAGACCTAATGAAAACCTGTCCTTGTTAGGAAGTGAGTGTGAATCTATGGAAGCTACTACCTTTACAGAGCTTCAAGTTCAAGTCAATGACTTTCCTTTTCTGAAAGGTAATATTCCTCATAGATTTCCACTTTACCCATAAAGTGATGAATATATTTTCCTTCAAGTTGCTCAAGGCTTCCATCATCCTATCTTCAGAAACTTTGCCTCCTGTGCATGGCATGTCATCAGTCAGTCCAAAGTATCTTCCTGGATCCCAAAAATAAGCAGCAGCACCAACGTCTACAGTCACCAGATGCAGTCAAACAGTTTTATGATGGTGTGCCTTATGTATCAGCCAGACAGCCCTTACCTGATCTTCCATTCTCTCTGTGCCTTCCAAGACAATCTTCTGGAAATGTTCTTGCCTCTCCTGAGCAAGAGAAGCAGTTAAATATGAACGTTCTGGTATTTGTTTACATATGTATGCACACAAAAGTCAAATGGTACAGTTTCTTCCCTGTGGAGTCACGCTTCTTAGATTCAAATTTCGATGTCCAAGTCTTTTGTTTCTTTTAAAGAGTTGACATTAGAGGGAAGTGATGCCATTTTAAACAGATCAACGCTCCCCACTCTGTCCCCCATCAAACCTCTCACATGCTTGGGAGTAGTAGGAAAGGGAGGGTGTGATGACAATGACAAAACATTAAGTTGCCTCCTCAGAGATCAAGAAAATGCCAAATGATCACATTTTGGTGCAGAATTCCACTTTATGTACGGATTTTTATTTTCAAATGGGTAAGGTACAGACTGATGGCTCCTGAGGCAGCAAGAAAAAACCTGAGATATCCAGAATGAGAAAGATTATTTGTTTGGGGAGGGTAGGAAAAACAGCTTTTTTTTTTTTTCCCCCCACACACTGAGACATTGACAAGTCTTCAAAAAATTGTTTTATAACCAAGTACAGAAAACATGAAACCTCAAAATACACAAAACACAATGTACAACAGACTGGACAAAGTTCTTAAAACAAGATTCAGCAGCTGAATAGCAAACTGCATTCAAAATGCAACTTACAGTGGAATGAAGTTAGCGTTCACAATGAGAATTTGGCATTAATCACTGGAAAAATCAATACAATACGCAAAAAATGGAAGATGCTGTGAGAACTAATGACATCTTTTGCTAGATGCTGACAGGTTTTTGCATTTTTATTTGTTACTCATTATTTTCCTGTGACTGAACTACTCAAAGTTGATCAACTTCAAGTGGGAGAAGAGTTTACATGACTTTTATTGAGCAGAGGAACTGGGAACAAGCTAAAGTAACTTGCCCTAAAGCAGTAATAAAACTTGTCTAACCATCTACAAGAAGCAACTGCAAAAACCAATACTGGAACAAGGCAGACTTCCTCGAGGCACCTCCATCCCTGAGTTCAGTGTCAGTGAAGTAAGACATTCTTGACAATGACAATCCCTTGCTTTAAAAGTAGTCTTCATGAAGATAAGGTTGCATAGACGGTGTAAGCCACTTTTTAGAAATATAACTGCTCAAAACTATTAGACAAACATCTGGAACACAGAACTGAATTAGATAAAATGGGTTTCTAATCCCATATAGATGACTTGCTTGGAGTTGCTTGTCTGATTTTGCCAGTCTGAACACTCTTCCATGTTTCTCCTTGTCCTTGAGTTCAGAAGGTTTCTTCTCTTCTAAACTGAAACTGTTGTCCAGCTATACACAGAACTCATGAGAGCTGATAACCATAACTATTAGAAATTTCAGAACAGATACAGTTCCTTTTGGATATGACTTCAACATTTTTTGTTCCGTTGTAGTCACAGTTGCTGAACTGTCTCAAAATGCAAACTACAAAGTGGGCCTGTTTTAGTTCAGTACTATCATTCCACAACTCATGCCTCAATTTTAACCTACATTTTGAAAGCAGTTTTCTCTCTTCTGGGTATGGCTGCATAACTGCAGATAAATGCAGGGATCTTTGATACTCCTCAAACAAACAAACAAACAAACAAACAGAGACAATAAGTGTCTGTTTCACAATGTATCATTGCCTCAGCTAACCCAGCTGACTTCTCCTTCAAGAACATCTGAAAAAGAATGAAGAACTTAAGTACTAATTTCTGAGGAAACTAGTAGAAAACATTTTTTTCTCATTCTCAATGCCACTTGAAGGCTATTTCTACTGTGGAAATATACTGATATGGATCAAGGTCCAGAAAAAGCGAAGACATACTATAGTTAAGAATGATGGACAATTGTTATTTGACCACTCACATTAAGTGTCAGTAGAGAGGACACTAAATGACAGATAGGCAATGTAATCAAGAACATGAGATAGTATTCACTTATGTCAAAATCACAAACATCCAACAAGCTTTTAGAAGACTTGATTAGGAAATAAATATTTGTGTTTCTACTATATTGCCAATGAACTTTATCTATCCTTTCTCTGAAAAAGAAATGCCAGAACTATCAAGAGCCAATGTGGTGGAAAACAATGCCAGCCATCATCAGGCAATACAGCAAAAATCAATGGAGTTTAATCCCGTTGCAAAAAGGAAACATCACCACAAAAATTAACACCAGCATTATTTCTGGAATCTTAATTAGTTCAGATAAGAGTATTCAAAAAGGAAGTTTAAGTATGCTGACTACAGGTCTCAAAACAGAAGAGGAACAAAAACTTTATCAGACAAACATACATTGCCATACACTTCAAAGCTGATATGTGATCTACTGCTCTAAGACAACTTGCACTCCATGAGGATGACAGATTTTGTTTTTTATTAGTAGTATGTTATTAATTTTAAACGAAAATACATAACAATTTTCACTTAGTAAGGGAATACTCATAATGTACCCAAAGGTAAGAATTGCAATTTTTCAGAATTTTCCTTTTTGAATTTCGAAAGTAGAAATATTTGTACTGAAGCAGATGTATTTTCATGGTTCTCCAATTAGTTTTACTCAATTTAACACGTGCCAAACTGTTCACTGACACCCTTTTTTTTGAAAAATAAAAATTGTAACAACAATGACAACATTAATTGCATCAGCTCACTTTCCTGGATTTCAAGTGAAAACAATGATTAGCAATGCAGTAAATTTACAATTCTACATAGTTTAAATACATGAATTAACAAAGTTAAAAGCAACAATTTGTATCAAATTCAGACAAAGGAAAAAACTGTACAGGATACCTATTTCACCTAGATAGCCCTGTACAGGTTATATAGTATTACTAGGATAATCCATGTTACTCCAGCCAGATAAAAACTCCAGCCTTGAATTTGCTGATGTACTGATAAATTTTAACCTCCAAAATTGTATACTTGTAGAGTGGTCAGCCTCCTCTGAGTTTTTTGTGTCTGGACTGTCTGTGACAGAATCTTAATTCTTGTTTTTGCTCAAGACAACTTGGACTACTGTTTTTAGTAATGAACAATAAACCTACCTTATGCATCCATATTCTTCCTTTCCTTATAATATGTGTTAACCTATCCACGCACACCCTGTGAAGTGGCAGGTAGAAGCCAAGTTCACTTTGTGGAAGTATAATTGACAGTCCATATGTGCTTCTGTCTCCATTCCAGTTTCCATCAAAGATTAATGACACAATGATTACCCGTTTTTCTGCCAAGACGAAGAACTTCACATCTATTGCACCACTTTCTGCATTCCGAAGTATTTCTCCATTCAGGGTGTGGTTAGCAAGAAAAGTTATTTCCCCATCGCTGAGAAGTACCTGTTCTGTCTTTGGGGCCCAGATATGCCGCACGCGGGGGCCAAGGATATTGTCCCAGTAAGCAAAAGTGGCAGCTAATAAAGGTGACTCGCCATTCAAGGAGATCTCTGTTTTAGCAACTGCAGGAGATGGTGGTGGACAAAGAGCTGACATGCCTGCTTCCTCTCTTGTGTAAAACTGAAATGCTTACGTTACCTAAAAAAAAAGGTTTCATACAAAAAAACCCAAAATTAGAGCTGCACTCAATTATCTCATATTCCTTTTGCTTCCATATAAGACTTCAAGAAACACGCTGACTCCTACACCTCATATTTAATTGTAGACTTCATTCAAGAAGGAAGCATATATGCATACCTTCCATATAACGAAGTAGTATGCTTTAAAATGTTAGTCAGACCTCAAATACCCTTTACTCACCGTATAAGTATGATGAGCCTGTCCAACATTCAACTTCTATAAAGACAGCTGACATATGATAGATACACCTTGTACATCACGGTGACACCTTTTACATGCACGGTGTTGCGGTACAAGACAAACGCTCAGCACTTTACAGAATGTATTGATGGAAAATTCTTCATACTGTGTAGACACAAATAGTCAAACATTTTCCCTAGAAGTTTCCAACAACTCTACAGCTTCTCCATTTTGATGGGGCGGGCTCAGAAGACAACAGGAAGTTCCATCTTCCCTAAAAGTTATGCAGGCGCCACAGGAACACATCAAATAAAAAAAGTTTCCCGAACTAACTCAACCCAGGATGGAGAACTATAAACGCTAAAATGCATTTAAATTCACGAACCCCCACATGACCAGAACTGAGCGCGCCTCTCCTTGCCGGCAGCACACCGCACGGTAACAGAGGACACCTCCCCAGTACCGCAGGAGCTGTAACACCCGTCTTATGGACACAGCTGCAACTCGCCAGACCTCTGGCAGTTTCGTTTCATGCATCTCTACTTTTTCTCCCCCCTCCCCGCCCCGCGAATGTCCCCAGTAAAACCACCCAGGTTCGTTACACCACCGCAGGAGCGTACAGCGCCTCCGCCTCCGGCCGCTCCTCAGGCCCGACCGAGCAGCGAGTGGGCCGCCCCCGCCCGCCGGTGCCCAGCTCGGGCGGCAGCGGGCGAGCCAAGGCCGTCTGAGGCTCTGAATGTCACTTCACGTTTCTCAGGGAAGCCGAAAGACAGCGCCGGTCACCCGTGCCTCCTCACGCTGCCGGGCTGTCGGCTCCTCCCGCCACAGCACACCGGCACACGACGACGGCCAAGAGGCTACACCCCCGCGCCCCCCGCCTGGGTCGGCCCGTTTCGCACCCTGCAGGGCCGGTCTGAACTTCGGAAAGGACTCATCCCCCGGGAAGGCGAGCCGAGAGGAGGCCCAACGCACTCCCGCCGCAGACAGGAGCGGGCGACAACGACTACCCCCGCGGCGGAAAGCGCAGTAACCGCCCCCCCCGGCCCCGCTCCCGCCTTACCTGCGCGCCGGCCGCCGCTGCCCGCCTGCCCGCCCGGCGGCGGCCCTCAGCAGCGCCACTCCGCATGCGCGGCGCTGGCCCTCGCCCCCCGTCAGCGGCGGCGGGCGGCACCGGCGGCGGGCACCGCCCGGGGAGCTCGGCGGGCGGTGAGCCGGGCTGCCCGGGGTGCCTGACGGGGCGGCGGGGAAAGGCTGGGGAGCCAGATGGCAGCGGGGAGGCGGTGTTACCTCACGGGCGGCGGCGGAAAAATGGCGGCGGCGGCGGCGTCGCGGCCTGCACGGAGGCGGCTGGGTGCCGCGGCTCTGCCGGCAGAGCCGGCTGGTGTGCCCTGGGGAGCGCGGCGCAGCCGGGGCAGGCCGCTCGGGGGTGACCGGCCGCAGAGCGCCCCGGGGCTGGCACGAAAGCCGAGGGCAGAAGCCCCGGCTGCGGGCAGATGGGGAAACGGCGCTGTGCCAGGGGCGTCGTTTATGGAGGCGCGTTTGAGTCTAAAATAGGAAGTTAATGATGACAGAATTAGGTTAGTATCCAAACATACTGTATGCAAAACAGTGAAGATGCTCTTGCTTGAGCTTCGTTTAGTTTTACAGGTGTATGGTAAGTACCTTTACGCCTATTACTGCCTCAATCCAGGCTGGATGAACACCACCATAGTCATTTACATCTAAGAGGCATTTTTTTATTTACAGCCTCCAAAGGAAAAAGACTTCTGTGATGTAGTGACACAGCTGTATTCCTGCAGGCTCCCTCACCCCTGCCGTACCCAGTCTCAAGCAGCTTGAACAGGCCCATACGGGTTGACTTAACACAGCACAACAGACCTGAAATGAGCTTTTTTTTTCTTTCTTCCTTTTTTTTGAGTCATACCCTCCCAGTTTTACCACAAAAATTGCCCTTGTCAAAATGCCTTTAGTATTAGGCAGTGAATAGCTTCACACCAAAGAACGTTGTCCTCAGTCAGCTAAAATTTGCCTTTTAGATTACTTTTATTAATGATTTTAAAAACAAACACTGAACATAAAATGATTTATGTCTGTGTATTGGATTGTAGTTTTAGCTTCTAAGAAGCAGAGCTCCAATAAAAGTAAATGACTACACAAAATTTATGTAACAAATATGCAAGCGCTCAAGAGGAACAATGGAATTAAACTTTTTAAAAAAAGTTGTTGATACTTAAATGTTCTGAATTCAAACATCTGGCATCAAACTCTGGAATTTCTCTAAATCTCTTGTCTAAATAGGAATTATGCAATTTAGAAAAAGCAGGTTTTTGTGTGTTTAGTTTGCATATGAACTGTGAAGAGAAGTGAATGTAAACTGCTGTTTGTGTAGTTGTAGACGCTAAGCTGCATGGTAAGAAAAGTACAGTGATATTAGATAAGCAATGGTGTGGGAGAAATGGGCTTCAGGGATGGGGAAGTAGGGTGTATTTTGTCACTGAATTGTCATCTAGACTGGCATAAGACACTTGATATAGCTGCATCAATTTTCTCATTACAAACTGCTTTGAGAATTCTATGTTTAAAAGCAAATCACCATGTTACATGCAAAGAATTACTAGCATGAATCACAAATCCTTTTCTTTTCTCTTGAAGTAATAGATAAGTCTTTGTAATTGCTGCAGTGGTAATATTGGTACAGCAAAATTTCTGCCTGTTGTAGCCTGACTTCCCCTGCCCTCCCCCTTCAGTTTTTCATACTTTCTTCAGGCAGAGGAGAGAGTAACAATCCCATTGCATACGACTGGAAGAGGCTAACAGTATTTCTGCAGGTGTCTTTTGTAGATGCATCAGAGACGTGGAGGCAGGCTGCAGTGTAAGCAAATTTTTCTCCCCTGACAAAGAATACATCTGGCTATGAAGCCTAATGCTGCACATCTTCAAAGAAATTAATTAGGGTGTGTGGAACACAGAGAAGATGAAAGTGAACTGAGACTGAACTCAAGCAAAAACACATTTCAGTTTTATTTATTTATGTTTTTAGTATGGCATTCTGAGTCATCAGCATGACTGATGTCGTGCTTTAACATAAGGGAGTACATAGGCAAAAAGGGAAAAGGATGAAACAAAATATAGTGGAATTCAGCCGCTCAGCCTGGTGGGGAAAGGCCATAGAAACACAAGGTGTTACCTAGCTAGTCCAGTGCACCGAGGCTGTGCATGCTCAGGGCAATGCAAGTTTACACCACTGGAGAATGATCTTGAAGAAAGCTAATTTCACAGTAATAAAATGAATGTTTTCTAGGGAGATCAGCTGGCTGCAAAACTAATACAAGGTGAAAGCAAATGCCAAAGTTTGATTGAAGTTGCAAGAAGCAGAAACACTTTTGGTGATACAGAAATCAGTGCTGAGGTTATGCTTTATACACATATGAGCAACATAAAGCCAAATCTGTCTCTAGAAAAAGCAAAGCTTGCAATCCTGTATCCCCAGCTATTCATTGCTACAACAGGGGCAAGATGGGACTTTCTGCAGTATCTCTGGCTAGTAGTTTAAGGCTGTTGTTTCACATCCATGTTAAAACCAGTGAAGTGTGCTTGTACTGTCACTGTTATGTTTATGGAGGCTCTTGTTACTAGTATTAACATGTTCTTAGAAACACTGGCTTTGGTAAGTGCTAGGGCACATGTAAATTTGGGCTTGACCAGTGAATATAAATTAATCTAACATAACTTGTAGTATCAATTCTAATGGCGTTCCACCAGGTGTTTCTATCTGAGTGGTGCTATTCCAGGCTGCTGTCATTGTCATGTTGATTCTTTACAGATTATTAAATGCACAGACATGGCAGTGTAGGGACCCATTAATTACTGTGACAAAAAGCGGCCTGCAATTCTAGAGCCACTCAGTGGAAGTTAATAATTTTCAAATGGAAGTTAAGCATCTGGAATTTTGGAGTGCTGAGGTATTTTATCCTAAGAGGACTCCCATGACTTCTTTTTTCCCCATTATCCTTCTACACATGGAAAGGGTGATTTGATCTTTTAAAGAAAAGTACTACATCTTTTCAAGCCCACGTGACAATGGTAGAATTACAACAAAAGATCTGTGTAAATGAATGGTGGGGGGTATAATATACATGGCTAAATTGCTTTCAGAGCTGCTTTGGAGCTTGGGGAACACTGGGCTTCCTCTGTCTGGTCAGATGCCCCTAAGTTTTACACAACAGCAGTTTAGCTTTGTGCAGGTTGGATAGACAGCCCTGTGGATTTAGGGAGTAATGATAATTAACTCTTGCTTGGCTGCTGAAGTCACACTGTCAATTCTTCTGAAGCTGCCACAAACTTAAAAAATGGAAGACCAAATTCAGTGTCTTTAAGGATGCCTAGCATTGATTAGAAATACTTATAATAAAAAATTCCAGAGGTGATTGTTTTGTTTATGGTGGAGCCGGGGTCATTTGAGCTTCAAGGTTTTTATTGATTCCAGTTGTGTTTTCCAAACACAGTAACACAGGATCTGCTATAATAAGCACAAGAGTAGTTTTGACTTGTCAAAATAGCAGGAATGTGGAGTCCACAACATATTGCTGCAGCATCAATTAGAAATAAATAAATTACAAAACTCAGGAGAATCCATCACTGAGTTGTTCAGCATCACTCTGCACTGGAAGATACTGTCTCAATAGGATAATAAATGATGTTAAAGTAAACATACAATAATCCACATAGATTTTAGCCAGGGTATGAAGATAGACGTGTCACTTTCAATGAATAACAGATAATGTCCTGTGATATGTGTATTTCCCAGATACGCTTAGCAAAACCAAGTTTCTCATAGCAGTAAGAGCTTAGCTAAGGCTAGTTTCCATGATCCAATTTACTATGCTAGATGTATTTTTCTGATGCCTTTCTAAGACTCAGAGGCATTGTTCAGGTGCAATTATACAGCTCACTTAAGTCAGATATGAATTCACACAGCTGTTGAAAACAGCTGGCCTGGTCTGGTGTCTCCTTTTTTCCCAACCCCAGGTGAGTGCTCCAGCTTTCCTTTTTATACTTGTATTAACATTTGTGTGATGATGCAACCTAGCTGTACAACAGATCAGACTGATCTGTCTGAAGAACAGTTTCATTTTTGTTTGGGTAGGTAGGCAGGCAAACCTATCTTTGGGAATACTGTTTTACAGAAGCAAGTATATATCATGTCATATTAAGTTTTACAACATTAAAAAAAAAATGGGTGATAACCCAAGACCATATTTTAAAGTAGGAGATGTATATGTTGGGGAATTTTCAGGTCTGAAAGATACTGGAAAAACAACTTTAACATAAACTGTTCTTCAATACATGTTACAAATGGAAAAGGCAGGAGAAACGATAGAAGTCTTCTTGTTAGGACCATTATGTAAACAGCTTCTTCCTCAGTTTCACTTTTTCTGTTGAGTTTTACTTCTTTTATTGGGGAAGACTCTGAGATGTATGGATGAAAATCTGTGGCAACATGCTGTTTTTAAAAGCTGTAAATATCCCCTGTGGTTTGCCATGGTCCTCAAGCAGAGGAAGTCTTGTCCTTTCCTTCAAGGCTTACGAAAGTGACTCAGTACTACTCTATTAGGACAGTCAGGTTTGGGAAATGTTTTATAATATTCTGTATGAGTGCATTAGCCTTTATCTACTAACAAGCAGAAGAGTATAAAGTCCTCTCATGGACCTTCCAGCTGCCATGAAAGACACTCTTGAACTTTGGATAGTAAACCAGACCACGTACTTGCCATCGCTGAGCAGACTGTGGTAAGGAATTGCATTCCCTTCGCGGTCAGGTATGACTCAACAGGATTAGTCAGGAAGTGTGGTGTTTGATGGACGCTTCTGTACCCTACTGTTTGTTCACATACTAGTACTTTTATTCATAGGAGAAGGGGTATCAGGAAAGCAAGCAAAGAGGATTTATAATAATTCTGTTTTGTTTTCCAAAGATTTTCATACTGAAACCTAAAATGGAGAGTTTAGTTTGGTCAGGTTTTGAATGCAAATAATCACATATTTTGCAGTAACTTGCTGGGCTATTTTCATGGATACACAGCACTAAATGAGCCCTGACATAAAAACTTTTGAGACATGCTGTTTCTGGGCTGAAAGGTCTTTCTTCTTCCACTTCCAACACAATATTGAAGTACGCTCTTTTTGAAAACATTGATTTTTTACTTCATTATTTCCAATGTTATTTCCTCTTGAAAAAAGGTCACGATTTTGAAGGCATGTGCCTTGTTGCTGTCAAAAGTGTTACTATATCATGCTAGATGCAGAAAGTGCTTATTGTTCCTGAAGGAAGTATGTATCTTCTTACAAAATGACCATCATGTTCTCTCAAGATACATTAATGTACACTCTTAATTAGCATGGCAACATCCTGTTTCTATTTTAGCTTTGGAATGGTCAGAGAGTTGTTGCAGAGTCAGCAGAAGCTGGCTGGGAGGTGGGTGACAAGCCCATGATGGGTGAAAAGTTTTCTCCTGTAGTATCTGACGTCAATGCTCATAGTTTGGTGCAAGCTTTTCCAGGGAAAAAGGTTGGGGCTTTCTGAAGTCGAGGTCCATGTTGAGGGAAAACAGCAGGATTATTCTGATATCACCACTGTTTTTGTCCAGCCTTGCCAGGTCCATTTAGTGTCACCCAGGGACATTGCTCCATAAGCAGAAGCAGTTTCCATAAGACTTCCTGTCAACTAAAGGTCACTGGGGACAAACAAGTTTCCTCAGGAGTCATCCAAGATGACATCCAAACTCACAAGCAGCTGGTAGATTCCTCCTAGTGTTGCCCGGTTTGAGATCTAGTGTTAAAATTTGCTCAGAGGTCAGTCAAGGTTGCAACTGGTACCAAAAGCAGACGCCATAAGTCTTTCTGCTGAATTCTCTGTATATGAAATTTTCTGTAGTCAAGTCAGTTTGATTGAATCACTGACTGTTAATGCATCTGCTTTTTAATGTTTTTGTAATGAGAAACCATTTGCTTTTCACTTGTTACCTTGGCTACAGCTATATATTCTTAGTACCACAACACATTAAAGCAATGTACACAGCTGGTGTGATAACCTTTGGTAGCATGATAGTATGCTTCACACAAGATGACTGCACTTGAGATAATGAGCCCTAGGATGTAGCTTCACTCAAGACATAGCAAATAAAGGTGCAGGTAAGAGGTAGGATCAGCTGTATCATAACTGCTCTTGACAGATTTTTCACCAACCTGATCAGCCATGAAAATGTGGCTTAGGTTCGCTGTTCATTACAAAGAAGCATTACAGTGAGGAACTACAGCGGGTCTGGGAGGGCTTGGGAGTGTGGCAGAAGGCAGATGTCTACACAACAGTTGTGAAAACGTACTAACACAGGTGGGTCTCATCCTCACTACAGGAATAATTACGATGTGTCAGGTATTTCACAATGCTCTTTTAAGCGTAGGTTGCTGGACTTGTTTTGTGATCATGCACTGCCCTAGAACTGTAGAAATGTTCAAATCCCCACTATCAAATCCAGATCTAAGTGTTCCATCATATTGAGTGACATGAAATTAATTGGCAATCAATGAACTATGCATTCAGGATTGGTGTCGGCAGTATAATAAACTGATACCAAATGCTTGCAAAACAATAATAGCCACTTATAATTTTTTTAAACACCTGTCTATAATGCCAAAAAGTTATAATGACATCCATGTGTGCTACCCCTCAGTTAAATGGATGATTGGTTATGTAGGTCACAAGCTCATGTCTCTGGTCCCGAGTACTGCTGTGTGTCACAGGGTGCTCCATCTGTACCTGCACCTGTGTGGCACCTGCAAACCAGACCCACATGCCACTGAGGAAGACCCCTACAAGGTCCCGTAGGCACGTGGCAACAGGGTTTCCCTCCTCTGCATCCTTCACAGTGATGTGCAGGTGCCGAGCAGCGCCTTGCAGCGAGGCTGCTCTGTCCACTCCAGCACAAGCAGCTCCTGTGGTGTCCTGGTGCTGCCCCTAGGTCTGCTGCACTCTCCTGTCTTCTTCACTGCTGCAAATGTTTCTGCTGCTTTTATACCGGTTTTCAGGCTGACTCGTTTTCCCCCAAAGTCTTTCTTAATTGTCTGATTACTATTTAATCTTTCTGATAGTCATCTTCATCTTTAGCATTATCAGTGTTGGACAACCACCCCCTGAGATAGTTTTGGGTGTCCTATTCGTATTTGCCATTACACTGATGCCTGTATCTGATCAGCTCTTGTTATCTGCTGTTTGAACAAGAAGAGGGGCCTTGCAGGCATCCCAACAATCACTCATACTGTAGCTATCAGAAATCTGAGCAGGGAATTAACCATAGAAATATGGTTTTGGGGCTGGAAGGAAAGATGAGGAGGTGGAAGAGCCAAGTTCTGTCCTGTGTGCTAAACATCCAACTAATTTGGGATAGCTTTACTGTTACCCATACTGCGTGGCCAGGTCATGTTGTCTGTCTCTGTCACTGATTTAAGAGCTCCTAATACTACAGGGAATATAACTGTAACGAGCACTTCCTGTTCAAAAGTGTTAGGGGGCAGTTCCCTCAAGCTACCTAATATCTTTTGGGTGCCCTGATAGTGTTTTCAACATGTAGTCCTTTGTTTAAGATACTTGAAAAGAGTCTTAGTGACACAGGTGCGTTCAGTGCCTGAAGTGGCACCAGCTGAAGAGTGATCACAATATTATGGAGCTATGAACGTTCAGCTAGTCTAGCAAGCTGTTTAGCTGGCTTCATTGTCTCACTGTTAGCTCATTTTAATCTCCACGTTACAATTATTTTGCCATTATTAAGGCAATTACAGGTGTGGAAGAATCTGATTTTTTCTTCCAACAAGACTATTTTGGTACCCAAAATTGATGTGTTAGAGCAGCGTGCTTATGACTCTGCTGGTTTTCCATCCTTGTGAGACAGAAGATACCTCAGCTGGATTTTATGTAAAGCGTTCTTATGAATTCTTTTGTTCTTTCTCTTGAGCTAAACAAAATTACTACAGCTGTTTTTCTACAGCCCCAAGGCCAAAGAAATATTTTCCACCCTACTTAGCCAGACTAGAAGGGCATATCCAAGTCTTCCCAGAGCCTCAAAACACATAGCACATAGCACCTGCATTCAAGCAGAGGCCCTGGGAGTAATCTGCAAGCAGAAAATGGCAGTAGTTCTTCATTGAAAGATTACTGGGTATTCAGCTGGACAGCAAGGCAGTGAAGAACTGGCACATTTGGCATTCCCTGCTAGCTTGCTTGCGCTGATAGGTAGACACTTGATTACCCAGCAATCCTGTCCTCCTGTTGCCTTGCTGCCATCACCGGCTGTAGCTCCTGCACAAATGCTGCACTTCAACTTCCCAGAGCTGTATGTGACTCAGGAGCCAGTCCTACAGACAGCTGGACTGGGCAGTGAATCAAAATAATTTGATCCTGCTCTGAAGTGTTGCATATAACGCTTGGTAACAGACTCATGTCATGTCTGTGGCGTTCTGCTTTGACTACAATATTTATTTTCTCTGTCCTTATCTTTCAGGCTTGATTATCTTGTTTGGTATGTTCAAATATTGGGGTCTTACTGAGTGATACTGAAAAAAGTGTGTTGTGATTTATCAAATATTTGTTTTAGTGGTTGGTTGACTGGCTAAACTTGCAGCAGTTTATGGTAGGTTTATGTCATACAGAAGCTTCTGTCTACACAGCCTAGTAATGCATTTTTATTAGATGTTTTATTTCTACTTTATTTGCATGTTTTAACTGCTATGACTATGACAGAGAAAACATACTGTGTTTGGATACTGGGGTTTTAACAGCTGATGATTTTGGCACCTTCTTGATAGTCTGACACACTCATTCCCAAAGTCACATTCACTCAGTCTTGACTTCCTCCTAATTGGGGAGATTACAGTTGGTCCTGGACACTTGGGAACAAAATGTTGGTTTTGTGGTTTGCTGGTGCTTGCAGTTACTGATCTTGGGTGCCAGTGGCCAAGTTCCCATGCACCCCTGGGCTTTTTTAGGTCCATTTCCAAGGAACTTCCCCATTTCCAGGGACTTTTCCAATTTTACAAACCTGCTTTTCTCCATCTAGATAGTATGTATGTAGAAACACACATGATCTGCCTCTTAATTGAGGGTGTTGCCTCATGTTATGTACCTTTTTATTAATTTGAGGACTTGGTATATGTCACTTCTGTTTAGCCCAGGCGTTACTACATTTTGCAACAAGCTCATACAGGTCATAGCTAGCAAATAGCAGACCTGTGCTTGAGAATTCACAAGCCTTTTTTTGGACATTCAGCCCCTCACCCCTATGGTTACCTCTTGCCTGTTGATGTTAACAATCCAAGGTATTTCTTGTCCACCGCATTTACTCATAGCAGCATTTAAAAATCTGAAGAACACAAACAATTCTATGATCTGCTTTCAATTTTCCTTGTCTTGTCACTGAAGAATGTTATCCTTACTTTCTCATGCATTTTTCTTGTAGCATGCTATTAATTTACCACTTGGGATTAAAATCCTATCAGGTATTTTAAAGCTCCTCTGCTGTGTGGCTTGATGCAAGAGAGCGAGCCTAGTGTGGCCTTATTGTCACTGCCTCATTGCGAACAGCAGTTGTACTTTTAGATGATTCTAAAAATAATCAGCAGTTTCAGACAAAGTTCTGAATTTCTAGGAAGTGTTTATAGCAGTAAGGTACCACATCCACTATAACAAATGCTTGCATTTAGGAAATAAAAGAAAATATTCAGATAGATAGAAACAATGAAGAGCATATGGTACTCTGTTTTCTCTTGACAGGCAAAACGAAACACAACTCAAAACCAGTCTCTCTTCATTCTTTCTGCTTTGGCAGAATGATGGAACTTCAAGAGTTAGTTTTGCCCGAATAATCCTAGTGTAGATTAATATCTAAAAATAGTAATCTAGCCAGGGAGCAATAAAATTGGTGGCTTAGATATATGGGTCAAAAAGCAGGTTTCTTTGCCTCTTTGTGACAGGAATGTGTAATTTCTGCAATGCTTAACTTCACAGGAAATTGTCCAATATGTCTCTGAAACTTTCAGGCCAAGAGTAAGTCCTGTATACCCTCACTGATGAGGTTAATAATTGTTTTCTTTCCAGAAATGAAGTAATAGAAATTTGGGCAGAAGGGAGTAATAGAAATACTGAGATGTTAGAGCATGAGAAATTAAAGTTCAGGTGCTGATGAATAAACTCTTTCCAGAGAAGTAATGAGTGAATTTGGAGTAATTTTTCTTGTCACAGTAACACCTAAAAAGACTTAAAAGAAGCATTGAATTTGATGAGGAAAAGGCAACACATTTTTTACCCACTACTAGTTCATTTTTTTCAGGATTTATTAATGGCAGAGGCAGTGAACTGGTGTTGGAAGTGAGGATTAAAAGGCCATCATTTCCATTTGTTATTCAAAATCAGCATGTAAGATGAGAAATTCTGTTCTTAAAAAGGTATAAAAAATTAGAGACCTTGAAAGTTATTTTCCTGTTCTCAGACAGATGTAAGTAATCCATTAGTCATCATGGCTACTGAAGGGTGACAGGAGAATTGCCCTGTGTTTTCTGCCCTGTTCTAATAATGCACTTTACAAGAAACTTGGCACACTGCAAAGCTAAATCTGCAATCCTCATGCCAGCCAAATACTTGTGAAAGACACCTTTTCATGTGTTTATTGTGTTTTATCAGGGAATGTAACAAAAGTGGCAAGGAACAAGCTCATCTTTTAATAAAATACATACTTGAGATCAGAATCTGTAGCAGGAGTTAACAGTCTTTGCAAATAACATGCCTCTCACTAATGAGTGCAAAACAGCTCTTCTGCCAAGAGATATGTAAGGGAGATTGGTAAGTGACAGCTCTTTATGGCAGTTTGTGTTGGGTTTGCATGGCAAGGTTTTGGTAGCTGGGGGGCTACAGGGGTGGCTTCTGTGAGAAGCTGCTAGAAGCTGCTCCATGTTGGATGTCTCCAGGACTGACCTGCCACTGGCCAAGACCAGACCCATCAGTGATGGTGGTAGTGCCTCTGGGATAACATAGTTGTGAAGAGGGAAAAGTTGCTGAGCAAAGGCAATTGTAGACAAAGAGAGAAGTGAGAATACATGAGAGAAACAACTCTGTAGACACCCAGGTCAGTGAAGAAGGAGGGGGAGGAGGTGCTCTGGAGCAGACATTCCTCTGCAGCCTATGATGAAGCCCATGGTGAGGCAGGCTGTGCCCCTGCAGCCCATGGAAGTCCATGGTGGAGCAGATATCCACCTGCAGCCTGTGGAGGACCCCATGCCAGAGCAGGGGGATGCCCGTGCTGGAGTGAGCTCCTGGCAGTTGACCTGTGGCCCCTCGGAGAGAGGAGCCCAGGCTGGAGCAGGCAGGCAGGACCTGTGACCCCACGGGGGACCCACACTGGAGCCAGCCAGCTGTTCCTGAAGGACTGCACCCCGTGGGAGGGACCCATGCTGGAGCAGTGTGTGAAGAACTGCAGCCTGTGGGAAGGACTCATGTTGAAGAAGTTCATGGAGGACTCTGTCCTGTGGGAAGGACCCAATGGTGGAATGGGGCAGAGTGTGAGAAGCCCTGTCCCTGGGGAGGAAGGAGCGGGAGAGGCAACATGTGATGAACTGACCTTAGCCCCCATTCCATGTGCCCCTGCACTGCTCAGGGTGAGGAGGTAGAGAAAATGGGGAGTAAAGTTGAGCCTGGGAAGAAGGGGGTGGGGGTGGGGGGAAGGTGTTCTAAGATTTATTTTCTCATTATCCTACTCTGATTTGCCTGGTAAATTAATTTCCCCAGGTTAAGTCTGTTTTGCCCATGAGAGTAATTGCTGCGTGATCTCCCTGTCCTTATCTTGGCCCACAAGCTTTTCATTATATTTTCTCTCCCCTGCACAGCTGAGGAGGGGAGTGATAGAGCGGCTTTGGTGGGCACCTGGCATCCAGGCAGGGTCAACCCACCACACAGTTGGTACCTGACACTCGAAGGGCTTCTTTCAGTGCTTGGGGAATTTGAATGCGCTCTCTCTTTTGTGCTGCAGTGCAGCTAACAAAGCAGGAAATGGTATGTTTTGGCTTGTTGGTTGAAGCATGCTTTTCACCTAGGGAAGAACAAAAAACATTCTTTCGGATTCTTTTTTGCTAGTGAGCCCCAGGGTATTTCCTAGATGCACATCTTTCTTGGCTGTTCAAGTTCCTTTACAATAAGCAGACACATTTTAATTGTGGTGCCTTTTTTAAATACACAGAAGTCAAGATACTTATCTGGTCAAAGGTATGTTCAGGAACATTGCCACTATCAGTTGTTTGAATCCGTGTTTGCAATTACTGTGCAGATGTCATGGGACATTATATGCAGCAGAACAAACGCAACAGAGAACTAGCGTCTCTGCCACAGAAGTTCATATATGAGCCAAATACTTGGCTCACACTGATTTCATTATATAAAGTGCACTTGCACTTTAGCAGCTCTCACATGCTTGGAATGTCTATGGCAAGAAGGTAATTTAGAAGAAAAATGGTGGTTTCATTTGATAGTTCCTTTACAGTGCAGGAGGCTGGTGCCAGGCTCTTTGAACAAGGGTCACTGTAATTTTATGTGCAAAGATTTCCAGTCTTTAGTGGAGCAGGTGGTCAGTAGTACTGGCCTTCAGAGCTCTCAGCAAAAAGACCAGGAGTGTTCCATTTGCTCTCATCTACTCCTTTGGTGCTGTCTGTGAAGTGGTTTTGGTCACCGACCACGTGGCCTAGTAGGATTTTACAATGACTCGGTGTCAAACACCAGAACCACAGCCAGTGGCGAAACACTGCTGACAAGCTAAAGATGCATGACTGTGACCAGGTTACATGCTTTCACTCTGAGATGACATTTCAAAAAATGTTGAGACATGCTTATTGCTAAAACTCCTCTGAAAAGTTCATTTTCCGCATTTTTAACAATGTGTATTCAAAATAAAGACCAAACACTACCCATACCCCACCCACTCCCACCCCTCCCCTTACCTATGTCCCACACATCTGACATGGAACAGAGAAGAGGTTTAGTTCATTCAAAACCCCAAGAATTTCTGCAACAGAATAACATTTTGAAAGTTCTTGAATAAAGTGAGGTAGGTCCCTCTCGGCCTCTTTTCCAATGTGTTGCAGCTACTGTCTGTTAACATCATCTTTGGGGATGGTATGAACTCACCAGTTCTTTTAATCACAGAACCATAGAATCATTTAGGTTGGAAAAGACCTTTGAGGTCATCAAGTCCAACTGTTAACCCAGTACTGCCAAGTCCAACAGTAAACCATGTCCCTAAGCACAGTAACTACATGTTTATCCAGGATGGTGATTCCACCACCTCCCTGGACAGCCTGTTCCAAAGCTCTGTCACCCTTTCAGTGAAGCAAGTTTTTCCTAATGTCCAATCTAAACCTCCCCGGTGCGACTTGGGGCAGTTTTCTCATGTCCTGTCACTTGTTTCTTGGGAGAAGAGACCGACCCCCACCTGCCCACAGCCTCCTGTCAGGCAGCTGTAGAGAGCAAGAAGGTCCCCCCTGAGCCTCCTCTTCTCCAGACTAAACAGCCCCAGCCCCCTCAGCCGCTCAAGACCTGTGCCCCAGCCCCTTCCCAGCCCCGCTGCCCGTCTCTGGACACGCTGCAGCCCCTCTACGTCCCTCTTGCAGAGAGGGGCCCAGACCTGAACACAGGGTTCGAGGGGCGGCCTCAGCAGTGCCCAGTGCAGGGGGACGGTCACTGCCCTGGTCCTGCTGGCCACACTGCTGGGGACACCAGCCAGGGTGCTGCTGGCCGCCTGGGCCCCCTGGGCACACTGCTGGCTCCTGCCCAGCCGGCCGTCACCCAGCACCCCCAGGCCCTTTCCCACCAGGCCCTTTCCAGCCGCTCTGCCCCAGCCTGTAGCGCTGCGTGGGGCTGGTGTGACCCAAGGGCAGGACCCGGCACTGAGCCCTGCTGAACCTCACACGACTGGCCTGGGCCCATCGCTCCAGCCTGCCCAGGTCCCGCTGCAGGGCCTTGTGTTCTCAAGCAGATCAACACTCACCACCGCTCCCACCCCTCCCCCCAAGTTGGTGTCACCTGCAAACTTATGGAGGATCGTACTCAATCCCCTCATCCAGATGGTCAATAAAGATATTAAACAGAACTGACCCCAGTACTGAGCCTTGGGGAACACCACTTGTGACCAGCTGCCAGTTGGATGTAACTCCACTTAGGACTACTCCTTGGACTTGGCTGTCCATCCAGCTTTCATCCCAGCACAGAGCACACCCATCCAAGCCCTGAGCAGCCAGTGTCTCCAGGAGAATGCTGTGGGAGACAGTGTCAAAGGCTTTACTAAGGTCCAGGTAGACACCATCCACAGCCTTTCCCTCATCCACTATGCAGGTCATGTTGTCGTAGAAGGAGATCAGGTTTGTCAAGCAGGACCTGCCTTTCATAACCCCATGTTGGCTGGGCCTGATCCCCCAGCTGTCCTGCACATGCCACATGATGGCACTCAGGATGATCTGCTCCATAACCTTCCCCAGCACCGAGGTCAGGCTGAGAGGCCTGTGGTTCCTCAGATCCTCCCTCCTGCCCTTCTTGTAGATGGGTGCCACACTGGCTAACCTCCAGCCTGCTGGGACCTCCCAGTTAGCCAGGGCTGCTGATAAACGATGGAGAGAGGCTTGGTGAGCTCGTCTGCCAGCTCCCTCAGTGCCCTCAGGTGGATCCCACCCAGCCCCATAGACCTGTGTGTGTCTAAGTGGAGCAGCAGGTCATTGACTGTTTCCTCCTGGGCTGTGGGGACTTCATGCTGCTCCTCCTCATCCCTGTCTTCTGGCTTATGGGGATAAGCTTCTAGCTTCTAGCCACTTACAACTTCAGATGTATTTGAGTTTTGCATGCTATAGATCTGAAGACTGCTGTGTTTGTTGTCTCATGGTGAGGGCTGCTATATCTGATAATTAGTATCCTTGACCATCCTGACTCTGGTGACCCTTGCTCTCTAAGTTCTATAGCCATATTAACGAGGTTGTCCAGGTATTTTCATGTAAATTAGGAATCCAATCTTGATATACATATTTCAGAAATCTATCTTGTACAAACAGCACACACGTAAAGGCAATTAGGTTATTTTGTTGATAGAAGAAACAATATGAAATTGTAAACAGTGCTAAAAGTGCAGACCACAAATGAGTAAGGCAGGGACTTGGAGCATGCTGTTATCTGCATTTTTTAATTGTTACGATCTTTCAAAAATTGTGCAGGAGGTCAGTCACATGAAGCTTGATGTCATCCTGCAGTGATTAATTATGGTCATGTCTAGTCTCAGTCAAGAGCTGGTAATGAGCCACTAGCATTTTCTCATTCTAATACTTCTGTTGAGCATTTTGTTAGTGTGCAAATGACATCAAATATTATGCTCAACAGATGAAGACACTTTGCTCTACCAAAGCAGCACCCTTAGTCACCCAGGTGGGAGGAAAAAGTTTTACATGATACCAAGGAGTCAAAAATTGTATAAACAACAGAGTGGAGGTCTTGTGGTCCAATCACAGAACATTTACATATCCAAATAAACTAATAGAGCTGGCTGTGAGCAAGAAGCTATTCCATCAGGAGGTTTTCTCTAATGGATGCAGCCTGAAACATAAGGAATCTAGGCATGATCATTATGCAAACACATTCAATATCCACTCTTAACAATCCCCTGCCCCAACTCCACTTGCTTACTTTGTTAAGAACATTTGTAATGATGCCATGTTAGAAGTTATGATGCTACTTTGTCTTTCATTCCAAGCTGGCTTGTTTTAAGGGTGATTTTGAATGAGCTATATAACAAGTAAAGCATTTCTTATATGGGGGAGTGGTGTGGTAAATTTGTAAGCTGAAAAAAATGACCAATTTTAGCAATGTGTGTAAGCCCCAGAAAATGTAGTAGGTAATAAAGCAGGCTGGTCTGAGACCTGCTGTCCCTGGGATCAGGGAATGAAGTACATCACAGGGTTTTAGTTGGCTACCCTGCCATTTGATGAGCTATGGAAGAGCACATGTGAATCTTCAGGGATTTAAATGAATTACTGTTATTGCCTAGGCTTTCTCTTGTATGTTATGTTGCACAGGATTACAGGACAGAGCAGAGGAAGCTTTAACAAGCCAGTAGGGAGGAATCCTACTCAGCCTCTAACTCCCATAGGTACCAAGGACGAGACAAAATGTCATGTGTCTCACAAGATCATATGCTTTAGATCCACAAACACCTATTAAGTTTCACAGAAATTATGATTAATGCCATGCTCAGAGAAATTATGTGTTCCTAATGGCATTACGTGTACTAATATGTATTGTAGGAATTGAAAATTATCTGTGCTATCAGTGAAGCCTGAAGCGCGACAACCAAGACACTTCAGTTGGAGTAAGGGAGCAGTGTAATCAGCTTATAAACAACTCAAACGAACTCTCTTTTGCCTAGTATTGCATAACTGGTTCTAATCTCTACTTCACAGAAACCTAATTAGGCATCTTTTACAATGTTCTTCTATTTCAGCCTGCAAAGTCACAGGGGTACTTTTAATTGAACTTTGACTGCATTATTAAATATTTTAAGATATTACTAACTTCCTAATTCCTAGTGGAATATAATTTTAATTTTATATTTTTTAAAATTAAAATTACAAAAATTCTCAATTGTGTGCGGTGTTAGAGGCATGCTTGAGCAATGTTTCAGATAAAGACAAAAAACTGTAAGCCCAGCATTCAGGCAGAGAAGGCTTTCAGTTATAGCATCAGCTGCAGAAATGTTGTAACAATGGCATCTGATGCAGACTTGCAAGGTTATATCCTTTTGATATCAAGCTGAAGAAGATGGGTGTCTAACTAAAGAATATGCAAATCAAATGCTTTGGGCAAATGGGCAGCACTGCTGATTGAACACAAAGGCTGCTGTAATCAGTCACCACTATTTCTATTTGAAATAGTGTACACTTTTGCAAAATTAAGAGATGATTAAAAAGGACGTAAAGCATATGTTGACAGCAGCAGGAGATTCTGTACTAGATACATGAGCAGTGACACCTTAAAAATGACATGGACAGACAGAAGATTAGTTGCTGAAGTTTTTAGCAAGTATGTTTCGCTAGCAGGTATTTGAGAGGTGATCAAATTGCAAAGCATTAGCTTTCATGGGTGGAACCAGTACCTCATCTGAGTCTGATGGACTGCCATGGAGCTTGGCTAACTTATACCAGAGAAGGGTATGTCCTGCGAACTACATTTCAGCAGCCAAATTACACTGAGAAGTTTTATGGTTACTTATCTGCAGTAGTTGTAGCACAAGCTTCAGTCAGCTTGAGACTTTCTGATCATTAAGGTGCTCGCACTGCTATATGAATTGCCTCTGTTTAACTCTTTTCAGTGAGAAAGAGGCACATGTCCTGGTAGGATTCAGACACAGTACCCTCACAGCAAGGATGAGTTAAACTTTATAATCAAGGACCCTGACACCCATAAAAGGTAATTGTTCACATTTTTACTTTGTGATCATTAAAGCTAAAAAGAGAGTAATCTTGCAACTAAATATATGTTTACATATAGGGAATTAGAGATGATTATGATTGGAGTTTTTAGCAGACTGATAAAGCAGGCCAATTTTAAACTCAAAAGCCTTTATTAAATTCATTCATTAACAGCTCATTTTGTGCTAACGGTTAGTACTTACACAGTATTAGTCATGTTCACTACATATGTAAAAATGTTTGTCCTTAACGCAGATACCCTAAGTCACCTTTGTGTATGTGGTACCGTGAAGCTGATGCCATGAAGTCAGGGCTGATGGCTGAGTCCTTGGTAGCCTTGGTCATGGAGGTGGAGAAGATCAGGCTTGAGAGGTCTTCAACAAGGGAAGTCTGGTCATACGTGGACCTGTCCTCTTCCTTCTCTATCTTTCCTCTCCCTACCTAGTATTTATATGTGTTTTGCCCACCTCCTGAAGAGGGATGTCATCTCCTTCTCTTGCTGATTACCTTGGTTCTGGTTTTGTCAGTCATCCTTCATTTGTATACAGCAGGATGTCCTGCCTACTGCAGCCTTTTATATTTATCTTGTCCTTTGGCAACTTTTTCTTGGTTGGATGCTTCCTGTGTGCAGCTATATCTGTATTCATTTCCACATGATGGTGGTCATATAGCGCAGACACATATGGAAAATGCTTATGCATTGTGTATGGCTATGCTGTCACAATGGCACAAAATACTTACATGCTGCTATTGGTTACACTTTTTAGTATGCTTATGTTGGGTGCAAGGCAAGCTAACATTCTTATAACTTCAGTAGTGCACTCTCAGTTTCTAGGTGTCACTAATCTCTGCTTTGGCTATGACAAGCTTAATTTGCCTTTAAGACAGGAGCAATGCAACATACCTATCCGCTTTGATGTAAGGAAAGCTAATGTGACCTTGTGCCCATGCCAGTCTCTACAGGAGGTAGCAAGGATTAAAGACAATGCTCTTGAAATGGTATTCTGGAATCCAGGGATTCTTCTTGCCTTCCTTGAGACCACATCCTGGTTTTGTTTGTGTTGAAAAGCAGTCTTGTTGAATCAAGGTGTTAAGCAGGACTAACGATATGACATGGTTCTCATATGTTCAGCCCTTGGTGTGACTGAAACACTTAGGGAAGACAGACATCTGAAAGATGAAGAAAAAAGCTATACAGACATGCAAGAGTGCCAGGTATGTCTCATTCAACTTCATATCAACAATGCTCAA
Organism: Falco cherrug; assembly: GCF_023634085.1. Classification (NCBI taxonomy): domain Eukaryota; kingdom Metazoa; phylum Chordata; class Aves; order Falconiformes; family Falconidae; genus Falco; species Falco cherrug. Next base: position 71,428,495 of record NC_073720.1, on the reverse strand, counting down.
AAGTGTTAAGTGGGGGAACAAAGGAAATGTGGATGAAATTTTGCATTTTTAAAAATGTATTAGGATTTATTGCAACTCAGTCATCCTTGATATTGTTTTAAAATCCTATTTTATGTGGACAAAAGTCCAGCACACTGTTGTTATGCAGTTGAATCAGTTGTGTGCTTAATTTAGGCAAGATCTGGATGCATGGCTTATTTATTTGTATGTATTTAGACCAAATGCATGGCACTGAGTACTAGTCCCATTCAGTGCCATTCCTATACTGCAGGCTGGTTTTGATGCAGACTGGAATATAGCATGAAACACACATCCCTTCTTGTCAGAAAGCTCTGAAGGAGAACTCAGTACTTGTACATCTGGAAATTTCCAGTCAAGAAGACTGTAATTCACAGTTCAAATGACTTGCAATAATCTAGGCTTTAGCTAGTTCCAAAAAGATTAATTTTACTTTTCTGATACCAGTTGAAAGAACTTAAAATGATAAGCCCTCCTGAATGTCTAATTGGGCATAAACACTCTAGATTAGGAATATCTGAAACTAAACATCACCTTAAACTAAATATATAGCTTTAGTCTTCTTACATCTTAATATAATAGAGAAAAGAAACATGGGTGCTTTCCAAAGTGACATTACTGAAGGCAGTATCAGAGCATGATGCAGACAAATAACCGGTTCCTCAGAATGGCAGTAAAAAATAATAATTTTGGTTTTCCAAAGACTAAGCAAACTAATGTGAAATGCCGGTACCCCAAGGCCGGCAGCGTGGGGATAAACAGGAAGGATCAGAGATCTGTGTGCGGTTGCAGGGCCACGATCTCACTGCAGTTACAGAGACACGGTGGGGTAGCTCGTGTGACTGGAATGCTGGCATGGATGGCTGTGTGCTTTCCAGCAAAGCCAGGCCAGCAAGGCGAGGTGGTGGAGTAGCAAGGAGCTTCTGGCAAAACTCAGACAGAAGAAGGAAGTTTACAGAATGTGTAAAAAGGGACAGGCCACCTGGGAGGGATATAGGAACATAGTCAGAATATGCAGGGATGCAATGAGGAAGGCTAAGGTCCATTTGGAATTAAAACTGGTGAGGGACATCAAGGACAACAAGAAAGGCTTCTTCAGTAGCGAAAAGAAGCCTAGGGGAAATGTGGGCCCACTGCTGAATGAGGTAACAAAGGACACAGAGAAGGTGGAGTTACTGAATGCCTTCTTTGCTTCAGTCTTTACTTCTAAGGCCGCTCCTCAGGAATCCCAGACCCTGGAGGGAGGAAAGAAAGTCTAGAGAAAGGAAGATTTTCCTTTGGTCAAGGAGGATCATATTAGAGATCACTTAAGCAAGCCTGACAGCCACAAATCCATGGACCCCAAGGGGATGAACCCCCAGGTGCTGAGGGAGCTGGCAGATGTTATTGCCAAGCCACTCTCCACCATCTTTGAAAGGTCACAGGGAACAGGAGAGGTGCCTGAGGCCTGGAGGAAAGCAGGTGTCACTCCACGCTTCAGAAAGGGCAAGAATGAGGACCCAGGAAACTACAGGCCAGTGAGCTTCACATCCATCCCTGGAAAGGTGATGTCTTCTCTAAATATGTGGAGGAAAAGAAGGTCATCAGGAGTAGTCAACATGGATTTAACAAGGGAAACCATGCCTGACCAACCTGATAGCCTTCTATGTTGGAATGACTGGCTGGGTAGATGAGGGGAGGATGATGTCTACCTTGACCTCAGCAAGCCTGTTGACACTGTCTCCCACAACATCCTCATAGGCAAGCTCAGGCAGTGTGTGTTAGATGAGGGGACAGTGAGGAGCATTGAGAACTGGCTGAATGGCAGAGCTCAGAGGGTTGTGATCCATGGCACAGAGTCTGGCTGGAGGCCAGTAGCTAGTGATGTTCCCCAGGGGTCATTGCTGGGTCCGGTCTTGTTCAACTTATTCATGCATGACCTGGATGAAGGGACAGAGCGCACCCCCAGCAAGTTGCTGATGATACAAAACTGGGAGGAGTGGCTGACCGACCAGAAGGCTGCGCTGCCATCCAGCGAGACCTGGACAGGCTGGGGAGTTGGCAGAGAGGAACCTAATGAAGTTCAGGAAAGGCAAGTGTAGGGTCGTGCACGTTGGGAGGAACAGCCCCATAAACCAGTACAGTTTGGGGCCTGACCTGCTGGAAGGCAGCTCTGTGGAGCAGGACCTGGGAGGGCAGGTGGACAGCAAGTTGCACATGAGCTAGCAGTGTGCCCTGGTGGCCAGGAAGGCCAATGGGATCCTGGGGGTAACTGGGAGGACTGTGGCCAGGTGATCCTCCCCCTCTACTCTGCCCTGGTGAGGCCCCATCTGGAGTGCTGTGCCCAGTGCTGGGCTCCCCAGTTCAAGAGAGACAGGGAACTGGTGGAGAGGGTCCAGCAGAGGGCTACAAAGATGGTTAGTGGGCTGGAGCATCTCCCTGGAGAAGAGAAGGCTGAGAGGGGATCTTATCCATGCATACAAATCTCTTAAGGGCAGGTGTCAAGAGGATGGGGCCAGGCTTTCCTCAGTGGTGCCCAGCAAGAGGACAAGGGGCAACAGGCACAAACTGAAACACAGGGAGTTCCATTGCAATATGAGGAACTCTTTCACTTGGAGGGTGACAGAGCACTGGGACAGGCTGCCCAGAGAGGCTGTGGATTCTTCTTCTTTAGAGAAATTCAAAACCCTCCTGAATGTGATTCTGTGCAGCCTGCTATAGGTGAACCTACTTTAGCAGAGGGTTGGCCTAAATCAGGGGTCCTCAAACTACGGCTCGCGGGCTGGATACGGCCCCCCAGGGTCCTCAATCGGCCCCCGGTATTTACAGAACCCCCTGCCCTCCCCGCCGGGAGTTGTGGGGGGGAAACCAAGCAGCCGCAGATGGCTGCCTGCCGCTGCATCCGCGCCGGCCCCTGGTTAAACAGTTTGGGGACCCCTGGCCTAGATGATCTCCAGAGGTGCCTTCCAACCATAATGTTATGGTTTAATCCCAGTCAGCAACTAAGTACCACACAGCTGCTCACCTACCCTACCCTGCAGTGGGATGGAGAGGAGAAAAAAGGCAAAACGTATGTGGTTGAGACAATGGTTTAATAACTGAAATAAAGTGAAATTTACTACTGCTACTACTACTACTACTACTACTACTACTACTACTGAAAAGGCAGATAAAAGGAGAAAGAGGAATAAAACTCAAAGAAAAACAAAATGAAACAAAACAAGACAAAAGTGCTGCACAATGCTATTGCTCACCACCCACTGACCAATGTCCAGCCAGTCAGCAAGCAGTGATCGGTGCCTCTTGGCCAACTCCCTCCCAGTTTATATACTGAGTATGACATCCTATGGTATAGAATAACCCTTTGGCCAGTTTGGGTCTGTCCTGGCTGTGTCCCCTCCCAACTTCTTGTGCCCCTCCAGCATTTTTGCTGGCAGGGCCTGAGAAGCAAAGAAGTCCTTGACAGTATAAAGATTACTTAACAACAACTGAAAACATCAGTGTGTTACCGATACTGTTCTCATCCTAAATCCAAAACACAGCACTGTACCATCTACTAGGAAGAAAAGTAACTCTACCCCCACCGAAACCAGGACACACAGCCATTGTGTGATTCTGTGTTCTTAATAGATCTGAGTACGGGTACAGAAATAATGTAGGAGCCGCTGAAATTATTGGTGATCTTGCAGTTATTGAAACAGAAAGGTATGAGTGTATATATATCTTTAGTGGTAACTCCCTAGAGAAAACAATAATAAAGGGAAACAAAATCCTCTCTGCTAAGTCAGTGCAACCAAAATTAAAACAGATGCCAAAGCATGTAACTAAGGGAGACATTTTCCAAGACAACAGTAGTTCAGTGCCCAGATTACACCGAAAGTCTTGGTTTCAAAGGTTCTTGCAGCTGTTGCAATAACTCTTATTGTCCCTTCCCTCAAAGTGGGGAGGAAGGTTTGTAAGGCAAGTCCTGCAGTAGTTGCTTGGATAAACAAATGGGAATAAACCAGACTGATTTTAAGCCATAGCGTTTAAAAAGCAGAGGGTTTGTGCCATAAACTAATACCTAATTTACTCAGGGGGAAAAAATAAAGACCATATTGCCCATGTAAGGAAAAGCTACAGGGACATTCACATCAAAACCTCACAGTATGAACTACATGATACTCAGCATCAGTAGTGAAACATGTACGGTCTTCATGATGCTGTCATCTGGAGGCTTCAGGATGGAGCAGGCAGTAATAACCCATGAAGAAAGCAGAGGGCTGGGGGGAGAGAGGGATGTTGTCTGCAGAGCTGCATCAACATTGCGTTGGGGATTATCCCACTCAGTCTGTACACACCCAAGGCAGCCAGTCTGTGTCTGTAAGCGATCAGCATTGGAGTGCTTGTTCTTTTATTCCTGTCTAGCAGCAATTCAGGTGAATTCAAAGCTTGCTCTTCCTTACTTATAATCTTTACTCCTTAACAGCTTAGTTAGGAGCTCCTGCAGTTATTTGTTCACTGACCCATTTGACCTTTTTCTTGAACTTAATGACTATGTGCCCAGCTGTAAGCAGCAACCCAGTCATGAAATACAAAGGAAAAACAACATCCCAAGATTGATTTCAGTATTTTTCATCCTACCAGGCACAGAATATCCACTCCCACAGATAGCCCACAGATGTGGGTTTTTTTCTTTTGGTTTTGATTTTGGCTTTTTTTCGGTTTTGTTTTGTTTCTGCAGGCCTTTTAAACAGCTGACTTCTTTCTGGTTAAGACCACTATTTGTATCGATTATCTAAAGTTCAGACAATATGTATGCCAAATATGTAAGACAAGCCAATCACAGGTGAACTTTTCAGGCCCTGCCAGAGCCTTGTACATAATACCCTGTGGGTATCAGGATGATGCAATGTTATGTGTGCAGTGGGGATGTACCAAGATGCAGGCATGCATACACACACAGATTGGAACGCATAGTTTCCATAGGACACATACTTACCTCTAACTAAAGTTTTTTCCTATGTGGTTGTAAGATACCGAAGTGGTCATATGATTTGGAAAGAAAACTGATACAATGAAAAAAAAAAAGAAGGGTAGAATGTCAGTCCCACCAAAAGGAGAGGTTTTGTCTGAGTAAAGATTGTAGGAGGATTAAACCAATATTCAGAATTATATTGAGGTTATCAACACCAGCTATCAAATGGATATGTAAAGTCATCATAAAATCTTGAAAATGCAGTTAGCTCAGGAAAATAAGGATTTTGGAATAGCTACAAGGAATCATGTTGCAACTTAAGCATTTATAGGTTTCTTTAAGAAAAAGTCTAACTGAAGACCTGCTTTACTCATATTTGCGCATTTTCTTTTTGGTTTCTTTACTCATATATGGCCTTCTTGTACTTACAGCATCCATCAAATTGTACAATACACAGTAAGAAGATGTAAAGAAACTGGTAACTGAAAAGAGAAGCATAGAAAAAACTAAAGCTGGTGGCCTTTCTTTCAAAATCAAAGATATCAGAGAACTGAGAAAAATTACTGCAGCAAAAAAAGGTGATGTCTACAGGGAATGTGTCCCTTATTTCTCTCACAATGGATCTATGGTGGATAGTTGAACAGTCTTCAAAAAATAAATCAAGTATGTCAAAATGAAAACAAAAACGAAGAAGTAACAGTGAAGGGACTGTATTCATTTAAAAAAAAGGCTATTCCATGGAAGGATTTTAACGAAACTAGTGATTTGGCCTTGCGCATATCTTTTTGACACAACTTAAGGTTTCAATACTATGTTGAAGGGGCAAGATGCAATTTTTTTATTATACATTCCATTTTACAGAGAAAAAAGAAAAATTTTTGTCATATAGCTGACCCTGCCCTTTTGTACACCCTGTCTTCTTTGTTAGATACATGCTCTTTTTTTCAGCAATGTTTGTGAACTATAGAAACAAGTAGCATTTTTTTTTTTGAGGTGAAAGCTGTTAAATACCTCTCCCCTCCTCTCTGCTCTGGTGCTTCTCATTCCATGGCAGCAAGCACGGTGTTGTGTTTCAGAGGTCTGGGTAACACTCTGGGTGAGGCGGGAGCGTGGAAAACAAGCCAGGAAAGGAGGTTACTGCTGTTCGAGCAGAAGGGGAGAGAGCGCGATTGAGAGCTGCTCTGCCTGCGTGTGTCTTCAGAGCGGGCAGGGATGGGGCTACACTGCCATTACTCCTGGTTCCCAGAAAAGTGATCCTACTTCTCACACACCATTAGTACCAAGTGAGCTCTAAGTGCAGCCACTCTGAGAGCTTATAGAGTCCTCTACAGAGTCATTTCATGATACTGATATGCCTTTTTTTTTTCCTCTTTCTCCTTATTTGATTTAGTCCAGTGGTTTCAAATGATGCTGTTGGAGGTGAGCTGCTCCAAGTGAGAATCAGCGCGAGGGCTTCAAGCTTATAGACTCAGTCAATGCCACGGAGTTTAAGGATGCTCTAAACCTAGTTTTTTACACATGCCAGAGGACCCATTATACGCTCTTCTTAAAGGGCATTCTTGTCAAGGAACATGTACCAATTGTTAAAGCTGCTTTTTCCTGAAGGTTTAGGTTATGTTTCCTTTTTAGCACATTAATGAGCACTTAGGTTGGCAGTATGTCTTTTCTCATCCCATTTTTTTTTTTAACCCAATGTCCTACTCCTGATCCAGCTGTGAAGGACGTGTCATTTCGTTAAAAAAGTGAATATTCAAGTGATGTACTGTGGATGCTCAGCCATGGATATAGGGCTGTGCAATCAGACAGAAAAATGTCTCCAACCTGTGTTGTTGTTTTTGTGAAGGTGTGGTGGCGTGCTTTGCTGCCTCTCACCCTCCCATCCTGACCTTTATTTCCATAACTTTTCTCCAGTGATCACAACCAGTGGTGGTTGTAGTGGCTGCTTCTGGTCATGATGGCTGTATCCCACTCAAAGTGGATTCGACGGAGACAGATAACACACTAGCCAAGGGCTAATTTGAACAATGTGCCCACCTAACGGGGCTGGTCAAGGTCTGAGTCAAGCCAAGTTGGAAAGAAACTAACTTCTACAGTTGGTATGCAAATATGACTATAAGTCAGTTATCTTACTGTATAAACAGCGGACAGCCCTGAGCCTGTTGAGCTCTCCTGCACAGCAGTGGGCTGCACAACAGGCTCTCCCCTTGATTAGGGATGCTTCCCAAGGTTACACCTCGAGGTTGAGAGAGTCCTTGGCACAACAGATTCTTGCTAAGTGATTAATAGCATGACAAACTTTGAAATCTCAGCTAAGTGGTGTTAAGGATTGATTGTGCATATATAATCCTTTAGATATAAACTGTTGACCAAGTCTGGGACTAGGTCAGGATCTAGCCACACCTAAACGCCCCTCTAGGAAAGAGTTTAGCATGCAAAGGGGTCCTTTCTGAACCTCATGACTCAATGGGAGGGTCTCCCTGGCAGTTTTATCTGACCCTCTGTGCAGTAAATAGTCAAGTGTACCTTGCCATCAAGTCTGTTGTATTTATGATTAAACTTTGTTAAATCTCTGTTTTATATCAATAAACATATTGCTACTTAATTACGAGTGAAGTGTACCACTCCAACCCAGACAGAAGGTTATGATATCCTTCTCTCACTAGCCATTGCAGCCTAGGCCTAGTTACAAATGACTGAAAATGGATAGAAATCTACTGACACGCACTTCGCCTGTATGCTAAAATTGAGCATACCCCATGTCCTTAATGTCACTAAATATCAGCCAGCAAGTGGTGCGGATGCCCGTCCTTAGGGAAAGCAGGGCAGCCCTTGTCAGGATGAGGTTGCTGCCACTTGCCCCAGTTGGGTTCTCAGCATCCCCTTTCCAACAGATCCACTGCCCAGAAGCATCCTGGAAGTCTTCTCAATACTTGAAATGCATTTACAAAAACTAGGTTCATGCTCCACTTGCAAGGTTCTTCAGAGAAGGAAAACAGGCATCATCCTCTTCTTAGAAAGGACAGAAAAAGGATCAGTGAAGACATATTTCAGCTGACTATGAATTTTCAATAATATATGGAGCATAAAGAACATTAGTAAGCTTAGAAACACTATGTATGCCTGTCTCATTCTCAGCAATTACTCCCTTTATTATTCTTGTTAAACCAGAAACGAGCAGTCAGAGATGATAAAAGATCTGTAATATTTTGTAATAATGAAGCTTAATGCATGGTAGAAGATATGAAGAACTCAATAAATTAATACAGAAAGGTTTAATTATTTCCTTAGGAAACTAAGGAAAAAGGGAAGATTTTATTTATTAACATTGTTGCATCACTGAAAGGATTGTCAGGCAATGGAACAGGCTGGCCAGGGAAGTGGCTGAGTCACCATCCCTGGAGGTGTTTAAAAGTTGTGTAGATGTGGTGCTTAGAGTCATGGTTTAGTGGTGGCCTTGGGTGTGTCAGGTTAACGGTTGGTCTCGCTCATCTTAAAGGTTCTTTCCAACCTAAATGGTTCTACGATTTTATGATTTGATGTTATTTTTCCATCTCTAGTTCTTGTTTACTATGCAGAAAATGCATTACTGAAGACATAGTGATACCTGGGTATTCAACCATATGAATGTCTTTGGAAAAAAGCATTCACCATTACTACTGAATTACATGAGGAGACTGGCTCTGGCAGGCTTTTGCAGCTCTCCTCCGTGACTGATGTCCTCTGAGGATCAACGTGAAGTGTCCTGATGCAAAAACTGGTATCAGGGGACAAAGCTGAAAGAGAGACAGAGGGAGGGAGGACTGTTTTCATGGTACCAGATCTGAAAGCACATTGGGCTGACAATGTCTGAGGCTGGGAGGGGGAGAAGAAAGTTTTGTAAATTGTACTGAAGCTAATGCAATTAGGCACAAGAACCAATGGAGACATTTTTTATAAGCAAAGCAAGTCTAATAATTTTTAAACCCTGAAGTAAATAGCAGCAGCTAAACAGTGTCTATTAGTATCCAGAATAATACTTTGTACCCAAACCACTATGAACAGTTTTCCAAAACCAGTTTGTGATATTGACCCAGCAAAACTGAACCCCAAAATTTTTAGTTCTAATATTTAATATGACATGGGCTTTATGGAACCTGTTCCTAAATGAATCTGTGTGGCATTCCACTGCCTTTCCTCATCAAGGGATAAATAAACTTCAAGGTAATTTTTAATCTATATGTAAATTAGGTATTATTATATCATCTGTAGCAAGAATCAGCAAACAAGTAAGGATCAGGTATATTTGCAGGGAAACAATATAAAAAGAAGACAACTTATTGTCCAACAATTAGTCAGACTGATGGAGATGGTAGATTTGATTTGTCTTAAGGAACGTTTCAATGAGTTTGTTAGCAGTGAAGTGGTTTATTTTTTCAGCACTTATTTAGCAGAAGGTTGCAATTTCTCTCCTCTGAGACACATATTATACACCTGTGGGTAAATCTATACTTGTGTTCTTAAAATTGTCTGTTGTGCGTAGTATCGTTAACTAGGTGAACCCAGGAGCCACTCTTACATTGCCACAGAAAACAGTGAACATGGCACAATGCTACCAGCCCCACAAGAAGCTAGAAACTGCTCTGCTTATGGCTCTGCTTCTGTATGGTCCTGGCCAGGCCATCTTGTTGACTGAAGCATCACTCAGTGGCATCAGAAGTCAGCCAGAACCAGAGTTACTGTGTATGGCAACATTTCTGTAAAGGGTCATTGCTCAATTCAGCTATAAATGAAGCACTATCTATCTTGCAATCCTGCTGTGAAAGAGTACTTTAAAAAGCACTTGGAGATCTTTGATTGGCTGGTATGATAGTGGTAATGGGAAGTTATATGAGTAGCACAACCTTTTCTAAACCCTGTAAGTTTTTGGGGAGTAATGTGGTTCCCATCCTAAAATATCAGATGCAAAAGGGGAACTGTGCTGCCAGAAAGGCAGCTGAGCAATCTTCACCCCTGACCATCAGGGAAAGGTGGACAATCAGGTCCACTGCATCCAGTAGAGAGCTCACTTTAGTCTCTCTGCATGCCCAGCTCCATCCTGTACTACCGTGGAGCAGTGGGAACCATCACAAACAGCTGTTGTCTCCTGCCTGGGGTTCTCTTCCCTCTGGGCTGCACGGCCCATAGCTCTCTATCATACAAAGATTCTGGTGTGAAGCACAAGGTCAGTAAGGCTTCCCAGAGGCATGACAGCAGTAGGATTTTATCAACCGGTGATGTAAATGTGTTACAAAATTTCATGGGTTAAGAAGATCTTCACATCTGATTTACAGAATGACTTAGCACTATACTTGCTTTAATCATTCTCTTAATTCTGCAGTTATTCCATTTTCTGCATCAGTGACCTGCTGCAAAACTGCATAGAAGACTGAAATGTTCCATTTGAGAGAGAGAAATACAAGGAGAGGGGATGATTTCTAAGCCCATACTGACAAATCTTTCCAAAAGTGAAGGGACTATGGAGATCTATAGGGATGTTTTTCCAGAAGTCTGCAAACAGACTGCCATAGTACCTCACAACATCATCCATTAGCTTCAATAGTCCTAGTCCTTATCCTTCTCCAGTGTTTACTCTGCTGTATTCGAAGAGAATCACATCCTTGCTTGAAGCCCTTTTTAGCTGGTTGAAACAAATCGAGTTTCTTCAGTCCTCTTGCCTAAAGTTAGTTCTCCATCATAGGGATCAGAAAGGGTTAATACAAATTGCAGAAATGCAGGTGAGAGAGAGGAAGATGAAAATGCATGGACAAATAGTGCAAGAGAGCTATGGCCTCTGAAGTGCTGGATTTTATAAGTCTTTCAGGCTTTTTGGAAGGAACAAATTGGCTCCTTGTGCCAGACGGAATTTGTTGGAGAGCAACATGGAGTCTCTTTACAAGTTCTGACATAGTGCCATCTGAAAGTTTTTGGTTTTATACAGCCAGGCAGGTAGGTTCAGTCTTATCTATGCATCCAGTGAAATCCTAAGTATCCTCCAAGGTATGGTTATTATGCTGTTGGCTCACACTGCAACCCCTGCCAAGCTGCACAAGGCAATGGGAGTAGACCTGACCAGGTTCAGTGGAGCAGTGTCAGGTTGCAGATACAATGCTGCAGAGACCCATGCCTTCATGCACTCTGAAGTGCTAATGTCAGGCAGGTGCAGGGAGACAGGGCTTTTCTGGCTGCAGAACATTAAGACTGCCTGCATAAGGGTTCTGAGAAGCAAACATGCAATCTTGCAGCAGCAGTGACAACTACATTACCGAGGGACAGTAAAGAAGTTACGATGTCAGGTACCTTTTCTTGGGGAAAAACCCCATCCCAAAACCTTTAAACATTTACAAAGGATATTTATGTGGAAGTGGGGGGAATACAGCATCTTGCAGACCAGGGCCTTGATCAGCAGATGACCCTTGTTTGGGGTATCAGTTAAGAATGTGGTAAACTTTGAAAAGATTTCCATTCTTCCCGAACTTCAGCTGATGCACAGTTCCCACTGCATCTGAGAACAAACTCAAAACCTGACTCAGCAAAGCATTTCAGCGACGTATTTCTTGTTCAGTGATTTCCTTTCTTGACCCAAGTTACTCTGCTTTTGTGAACTTAGGAAGAGGATAAGAAGCCTTATGACAAGACAATAATGACAAGTCAGTCTCCCTTTCCTGCAAAGCTCCCTAGTCATCTTTTTCATCTTAGATACCTTGATTAAACAGATTAATATGTGAAATTGCTGGTTGCCATTGACTGATCAGTCAGCTAGAAGGATTCTTGATGGGTTTACTATATTCTGCTGCAGACTGATACAGAAAAAGGAGTCAAAGAGCAAGAAGTATACTATGTCTTGTAGCAATCAGAGCAAAAAATCAAAAAAGGGGGAAAAAGATCTTTAACTTGTAGTGTCTTAATCCCTCTCTGGGAGGGATTCTTTTAAGTGAAAACACCTTTGAACGTGGTCCCTGCATAATGGTTTCAGTGTTTGCTTTGTACAGGGAGGAGTGACAGATTGCTGGTAAAATACATTTTTATCATGCCACCTGTGTTTCATCTCTGATTTGGCTGAGTGTAGAACTGGGCACTGGAAATTTTGGACTCTGTGCGTTTAAGAAGCATTTTTTCATGTTTGCAGTTCACCTTAAACTGCCAAATGTTGTTGTCACCTGGGTACCTATGTCACACTGCAGGATCAGGACACTGAAATGTAACAGTGGACAAAAAAGTCTGTACAGCATTATTAATTCTGTTTGGTTTTTAATTTATATATACCTTTTGTTTGTTTTTGATAAAAAATTATTAACTGTCAGAGTTAAAGGACCTGAGGAAAAAGATCTGGAAAACTAATTCTGGAGCCAAATTGGTATGATTGGGTTCATCCCTATTTGTATTTTGCTTGCAAGGATACTGCAGTACAAAATTATCTGGCAGTAGTTGTTCTCTAAAGATTTTCCATTAAAAGGTTTTACACTCCACAGTCTAATACAATGACTCTGAGAAGCAAACAGAGCAAGGAATTCTTCATGTAGTTAGTAATAAACCCTAGGAAAAATATTACAAGTCATATTCAGTTTGTAATTTTTGACCATTTCAAACTTCTGACTCTATTCAAACTGCTTTTTTTTTATTTTTTAAATAAAACATTCTACTGCCTTTCTGAAGGAAAAAAGAGAAAAAGAATGAGATCCTAACTCTAGAAGCCAGTGGACTTTGAAAATAAACAAGCACAGTTTAAAACAGAGCTCTTGGTCCTCTGGAGGTACTACAAGCATTGTCAATAGTGCTCCAAGGAGCACTGGCATTCTTTTCAAACTTTGGTATACTTCACTATTTGGGAAGGTTGTGGGAGACGTATGTGGCCTAATGCTATTAAAATGACTACGCATCAGCAGGATTTCCCAGTGCTTGAAACATGAACCATCCCACATGCCTTTTGTCATGATATAAGCTTCAGTGAATGGCAAAGAGGCCATGAGGGTCTATCAGGCATGAGTAAGCCACATAACAGCCTTTGGCAGCGGCTAGATGTTCTTACAGGATCCTCAGAAGGTGCTGCTCTTTCTCTTTTCCAGCAGAGGAAATAGGTCCTGAGTGAGTATGGGGAAAAGCTAATCCTGCAGTAGCTGAGAAACAGGGAACAAGTCATTCCCATATTCATACCCTCTTTTTCACAGTGAATGTAATAAATGAGCAACCATCCCAATACCACTAGAACTGCAAGAAAAGAGGAAAGTTTCTTTCCTGCTAAAGTCAGACCAGTTGGTCTTAATGGAGTCTTGAACGATCAGTTTACATTGTTTGGTAAGTCTGGGTGGGGAGTATCAAGAGCTCTTCCTTTCTCATCTGTCCCATCCAGTCCCATCAGCTGTCTCAAGGAGCATAATTTCAGGCTGCTCTGGCACAATCATAGCTTTCCCAGTTGTCGTGTCCCATCTTGGGCTCAGCCATGGCACCCCCTTGTGTTGAGGGTCTTATGCAATGTTTCCCATTAGCATCTTCCTCCCTAGCCTCGGTGAAAGATCTGTCCATCCAGGACGTGCTCACAACACATTGCTTCCCTGACCTGGCCTCCCACAAAGCTGTGATACCTTCAGCTCCCGCTGAAAACACTTGGCTGCACTTGTGGCCTTTGTTTGTAGCTGTCACAGAAGAACAACCCTCAGGATCTTGGAGACAGGGTCTGACATCCACAGCAGGAAAGGGAGAAAAAAAACAATCAGGAAAACTTGCACTGTCTCCCTGGCTTGCCACCGCAACTCAGGAGAGGCAGAGACAGAAGTATGAAAGGAGCATATTTCAAGGACAATGACAAAGGTCTTTGTGTGGGAAGGACTATTGCAGCTCTTTCTGTAATGACCAGCCCACCTTAGTTGACAGGGAGGCAGTGTCTCCAGCCATCCTCTTAATGGGATGCTTACTGTGTCTGTTATGTGCTCTGTTGGCTGTGTCTCCATCTTCCAACCAGAGGTGTTATAGTCGCCCCCAGAGATCAAGCCTGAGATGCAGTGATGACTATGAGAAGACTACAGTCAGCTGAGGCAAGTGAACCCCGGTCACTTAAAGACAGGTATTACCATGGAAATACCTGTTCTCTGCACCCATGAGGAGACGACTAACAGTGTGGCAGCGTTAAAAGCAGTAAGGGAGAACCTGCTTGGACATCTGAAGTAGTTTCTGACATGATCCAAGCCCTGGAAGAAACCACCTTGGAAGGGTGTGGACTGCACCTTGGGAGTCTGTGGGAGCAGATTGGATGTGCACCTGGCTAGAGTGGCCGTGGCGGTGCTACTTCAGCTTCAGACTAAGGGAACAGGTAAATTGATTGCAGCTCCTGCTAGGCTTTATTATTTTACAAGCATATTGTAGTGTGTAGAAGGAGAAGAGGCTCCACAATATCACAAAATATAAAGTATTCCCACTGGAACCATGTCTAATTAGATTAGTTCTTCTACCCCACACCAAAAAAACACTCAAACTAGCAAACAGTGGAACCAAATGCTAGAACAGCACTGAGGAAGCAAAGCTGTACTGATGAAAAAACTTTTTCACTTTGCAGAGGAATGTGACAGAATGTCTCATGCCACTCCAGAAGAAACAACAAATTTTTCATCTAGAAAGGCACAAATTTTAAAGGCTTATCAAGTGAAATGAAATGGTAGCATGCCTGGAAGACAAGCTGGCAGTCTGCAAAAATGAGGACAACAGTAAAAATGAATCTACTCAGGATTTTAATTTCTGGCTATGTTGTGTATTATGTTTATTTGGAACTTCATTGCAGTACTGGGATTATAACCCTTCTGCTTAAAAAGTACAGGTCCCTGCCTGGTAAATTAATGAAGACTGTCTCAGAGCAGGAATAGAGAATGAAAGCTCTGCAACACAGATCATTACCATCAAATGGTCTTAAAAGGAGCCATTAAACTTTTAAATGGCATTTGGGCTTTTAATTCAGAGAGAAAGAAGCAAAAGCAAGGATGGGAGGGAGGGATTCACAAGAATGGAAATTTCAGTATTTCACTTTCAGAAAGAAAATAATGAGTTTTTTGGCAGGTATTATTTCCCAAGACCACTTATAGTCTTTTCTATGTTTAGCACAGGACTGAACATTGATTCATGTTCTCTAAGTAGTGCAACTCTGCTAAGAGGCATTGATCTTGGTTAAATGACATTTAGTGTTTAAAAAATCAAAAGTACTTGGAGATGTCTTAATAAAGCAAGGTCAGGAAGGAAGATAGGCCTTTATGGCAGACTTTTTCCACTTACGCTCCTCAGATCACGACTGAAAAGTAATAATTTTTGTAAGCAAAGTATTTCATATTAGAAGTGACAGCTCCAGCGGTGTGTGCGGTGTGGAGCATCTCCCCACGCACACCATAAGGGGTCACTGTTGAAAGCTAAATCATCTTCACCAAATCTGCGTCAAGGAAGTGCAGCTACCTGAGCCTGTACCGACAGAGTAATAAAAATCCATGTAACTGCTTTTCTGCGTCTTGCTAATATATAATGCCCCGTCAAGAAACAGCTTTAAAATGTGGAGTCTTAACTAAGCTTATGCCACTGATCTTAGGAGGAATAAGCGTGTATTTAAAGACTCTAAATAGAAAATGTCGGAGCCCCACCCAGATTTGGAATGATTGTTAAATGGTTAGAAAATATTTGTACAGAGCTTAGAAGTGATGAAGCTATAGAAATGCTGAGTGCTAAGACATCACACATGCAGCAATCTTGCAGCTTTTTTTACATGCATATGTACATGATCGTTGGTTGCAAAATAGTTGGACAATTTTGGGAGATCACTTACCCCAGGACAGAGGCAAACATGAAATTTTAACTCTGGAAAACACCTTTTGAATCCACACAACATATATTTCTGCAAGACTTTGGAAGTGAGTGAAGGCAAAGATCATTGAAGTGATGTACCTTATTAAACAGAGTTTCTTTGGAAACACTGTGCTTTGCAGAGTTTAGTTCCCATTTAGTTAAGTCACCATTGCTACTTAGCATCATTGACTTCAGCAAAGATCTGCTGAGGATGACCAGCTCTTAAAAAAACAATGTTCAAATGAAAAAATATAAAAACATTCAAGATTTTCCCCAGATATTCTATATTCAGACACCTGAATTATATCTTCACTGAACACAGCGTTCACAAGAGGAAAGAACCTTTAAGACATGATTTAAATTTCAGTAATTTAAAGTCCACCACAGTCAAGTAGGTCATTTCTCTAGAAACACTTAGGAAAATGTGGACAGTTTTATGACATTTTGGTCTTACAGACTGGGCAGCCAGCAGCCTGAGGCCAACAGAGGTCCAGGGCAATGTGATGCCTTTGAGTGGGCTTGTCCCGCCTGCATGGGAATATGGCAAGGGAAGTCTGTGGTGGGCTCTGGCTAGAGAAGGAGCACACTCAGTAGCAACTCTTTCTTGTATGGAGGTAGGGACGTGGAATGTTGGGACAGAAGGAGTTCAAGTTTGAAATCATAAAGTTGCAGAAAGAGGGAAAAGGAGGTTTTAGAAGTACAAGTGAATTTGGAGTGAAAGAGGAACATTAGTATGAATGCTTGGAGGGAGAAAGGATGGTAGTGAGGTTTTCCTCGTTTTATTTCTCTTTTTGAGAAGACAAGCCCAAACTTTATGATGCAAGCTGTCCAATTCCTTCAAATAAATAAGTACAGCTGTGTTGGTTGTTCGTTTAGCATCCTCATGAATTGCTTGTGGAACAGGAAAGTTACCACTCACATCTTGTAACATAGAGATATCACCTGGAGTTTATCTCAAATACAGAACAAGAAAGTTTACCAAACTTGCCTCTTTCGATTATTATTATTATTATTATAACCATTTTTGCTAATTCTATCTGTGACAGGGATTGCCTTGTTCTGTGTGTGACACCATGTAAATATAGACCCTATATAAAAAGCATGCTCTTAGGGATTACTTCTGTCATCAGCATTCACTGTGAGATGAATTTGTGTTCACAAAGTAGCAAACAGCTACAATGAAGTAAAGAGAAAACAGTTGTTGTTTGGGGGTTTTTTTTGGTTTTTTTTTTGTTTGTTTTTGTTTTGTTTTAATAAAAAGGGTTCATATTTAAGTCTCTATTTAGTGTTGTTTGGTAATCTTCTGCATGACTAGTTTCATGCTTGTGCATTGGTGTCAGTTCCTTCATTTTGGCACATTTTAAATTTATACAACACCATGTGCTGCTTGCCTCATTACACAGGAGTGATCTATGACAAGCAGACATGTTTATACATGCAACCATTTCTAGGACCTTGGAACTGGCAGCAAAAAATAGCATCCTGTGCACAGTCTGTTTCTCCAATTCTTGTGTGCTAGCTTGATCAATCCAATTTTTTCCCTTGGACTTTTCAGATACAGAAATAGATCGTTACAATATGTTCAGCTGATGCTAAGATTTGCCAAGTTCCCTACTTAAAAGAGCAAGGTTCGTTTCACAATTCATATCATACTCATGATAGTGCTCAGCAAATAATTGTGTCTCATTTGACATTTTGAAATCAAGTTTGTCTCTCCCAGAGAGATGCTGCAGCACAAACAAAGGTTATGAGTCTGGTACAGAAATTATTAGGTAAAGAGCTGTGATTTGCATTAGGCAGAAGAGCACACTATGTGGGGCCTTTACTTGCCTTAAAATTTGAGTAAAAATGATCACCAGAAGGCCCTAAAAGTATAGCAAAGGAGAGGCTGATTGAGTTTTAGAGGGAAACTGACAGCAAACCATGCCTCCATCTGTAGAGCACTAAAAGGTCTGTGGTTCTCTGGCAGCTCTCTAAGCTATTGCCGTTGTAGAGTACAGAGTGCTTTCCTTTTTCTTCAGACCACCGTGACCTGACTACAACATAATGCTGAGATGATGTTTCTAAAATGAACGTACAGAAGCACAAGTAAATGTTCTCAAATGTGTTAAGGAAACAAGTATCTAAATTAATTCTCTATGTGTGTTGCTAAAGAAGACCACCCCATTTATTTCAAAATATGTACTATAGTGTAGCTATAGCTGCTATAGCATAGCTGCTGCATAATTATGGTGTGTATATATATATATATATATAAAAATTTATTTGTGCTTGCAATATTGTCTTTTGCAAAGCTGGCTAGTTTTATAAACCAAACCTGTCATTGCATTTCTGTCCCCTCTCAGATTTTATATGTGCAGTTGACATAAAGTAATGTTAAATACAACCAAATAACTGGATTACAAGCAACATGCTTTCATTATGATTCAACTCTTTGTCAGTGCTCACCTATTTTTTGTATGCACAAAACATGTGCATGTGCTTGTGTGTGTGTATATCTATCTATCTATCTATCTATCTATCTATCTATCTATCTATCTATCTATCTATCTATCTATCTATCTATCTAATATAGATACAAACAGATTTGTATAGAACAAATGCCTGATTATCTGAATAATAATGAGAGATTTCATTGCAGATTCCTTCAGTTCTTGGGAAACTTTTGCCACCAGTTTTCCAATAATTGAAATAATTCAATGAAGTCCTGGGTATTAGCTTCTGCTCTCTTCCTGGGAGCGGTTAGGAGCACAAGAAACATAGCTGTGTGTCAATGCTCACATCAGCACCTTAAGCTGGTCTGACCTCAGGTCAGCTTGGCAAGCAGCGTATCGCTTGTCTCTGTGATGGCATTGCAGGCGATGGCATGAAACAGGCACCCACAGAAGCACACCATCGCCCCTATTCTGGCACGCACAAATGAAGTATGTGCTGCAACAAGGGCATGCTATGTGCTTGGCTGATGTCACGGAGGGACAGATAACCACAAAAGGCAAAACTCTCACGGGATAAGGCACATGCTAGAACTCTTTCCCTTTGCAGGCCTGCTCTGAAGAAAATAGATCTGGAGGAATATTTCACTTTGATGCAAAGGCACTAGAATGATGATGGTGTAGGGAAAGTTTCTTTCTATGCATTCGTTCTGCATCAATATCACACATTTTAACAGAGCTAGAGAGTGACGGTCCAACACATCTTCCTATTCCAACCCAAATAAAGCTGCAGCTCTCTCCTGGTGCAGATGTAAGGCACTCAGTATTTCTAACTCCTTGGGCAAGGCTCCAATGGGAAAAGCTGTTAGCAGGTCTGTGCTGGAAAGTACTCTTGCCATTTCTTCAGGTTCAACCAACTGCACTGACTGAAAGATTTACCAGTTTAACTGCTTATACCCCAGAGCTTTGTGAAAGACGTGTTGCCTCTAGCTGGCATAAGGAATTTATACTTGCTTAAGTTTATAGGATAGACTGACCCATTCAAACACGGTCACTCCAAAACACAGTTTTGGGTTTTGCTATTCAAATGGCTATAAAATCTGATCAAGTCCATGTGGATTGTACCAGGCTACAAATACATTTGCATTGTGTTTGGAGGTGTGTGCGCACGTAAATTAATCACTTTGAGCTGGCACACCCTCCTGGCAATTTAAAAGAAAATGTTACTGATATTTTTATTAGATCCAAAATTTTTTTTAGGATTCTTTGAAAACAAGCCTTCTGATCCACACTAGTTTTCTGTCATTTGAGTAGTATAATAAGCAGAACGTTTGAGGACCTCTAAATTGTAAGTGCATTTATACCTACTTCACTGAGGGTATTGTACATGAAGTGTCACCTCATTTCATGGCTAGGAGTTAAGAGACAGAGGTATTAAACGAGCTGCTGTAGATCAGCTAGCAAAACTAGAACTAGGTGTGAAGGTAAGAGGTCTTCAAACATACTCCAGTTCCTGAATCCTCAGTCTGTCCTTTTTTTCTACAGGCAATGATACAAATGACACTTAGACACAGATGCAAATATAGCATCTTATGTCCTTGTATGAAATTGAGATGTATTAGAGACCCCGTACGTTAGTACGCTCTGTGCCTTCTCTCAGAAATAAACTTTCACTTTTATTTAAGGTGAAGCTTTGATGTTTTCTTTGTTGTAGAAAAAAATTCACCCCATCAGAAAGTACTCAACATCACCAAAAGAAACATCCGCCGACTGGGTAACTATTCCTGCCTGTGGGCAGAAAAAGATTTACTTTTCATTTTCAGAGCAGATTTTACGTCAGTAAAGGCAAGCAATAACTTTTTCTCCACCACCAAAAAGAATACCTTTAGAGGAAACATGCAGACTTGCTCTATGAAATCACTTTTCTACATATTTATGCTTTCTATCCAGTCTCAAAAGTGAGTCACTGTTTTAACAAATTTAATTAATATTCTGTGCGTATTACTGAATAAGAGAATACCAGAAGTCACCATTTTCAATGGCAACATGGTATAGTTGCATCCTTCACTGCAGACATAACACTCTTTTTGAGCTTTCTGAAGGCAGCTGCAGAGAGGTACTCTCAAAATGGGTAAAACCTCAAGTACTAAAAATGCCTTTTCTCCCAGTTAGCAAAGTGCTTCTAGCTGGATCTTCAGGCTCATTACAAGGATGGCAATGGAAGAAGTTCCCAAGAGAAAAAAGCCAAACCTTTTTGCTCATAGTCCTACTATTTCTGTCATTTATGGTATGTTATATATATGAAATTCAGACAGGATCAAGCTCATTTAAGAGGTAGGTAGAGAGTTGTGTCAGCCAGCCTATACTTAAAACTGTCAAGATCTCCTTGCCAGAGAACAGCCAAATATCTGTTCACCTAAGGTACCAAGAACTTATTTCTGTTTTGGGTAATTCCTAGCTGAGGAATTCAGTGGTAAAGAATTAGTACTTGCTGTGCCAGAATGCCTTGCAATTATCTATGTAAACCATCAGATGTACATGGGTAGTTTTAGGCAATGCCTAGTATCTGTGGACTTTATGGTTAAAGCAAGGCTATAATTTTTGCTTTTTTTTTCTTGCTCTGTTATTTCAATAAAGAAGTACTTTCATAAAGTATGGAAGACTTGTATAAATGACACTCACTCATGCAAAACTCTTTTTAATATATCCCATGTAAAACTGAAGATGAAAAATTCTAGGGAGATTTATGAGGCATTTAAGTGACCATCCACTCTCATGACCTGGACCTCTGCATACAAGGGGGATGGAGTTTGCAGTAGACAAGAGATTCCACAATGCAAAGAGCTACCAAAAGCTAGTTTATTCCCCCCAGCAACCCCAAATACTTGTAAAGTGAGTTTCTTGGAGGAGAACAAGGAAGTGTAAATAACCCTGGTTCTCCACTGTGAAATGGAGCACAGCTCATAAAAGATGAGATGTGTTGTGTTCAGTGACAACTCAGCTGACATCTGTATGGTGCACAGTGGTCTTGCAAGAATGGGCATAAAGAACAGAGGAAAAACACTGGAAGCACATAAGAATGGAAATAAATTCATGTATTCTCCTACCAAAGGTAAACCAGGGGGTTGAGGCAGGTGACTGAAGGTACTGGCCTCTCATTCTGCAGCAGTGGTTTTACATGGCTTACTTGTGAGTTGATAAAAGACAAAAAGTAGCATCATAGAATCATTTAGGTTGTAAAAGACCTTTAAGATCAACTCCAACCGTTAACCCAGGGCTACCAAGTCCAACACTAAATCATGTCCCTAAGCACCACATCTATGTGTCTTTTGAACACCACCAGGGATGGTGATGCCACCACTTTCCTGGGCAGCCTGTCCCAATGCTTCACCACCTTTTCCGTGAAGGAAGTTTTCCTAATATCCAGTCTCAACTTCCTCTGGCACAACATAAGGCCATTTCCTCTTGTCCTGTCACTTGTTATCTGGGAGAAGAGACTGACTGCCACCTGCCTACAGCCTCCTGTCAGGCAGCTGTAGAGAGCAGCAAGGTCCCCCCTGAGCCTCCTCTTCTCCAGGCAAACAATCCCAGGTCCTTCAGCTGCTCCTCATAAGACTCATATTCCAGACACTTCACCAACTTTCTGGCCTGTCTCTGGACACACTGCAGCCCCTCTACGTCCCTCTTGCAGAGAGGGGCCCAGACCTGAACACAGGGTTCGAGGGGCGGCCTCAGCAGTGCCCAGTGCAGGGGGACGGTCACTGCCCTGGTCCTGCTGGCCACACTGCTGGGGACACCAGCCAGGGTGCTGCTGGCCGCCTGGGCCCCCTGGGCACACTGCTGGCTCCTGCCCAGCCGGCCGTCACCCAGCACCCCCAGGCCCTTTCCCACCAGGCCCTTTCCAGCCGCTCTGCCCCAGCCTGTAGCGCTGCGTGGGGCTGGTGTGACCCAAGGGCAGGACCCGGCACTGAGCCCTGCTGAACCTCACACGACTGGCCTGGGCCCATCGCTCCAGCCTGCCCAGGTCCCGCTGCAGGGCCATGTGTTCTCAAATAGATCAACACTCCCATCCTCAGCTTGGTGTCACCTGCAAACTTATGGAGGATCGTACTCAATCCCCTCATCCAGATGGTCAATAAAGATATTAAACAGAACTGACCCCAGTACTGAGCCTTGGGGAACACCACTTGTGACCAGCTGCCAGTTGGATGCAACTCCACTTAGGACTACTCCTTGGACTTGGCTGTCCATCCAGCTTTCATCCCAGCACAGAGCACACCCATCCAAGCCCTGAGCAGCCAGTGTCTCCAGGAGAATGCTGTGGGAGACAGTGTCAAAGGCTTTACTAAGGTCCAGGTAGACACCATCCACAGCCTTTCCCTCATCCACTATGCAGGTCATGTTGTCGTAGAAGGAGATCAGGTTTGTCAAGCAGGACCTGCCTTTCATAACCCCATGCTGGCTGGGCCTGATCCCCCAGCTGTCCTGCACATGCCACATGATGGCACTTAGGATGATCTGCTCCATAACCTTCCCCAGCACCGAGGTCAGGCTGAGAGGCCTGTAGTTCCCTGGATCCTCCTTCCCTCCCTTCTTGTAGATGGGTGTCACGCTGGCTAACCTCCAGCCTGCTGGGACCTCCCAGTTAGCCAGGGCTGCTGATAAACGATGGAGAGAGGCTTGGTGAGCTCGTCTGCCAGCTCCCTCAGTGCCCTCAGGTGGATCCCACCCAGCCCCATAGACCTGTGTGTGTCTAAGTGGAGCAGCAGGTCACTGACTGTTTCCTCCTGGGCTGTGGGGACTTCATGCTGCTCCTCCTCATCCCTGTCTTCCAGCTCAGGGGGCTGAGTGCCCAAAGGGTTACTGGTCTGACTATAAAAGACTGGGGCAAAGAAAGCATTAAGTACCTCAGCCTTCGTCTCATCCTTTGTGGTAAAGTTTCCCGCTCCCCACATCCAATAAAGGGTGCAGGTTATCCTTGGCCTTCCTTTTGTTTCTAATGTATTTGCAAAAACTTTTCTTTGCTATCTTTAACAGCAGTGGCCAGACTGAGCTGAGTTGGGCATTTGCCTTTAGAGTCATCTCACTGCATAATCTTGTGACATCCTTACAGTCCTCCAGATCTACCTGCCCTTCTTCCAAAGGTGCTAAACTCTTTTTTTCCCCCCCCCTGAGTCCCAGCCAGAGCTCTCTGTTCAGGCAGGCCAGTCTTCTCCCCCATTGGCTCATCTTTTAGCACTTGGAGACAGCCTGATCCTGTGCCTATAAGACCTCCTTCTTGAAGAATGTCCAGCCTTCCTGGACATCTTGGCCCTTCAGAACTATCTCCTAAGGGACTCTGTCAACCAGGATCGTAAACAGGCCAAAGTCAGTTCTTCAGAAGTCCAAGGTAGTGGTTCTGCTGCCCGGTGCCCACCTCCCACCCCCCCCACCCTCCCCACCCCGCCCTTAGAATTAAAACCTCTATCATCTCATGATCACTGTGCCCAAGACATCCTCTGAACACCACATCACCCACCAGTCCTTCCCTGTCTGTAAACAGCAGGTCCAGTGGGGCATCTCCCTGGCTGGCTCACAGCCCAGCTATACCAGTAATTTGTCTTCTACATACTCCAGGAGCCTCCCAGACTGTTTCCTCTCTGTTTGTTGCATTTCCAAAGGACATCCAGGAAGTTGAATCCCCCATGAGAACAAGGGCTAGTGAGGGTAACCAAAGGAAGTAGAGGCATTAGAGCATGCCACATGAAATCAAGGATGCACTTCCTTCTTTTGTTGGTACCATCTCCCTCTGAGCAGGCCTTTCTAAAAAGGGTAAGAGATCACTATCTATTTGAGAGTTGAAGTTAAGGACAAATCCTAACTGACTGTAGACCTGACAAGACACATGTTGAAAAACAAGACATAAGAAAGTTTCTCATGAAAGGCCAGTGGAAGACATGCAAAAAAATAGAGTTACCTGGCATGGGTTCAGTGGTCATGCCAATTCTAGAAGGTGTTTAGGGAGTTCTCATGCTCTAGATAATATGAGTATCCTAACACCTTACTGGAGGCAAGCCTCAGATAGTACAACAGTAATACAGAAAGAACTGGGAAGGGCTGGATGACAGAAAAAGAAAAAAAATCTGCTTCTAAATGACAACGTGACAATATCTATCTATCTATCTATCTAAAATATTTATCAAGGGATGGAGTCCAAATACTCATTGTTATCGACATGAAGTATTTAGGGTTTTAACTCACAGTTGCATGCTAATCCATTGTGCATCAACAGTCCTGTCTCACATTGTGATGGGGAATCTGCATCTTGTCAAAAGAGCAGGTCTAGCTTTCCACACACTCATACCACTGCTGTTGTGCTGGTTCCAGAAAACACATTGCTATATGTTCAACTCCAACAGACCTGACCTGATGGCAAACAAATCCATCTAGAATAACTATGTTTTATATTTACAACATGAAACATTTTCCAGCTGTTTTCACTGATACAACTCACTTTGCAATTGCATGGAGACACGATGCAAGGGAGGGAGGGAAAATGTACCTGCAGGAGCTGGACTGCATCAAATTTTAGCAGCCACTTACAGTTATCCTGAATTGTCTTTAAAATAAAACTGAAGATAGGCCAGGGATGGACTGCCACAGTCAGTTGAACACAGGGACCTACCAGCATTTACCAATTTTGGTAAATTTTTTCATACATGAACCCTCTTGTTGCTTAGAGTTTTGCACTATCTATTCCTGGACTTCCCTACTGCCTAGGGAAGAAATGTTTCACACTCCTGTGTTCTTCATGACATCATTGTTATCAGGTTTCTCCTTTATTTTATTAGCCAGTCTCATGATTCCTGCTATTGCTACTAAATAAAACCATATGTTCACATGTGCATATGGACATTATTTTCTTATCTACCTCATTAGTTACAACAGTAAGAGCAAATTAGGCACATCTGAGGATGCAGTGTTACAATCATTTACCATAATTGGTTTTAGGAGTTCCCAACGTTGTATTTCATCTACCTCACAGTCACAGTACTGCTTCAAAACTGAAAAAAAGCATGATAACTGTTTCTTTAAATGATCTATGCTTGTTATGCTGTGAAGAGGTCTACACAACTTTGTGTCTTAAAATGCAATTTTTTTTTCTCCAAGAGACTCTGAAAGCAATGAACAAATACATTATATGACTTGTCCAAAACTAGTTTTATGCTTTAGGCACAAGTTCTGTTCAGTTACAGACCCTTTTCTCTGACTATCCATGCTGCAATATAACAATTACTTAGTTTGTAAGGGACCTACAAAGTTCTCTATAGTCCAGCCTTTTGCTTAAAGCAAGGCTAGTTTCAGAGTTAGGTCAAGTTGCTCAGGAATATTGCTCAACATTTTAGGATAGTGTACACCCAAAATGACGTGGGTAGTAAGTTAGATTTGAAGCAATGTAGTGCCCTGGTGTAGGGATTAGATGGGGATGTTCTAGAATTGTCCTGGAATTGGCCTTATGTCTAGAGGTTGGATAAGGTAGGGGAGAGTTCTCAGGTATAATTGAGGACACTAAATATTTGACTTATGAAAGAAGACAATTCTGGATATAATTTAAAAGAATTGCAAGGATGTAAATATATAAATTATGATAAAGTTGAATGAGAATTTAATATAAGATATGACTATATGAAATAAGATGAAATTTTAAGAGAAAAAAATAGGCAAAGGATTATCAAGAAGTAATAGGTACTAAGGCCAGGGAAATCGTAGGGCTGTATTCAAAAAGACAGGAGTGGTCTTATAACAACAGCAATGTGAAAAGCAAACCCCAGGTATGGGGAGCGACTGACTGTCAATGTTTTGCTTACTGCTGTTCTTGCCATGCAGATGTTAACAGCAGCAGAATGAAGAAAAAACAATAGGGTGCTAAAGTGCCAAAGGTTTGGGTTGGTTTTTTTTTTATGGTTACACTGTAGAAGCATCATATAGTGTAAGAAGATCTCAGGGACACTAAATTAGATAAGGTCAGTTCTATTTGTTACCTCCCATGTGTTCATCTGAGTCATGGAAAAAGGAAGATTAAAAAAAGGAAAGTAGATGTAAAACATAAACCTGAATTATTTCCAGCAGGGTAAGACCTTTACATATCCATGGTCAGGACCATAGGACTGCTTCTTTAGCATGACACAACAGAACTGCTGCCTGCACCTTGAGGTTGTTTTAACTTTCGTCTCTAAATTAGATTAAATGGAGTAAAGGTACCTGCATGGGCACATCAAATCCTGCTATTACATGGCTGCATGTGTGAAATTGGCTTTTCAGATGTTCTGAGACACATCTAGACATGTGACATGTGACATGTAGAAACAACAGAATTCAGGAGATGGTGTAGAAGTATTCCATAAAATGTTCTTCTTGGCATACAGTTTCCTCCAGCTTCCATTCTACTCAAAAACAATCATGCAAGCTTTCCAGCATGTGCAAGCACATTTTTTTAACCACTAAAATGAAAGTTACATGAAACTTATTTACCTAATGCCTTGCACCTGGAGATTCTCTTCAAAGTGGTTTTATATCAGTTGAAAGCAGAACAAGTCTCAGATGATCACCAGTACAAGTCAAGAGATGTAATAAGGCTAATAACATGTCAGAAAGGAGACTAATGATTAAAGTGATAACATGGGCATTTAGGCAGGTGGTGTCTTACTGAAGCAGGTGTGGAAGCTGATGTTACTGGAGGTGTTGAAGCTGATGCTGGAGGACAGTGGACACAGGTCATTTATAACAGGTACAAGATTTGTGGAACAAAAGCACCCCTTGAAGACTGTTAAAAATTGTAACAACAAACACATACAAAGTGTTGCACTGCTTGACCTCAGGCTGGTATCCCTCTAAATCCCTCTTGCAAATTTAAATTTCATGGTCACAAAACAAAACGAAACAAACAAAAAAAAAGAGAGAGAAAGAAAAAAGAAAGGTTGTGATATTTTGAGCATGCTAAGGATTAGGAATCCACTCTCTGCTTTTTTTTTCACATTGACATTCTGCTAAGTGCGTGTCTGAACGTGGCTATGCCAAACCTGAGAGACAGCATGAAACAGCCTTGAAAGTAGCGCTGTCACTTAAACATCTCATTCCTGACTGATACAGGCTATTGGAAAAGTAATTCAGTGCCAATTCACTGAAATCATAAAATATTGTCAAACCCTACTGATTTCAAAAGGGTAAAAAGTTGTTATACATTCCCAGAGAACACCATTCTGCCTAATACCCAAGTAATTGGAAACAAATGGCTGATGTTTGGGCAAATGGAGATAAAGACTTTGCATGTCACACAATAATTGTGGGGTGGGGGTTGGGGTGGGAAAGGTGTGTCAAATCTATTGTGGAGATGGAAAAGTGAAAAAGCCCCCACAGAATTATTGAGCATAGGGATATCATGATTCCATTAGGGGCTACAGTTTCAGAAGAGCACATCTGATTTTTCTTGCACTGTTCATATTGGTTTCTATAGACATACATTTTCACAACCCAGCGAAGCAGCACACCCTGTTAACTCTCAAGTCACACAGCACCCAGCCAGCAATCCCCAAATGTCCTGTTATGTTCACACTCACCACAGTGAAGCAATGCACTGATGGATTAGCAAAGCTTACTCCCCTACAGTGTCCCAGCTCTGAAGTAAAGCTCCTGCGGTGGAAACACATGGGAGTATTTTAGATTAGAAAGATGCAAAGGCAGAGACCATAGTGCTGTGGTGCTGTTTCCTTTCAGGTGCTGCCAGGTGACACGGGCTCCTGCCATGGGGATATCTGCCTGATACCTTGCTTAGAGATGTCCTGGCCTCAAAACTCTCTCCGCACTCTCTTAGACACCTACCCAGGGTGAGTCCTGGGACAGCCAGGTAAGCAGAACTGGGTATTGTGATTCTTTCCCAGCAGAAGGGGTAGTTAGGAGGTAGCTTGAAACTTCTCCTGGCCACTCACTTTCAGGCTTTATACACTATAACCCCTTCTCTGTCCATCCCCAGAAAGGAAAAAAACAAAACAAAAAAAGCAGCAGCAAGGGAGAAGTGGTGAGTCAGGCCACCCTGCATGCATCTGAAACCCATGGATCTGAAGCACCATCACTGCAAAGAGAAATGGAGATCTGTTTGGTCTCCTGGCTTTCTTTGCTTTGTGATCCTGCTGAAATGGCAGTTTAAAAAAGAGACACCCTTGAGTATTCACAGTAACAGATAAATGGCCTGTTGTGATCTCTTGGGACAGCTGTGCACTTTTAAAATTAATTTGCTTTGAATACTTGATTTATAAAACTCCGTGGGACAACAAAGTCCTAAGTACAAGCTGAAGAAGAAAGCAATAGATGAGGAAGCTGCCTGTGTGTTGAGTGTGCCTGTATTCATATACGTAGGGTAGCCAGCCATATGAAGTATCTGTCTGTACTAGCCGTGCTTGGAGGCTGTGAAAGACAGCACTACAGGCTGCAGGAGGGCTTTCCACTGTGCGTGAAGTTCCAGGCTGTCATCCTACATCTAGAAGCGCACTGCTCTGTTCTCTTGAAATACTTTCATGATTACCATTTCAGCACTTGCCCAGAGTTGAAACATTACAGGACATTATTTCTGATGGGTATTTTGATAAAGGCATACTTAACAGAACAGCTCTTTGATTTGAATAATATCAAATCCTCTTCTGGTTAGCAGGCAGAGTATTGTCTTACACAAGCCTTTTCAGCTGAGGCTTTCTGTTTTAGTTACTTTCACAAATTCACCTTCTTGTCATACAACATCTTCAGGTTTATTACTTGTTTTATTCTGTACTTGCTGGCAGAGCCTAGGCTTCTCATTTCAGCATCGCTCTTCAGAAATGCAGTTAACTACTAGTCTATTCTTCAGGTCATTTAATTGCAGTGAATTGAACTCTTCTAAAGGTGACAGCTCTGCAAATTCAGAGTTCTGATCAGTTCAGAAAAACGGCTTTCAAATGTAACTTCCACAGACATTACAAAACTTTCTGTTAAAACTTTTTCCATTTTCCAGACTATCATTTTGTTTCTGCACATAGATTTCTTTCCTTTGTGTTGCAGTGACAATTTTCAGCTTCCCATTTTTTCCCCCCACCTCGCCTCATCTTGCAAACTGCTCCACTAAATTTCAGATTATTACAAGCACAGTTTTCTGCCTTCCTCTCCAGTTCAACCCTGGGCAGTGGTATGGCCTTTTGTAATTCCTCTTCCACAGCTCCTAACATTAACTGGGGAGATGCAATGCCTGGTTTGCTCTAGCTTCTGCCTCTTTTCTAGCTCAGAGTAACACCGATTGTCATGCAATACCCTCAGCCCTTCCTCTGGCAGGGCCTTGCACAAAAGAAAGCTCTACCTTTCACCCAAAGCTAACAAAAATTGGCCATCAGAAAACATAAGAATTGCAACCCCGCATGGTGCAAAACCTGAGCAGAGTGCAGTAGTAGCTCAGAGGAAGGGAATCCAGCCCAGAGGCTGCTGTTGTGTGGTGGCTTGGTTACCTCTGGTTGCTGGCCACACACCGTCCCTGAAGAAGGGCAGGGGTCTGTAACCAGAGCTGTTAGCTCTTTCAGCTGCAACCCATTAGGGGCTTTGCCTTGCTTTGTGTCTGCTTCTGGGTCCTGCTGGTTCAGGCAGAGCAGGGAAAGCAGTGCTCTTTCTTTCTTTCTTTTCTCTATCATTTTCTTCTGTCATTTCTCCTCCATTACCAACGCTCATGATTACAGATTTGCTCCTATGAGCTCTTCTTGCTAACTCAAAAGAAAAATACTGTAGGATACAAGTGAGGGCTCACAGCTGTAACGCCATTTGGAAGTTTGTGGATCCCAGAAGAGCAGCAGCTAGCATTCTGAAAGGCATATGTATATGAGGTAATAACATCAACAGCAGGGTAGCAAGATGAACAGTTTCTGCAGTTCTGTTGTGCCTTCCCCACCCCTTTCTATACTCTTTCAAAACTAGTTTTTTAAGCTTGCTTCCAGATTTTTATTTTTTCCAGTGTTTACTAGCACAGTTATAGGTGTGGTTTTTTTCCCATTGGTGTTTGCAGTTGGATGGGTAATAGCAAAAGGAATGCATTTATGCAAATGTCATGATTAGCAAAACAGTCTGCATTAAACCTGACTTTTCTCTTTACATGCAAGATCTCAGGCATACATCAGGAGGGCCTTGGGGAATTGTGACCCAGACATTATGTTTTTAAAATGCTGCTGCCATACAACTGCAGCTGGACTAGGAAACTTCCCAGTACAGCTAGGGAGCCAATTTGCAAATTCTTTCTTAAAGGAAGGTCACCTTTGATTCTGTTTTCCCAAGTCACACTCCAGACTGCTTTTTACCCTTCATTGTCAACCCCTGCCACCTTGTGCAGCTTTGCCCCTTCAACTTTGCCTTTACAGTTTGCAACCTCAGTTGGTATCTCACCCTTCTTCAGTGCACAGTAAAAAAATATGCATTTTGCTTTATACCAAAAAAAAAAAAAAAGAAAAAAAGAAAGAAAAAAACCCCTGCAAACTTCTTTCTGTTGCAGCCAAGAATATTAAGAATAGAAGCAGTGCATCTGAAAGGGTTACTGAAATTAATGTGTTTCAAAATCCCCGAAAAAATAATTAAATCAAAGCCCAGCACTATTGAGCAAAGCTGCTAAGTCAACTTGCTAAGCAATCCTCACTATCAGACATAACTGACATGGAAAGAACCTGTAAGAACACTAATTAGTAATTAAGCAGGGCTGCTGGGATCCAAAATCAAGGAGAACCCTCTGTAGCAGAGCAGGGGAGAACTAATCTTTACAGAACCTGGTGTTTACTCAGGCAACCAAATCCAAGCTACATAGAAACAATATGAGAGAGTTGAAAAGCAATGAAGGCAGCTCTCTGCTGTATTTCTGTTTATTTTTAAATTTGAAATGAATAATAGATGATGCCATTCTATAAAAATATGTACCAAGAAACAGTGACTACCAGAACACTGACCAGCTCAGTAACTGTAGCTCCAGCTTCTTGGGCTGCTTATCAGAGATGCTGAGCACAGCCAGCTCCTGCTGATGCCTCATGAATTTCCATGTGCTTGGCATAATTTAAAGAGGAAAACCAAAAAGAATAATTCATGTTGTCTTGTTTAATCACAGCCCCTCAAACAATGATCACTACAAACGTGTGATTTTATAAAATAAAATAAAAGCCAGACTAACATAAACCAGTAACTTTTGTGTCCCTTTTGCTATAGTCTCTGGGCTAGAGTAGTAAGGAGATTTAGCAGATGTATGAGTTAAAATGTAGAAAGTTGTAGTAGAGTTTTAGAGCAGGGGCCAGGAATCAGACGAGCTATCCCCTGCTTGCTCATTTACATGTACAGGTGTCAGATTTACGGGGATGGTAACTGTGCTGCACACAGTGGGCAACAGGGCACACAGCTTTTCTGGAATGGCATCTGCATGACAACAACAAAGATAATCACACAAATATGGTCACCAGCTTCTTCAAGTATCTTGAGCAAAATGTCATTCATTTCAGTGGAGGTATGCCCAAGGCAGGTTGTGGTAGCCAAATATAAGGAGCAACCTGACGATTTCAGAAATAATCTGCAGCATATGAATCGAGGGGATTCTCTCTCTTTTGTCATGTTCTGCATAGTACATCGAACCTGGAGTGTGAACTATGTTATTGTCTAAAACTATCTGAGGGAAAACTGTGCACACACACTTGCTTAAATGAATATTTACTACAGAAGCACCTACTGCCTGAAATGCAGGCATTCATGGAATGAAAGATGACTCACAGAAGTGGTCACTGTAAAGCAATATATAATTTTTTTTTTATTAGAACCTGGTGATCTAATGCTAGACAACAGCATCATTCACAAGGGAATAAGAGCTTGTGGGCATATGAGTGGGGTGTGTTGCACAATTACAGAAACACCTGTGCTGAATAACCTTGCACTCATCCCCTAGGAAAATCTGCATGCTCAACAGCCCTTAAATATCTCATCTGTATACTAAGCTGCAGTATAAAGGCATGGCGTGATAACACAGGCTAAAAAAAATAATATCTTCAAGGGCATATATATAAATCCAGTGATTTTACTTCAGGGTTGTTTTTCCTCTTAAACACTGCCTGCAGTGTTAAGGCACATTTTACTTCTCAGAACATAAAGAGACCCCTGTCTGCATAAAGAAACGTTGTTTTTCATCATAATGAGCACAGCATCAAGCTCTGGTTGAAAGAAGATGACCCTTACTGATTTTCAATAGTTGAGGGTCTAGCCTTCTTGTGGGGTATTTGCTGAAAGCCAGTCCAAAGCATGCCAGAAGAATGGTGATCCTGCTTCTTTGTATAAAAGAGGTATTTCTTCATCTTCTAATATTTCAAAGCCTCCTGCATTTGTGAGCTTCTGGAAAACTACCTGCCAGAATGAGTAATACTGCAGAGAGGTTACTGGCAGCCCCCAAGGCAAAAGACATTTGATTAGGGATCTGACATCTTTCAGGCACTCATGTATCATCATACAGACACAGATATTTCAGTCTCAAGTGATGCTGCGCACTAGCAATTAGCTCAGTGTGTGCTCACACACTTTCAAGCACACACACAAAGACTGGTTTGCAGGTTTCTCTGTAACAGTGCAGACACGACTTGGTCGGATGCCAAATTAAAGTAAGACAGAGCATCCTTCACGGGTCACTGTTTGGCCTGCAGTACGTTATAAATCTCCCACTGGCTACAAGTTGTTCTATTTAAGCACAGGAGATTGCTATAGGGATGATCATTTAGAAAGGCAGGGCTTCCGTTCCTAAAAACTACTGACCTGTGTCTGTCCTGTTTCAACCACAGAATGACCCTCCCCAAAATGTACAGAAAATGCAGAAGGAGATTTGCTGTCACGCTGCTACAAATCAGTTTAATAGACCAGAGTCATCTACATTCCCCACTGTTTTCCCCCTTCTCCTCCCAGATGATGTCTCTTGAAAGTCATTGTTGCGTGTAATATACAGAAGGAAATTTAAGGAGACTTTGGTTTTGGATTTAATGGAAACACATGATGTCAGAGAGCATTAACCATATAGTCCTTAGCACAGGGTCAGACAAATTAGAGAGCAAAAAGTTCAGATCAGTAAGTCCACCCAGCTGGCAGGGAAGAATATAATCTGTTGAAGAAGTACGCAGAGGTTTTCTGAGCAGGTCTGATACAGGAATTTATGCAGTGGAAAAGACAGGAACACAGGATTTTCCAGCTGATCTATGCACTGGCTTCAACAGGACTGAATGTGTAGTGCCATGGTGCAGGCACTAGATCTGGAGCAAGAACCAGTGTTGGAAGGGCATGGCCAATGCTAGTGACAGCTACCATACCTAATGACAGATGAGAGTCTCCCCTGTGTTCTGGAGTGTAAGAGAAAGGCAAAGGATCCTGTGGTTATGAAGCTGTCCCTATTAAGCTGCTATGCGGCCAAGAAGTTTCCCCTATTTATGACTCTGAACAGATCACTTGGTCTTTCTCTACACGCCTTGATTTTTCAACTGTAAATGTCACTGCTGTCTATGTTGGGAGATTTTGTAAAGAGGTATGTCATTTACCAAAGGCTGCACTGATACTACGGGTTCTACAGCCACACTGTGGATCATGGGCACTGGCAGCGCTACCAGGCAAACTGAAAATTTGTCATTGGACTCTTGAGATGACCAGCAGAGGCACACTTCCACTAATTTTAGAAAATGAGTTCTAACATAAACAGCCTGAATTCTCCCTGCACATCTTTGAGTAGCCCATGCTAACCCTTACCCACTATTTTTCAGGACCACAGACTAAAATGCAGTAGCAGTTAAAGGATGAATAAAGTTTAAATAGCAACCTGTATCAATATTAGATGCTGTTAGAAATTATTCTGAATTATTAGCAGCCCTGAAGCAAAACCTCGAGCTGAAAATGGAGTAGGTGATACCATCAAGCCAATCTGAACAGCAAGTCAGATTGTTATTTAGTATGAACTTTATGAATTCTCCTGCTGTCCAAAGCCAAATCTTCCAGATGGATATCCAGGGAATCAGGAGAGAACTGCAATTTAGATTTTCAGTTTGCAATGGGCAGAGGCCGAGGGAACACTTGACTAGCTCATCTACTATCACAGCAGTTTGGCCTGCCCATATAGAAAATATATCCTGTAAAGGCACCTTCCCTCCCCTCGCCTTGTCTCCCACAGTGTAAGTCAAATACACAGCTTTTACAAGGAATAGAAAGGCAACATATTGCTGAGATAACAGGAAAACTATAATGGCTTTCCATTTACAGCAAACTAAGTGGAGGACAACACAGCTTATTTGGCAGTTTTTCTACCTTCACTTCCATTAAAAAAAAAGATTGTAGGAGGAGAAATTTGAAGTGTAGGCACAAAAAACTCATCTGTATTCTGTTTGTAATGTAAAGGCAGGTAGAGTTTTTTGTGTGGAGATTTAAAAAAGGAGAAACTACATCCCATATTGTTATAACAAGCTGCCTCTTTAGCCTCTTTACTTTGGTACATTAGATAGCAGAGTCAGAATGATGCTTGCAGAAAAAGCAATGAGAAGACAATCTGTGATCACACCCTTTCCTCTGTAGGACTTTTAATCTTGATTTAACTTCCATCTCACAGTCAGTGCCATAAATCAGTTTTGCATGTGTATCTCTACAGACGTATGTGTACACCCCAGGTTTGTGAGACTTTACAAAACTTGTCAGCCTTTCCCCTGTCCTGTGCCCAGATAGGTTCTAATATTCCTCTTCTTTCAGTATTTGGTGCATGGAGTAATACCAGAGCTACCTCTTGCACATATGCACCCTACTGATAAGAATAAAAATGTAGTGTAGCTCCATATTGCCCTTTCCCACCATCTGTGTTTTTAAGTGTTATTTTTTGGGGTTGTATTTATTACTGGCCTGATGATATTTAAATCTGGATCTCTCTTATGTGTGTATTTCTAAGGCATTTATTGTCATCCACCCAGTAGGTAAGACTTTGCTAACTCCAAACTTCCAAATTGTGATGAAAAGCCTCCTAATAAATTCTGCAGGGCAAGTCTCATATCACGCATCTTTTTAGAAGGTACACCCTAGCCAAGAAATAATAATTTTGCAGCCTTCATTGGTACAGCCCTCATCTCTGTACCAGTAACTCGTGCCACAGCTTCTTAAGAGGTACAGTTTTGATGACAGACCTCTATTTATCTGCATGCCACTGATTGATGAATCCAGCTGCAGCTGGCTCAGATATATTTCCTAAAGTCAGAGGTACCATGCTAAAAAATTCCCATCTTATTACTTGACCAGTTCAGTGCCCTTGTACTAAAATTAAGAATGACTTCTGATCCTGAAAGTTTGGTGTTTCTTCTAACTGTATCTATTGGAGAGAACAAAATAGTACCTCTTAGAAAGACCTTCCGTTTGGGAAGCATAGCTCTTCTGGCACATGGTAATACATGCTGGAGACTAAATTAATTTTGTGTCCTTTAGCTGTAATGAAGACATTTTTGGTTTTTGCACATGCACAAAAACCCCAATATAATTTCAGAACACTTTGGGAAATATATTTGATGGGGGTGCTGAGAAAAAAAAAAAACAGAGGAAGAAATATATGATAAAAGTAAAAAATTACTGTCTTTTTAATGAAATACTTTTACATAAATTGTCAGGAAAATTCACCTTGTTCATGAGTATGATAGAAAAAGATAGAATTTGCTTCCAAAATCTTGGTAAATGTATTGGTGTGTGCCTTTAACCTTGCAAGGAAATCTGGGCTTTGAAAAGAAGGAGACAAATGAACTGTTCCAGACAAAGCAAAAATCTAAAGTTTATGGAAAGATGATGTAAAATTTAAGATTATTTTCCAGAATAGCCTTATATATGAAACATGATTTTTTGTTAGCCAAAGAACATAGCAATCTTAGCCAAACTAGGACTATGGGGAAACCAGGAAGTGTGTTTCTTTCTGGCTTTCTTCATGCAGGCTAGGACATATTTTGACCTAGGGTAGGTTTTCACTCTAGACATCCATTTCCAAAACTTCCAGCCAACAGAGTTTAGTTGTCAGATAATAAAATGTTCAACATCCTGGTTGCTGAACTTTAACTGAGGATATCTATATTCTGAAGTTGCAATTATTTGAGAGAGCTTAAAAGCTCTCAAATAATTTCCAAGTTAAATCCAAACCCTTTCTTCTCCCATGAGCCAAAGGGAATGTGTAACATATATGGCTATAGAACCACCCCCGCTCCCACAGCCCCCACAGGTGACCTAATGAAGTGAGTCTGCTCTGAGCTCCTGCTGCACTTACAGCTTGTGGCTTCTGCTCTGGAACGACTTTCCAGTATCTTCGTCATGCAGGAATCAGGACTATTAAAAGGAAACAGCCTGCTATTCCCTTTGTAATTGTCACTCTGCTAAAGTGGTATCCCATGCTGAACTTCAGAAGATGTAAGAAAATACAGCTTGCCAACTTTATTAAACAAAGGACTGCAACTTTTCTTTTTTGAGGGAGAGGGAGCTGAAAATATTCCTTGCTGAATATTGGGATGGTATGGTCAGGCTCAAGAAACATTCTGATTACGGAGAAAATGCTGATTCATTTCCATTATCTGTCAGGGTTATTATTTCCAGGGAGTGGTTTATGACACAGCTGGCACCAATACTCACAACCATACACAACACATCAACACAATGGCTGTATCATTCTGACTGGCCCTCGCCTGAGTTATAGTAATGCCTGCTGGCTTTGTCTTGTTACAGGAGGCTTGTGTCAGCAGTTCTGCTTCTGCATAAACCCATTTGTTTAGGGGATTATAATAACTCAGCTGTAAACATTATTCCAGAGTTGAATTATTATTATAAGAAGAAATAATAATAATAATATCTTAAATTTATATTGTGACTTTCAGCCACAAGAATCCCCAGGCACTTCAATGGATGCACAGAGAGTATCATAACTTTACCAGTCCCCTAGCATAGGTATTTTTCAGGATAAAACAAAACAGTCACTCTGAACTAAATCCCGAATCTTTTCATGGGGAAGGAAACATGTTTAACACTTCCTCATGAGCAAGTAGGCCAGTGCATTTACCTGTATGCCCATCCCCACTAAATATGCAGTAAGACCAAGATTGCAACTGATGAATAGGAAATCATGAGCGCTTCTTAATTTCAACTTTTATGTTAATGTAAAAAAATTAGGTAGTATGTGATGCATTAGGGTTTATGTGCTTAACAAATCCCGTATTCCCAACAATTAGCATTTTATGGGTGGGTGATAATCAAATTGCTTCGAAATTAAACAAGAAATGCTCATTTGCCTGCCCAAATGGATACAGGGGAGAGACCAAGTGGATATATAGGAGGCTTGTGAAGCGAACTTAAACCAGTCTGTCTAAGGAAGCAGAAGAATTGAAGATAGAAGAAGCATCTATTTCTCTGCTGTGAACCCTCTTTAAGAAGCCCTGTCAGATAGCCCTGATACATAAAACACTTTCTCTATACATTATTGGATTTATGCCATTAAGATAAATTAAGTTATTTCCACAAAAGCCCTAAGGACTGAAATTCTGACATTGAAAACTGGCTGCCTGGAAAAGCTGTGATCCATTGGATGCAAGGGAGAACATTTGGCATCCGTAAACACACAACCAGCAGTAAGCTGAGAAGTAAGACAAGACTGGCAGTGGAGAAGGTTTTGGCAGCAAAGATTGTTGCAGCATGTTGCTGCAGGACTTGTCCCAGAATGAGGCAGATCCCATCTTCTCCAAGCATGACAGCCTGCCTGGGATCTACAAATAGGGCAAAGTCAACTGAATGACCACAGTGGTTCATGCCCCTGCAGTGATCCTGGAGCTGCAGCGGGGATAGACAGGGTAAGGTCCTCCTTTCCTGCCCGGGAAACAGAGCTCTAGCAATGGAGTCATACTATGTATTGGTCTGAAGAGACCTACTATCATTCCAGTTTTTGCAAATGTGAGCCTATTAAACCTTGTAACCGTCAGGAAAAATTCCATCTATTAGAGAATAAAATGCGAGTTGTGGTTTAACCCCAGCTATCAACTAAGTACCACACAGCTGCCTGCTCACCCCACCTCCACTCTGGTGGGATGGGGAGGAGAATCGGAAAAAGGTAAAATATGTCAGTTGAGAGAAGTATAGTTTAACAATGTAAATAAGGTAAAATAACAACAATAACAGTAACAACAGCAACAATTTTAATGGAAAGGAGGGAGCGAGAGAAAGGAATAAAACCCAAGAAAAAAAGAGCAGTGCTGGATATAATTGCTCACCACCCACTGACTGACACCCAGACAGTCCCTGAGCAATGACCCCCCACCCAGCTAACTCTTTCATGTTGATATACTCAGTATGACATCCTATAGCATGGAATATCCCTGTGGCTAGTTCGGGTCAGCTGTCCTGGCTCTGCTCCCTCACAGCTTCTTGTGCAGCTATTCACGGGCAGAGAGTTGGAAACTTGGAAAGTCCTTGATTTACAGTAAGCACCACCCAGCAACAACTAAAACATCAGTGTGTTATCAACATTATTTTCATACCAAACCTGAAACACAGCACCATACCAGCTACTAAGAAATTAACTTTATCATAGCCAAAACCAGGGCAGTATTCACCCTTTATTCTATACCATTTATGTCATGCCCAGGTCCCACACTTTTCAGTACACGATCACCTTTCCTGTGTTTTGATATATGTACACATAGATATCATTCTCTTAGTCTACGGACCATCACTATAAAAGTCTGTTGAGTTCATTTAGTCCATCGCTTTGGGCTCCATCTGTCATAACAGTCTTTCAGGGCAGGAGAGATGGTGCATGGGGTTCTCCTGTTGCTTGCTGAAGCCAGTTCTGATTCTATCACCACTGCACCTGTCTGGTCTCATCAAGGTTTATTTGTCATTAATATGGCAATTGTAAGGGAGTTGGGTTCAGATCCCTAAATCTGAAGTGGCAGAAATGGGTGCCATGAGAAGCCCAGTGCAGAAAAGGGCATATAGCCACTGTAGACATGATAATATACAGTGTTATATAACAATTCACATCATACAATTTAATTCATTGGCTATTCTCACCCAAAATCAAATCCCCTTGAGGCACACACTAGACTTTTGCATCCTCCTGCATTACCCGCAAAGTGCACCCAGGTCCTTGAGTAAAAGCAATTCCATGGATAGCTTTGCCTTCGCCTGAGGCAGGAATAACCCAGACTGCTTTCCCTGTCATATTTTAATGTGCACTACAAGAACTTCATCCCCTTCTACAGTATGTGAAAGTTCTGATCAGGCAGGGCCAGTTTAATTGGCAGACCCTCTAATGTTGACTAGCCATGTGGCTTTTGCTAAATGTGTGTCCCAATGTTTGAAGGTCCCACCACCCATTGCTCTCAGTGTAGTCTTTAACAGTCCATTGTATTGTTTGATTTTTCCAGAGGCTGGGCATTTGCACCACCCATGAGTCAGTACAGAGAAAAAGTATTGACTGTTTTTTTTATTCAGCAATGTCCCAAGGATTGAATTGTAGCAGTTTCTGTGACTTGTCATAGGGGACTCCATACAGCCACCTTTGATCTCCAGTGCTTTCCTACACCACTTCATCCACTGTCAGTGGCACTTAACCTCTCTGACTCATTGATGGTAGTGAGTTGAAACCAGGATAGAAGCTAAGGTCATACTTTTCTAACACAAGCATGTGCAATAATGTCCTGTTTTTAAATGCCTAAAAAAAGTAGAATGACTTTGGACGCATATCGTCACAGAAGCTGCAGCACGTTGAATCACAGCTTGTGATGAAGACATGACCTCATAAGACCACAGAATGATCCCTGAATGTTTTGTCTGGGAACTCAGGAGTTGCATGAACCTCTGCATACTGGAGTGGCAGACTGCCCAAGGTGCCATAGGGAGCACTTCAAATAGTACTCCTTTGGGGTCCAAGATGGGCATCCCATCTATACAGCACCCTTGAGGCAGATACCTTGTTCCTGAGTAACCCCACAATAAGAAATATACACATCCAGATTTGAAATGTTCAGATTCATTTTAAATTATATCCATGGTAGAAAAGGAAAC
Organism: Falco cherrug; assembly: GCF_023634085.1. Classification (NCBI taxonomy): domain Eukaryota; kingdom Metazoa; phylum Chordata; class Aves; order Falconiformes; family Falconidae; genus Falco; species Falco cherrug. Next base: position 71,388,187 of record NC_073720.1, on the reverse strand, counting down.
TGTGTGACAAAGCAATTTTAAATTTACCACGAAAAGAAGATCACTCGGCTAATATCTTCCTTTTCACTATTAAAATAATGAGAGAAGATTTAGGACATAGAATTGATATCCATCTCTAATATAACTTGACTCCTCGATGCTAAAAATCTCTGGGCAAAATTTAATGGTTGATGATAGTCAAGAGATTGAACTAGATAACCATAATGAATCTTTCTGGTCTTGAGCCGTATTATTTAATTTTAAAAGCATACAGAATTCCTCGGACTACAGCACTCAGTGCTGAAGTATTTAATGCACATGCACAAATTCTTTGCTGCAGTCTAGTCAGCATTTGAACCCACTGTTGACATAAGGTTCAAATCATTCCCTGCTCCAAAAGTTTGTGTGGTTTCAAATTCAAATGTGAATGATTCTTAGCAGAATTAGATGAAAGAAGGGAAGGAAAGACATTTGACAGTGCAGCTGTCACATTCCCGTGTCATACTCCTTGACATTGGCTTAATAGAGCTTTCTGAATACATGACAACTTAAAAACAAATTAAATTGACACTTTCATAAGCTCTCAGGAGGAGCAACAAAGTTATGATCTTTAACCAGATGAAGAGAATCCCGTCTGCTAAAGAAGAAATACTCTCCTACAGTTGTCTGGTTATGGCCAGCATCTCTGCCTGAGCTGACATTTCCTGAGCCAGAGTGACTTCAGTTCACAAGCACTTTTTATAATAAATGAATATTAAAGTAATGCTGAGGCTGGCATTTTATTATAGAGGATATTCTATTCCTGTTACGAACAGCCAATGGTCCTTATGTATTGGCTGATTCTCCAGACCTTTAGTTATGTCCAAGGAACTAGCCAGCACAACTTCATTAAATCCCTGTAAGGAACAATTATAAATGTCATTATCTATTATCCCAGTTATCTCTTACTGCTCTGTTACCCACCTGTCTGTTTTCAAATATCACTTTAAACCCATAGATGAGAGGCTTAGCAGCCATGGATATCTGCATGGGAACTACTGCCCCTGGCATACTACATCAAACAGGCGCCATGGGTAACCCCAAGCTAAGAGCAGTCAATATTCTCTTTTATGGTACAAAATGTTTGAGACAGTCCACCATACAAATACACATATTTACTTCATATTCTTATTCAGTTACTATGAAGTCCAGGGTATTCTCAAAACAGGACAAAAGAGGGAAGCCTAATCCTTAGGAAGGCATACTGTATCAGAGCAAATACCTTAGCTCAGTACTTCAAGATCAGAGTTTAAATGGTAGACCATTAGAAGGTCAGATTTATGGGTCTTTAAACAAATAAGAAATGCAGAGAGACAGCCAACTTCTACTGAGAGTGCATGGGCCTAATTTTATTAGTCCCTGAATATGCAGGAATACTTTAATTCCTTTATGTCTGGCCAAGAGGACTAGAATAATGTAGGTCAGATGTTGGCCAGGTAGCTGTTTCTTTTTCTTTCTTTGGACTACTAAGAAAGAAATGTTATTGTTTGAACAACTCTCAAGCATCAGTATATTTTTCCAGCTTCACAACAATTACCATTTATACCTGGGAATGCTGTTTTCTTCAGAATCCCAAATATAGGAAGTTTCCTTAAAATGGAAGCATGTCTGAAATATGTTTCAGACCAAAATTCTGAAAAATGAAAACTGAATTTTGTGCCTCTTTTCCAATGAGTTTCATGAAGTAATCCATTCATCAGATGATAAAGTACTCACTTCATAGTTCCTGTTTCATGTTATAAACTTGTCCTGAGTTTCACAACAGGCTCATCCTAAACATCTATTTCAGTGAAATTACTAGCTGCCTATTGGAAAGTAATGCTCAGCATCTCTTAGCAACAGAGAGCAAGAAAGCCTATTACATGCTTTCTGCCAGACTAAGACACTGGCGTTTCCTCAAGGCACACATTAGTGTCCCCAGGTCACCATCAAATCTCTGTTTCAGTGCACTGGTCCAGTCACTCAGACTAATTAACTTGTCTTGCCAAGTATTACGATGCTTCTGACATCACATCACCAACATATGGCTGGTGGCAAATAACCTAGCTATTATTTGCACATCTGCTGAGTAATATTACGTTAAAACATTACATGCACAATTATGTTCAATTATATTAAATGAATCTGTTTCACGTAATGCTGAATCTCCAGGGTTTGTGCATCTTTAGTTACAGAAAGTTTAGTGCAGGGTAGCAGATGTTGCTGTTTTTTTAATCGGATAATACATTTAAAATGTCAAGTGCACAACAGAAACTTCATAACAGACATTCATTTTAGGCAAATAAATAAAAGTGAAGGGGTTTTTTACTATTAAAGACATTGGAGGAGTTGCAAAAAATTTAGCAGGCCAGCACCTAGTCTTGGACACAAATGACCAAGCAAGGTATTTTTCAGACTGCAGACAAGTAAGTAATGTTTCAACTTTCCTTTTGGAGTCGTACCCAAACTCATGTGCAACATGACTTCAATGTATTAGGTTCCCTTCTCCCCTTTCCCTTCTAATGTTGTCTCATCTGTTTATCTATTTTCCTTTCAGGAGGAAAGGATTTCCTCAGATTTCACTCAGGCATCTTCTTTTGCCCAAAGTCTGTTTCTGGAGGGATATATATTCGAACTACAGATTAACACCAACAGCGAGTGGGACTGAGTCAGTAGAATGCCCGCGTTCTAAGGTGCAAAATGCATTCCTTTCTTTTAAATCTTTCCGCCAGCCCTATCCCCAGCTCATGTATGCTATCCTGGCTGGTAACATTGTGTTAGCAGTCCAGCCAACACAATACACAGCACTAAAGCTAGAAGTTTTCATCGAGGACAGTCTTGGTTGTGATATGTAAAAACTAGCATGCTAGTGCTTATTGCCTGCTGGGGTCTGCAGCAGGTCTGCAGATAAGTTAGTTGACCTCAAAGACTCAGCCGCGTACCTTTAAGACAGCCACAAATTGTCAGGTATCTAAACAGGGTGTGAAGAATCGGAACTTAGAACCGCAGCATACGGGCACCTACAGAAACAGCAAACAGCAAGCAAGAAGAAGGACACAAAAACCTATCAGGGTCTAACACCTGCACTGTCTAAGATATATAAATAGTTTGTATAAACAATAAAGGCCATTTTGTCCGAACCCAGCCACGCAGACATAGTGTTTCTTTTAAGTCCGCCCCGACTTGGGTCACCACATTTGGTGACCCCGACGTGCCTATCTGATCCCGGTAAAGGGTATCAAAAAGAGATTCTGAGACGGTGCCGATGTGACCCCGGTAAGGGGTGTCAGGAGTGATCCTGAACCTGCGACCAGCGGGTTGCTGGGGAGGCGGAGCGTGGTGAAGCGGAGTAGCGCAGCGAGCGGCTGCAAGATCCCGGGAGAACGTGACACCGGTAAGGTGAGCCACCAGGGACAGCATGGGGAGTAAGTTATCTAAAGAAGATACCATGGTGCTATCAATGTGGAAATTAGTATTTGAGAAGCGTGGAATTACTTTACGTGGGCTTCGGCTAAAAGATATGTTACTGTGGGCCAAAACACATGGCGTGGAAATGTCCCCCGCGACTGCTTTTAGTGTGCGGACCTGGGACAATTTAGGATCTGCACTGTCAGAAGCTCTGGAAAAAGGGGACAGAGAGGCGTCCGGGTTTTTGCCTACATGGGGACTGCTTAGACAAGTTGTAGGGGGCTTGCAAAATCAGCAGAATGCGACTGGGGGCTTGCAGGATCGGCAAAATGCGACTGGGGATTTGCAGAGTCCACAAGACGCGAGTGGGAGCTTAAAAAGTCAGCAAAATGCGCGTGGGGGCTTGCAAAGTCCGCAGGAAGCGAGTGGGGGCTTAAAAAGTCAGCAAAATGCGAATGAGGGTTCATCGTTCAAACCTCCCCTGTATCCCCCTCCGGAATACAGACAAGAGGATGAGGGGGTGGGGGAGGGGGCGAGTCGGTGTCCCTTACCAGACGCCACGCCCCAGTGCCCCGAATCCCCTACATCTCTCCAGCTGCATCGACTTATGCCTGATACCGATTCCGAGGACGAGGACGACAAGCAGAAGCCTCGGTGGACCGACCCCAGCCCCCCGACTCCCCCCAGCCCGCACGCCTGCCCCCCCCCGGCTCCGGCCCCCCCGCCCGCGCCCTCGGCGCCGCCCGTCCCGCCCGCCCCCTCGGCTCCGGCCCCGCCCGCGCAGGGTGGAAATGCCTAAAACCCGGATTCGGGTCCCGCTGCCACAGCGCGGTCGGTCACGGGCCGTGAAGAAGGGGGGGGTGGTAAAGGTCGAGTTGCCAGCGGTACAGGAATGACGCGCGACCCTCGCCGCTTTTGGCAGGCTATGAGAGAGGGGGCATTAAAAGGCGGGAGCTGGAATTTAGTAGAACGGATAGGCGGACCGCGCCTTGATCCTCCTGCTCCTTCCACCGATGCACCGCATGCACAGCCTGTTGTACTGGGAGATGGGCGGCTGGTAATCCTCACGTTCACACACCATTTGCTTGGAAGGTAGTACAGGTCTTGCAAAAAACTGTTTCGCAGCACAGGGTGACTGTGTTCTGTCATGCGGGAAAGCTGTCTATAATCTACTGTATTACAGTGCTTGAAATGTATTTTGCTGTTAAAAAAAAAAAAAAAGGAATTGTAGAATTGTACGGAACAGAGACAGTGGATTGTTTTGACATTGATAATGTGCAGGTTTGGCCTTGCTTTGAGTGATCTGCAGCTGAGATCCTGCAGTAAAGAGTTAAATAACTTTAAGGGAGTATGAGTAGAAACTAGGATAAGATGGAAGCGTGTGAACAAGTAGTTTTAACCTATCACCCTTTAAATAACAAAGTCTGCGTAGCGTGTGTATTTTTAGCTGGGGGTACTCGTACCGGGCATTGGTCGGGACCGCATGAATTGTTAACTTGGGGGAGAGGTTATGCTTGTGTTTCTACAGATGAAGGTCCGCGATGGATGCCTGCTCGCTGTGTACGGCCTGAGCTTAGCGTGCCGGATCGTCGGAGCGCTGCTGCCGCCAGTCAACCCAACCACTGATGTGTGGCCTCCTTACTGAACCAGTCCTGGTTTGGCGTGCCCTTCCTTGAAACTGACTTGCAGACATTGTTGTAAAACAGTGAATGTATGCAGGGAATGAAGAATCTTACTGAAAGTCTTGATATTTTCGATAATTGATTACCTCTGTATAACGTTAACCCAAAAGAAGTCAATATTGTTTGCACTTTGAATGTTGATACCTTGTTTGTTAGGCAGTTAAGAATGTGAGTCAAATTTGCCACCATTATATACAAAACAGAGCAACTATTGGTTTTTGTTGTTGGCTCAAGGACATGGCTGTGAGGATTTTGATGGTATGTGCTGCGTGGATTTTAGGCGCCCCATTGCGGCAACATGTTACCAAAATCTGATAAAATGTCAGCCGTTTTGGCATCCATTCACTCAATTGGCAGTATTGTTTGTTTGCCATTACCTTGGTTGCTGTCATGTTTGCAAGGGCCCTGCAGAACATGACAAACCTGGTACTAGCTGTTCAAAAACAAAAAGGGGGAATTGTTGGGGTCTGCGGCGGGTCGGCAGATAAGTTAGTTGACCTCAAAGACTCAGCCGTGTACCTTTAAGACAGCCACAAATTGTCAGGTATCTAAACAGGGTGTGAAGAATCGGAACTTAGAACCGCAGCATACGGGCACCTACAGCAACAGCAAATAGCAAGCAAGAAGAAGGACACAAAAACCTATCAGGGTCTAACACCTGCACTGTCTAAGATATATAAATAGTTTGTATAAACAATAAAGGCCATTTTGTCCGAACCCAGCCACGCAGACATAGTGTTTCTTTTAAGTTCGCCTCGACTTGCGTCACCACAATTGCCCAACCCAATAAGGGATCTGTGATCAGTCAGTAGTGATATTCCTTTAGGGTTTAATCTATAAGGTATTTAACACTCCTATTTCATCACTGCTATAGATGCACAACAGCGTATTTCACAATTCAGCATTGTCATACCAGTTACTAGGAAGTACTCATTACCCACTTTCATGCATTTATAATCCTTGCTGTACCTGTAGGTTGTTTACTCCTTGGTTTTCCTTCTGAATCACAGGTAGGAGTGTAGGCCAACTCTGAAGCCTGTATTCCAGTCCAGTTACAGGAAAACCTGGAATAGAACTGTTTATTTTATATTATCACCTGGTACTGCAAAATATATTTGTGAATAGTACATATTTATGGAAGCAAAAGTGCTTTCTCAGGGAAATACTGGCTATTTTTGAATGTATCCATTGCACAGCACAATGAAGATCTATGGGGACTCAGGGGCTCAGGAAGCCCAAGTGGGAGGGCAGGGCATCCTTTGCAAGACTGTAGGTTCACTGGAAGTAATGGCAAAGATGTCCAAGTAAAACTTATTTCCGTCCATGAGGGATCAAAAGCCAGATGAAGGAATTAAAAATTCAGGCCCTCATCCTTCACCCACCCCAATAAAGCAATAAATAACTCAGTGAGTAATAAACACGTAAGTCACAGGAGGTGAAAAACAGTGTATTCTTATTGTGCTGGAGGAAAATCTCCATTTCTCAGCCAAAACTTTGGAAAAAGGGCAGATAACAATGGTAGACCTATCTTATTCTGTAAGTGGCAGAAAGAAATGGTTTCTTTTGAAAGCACCAGTGCCAGATAGGGCTTTTTAAACGGTAATATGCCCTTGCCAGATACTCCCTGTGTCATGCTAAAAAGGGGGGGTTTATATTTGATCCTTTATATTTGATCATCCCATCAGTGTCCCGGGAAAGATGAGATCCTTGTGCCTGACCAGCCTGTCTGCTGCCTGCGTTTTGACAGCCCACTTTTTCAGGGGGTGATTTGACTAACCTATCCAGGGACCCTTGCTGACAGCATCACTGAGTCAAATCCCTTATAACAGCTACTCAGATCTCCGGAGACTTACACAAAATTAACTTCAGCTGAAGATTTTTGTTATGCAAAATGCAAGTTTGTGACAGAATAAGGTTCAGAGATGGCTGGTGATAAAACACTGACTGCAAAACAACCTTAAAACAATACACCTAATAACAGCTAGCATGTGTTAGTCATAGAATAAAGTTCCTTCCCAGTAGGCTCCCTATGGGGAAGAAGACAGTTTCAGCCTGTCGACTGATCCCCGAAGTTGTGGTGGAGTCTTCCCTAACTTCTCCCTTCCTTTGTTCACTTTTTCTGCTTCATAGTATGTGGCATATTCATCATCATACACAGGATTGGTTACAAGTTTCTCGCTTCCAATGTAAATTAGTATGTATATTCAGATAGCATAATTGAAGCTTTTCACTATGTGTACTCCCCAAGCAGGGTTTTGCACTCCTTCGGGGTGGGGGGTGGGGGTGTCTTTGATTCAGAGGTCACGATCTACTACTACCACAATTACCTTTGTCCTACTTTCAGCTGGTTTTCTGCTGATATCTGTGGGTTGCAACGTGTTGGCAGCTTGTCTCCTCTTGCAGCCAGAGCTTTCCTCACTTGGAGGTTTCTTTCTGCAACAACTTAAATTTTTTCACTATCCGTTCTTTGTTTCCCATCCTCCCTGGGCTGACTTAGAGCTCTCCTTTTTGGACTTTTTTTCAGCCCAGGACCAGTAAATTTTCTTTACGTTTAGGTGGAGCTTGAGTGACTCTCATCATGTATATTTTGGTTACTGATTGGTATCGCATGCCCAGTGAGATGTGGTAGTACCTTGGAGGCAGGTAACTTGGGGATGGAGGTGTGTGTTGGTATTACAGTGGATTATTTCATCTAAGGAAAGTAATTTCGCCACAATGGTTGGCTCAGCAGTGGACATCTTTTCATATATTCTTCATTTGACAACTGGTATGTGGCTTATCAGCTGTGCGGTGCCATCGAGTTCCTGTTCCTGCAGGGAGCACGACAGAGCATGGCCATGGTGCCTGCGCTCTGCTCCATCCTCCATCACTCCTATCAGCAGGTGCTGAGCTGGCAGGGTGTGATGCTTAGGGAACAGTGGTGATGTAGATTCCGTGTGTGCCAATCATCCTGAAAGTGTTTTACCTGCAAAAGCTTTCTGTATTACTGCACTTCTGTTAAGTCCCAGTTTTATCTGATTCCCCCCCGAAGTAATTTTCCCATACCCTGTCACTTTTTGCTACAGACCCCCAAAACCCACGAGGCAATAAAGCATTATAGAAAATTTTGTACATGTGGATCCTGGCTACAGTAACCTAATGTTACATAATACTGTAACATAAACGTATGACATAGACAAACAAGCTACCAGAAGAAGTCGCCATTGTCGTGTTGTTCCTCACCCCCCCCCCCCCCCCCCCCCCGCCCCGATTTACCATAGAAATGTTACCATATAGGTTGTTTTTTGCTTCCCTGAACTGGAAACATGCCAGGGGATGTAATGGCTGAAATAACGCCAAAGCTAGACTTAGCAGAAGGGTGAACCAATATGTTGGTGCTGAGGGGAATGGTACACTGGGGAAATGCCTCCGCGATATGGAAAGGCCTGTCCCCACCCTGTTCAGCCATCCATGGTCCGGCATTCTCCACGCACAAGCAGATTCAAGGCTTTCTTCTGTTTTAGTCTAAGCTTAAATAATGTTAACCAATCCCAGAGCTGGGGCATGCAAATTGTACAAAATACTGTCTTGATTTTCTCTCTGAAGTTGTGCCTATTGCATGTCAGTTGGTTCAGAGGTGCTTGGTAATGAGTTACAAAAGACAGGACAGCACACACTCCCTTCCCATAAATACCAGCAGCGTGGACCAGCTCCACTGCTGTTTTTTGAGGTGCTGTTCTCCTCCCTGTGTCCCCCTGCTACAGAGGGGATCAGCCAGTGCAGCAGCTGGCTCCCCATCCCATCTCCTGCTGCAGACATGTGATTTCACATCTGTGGTGAAAGGATTTCTTGAGGTAATACAGCTCGGTACAGTGGTTCCCTGTAAAACTGTTTTGTCCTTTTAATCAAGCTAGGTCTTCCTGCCTCCAAACCCAGACTATTCCCTAACTCCCTGCAACCACTAGAACAATGTATATTCCTCTCTTGCATTTAATGAAAACAAGGCTATGCCCTACAAGGCATCTTCTCTCCACCTCTGAATTGCAAGGAAAAAAGCCTGTAGTTTGTAGCAGGGATCGAGCCTCTGATTTTCAGTACTGTAAATAAATCTCATTTACCTTTCTCACTTGCAAAGCCAGCAACCAGAAATATACATTTGAGAAAGGAGACTAATTTGCTCTATACCTTAGGAACAGTAGCTAGGGAAAAGGAAGACAAGCAGCTAGTGGGGGAGACCAGTGGTCTAGACTATTTATAAGGGTAAATGGAAGCATCTTATTTTCGTTTCAGAACTTTACAAGAACCAACTGGAGCTCAAAGCTGACTTGCTAGCCTGTTAAAAAAAGACAGCAAAGGCCAGTTACGCAAAGGCCTCTATTGTTGCATGTTTAATGCATTTTGGTGAGGAGGGATTTTGCTCATTAGCAATAAAATTCTTTAACTATAAGTTGACAACTGAATCTTCAGGGGCAAGGTTTTTATGCAAGATTTTCATGAGGGTAAACAATATTTGGAGTCTTGAGCTGCTCTTTTTAAATGAGGAATTAACTCCAGGATTCATTTAAGAGTTTAACAAGGATAATTTGTTTTCATAGTGTGGGATCACACTCTGTTCCTGATCTAGTTGTTTTAGCTGAAAAGACAGTTTTCAGTAATTGGGCTGCTGACTAGTATCTTCATGACAAAGCCCTGCCTTTGGCAGCTGCGGAGGAAAATTTGGGAAGTGCTCAAGAGCAGTGGAAGGATCAAGATGGACCTCCTCAGTGAGCAGAATATACCAATGGGAGCACCCTGGAAGGAGTTGTAGTGTAGAACATCATTCCAGGTAGTGCTTTGGGGTCAGGAACTTCATGTTATAGAGTTGTTATGAATGTAGCATGGAGGATGGGTACTGAGTTTGCCTGTGTTGACACCCAAGTAAAAGCTGCAGGTACAGAATTTCAAGGTGAATGAAAACCTTCCCCCGGCCACCCCCAATCTGGCTGGGGTAGGGTGGAGGAGAAGTATTACTAACAGATTGAGTGTGATTCTGCCATTTTGCATCAGCTTGTAGTAGTTTATGTTGGGAGGAACAAGTCTTTTTTTCTCCATGAGCACAGCATAGATTTCTCTCTTTAAAAGAACAATTCTTTTTTTAAAGTGAATCATCGCTGGGAAGAAAATCAAGAAACTTGGTTCAATAAGCACAATGCACAACAACAACCATGACTGTTTCCCTCATTTGAAACCATTGTGGAGATATTTACCTTAGGGAGGTACATGAAAGCCTTGAGATTCTTCTTGCTCATATGAGAAACCGTACCAAGCCTCACTAACCTATTGTTCAAGAAAGCCTGGGGCTTTGTCATAATAAAGTAAGAAGGAAGCTGAATAGATTTATGCTTTGTGGAACAATGCAGGAAATAACAACCAACAAAGCCCCAAACCCCAAACCCTGAACTCTCCAGTGAAGCAGAATGCCAATATTGCTTTAACAAAATTCTGCTTCCTGCACATCAACATTCACTAGGAACTGTCTCTGTGAAGTGTAACTGCTTTCCTTGGATATCCCTCATTAACAAGGACAGGTTGGTAAGCCAGCTGAACCCCAAATATATGTTTGAGCTTTGTGACCTCTTTGCAGATGAGCATGTGTCTATTATACTGTTTTCCTCTAGTGTGTTGCAGAAATGAATCACCCTTCTGCATACAGGAAAACTCTCCACATGTTGGATGAATTTTGCATGCCACACAGTGTACACAGAAGCCCGCTATATGCTTTTGAGCCTACGGATGATTCCCCAGAATGCAAATAAGGCCACTTCCAGCCAACAAATCACATGTTAGAGTTAACTATAAAGACAGACAGCCTGCAAAAGTACTTTGACTTTACAAAGTGCAGTCATGCCTCCATACCTCCTTGTACCTGAGGCAGGACAGCAGAAGTACTTAATGCCTTCACACTAGAACTTTTCCTCCCCTTGTTCTAGCTCTGGACTTGCACAGTGCAATGCCAAGCCCACTTGCTCACTGTGAAGATCACGGGAACCAAAATACAGAAGCCTGAAGATGCAGATCTGGCCCTACGCCTTGTGTTAGAAGGAGAGCTCTCAAGACAGAAAGAGGAAAAATGAGCACAGTGTGTCAGGAGACAGTCATCAGGGGAAGTATTAAATAAATGGGTACATAACACACAAGAGTAAAAAACAGCCCTGAAGTGCAAAAGGGAGGAACAGGAAAAGCATGCAAAGAGAGGAAACAGCAAGAGAAAGAAACCCAGCTGTTTTGAAGAGATCCTGTAGTAGGCAAACACATGGAAAAGGGCAGAAGACAAGCTTTCATCCCTTCTCCAAAAATCCTACTAATCCTCTTATGCAGGCAACTAAGCCATGCCTTCTCCTAAATCCTTAGCTTTTCCTTCAGCTGTCCAAATCTCAGCCTGCTGTCCAAGGGCCACGGCGCATACACCCATGAGTGGGCAAGGTGTGTCTGGAAATCTGAGTGGGGTAGGAGAGGCAAAGGCTAGGCAGAAAACCTTATTTTATGGGCCAAAGAAGTGCTACTCCCAGGCCAAGGCATGGCAGCTGCAGGAGACACTGCCCTGGTCCACCTTGGCCAGTGATGGTGCTGCTCTGCTGAGAGCCATATACTCTTGCTGCAGCAAAGAAATGAGAAACCTGCATTTCAAACACACAATAAAGAGAATTATGGATATGTGCTGAGGACTGGCAAGAAAGAACAAGGCACTCTGTCAGTCAGAAATGCACAGTACAAAGCAAAAGCTTAGCTCGGGTGACCTTGGCGCCCACGAGATACACGACAAGAACAAAATGTAAGAGGGGGAGGGTGAAAGAACTGTGTCTGCAGCTGCCCGTGTAGTGAACTAACTTGATAAGATGCAGTGATAGAAGGCACAGGATAAGGCATACTACAACCACATATCTTAGCACATGAAAACAATCAGTTTAACATGCTCTAAAGAACTCCTGAAATCACATTCAACATTAATTCAATTTACTATGCTGCTTTTATACCCATGACAGAAAAACATTCCCCCGTCCTCTTTACTCCCCTTTGTCCAAGAGATTTAAATTTTCTCAGGGGAGCACAGGTTATTGTACCAGATTAACTGGCAAAGAAAAGTATAGCACCATGTTACTGCCATTAGAGTTAAGGTGGTGTCAGGATTTCTTTTATAAACTTCTAATTTTATAGGGTTTATGAGGCTGACACAGCCATAAAAATTGACTGTAACCTGACCTACAGGACCATGGTGTGAGACCACGAGGTCACTATTTTTCATTGTTTCCTCTCAGTTATTATTGAAAGCTTTTTTTGGTCTGTTTTTATAGAAGCCATAGAAAGAAAAAAATGTAATTAATGTGTCCCCATTTTGCAGAGAAATGACTGAGATACTAATGTTTTAAAATATTAATAAACTGAGCATATGTTCAGAAACTCTTTCAAAACTGAAAGGTCGTGAAGCTTTGGAGTGCCTTGGCTTAATAATTCTACACAGCTATTGGACTAACAGGGTACACAGATAGCTTTTATTGAGCCCTAGGTATACGTTTCATGCACTAAAAGGAAGCTTTGTGATAGAAAGCAATGTTGGCAAAGACTTATTAAGCCCTCTTTAAGCAATGTGCTTTTGGTTGGCTATGGGGCAGAGAAGCAGTTTACCTCTCCTCCATACCTCCATTCATCTGGTTGTGAAATGGTGGAGTTGCCAATGGTATAGGCCAGGGGTCCTCAAACTGTTTAACCGGGGGCCGGCGCGGATGCAGCGGCAGGCAGCCATCTGCGGCTGCTTGGTTTCCCCCCCAGCCCCCAGCGGGGGGGCGGGGGGGTCTGTAAATACCGGGGGCTGGATTGAGGACCCTGGGGGGCCGTATCCAGCCCGCGGGCTGTAGCTTGAGGACCCCTGGTGTAGGGCTTCCCACAGTTTCCCCAAAACCATCAGGCCCTTATAACACATGCTTTGGCCTTCTCCTGGTCCTGCAACCCCAATAATCAGGTTAAGGAGGAAAGAAAGATTTTATTGTAGGATCCTGGAAACAGGGAGAAGCCAGGGACTATGCTGGCAATGCATGATTTGCTTGTGCAGTAACAGGATGGTAACAGGGAGTCCCAAGTGTGAGCAATGACATCTGACAGGTCAGATCCCAAGAAAATCCTCAGGTAAAGGCCATGGGTTGGATTCACATCTCCTGTCAACTGCCTCACTTTTGCTGCTTTGCATGCCAGCAAAAAGTGAGTGAGTGAGCTTTTGCTGAAGTTCTGACCCACCTTGGTGAGGTGTTGGTAGATGGGTTCTCTGTGCACTCTGTGAAGTTTCAAAAACATACTTGGACTCAGTTGCCTCTGCTTGCACAGAAGGTGGCTGGCACATTTTCTCCATTGTTTTTTTTTTCTACAAATCCAAGTCCCTTCTGGACTGTTTCTTTCCTGTAAAGAAACCAAGCTGTAGCCCCAGGCCAGACAGCTTCTTCATCAGCTGTTGGGGGGCTACTTCCAAAGAACTGCAGGGCCTGGTTCCCCATCCCTTGCTTCAGGATCTCTTGCAGGAACCTGCCTTCTCCTTAACCAACTTTGCAGCTTCTTTCACAAGGAATATCTGGGCAGGTCCCAGCTGGGGCAGATAATTTCATTAGGTTGTCCAAAACCAAGCCAGTGTGCAATAAAGAAGCAGATGACTCTTTTCCCAATCCATGGAAAACAAGTCTCCAAAATTATATTTCTCTATTTCTTGTTCTAATTTCAGCAAACATGTATACACACAGGCACTCCACTAACTTCTACTTAAAATAAAGGATATATATATATCTCTGAAGGCTATTTAGATCGTAAAACATCCAGCATGGGACACTAGTGCCACAACCTTCACTTAAATTACCATATGATTAGGCACCCTTCTACCTAAGAATACACATTTTCAAGATCTGTTAGCATAATTCAAGCCATTTTTCTGTGAACAGGCACTGACTGACAGTTTGCTGGGCGCACACTGAGTAGAAACGATTGTGGGTATGTCTCGAGCATCATACGCCACAAACCACCTGTATCCTAGCCCTGAGGATATACCTAGGTGGTTTGCTGTATGGTAAACGGATCTCATAAATCATCTTCGTGCACTGGCACTTAATTGACAAGTGTTCCTTTTAAATTGGGACACTTAGGAAAGACAGAAAAGGAGACATTTTTTCCTGGCACTGGTATCTTTTGAAAGAACTGAGGTATTTTTATTGTGACTGGTGCGTGAAATAGTTTCTGCTGAAGTCCAAGGCAATTTGTAGAACAAGAAATTCAGGTCTGGAAGCTGGGCTACTAGAGCTGCTCTCTGATCTCTTTCTTTTACAGTTCAGCCAAGTATCAAAAAGTCTTCCTTAAGACAACATCTCCAAAATAATTCTGTAACTCTGTAGTGTAACTAAACAAAGCAATTCTCCAACCAAAGACACATATACAGATAAAGAAGGCTGAAGAGGTGATGCAGGAGGAAAAGACATTGGCAACTATTGATGAGTTTCAGTTCTTCTCATATTGCTATTACACCTGATGATAAAAGGCTATTTCCACCTCTCATGATAGAAAAGAGAGGAGAAAATGCCATACCCAATGAAAAACTCCATTTATTTGAAAAGAGCTACAATATATTGTCTTGGAAAGACTCTAGAGACATATCCCAATTCTCTTCACACATCTGTCACTGTTATGGCTCCCCAGATTTATGGGAACCAAAGAAAAGTCACTGTGGTCCACAGAGCCCTCTCCAGATTAACTACTCAGTTGCCAGCTTCTGCTCAACAGGACAGGTTCCCCACTTCATATGTTACATGCACTTGTGAGTTGGGAACAACTTGCTGAAGGATTGTTACTGTACCAGTTTATGAAGCCTACTCTCCCTGTGACATTTAAGTTAATGACCTAAAACCACCTACTCAGGTGGGACTCTATACAGATTTTTTTTGCTCTGGAAACAAGTCCCATTCATTTAAGTTCTTAAACTGCTTTATGATCTCATGCAATATGCCTCTACCATTTTGGAGCATTTGACCATCACCAGAAAATTACAGCCTCTTTTTCCTATAGTAAGCATGGTGATTACTAGAACCTCACACCTTGTAAGCTTTTTCAGTCTTCAAAAAATGCCCATACCAACTGGACACTTATGGTACAGCAATACTGCAAAATACTGCACTGCAATACAGTAGCATAGAGACATGGAAAAGCTTTCTGTGTTCACACGAAACTGCGTAATAATGTCAGAGATACTGTATGTTTCTAGGCATCCGTTGACCATGCATTCAGGCACTTGCCACACCTGTTTAACTGCCAAGAAATAAAGATCTTCTGTAATAAACACCGTTCAGGGTTCAACTTGTACTTTTTAATCTCAGACTGAATTGCCATGGACTGAAAGCAAGGAGGTGATCAGGTATTTTGCTCCTGCTGAAGCATGGTATTCCAAACAGTGTTATAAGTGACTGTATGCTGTGCCACTAGACTAAGTGCTCATAATCAGGCTATATACTGGAAATAAGATGACAATCTTGTGGACATATTAGAGCTAGAGTTAACCTGGCCAGAAGGCTGACAGTGGTGGCAATGGCACAGCAGAAAGTACTTTGGCATGAGACAGACACATGACAGCAAACCTTCTAGTGACCCAGCATCACTGAGCTGCTGTCCTGCATCACTGTGCCTTCACTAGCGTTACATGCTCTTGCCTTCAGCCCAGAAATAAGCCTACCAAAACTGTGAATCATAGAGACACATTGCGCTTTCAATGACTTATTATTATTTCAAATTCAGTTACATTCAATGGGATCATGCTAAACACTCCTTGTGGTGTGCCTAACCTTACAGCAACTCCTGCTTCTGATAAAGCTGTAAAACAATTGTGGGTTTGCAATGGTGTTTTTTGTTTTTTGGGTTTTTTCTTTCTTTTTCCCTTGAGGATTTCAGGTAAGAATTCCATTCAGTTTTAGTATCACAATTATTGTGGATTTAAACATTATCTGTGCTACTTACACATAACATTGCTTTCCTCTATTATGCAAGATTCACCATTCCATTTCTTATTGCAAATGCGTAGCTTTTGTTATTTAGAAGCTAATACATGCTTGTGCTTTAATAATACTTGGAAATAAGGAAAATGTAATTACAAAGGGTATGTACCCCATTACCTTGTTTGTACACTGCAATATGTCCAGTTTTAACTGTAACTCCATAATAGTTTTCCCAATGTACTGAAGAAAGAGGGAGAAATGAGCACACAGTGCCAGCTTCAGCCTGAGCTTCAGGAAGGGATTAGCCTTTAATCCCCAAAGACAAAGTTACAGTACCAGCCCTGCGGTTTGAGGAGCTCACTCTCTTGAACACTCTCTATTAGCAATTTCTGGAGGTGCTTCCCTCAGTTCAGCATATCTCAGCTCACATATTACAGGGACAGGGGAAAGGAGCAGTACTTAAACAGGGGTTAGCTAAAACTCCAGTTAGTATAACTAAGCACACATACTGCTTCAGATACATTTATGTGGCAATGTAGTTAATCACTTTTGGGAAACCACCACCTTTCTCATGAGCTGGTGCAATGTAGTCCTATGAAGCTGCAAAATCTGCTTGCTAAGAAAGGTGAATTTTCCCACCCGAACCACTCAGGATCTCTGGAGCATGCAGGAAAATGATAGGTTTCCCTCTCTTCTGCTAAAGATGCCCGTGACAAAAGCAAAGTTTCTTTCTCACTGTCGTCCTTTTGCCTTTCAACTGTTAAAACAAGTAGGGTCATAGCACCAGAAGGGAGCAGGGCTTCTGGCAACTCCATGAACTTTCCTAAATATAGGAACAATCTCAGTGAGAGCAGCAGCGTGCTGCTAATGGCTTCCTTCTTTGAGAAGTGACCATTCACACATCCTCTGTGAATCCCAGCAGACCAGAGCGAGAAGAAAGGTCATATAGATTTTTATATACTTATTAAAGTCCTTAGGGTCCTAAACAGATGAACTGTGGCAGAAATAGGCAGATTTGGGTATCCTTATGACTCTGAAGCAACCAAGGCAACATTCAAGTAAATAAATACTTTCACTGCGAGAGACCTTACGAAATGAATAACTCACCCCATAACCATGGCTATTCTTGGAGCAATGCACAGGCAGAACACCCTTGCATATTGCTGATGTGTAGTACATGTTTGCAAAGACTTTCAAAGCTGCTTTAAGTGGCTTGAATGCAAGAGGGTCAGGATGCTAAATGAGATTTTACTTGAAGTCTATTTGTATCAGAAAAAGTTTATTTCTGAGTTGTGACTTGTATGTTTGAAAACAATCATGTGAAACAAGTTAACACATATTGTATATACCAAAGGGGATGAGTTTAGCATGTTGAAGATGTGTTAATTCAATGCCAATGAGCAATTCCCTTTGACATGTAATATTATGTTAAATTTCTCTGTGTTTTGTGTAACACTGATAAAGTTTGGATTTTCAAACTGATCAAGAAAAGATTGCTTTAACTCAAAAACCTAGTAAATATAGTGGAAAAATTATTAGACAAGTAACCAGGGGAAACACTTCTACAGGTGCACAAGATTAAGGGGATATATTCACCTGTGTTTATCTGCATAAAAATCATACTGGATAAATGAAAATATAATTTCAACTTCTCGTGAGACTTCGTCACTTTGTACCAAACCTGAAAATAGGTGTGCACTTCATGTCTTTGGTTGCAGCAAGTTTTATCATTGTGACTCTTGCCTCCGGAGTTGGTTTTTTTTAGTAACAAAGAAAGAAAATATTTGCTATTTTTATGAGTATGTGGCAGAACTGTAACATGAAGGTACACCCTTATCCTTCTTTCCTGGTTGCTTGCCACTCACACAGTCATAAGTGACCGGTTTTGTATAACTGCAGTTTCATGTACATGTAGACAATTTGCAAACTAGCCAACTGCTTGTTTGAGCTCCTGTATATTTGCTTAAAGAGAAGCTGCAGCTAATCCAAAGGTGCATTCCACTGAAAACAAATACATACAGAGCCTGAATGAGAAATTACCACTTTTTCTTAAGGTTAAGGTACATTTTGATTGGGTGAATTTACTGTAAATATATATTCAATAACATGTTCTAACCACTGAAATTTAGCATAGCCCCACTTACATTAATGAAGATATGTTAAGCACTATAAATTGCAAATCTACCACTGAAAAATCTGAGCTAAAGAGAGCAGTAAATGACCTTTTAAAAATGGAAGGTGAGGGTGAAAATGAAACTGCTTTTGTGTCAGAGAATAAATACAGTTTTAGCAGCTTAACCTTATGCGTCTGGGTTTGCGAATTTTGGCCTTAGGCTACAACTTCAGAAGATGAGCAGTTTCTCCTTGGAAAGCTGGAAGTACGTGATTACAAAATCCAATAGGTCTGTATTAGCTTTGCTTTCTTCTCTGTTTCTTCAGCATCTCAAAACTTTTCATTGTTATGGTAACAGATATACAAATTGGCATACGGCAGTCATTCACTAGAATCAGTTTTGCAGGAAATTAATCTTATCAAAGAAAACAATTCAAGTAATCCAGAAAGGCACTAACCAGAAGGTTTTCCTGCAGAATTATGAACTACCTTAGGCACTCTTCTGAAAGATGTACTCCCCTCTCACTGACAAAACTGAAACAAGCGTTAGCCCAAATAGCTGTTAACAATTTTTTTTTTTTTAAGGAAAGCCAACTATTACTATAATAATTTCTTAATTCAAAGTTCTTAGGCATAGTCTTCTAAATATAGTAGTTAACACTTTTTAGAAGTATAAAGTTGTGTTATGCTGTGAATAGGCTAACTTTCAGCTGTTCCATGATTCTTTTGTGTCTATGACTTAAAAAAGATTGCAGCATATGAATCAGCAAAACCTCTTCTAAGGAACTAGTTGCTGTCACAAGATGTTTCAGTATGCAGGGATGAGTCCTGTCTTTTCTCTTACCCCACTTAAACCACTTTTTTTAACAGCTGATTTCTTAAGTATCTAATTTTCTACCTGCACAGCAGGAAGCTGAGGTGTCTGTCTTAATGCTAAGGATACTTAAAGGTTAAAGTAACTGCAAAGTTTTTCTGTTTTGTAGCACTGATGCTCTAAAGGATAAAAATCTGAAAAACACAAGAAGCACAATGGAGTCTTGTGAACAGTGCTCCTGGGAAATACTTTGCATTTTCTGAGCGTAGTCCTTTCAGTTGTGTTAAAACTATTTTCTCTCCCCAGGTATGTAACAAAAAAAATGCAGCTGACTGTTTATGGGATACACTGAACTATTATTGACAGTAATGCCTATACTTTCAGTTAGTGCTGGGTTGGCTACAACTTCTTTCTCATCTACAGCCTGTGTACATCTGTGTTTTTATTACAGACACAAACCTTTTTGCATTACATAGAAAAGACATGATCAGTTCTGGTGATAGAGGAAATGTAAATTTTTCTTTAATATTATTTTCAATGCATCATTTTTTTTCTGAAGTTAATGTGAAGCTGCTGAAGAATTCTCAGATTGCTTATAGTTAGTCTTAATAAAAGATGTATTCTACTTCTGCAGGGTTTTTACATTAATAATTAAGACAAATGCAATAGTAAGCCCCCTAGAAGGAACACTTGTCAAATAGTTTAATATTATCTATTCTGAAGCTTTCAGCTGAATCCAATTAATATTGCTGTGTGAGAGTGGAGGACCTTCAGCTGATGCTTTTCAAATCCATCAAAAATCGTACTGAATGCTCGTATCCACATTATGCCTAAGCCAAGTCCATCTTTCTGAAATGAAGTATAGGAAATCTGCCAGTCATAAAAAGCCACATTTTACATTTAAGTTGTTAATTCTGTGCTATCATTTGTTGCATGTAATTGGTTTCTTAATTGCATCTTCTCAAAAATCCTATCTGTTCAAAGTTCAGCAGCCTTTTGCTGGTGACACCAGCACAGTACTATCTCCAGTTAAATGCGGTTGCCTTTTCCAGGTGTGATCAGGATTTCAGTAATGAACTCATTGAGATGCACCCATCAAAGAGTGACTAAAAGAAAAATGGGATGGCTGTTTTGTGGAGCATTTCTCGTGCCTAAAGGAAACGAGTGCCACTTTTTCAGCCTCCCAGTGGAGATGTGCATCCCTGTATAGTGAACAGGCAGACTGGCAGCAGGCTGGATTTCCTTAGCTACTTTTTGAGAATCCTTATGTTTGTTTCCTCCACACATCAGAGACACGCGAGTTGAAATCCATTGACTTACTAAATAAATGAAGAAGGCAGGACATCTGATTAGAAATGCTGGAAGGAAGGAGGATGACAAAATGTCTAATGAATTTATTTCAGGCTCATTGTTCTGCTGCAGGACTGTACCCAAGTCAGCAAACCCCAAATTTTTGAGCATAGAGATACAGCTGCAAAAAAAGAAGGCATTTTGTGCCTTTCAAAAATGTCTATTTGTGCAGTTGCACTTTCTGGATAGAAAAAGAATTCATTCTTTTTAAAAAAAACAGAACAAAAGAGGTAAACATAGTACGTGAAACTCATGGAAGATTCAATGACAGGATTCAGTTCATGAATGTGCTATAAATTTACTTAGATACTTTGCTTGCTGTGAAGTTAAATCTGCCAGTGGAAAGTACTGACTCTTGTATCCAGCCAATACTAGCTCACCCAGTTACTTTGGTGTCATCTTGGTAAGCTTTGCCACTTCTCTCCTAAGAGGTTTTCTTAGTTCATATTAAAATCCATGTAAACAGTAGCTTAGACTTTGATTTCAGTTTTCTGTATACTTCTCAAACAAACAGCTTTTCCACTAAGTAACTATGGATGTTGTTTGGATGTTGTGTGCTTACATTACACAGTGCTTATATTTTGCATATACAGTTGCTGAGTTTAATCCAGAAAGCAGCACTTCCATTGTTTCCATACTGTTAAAGTGCAGATTTTAACATGTAAATTGGCAGATATGTCTAAATGTGTAGGTGTATTATAGATGTCTGAAATATTTAAATTTTATCAGGGTGGGCCCTCAGGTCATCATCTGGCCACTTGGTTGCCTGGACACAATCAAAAGTGTGTCGGCAGTAAAAAAAAAAAAATACGGCAGTAAAATTGAAATTACTTTGGAGGGGAATGGGGACAGAGGAAGAAATTGTCTGAGGAAGAAACATGCAGGGTAAAATGATTTATATTGCATCCTGGTTGTAAAGCAAACATAAGCAAATGGCCTCATTTAATAGGCATTGTTTTCCTGATCAAAACATGTCTTCTCTATGTGTAATATTTGTGTGTATTCATTAGCATGATTTATAACAGTTTTCTTTCCTGCTGCACTCCTACATCAGCAGGCAATTGATTGTGTGCTGATCTATCATTTTAATGTAGAAGAAAAGCAGCGTCTTGCAGAATCGGTGAACAAAGGTTTAGAGGAGGGTTTCTCAGCTGAGCTAAGAAACAGGCACTTCAGTTAGCAGTGACTTGCATTTCAGTTTGAGGTACCTCGGTAGCTTTGAAAGCATTCTCTTAGATCACAGAAAGAGCACTAGATGAAAGCAAAAAGTTGAGGAGCAGCTTAAGCAATGTCTTTGTGTGTGATATAATAAAACCTTGCTAAAACTGAAACCTTTGCCAATCTCAGGGCCAAGCCGGGACATCTTGCTAAGAGCAGAGGCAGTCACCTCTTTGAAAGTCAGAAATGGGACTGGAAGTACACACAGCATCTGCTCAACCAAGATATGGAAAGCGCTAGCAAATCTGCTATTCCATTATTTCTGGAGAGAAACAGGTGCTGCAGTTTTGGAGAAAGCCTCCATGGGACATCATTTTGCACAGCTAGCTAGAAGACATTTTCTTCTGTGGATGCAATGCGCTTTGTAAATATATGAATTAATTTCTCTAATTCTGTCAATTTAATCTCTCAAAATATTTTACTATTCTTGCTTCCTTTGTGACAGTAACAACTTCATTTTTGACAGGATTACAAAAAACCATGATAGGACTATTCAAAAAGGTCTTCTTCTTCTTATTTCTATAATGAAATACAATTCTAGCAATTGCATTCAGGTACCTCTTTTACTGCTGTTTTTATACTTCTGTTGCCTAAGAGTAGGATAAAGTGTACATATTAGGACCAATTACATTTTCTGAAAGCTTCATTCCACTCCTCTTTCTGTCAGTCCTTTCCCTAGTAAACATAAAATATAGTCTCTGGATCTCTCGAAGATTCAAAAGAAAGTTGTGAATGGTTAAATGCAAAATTTTGCAGGTGAATTTTAGTGTTTGGTATCCTCACACACTTTAGCAAGTCTTGGTTCCCTATGAGCACTACAAAAACATGTCAGCAAGTTATTGTAAAAATAATGCAAGTACAGAAATTACCTATTATTTTTTCCCATTATATTCACAGAAAAGAAAAAACAAGTAAATCTGCAATATTAATAAAAAAAATTAAAAAAGAAAAACTTTTCTTACCGAAAACATAATGTGGCAAGGAATAGAAGATATTTGTGGAAAAAATCAAACTTCTGCTAGGACAGATCTACTTTTAGAAGCTCCTGTGTGTAGAGATTGGGTGATAGTCTCTTTTGTGGTTTAGTGAACAGTGAGAGATTTCAACACCAAGCAAAACAGTAAACCAAGGAGTTCTCAGTGACATCCAGACTTGACAAAGCAGTTTTGTGCTTGAACAACCCATGCTTTAGTACCAGGATGTTCTTAACCAAAGTTCCTAAGTAGACATTTACTTACATAATCTTACTGTATTTGCCTACTGCTAATTATCCTCCCTTCCCTGTCCCAAAGGCTTTTAACCTACTGTTCAATTTCAGTCAGACTTGTTAAGTATAAAGAACAGAACAATTTAGGGTAACATGACAAGAATCATGCTTCATTATTTCCCTTGCTTACAGAACGATTTGTGAATTGCTGACAAGAAAATCAGGAATCTGCTTTTCACTCCAGCCAGGGTGGCCTGCACTTTCTGTCACTCAATTTATTTGATATCAGCCTTTGTTACTGATGGAACATAGCAGGTCCTGCTTTTGTTGAGCTTAGCATCTTATGTAGCCAGTTAGAATCATAGAATTGTTAAGGTTGCAAGAGACCTTTAAGACCATCAAGTCCAACCATTAATCTAGCATGTCCAAGTCTACCACTAAACCATGTCCCTAAGTGCTACACTTAACCCACTCAAAATATCTTATAAGGCAGTTCACTTTACATCTTTGCTGAATGAACAGAATGCACAAGAGCACCAGGCAAAATGAACATATATCAAAGATGCACAGCATCATAGTGTAAAGAACATCATTCATGCAACAGACAATCATTTAAATTAATAATGTGCAAATGTATGCAAGATACTTCTATTTCACAGAAGTGCTGCAAAAATTCTGGGTTTTAAGAAGAATTAAAGAGCTGTTTTTAAATGTTCTCTAAATCATTTTAGTTCTGGTCCTCTGAAACAATAGTTAAGATTTCTATAAGTTCAATATATTAGCAGAGGATAATAAAGTGCTCAAGACAATGTAAAGAACTACTCTCAGCGTAGGAATGACTGCTGGGATGGCTACAAAAGAGCCCTAGCTCTGTTAACCCAAGAGGCTTCGGTGAACACTGAATGACACCCCATCAAATCTCTGCTGCAGAGCTGAATTTCATGGCCTTCCAGCACTGTGCTGGCACTTTCTGGATAGAAGTTTGGCAATGAATTATATAAAAAATAATGCTTTTTACCTTACTGTTGGAAATGGTTGGATAGCTGTATCATCTGTGTAAAAACAGAATCTTGGAGTGTTAAAAACCTAGAATCAATATGTAAATTATTGAAAGATGTATCTGAAATACTTCTGAAGCTTCAGCTGGGACTCCGTGTCTTTGGCTTAAGATGGTTTTGAGCCTGCAGGATAGAACTCTGTGCATTTTTTCAAATTTGACTTCTGAGCCAGGACAACTGAAAAATTTTAAAATCATAAAAGCAGAACTTTGGTGATGTTGAGTCCTGCAAAGAGTTGTAAAAATAAGCAAAAACCAGGAATGGTGTCATGGTTTAACTCCAGTAAGTAACTAGCTGCCATGCAGCCACTCGCTCACTCCCCCTTCACCCTGAGGGATGGGGAGGGGGGTTGGAAAGGAATGTAAAACTTGAGGGTTGAGATAAGAACAATCTAATAATTGAAATAATATAAAAATGAAAGAACAACAATAATAATAACAACAATGATGATTGTAACGAAAAGGAGGGAAAGGGGGAGAGGGATGAAATCCAAGAGGAAAGGAGAAAAGAAAACAAGTGATGCACAACACAACTGCTCACTGCCCGCTGACTGATGCCCAGCCAGGCTCCCAGCAGTGATACACAGGACCCAGCCCCTGCCCCCCGCCCCAGCTTATATACTCAGCATGGTGTCCCATGATATGGAATATCCCTTTGTCTCATTCAGGTCAGCTGCCCTGGCTGTGTCCCTTCCCAACTTCTTGTGCCCCTCCAGCCCTCTCGCTGGCAGGGCCTGAGAAAGTGAATAGTCCGTGATTTAGTATAAACATCCCCCAGCAACAACTAAAGACATCAGTGTGTTATTAACACTGTTCTCACACCACATCCAAAACACACCACTGCACCAGTTACCAAGAAGAAAATTAACGCTATCTCAGCTGAAACCAGGACAAGGTTGCCTAACCCCTTCCCACTGAGGTCAGTGAACTGTGTATTTCCAGTTCTGCTGACATGTATCCCTTCCCTTCTGCTCATCCTTTTGGTCCTTTATGGTAAAAGTCTGAGCATCACAAGTCCTGCAGAAACCATTTTAGGTGACAATACTGAATAAGTCCTTTTGTGACATGGCCAATGCTTACCAAAAGTAGATTTTTTCTGTGTTGGTTTTTTGAATAGGAATTGATCTTTACTAGGCTACTGATGATAAGCCTCTCAGACAGTCTGTACTTGTGCACCTACAGCAAGACTATGAGCCTAGCATCACAGAGTATAGGTGTATTGTGGCTGCTTTTTGTTGGTAATGAAGGCCTGGTCATGACAGGACATCTCTGATCCTTGGAAAGTTTAATGAATGTGACAAAAGAAGTTTTGCTGAACTATTTGGAACTTGGTTGGCCATCTTCTCCTTTTTCGACCCTAAAGCTTACATAAATATAATATTGAAGAATTTAGAAACTCCACGGACAGCTCTGTGCCAAAAGCAGGAATGTCAGATTTTGTCAGAATGTCACATTTTGTCAGAATGCCAAGGCTTGGGGTTAATACTGATTTCTATGGAACTGAACCAGACCTCCAAGGTGAGACTCTTTCCTCATTCAGAGGGAGCTTGACCCTGCCTAGATTTTGTTCAGAGCTGTCAGGCTTCTCCTACTGCCTGGTGTGTGAGGAGAGAGAAGGGGAAATAAAAGGAAATATGGAGGTTTCTTAAATATAAAGAAGGTCAAAGTAGTGCTATGTCATCTGGATGATTAAACCCAAAATATGGATGAATCTAACAGAGGTCATTACCCCTACAGTTCCTTTTTATTGGCAGGCTCAAGATCATGTGAAGCCATTTCTAGGTAGAGCAGAGCTGCACCAGACTAAGCTTGTTATGGCAGGAGCAAATGAGTTCCTGGGGAAAAAAATAAATTGTTTTGATGGAAATGCCTTCAGAAAGAAGGCAAAAATACTGCTAACACTATATCTCACTGTCTTGTGAATAGTCTTAATAGGCAAATGGAAACATGGCTTAGAAAGAACTTTCAGTAGTAACAGATAAATCAACCTCTTTTTAGACAAGAAGTACTTCAGAACTTTTGTTTGTGTTTTAAAAAGCAAAGAATCTCTGTTGTTCTTTCTTTGGCTGCATTTCATTTTCCAAATGCTTGTTCATGTAGCTTTGATTCCATTATCTCCATGACCACTTCCCATTGACACTCTATTTTGATCTCTCAGCAATTGAAGAGTACCCAAATACAGGAGGATTTTCTCATACATGCAGTGGAATAGTCATTCATTTGTACTAATTTTTCATGATCTGTCCTTTCAAAATCAGAAGCTTATTAAAAAAAAAAAAATAGCTCAAAGCAGAGCAATACCAGCAAAACTGCACCTGTTTTTGCTTTGGATTCTTGTGCTTTGATGAAGAAGGAAAGAACAGAATTATTATGCACTCCATCTCTGGTTAAAGAGGTGATGAATGCTTTAAAATAGTCTGCCAGTCAGAGAAGTAGCTACTGTACCAAAGCTGCAGGAACAAGTTGTGGATGTGGATCAGACAGGTTAATGAACATGACATCCAAGCTGTTTCTCCTAGGATGTTAAGGTTAAGGCAATCACAGGTTGTAGTGATTCTGCACAGTTCAGGTCATCAGTGCCTGAAACTTAGACTCTCACTAGGACTAAGTGTCTTCAAATACCTAGAAAATCCATCTGTTTCAAATGATGTCTCAAGTTGTTAAAGCCTTGTCTCAGTAATTCTGTGGTTAAAATATTGTTGTGGTTTGCTTTTAAATTAATTTAAGGTTCTAGTCATATTTCCATACTTCAATTTTTGCTGAAAACTTCATGTGAAACTGATTGACTTAGACCATCCTCCAGGTTTTTCTTCCATAACGCATATATCTGTATGGCTTTTCTGTGAAGGACAACACAATATTGATAGCTATGTAGATTTTTAAGTGTTGGGGATTAGGAGAAATGAAACCTACAAACCTACAGCTTTGCCTGATTCTTCATGGCAACTAAATGTGGCTACACAAATGTGTTCCTGGAAAAGAGTATAAATCAATTATAATTAATTCACAAGTGTTAACAAGTTCTGCTATGTTATTCTGGTAGCATTTGCCTGGGATAATCCTCACATAGGTCCAGTGGATCTTTGTTTTTCCAAGTTAAACTCTGGCAATGAAAACAGACTGTACAGTCTCACCTCAGAAAGGTAAATGACAATAGGCTGAGAAATGAGAAATAGGCACAAGTCAGTACCTAGGCTTTTGTGGATGTCAAGAAGACGTGATCACACAACTCATGCCTAACTTAACAGCATGCCACAGAAATCTATCTGAAGCATGCCTGTGGGAAATGTACACTGCATTAAGGCAGACTTACTAGACAATTGTTGAAGACATCCTTCCAGGTCAAAGTTTATCTATTTTGTTATTGAAGAAGATCAGAGGAATATTCACAAAGCATTTTTAATGTAATCATAGCTACAGTCTGTGCTTTTTGGCTCAAGTAACTCATTAATGGCATGAAAAGGAACAGCGAGCCAGCTCTTCTTTGAGGAAATTATGTGGTAATGATAAGCTGCCTAATCCTTCAGTAGAACAGTCCATTTTGCAGAAATAATTTCCACATAGTTGAAAGAACAACATGAAAGCCCCTTGAAGACTGGCAGCTGACTACTGTACAGAGGGATGGGGTTTTGTTCCCCGTTTGCCAGCTAGTCCAGGCTATCAGCCTAATAACTCTCAGTGCCTCATAACAGCTCTATGTAGACCCATTCAGAGCCCTTGATCACACCAGAAAGAGAATAAAGAGGCCTCCACACTCATGCAAGGAGGAAAGAAACCAAAG
The DNA here is from genome assembly GCF_023634085.1 of Falco cherrug. Taxonomy (NCBI): domain Eukaryota; kingdom Metazoa; phylum Chordata; class Aves; order Falconiformes; family Falconidae; genus Falco; species Falco cherrug. The sequence continues at coordinate 71,360,590 of NC_073720.1, read as the reverse complement.
CATCTGCCTCTGTGAAAGCAAATCTATATAGCTGCTGACAACACTTTACAGCAGCATCAGTGATGACATGAATACTAGAAGTTTGAATACTGTTTCTTATCTTGGTGTTCTTTTTCATTAGTCAGCAATGGAATAGCATCATGTAAGCTGCAGCTGTTTTGGGTCTGGGAGGGAGTAGGTACCTATCAAACTGCTGAAGTTCAGAATGGACCAAAAAGCTCAGAAAAATGTGGCATTCATTTGAAGCTGTTGAGAAACTAGGTTTGATGGAATCCAGACACACAACTAGGTTTATAGTTCTGTTGTGAAAGGTGCATGTATTAAAATAGTGATAATGAGGAGTAAGCCAGCTTCATCCAAAAGTGGGGTTTCATTTCCAGGCAAGGCAAGATTAGGCAGTAAAAAAGAAGAGCCTCTCTGAACAGCACAGAAGCAGAAGGAAGCCGTTACATAGCCTCCACAACTTTCTGTGCACCCAGATGGCTGCATTGGCAGAGCTTGTGCTCAGCGAAGCTCAGGGGCTGCAGTATGTCTGTGTTAGATCGCTGTGAAGTGACCTGGGACCAAACAGGTTAGGAAATGCTAGACTAACCTGTAAGTGAAGTCCAGTACTGCAAGGTGGAAAAGGCATTGAATCACAGTATTTTTGTAGTCTAACATTGTTTAATGGGCTTGGTAAAGGGTGATTTGCTCTCATCTGGTTTACTGAGGAGGAAAACATGGTCTGCTGTGAATGAAGAGATGGGCCGCAGCTTGATGCAAGCAAATGTCAATTTATTGCACAGAAGCACGAGTTTATATACACTTTCAGAAGCTGCGCGTTTTAAACAGATCGGTTCTTGAAGCTAAGCATTGCATACTAGGCAATCCCCGATTGGTGGTTAACTACCGGCAATTAACAGCAAGGTGTTACCTTTCCTTGGCGCCATCCGTTCCTCATTCCCTTATCTTCTCTCAGCATGACTCACCCTGTTGATTGTTATCTATTCACATTCCTTGTCCTCCCAGGGCTTGTGGCCTACAAGCTCGAGCACATTCCTTTCAGCTAACTGATTGCCACTTTATGGTCCTGATTTCCAGGCCCCCTCCTGCAATGGTCTGTGCAACTGTGGCTGAATTCGTGACAAACAGACCTTCGAGGGGGAGTGGCTGTCACTGATCTCCAGGACCTGTGCAGCTGCAGTCAGGTAATGCACAACATTCCCCCTGCCAAAGCTTTCACCTCTCCCAGTGTGCTACAACCAGGTGGGAAACTTCCTCCCTGGCCTGGCCACTAAAGGTATGCAGTCAGTCAGTTGTGACTGAACAGATCCAAAACCTAATCTAGCACCTTATGAAGCTGTATGGACAGTTTTTTTCCAGATTCTTTTTATCCTTTTGGATTACCTGCTTTACTTGCACGTTCCTCCATTTGTTACCACTTCTCAGTAGCTGCAAGGAAAGGCTAATGTTCACCGGCATCAGAATTGAGCAGTGGTGACTGGGTACACTAACCCTGTGATTTGAGACAGCAGTCAATAACATTGTGTGTACCAATATCCTAATTAAAAAAAAAAAAAAAAAAAAGGCCAGGCAGAAGCCATGCCATAATGGTAAATGCCCCAATATTTTATTCTGTAATTGCTGTAATTGAAAGGTTGCCAGTTCATGCTACACCATGAAAATATAAATAGTCCATGAGTTCAGATCTGTTTTCAAATAAGTGCTATAGTCATTCGTGACATTTATACCAACAAACTCATTGTACATGGAGAGCAAACAGAGGAATAAATGAATGTTGTCTGACCCAACAGAAAAACCTCTTCCCAGCACAAGCACTAGTACAGACACGGGCACTACTGTAGGGAAGAATTAGGCTTGCTGATAAAATTATATGTAAATGAAGCTGTAATGCATAATAGTTGTATTTCAGGTGATGGGCAGCTGCCTATTTACTGCTCAGTGTGGATTGATGGAAGTAAGGAACTGGGCTGAAATCTGAAGAGCAGAAACCTGGCCTTGTGCTACAATATGTGGTGCAAGAAACTACACAATTTCACACAGAGTGAGGAAAGTTTAGCATAACTTTAACTTTCTTAACATTTCCTGCAACTAATCTAGAGAATGAATGTCAAAAAACAACAGAGTTGAGTTGGCATTATTTGCCACAGAGTGAACACTTTTCTGGTGGCTTGTGGTTTTGACATGATGATTATTCTATTTTCTTTTCTTACAGTCAATATACTACTTTGTGAAAAAACTTCTGAAAATCAAATGTGAATGACCCCTCAGAAGTTTCTGTTACAACCTCACTGATCAGATGTCATATGTCTTGGATGGTGGCAGAGATATAATGTTCTGTGGATGTTTGCAAGAGGTGTAAAAGTGTATGTGCAGCATCCCAGGTGTCAGTGCAAGACTGCACATCTTCCCTGCAGCACACAGACAGAAGACCCAAGGAGGGCAGGTTTGGAAAAAGGTTTTGAAAGTCTTTTTGGTAAAGGGAATACCCTGTGTACATTAATCTGGAAAAGGTGAGCCAGAAAACAACCCTGGTGTCACTACTGTGTTGGGGAAGTTGTTGCTATTGCTGCTGTACTTCGAGCAAAACCGGTTTCGTCACTGGCCATGGGGAATGAGTCCACGGGATTATATTTGAAGAACTTGGATCTTGCATCTCACATTGCTTCCTTGTGCATGACTGTGATGGTAAGTAGCCCAGGAAGGACTAGTGAACAACAAGAAAAAACCTGTAAGATTATTGATTCCCAAAGGCAAGAACTGCTGGCCATGACACAACACTGGGGTCTAGGACTAGGCAAGACTCCTCTTTAGTTTAATGGCCCCAGTTTGTGATTTCCAGACCTGTACTGCCCTTTTTTCTTCTCTTTATTTTATACTTAGCCTTTCCATCTTTACTGTCTCTAAGCAGCAAAATTGATGTGGACTGCTGTTCAGATTAGGAGGATTATATACAAGTCCCATAGCCAGTCCTGAATTTGGAAAACATCCATAATGGAATTAACAGAAAAAGAATATTTAAACAGCAACAGAAATGCAAGAAAGAAGGTTCTTAATGGATGTATTCTAAATAACTTTCTGGGAGTTTCACAGGGATGTTGTAAATTCTCTGCGAATGTATGATTTGCTACAGAACCCAGTTTTTCCATGACACAGAAACATTAAGTGGTGCTGCTGCAAAATAAAACTATTCTGATTTGTGCATGAGCTCTATCTCCATACTTGATGTCTATAGTACTATGGTTTAAATGTAACAGAATATTTTAATCTGCTGTTTATATATCCCAGTGGGGTTTTTGTATGTAATTTTGTACATAATGTGAATCTCAGTGATTCACATCAGACAGAGACCAACTGTAGTTTTCTTTTCTATTGTGCCTGTTTTAACTCGTAATTGAGAATGAAAACAAACTAACATGACTATATTCAAAGAACTCAGTGGTGGGATCAAAGAGAGATCATGTAAACAATTCCTACCTGTTTTTTTGCATATTAAATGTGCAATATAGTGCAGGAGTAAACTTCATTAGATCTAGAGCATGAGCCCCAAACACTTTTCCCAAAATGTTGATTGACTTTCTGGCAGCTCACCATGGTAGTTACAATCTGATGTCACAGCTGGAAAAACTTTGTGTCTAAAAAAGCAAAAAATCCACATCCCACTCCAGGCCTTATTGAGGGTTTTTTGTTGTTTGTTTGGGGTTTTTTTATTATTTTGTTGTTTGTTTGGTTGGGTTTTTTTCATTTTCTTTTGCTTTTTTCTTTTCAAATGGCCATCTGCTCTCAATATCACTTATGGCCCTACACAGTAAGAATCTTCTGGAAGACCTGTTACTAAACATTGTCTTGAAATGTGCTGCTGAGTAAGGAAGGTTTTTTTCTAGCTGGAATTAGAGCAACCATCTAAAGATTCTTTGAGAACTATCACAGCAAAATTGGACTACCATTTCTGAGGCAAATTAGCTTGTATTGTGGTGTTCCTGAGGTGTATTTAGCTGTCTCTCCCTTTATCTTCCTAGACAATTAAAATATACCAGTTATTATTAGATTTTTTTCAATCAATCAATAAATAAATATACACACACACCCCCCAAAGGAGGGAACAAGTAACAAAATGGTGAAGTGATCAAGGTCAATTGCAAGGAAAGAATGAAGAAAAGACTTTAAGTAAACACGATTGAAATTAGCTTTTGTTGAAGTGGTTTCATTACAGTTTGTATAGGGTTTTTTTGTCATTAATTGAAGTCATTTGAATATTTTTTCTGTCACTTCTGAAAAGTCAAATGAAGGAAACAGAACCTCTTGACCAGTCCAAGATTTTTGGGACCAATTCAGTAGGGTGGAAAAAATGAAAAGAAGGCAGGATGATTTTTATCCCAAATGATAGGTCTAAATGAAAAAAAAAAAAAAAAACCACCACCAAACCATGAAAAGGAGCACCCATACATCAAAGATCTTCCCACAAGGAATGCAAATCATAACCAGGAACTAATAGCTACGCAATTCAATGGACAAAGGTTGAATTTAAGGAGTGATGTTTCAGAAGCCACTGACTAGTGAATTTCCCCATGCTAACAAAACACCTAAGAGCTACCTGTTTGACTATTCCAGAATCAGAAAATCAGCTGGTCCTAGGGGAAAAACTCTAAAGTATAGTGTAGCACTGATCAGCGGTAATGTCCAAGTTGTTAAATGAAAGACCTATGTAACATACAATATATTTTGGGACTAAAGTACTTTGTAAATCTGGAATGTCTGATGTGGAAATCAGTAATTCTTCACTTTAATAATTTCAGTAACGTAGAACAATTATGAACTATTACTACTGAAATAACATTAAAAAATATGAAAACCAATTAAAGAAGGAATGAAAAAAGCAAACAGTGCAGAAAATCTGCCACTCATTTATTTATTAGTTAAGCAGGTGTTCAGGCAATACATTCTATTAGTAATTACATGCTGATTTTTCTTTCCTATTACTTTTTGCAGTGTGTTTTGTTTTTAAGGGAAATCAGAGACTGAATTGAAAAGGGAACAAGTCTGCAACAGGATGTTATTAAACCAGAAATGAAGCTTTTTTTTTAACAGGAATTTCTTGAAGTGGCACTTCTATAAATTCCAATGCCTTAGCTGGAGACATGAATATGAAACAAGAGTTAGTGGCAGAATGGCCAGGCATTTATTTCCCATTATAGTCCCACCCCTTCAATACCTTTAGTTTGCAACCATTGAACAAAGGATGAAGGTTTAAATGATTCAATGCATGAGAAACTATGTGAATTTTTAATACAGAATATTTGAAATAGTCTATGTTGGATGTTTCATACTCTTTTATAAACTCAAGATTTCTTCATTTTGCAATGAAATCAACAATCAGATGCACGTCAAGGCTTCTGCATGGAGCATTGAGAAAAAAGATCAGAGGACATGAGTAATAATACATGTGCAGAGCAGAGTTCAGCAAAATGTGGTTGGTGAAGGGTTCATTGTAGGCTTGGGAGATGGTTTCAGCTTGCAGACTGATTTGCTTGTTCTGTACTTTTGCTTTCTGCATGTATTTTTCCCCGTTGATTTTCAGAACCTGAAACAGAGTCCTCCTCTGGATGCTTCTAACTCCCAGTGCTTCCACAAAGCTCAGCAGAGTATAGTGTGCAAGGAGGAAGCAGATGTGAAAAAGCCATTTTGCCATTTCAATCTGCCTATAACTTACAACTTAGTATAACTTACAACTTAGTAGAAGCTATATATATAACTCCTTTCATATTTCTATGTTTCAGGAAGAATATTCTTGGCAATTTGAAAACGGATGAAAGGAAAGTCTTGCAGTGTGGTAGTTAATATTGCTAAGGCAGTTTCTTTTGCTAGAGGTGTACCCAGGTGTAAATCTGAAACTCCAGCTACAGGCCATAGCCAATGGCTGTAATAGGGTAGATTCACTGGGATTCCCATGAAGGCTTACTTCAGGGAATGATGCAGAAACCCCTGGCATGCTCATAAGTAGAAGAATTGAAGATAGGTACTATAACAATACAATTACACCATGTAACTTTGGTTTTATATGCCTTATGAAAGTCATTCCCTGTCTCTGTTATTACAGTATAAATATTTCCTGCTGCTTCCATACTCAGCTCATCTTTTACCCTTGCTAACACCTTAACGTTACTGTTCGTGTCACAGAGTCCTAAACTTGAAGTTAAAAAAAATAAATCTGAATTATACTTCTGAGGCAGAGTTTTGGTGTGGTTTTGTGGTTTTTTGTTTTTTTTTTAAAGTAACAACAGATTTGTAGGAGCTTAAGTGCTAGTTGCGTAGTCATTTATTATTACACATGCAAAACAGGTAATATTTATGTTAGTAAATGTAGTGATATTGATATCTGAGAAGAGTTAGTTTGATATGCATTTTATACTGAAGAAATTTTAGCAAGACAAATATACCAGACTAAATTATGCATTCCCTTTCCTTCACAGAGAATTAGCACTAGGGGGGGATGAATAAAATTTACCTGTTAAATAAAATTACAGAGGTTTGTGGGTGAAAAAATATCAGTCATAGAGGAAAAAGCAATCTCGGCTCACAAGTTTGCTCTGAGAATTTATCAATGGCAGCAGTGTTGCCAACAACAGCCATTAAGGAAACATGATCCAAGCCCCAAGAGCTGAATGTTTCTGAGTCAATCTCACATCAGTCCTGAAAGGTGGTTATTGCCCAGTATATGAATATTTTAATATATACTGCATACTAGTTCTGCATAGCCAGAAGACCAAGCCAGCAAAATCCATCAAGCTTACCACAGGGGCTGATACGGACTGCTCTCACAAACAATTCTGTTTCTTCTTTCGTTTTGGAAAAAATGAGCAGCTTCTTATCGTCGGTGCTGTTTTGTTATCCAAACAAAGCAGAGAGAAAAAGGCTCATGTTAGGCCATTCTGCAGAGGCCATTTGCAGCTTTAACACCTTCCCTTACTTGCATTTGGATCTCATCAGTTCCTGGGAGCCTGGAACAACTCTGTCAGGAGGAGAAATAGGTAATGGGTGTTTACTTGAGGAGAAGAGTAACAAGGGCACTTGAGAAAAACAAAATATGGAAAATAATGAATAGTAAGAGAAAGATGGTTTAATTTTGAGTTGCTCCTCACCTCTCCTTGTAACACAAGAGGATGTTTTAAGTATTTAACTGTAGCAAACTGCAAAATTATATCAAAATAGTTATAGTTCTTTTTCATTTACAGTTTCATCAGTGTGGAACTCACTGACCAGGAAGTTATTAAAGATCATAGTGAACCAAGATTAAAAATTTCTAAAATATTATGTTTGATCTAACATGGTGAATCTCATATACTACATATCCCCTATAATGCTTCTCTGTCCTCAGTCATTCACTTAGGTTGCCCTAAAAGCACCATGAAAAGGGTGTTCAAATGGGCATCTGGTGCCAGACCTTGTTGTATCTCCTGACATCTTCATAAACCTTACTTCTCGAGAGAGAATGTCTTTGTAACAGGCTGGAGTTAATTTTTACTTGCCCAAAACATATACTGCAGAATTTCTAAAAACTTGTAGGTCTTCTGTGGGTCTTCATATACTGTGATACCTGCCATGCACACACCATTTCTTGCAGAAGAATATACATATTTAAATAATGTTTCATTTTGAATTCACTAACAAAACATTTCCTTTCTATGTCAGAGGCTGAATATAAGGCTTCTTTGAAATATGGATTAAACAGTACAAGCCAGCTGTGTGCAGAGAAGTAGTAATGCAGTAATAGAATTTTAAATTCAGTTCAGAATTTTACTACATTCCTAGAGAGACTTGAAATCAAGATGCCAGATGCAGAATAAAAAAATAATGGAAGGATTCCCTGGCAGAATTATGTAAAGATGAGGAAAAAAACCCCAATAAACAAACCAAACAAAAAAACCAAACAAAAACCCCCACCATCAAAACCCCCACAAAACTCCAAAACCTTAAGGGCAATTTGTAACTGAAAGATAGTTTCTCCACCAAATATTTGGAAAATAGAAATTTGAAAGGTTAGTAGATATACAGTTGTATTTTCCAGCACCTTCAACAAAGACAGATGATTTTTTTAGAGCAGCAAAATGCCTGTGTCCTCTTTTCCCATCAATTTGGGTCTACTGTTGCTATGCACCTTCCTTTCCCTTCAATCTCTGTTCCATATTCTCTGACATCCAGGCAGATATCCCAATGCCTTCAAGTTCCCCTCCCGCTCTGCTGCTTTCCACTGTTAAGTAATATCTTCAGCTGAGTAATATCCTGTAACTGCCAGCTGGAAAGCATGAAGAATGTTCAAGCTGCACAGTGCTGGATGATCAGTGTGCCAGCCTTACCCCGCAGCTTTTGCTGTAGATAACACACATGAATTTTTCTTCTACACATAGCTATGCATTTTATCAAGATCTGTTGCAACTCTTTCTATGATATCTTTTCATGCCTTGGCCAACTGAAAACTACCTAACAACAGGTTGTAAGTTTTCAGGGAACTGGCAGACCAATCTAATCATATCAGCTTTGTCTGTATAGGAAAGTAGGCTGGAACATGAAAGTAAGAATTAAAGGATCAGAGATTATCGCTACTGAATCAGTAGGAATTTTGGGGGATCCTGATTCTCAGTGGCCTCATGCTATTTATTGCATAATAGTTTCTTTAACTTTATGGAGTTTTCCTTTCAGACCTCTAACTAGTCTAATCATAATTTTCTGCAACTTTTCTTATTTTAACAGGTCATTTTTGAATGCAAATAATCTTAATTCGATACCGTATTCTAGGTGTGATTTGGTGTAATGGCTGGAACATTGCACTCCAGCTGCTAGAATTACCCTTTCTTCTTTCATTATTGCCTGAAAGCATATTCACCACTGTTTGTGAATGAGATGATTGCAGGAAAAGATTTAAAAGAATATACGCTGTATTGTATATATATGTGTGTGTGGGGAGAGAGAGAGAGAGAGTGAGAGAGTAGTGATCCTTTGTCTTGACAGGAGAGCCATCACTGATATAGCCCTGTGTACTTGAAGGCCAACGTTATTCTATGTACAAAGAGCAAACCAGCCTCTGCTTAAATTAAGCAAATAACAGTAACAATAATAGTTTCACACAATATATCAAGTGCCACCATGTCCTGATTTCAGCTGGGCTGCAGTTAATTTTCTTCCTAGTAGCTGGTGCAGTGCTGTGTTTTGGATTTGGTGTGAGAACAATGCTGACAGCACACGGATGTTTTAGTTGTTGCTGGTTAGTGCTTGCCGTAAGTCAAGGACTTTTCAGTTTCCCATGCCCTGCCAGTGAGCTGGTGCACAAGAACCTGGGAGGCAGCAGAGCCTGGACAGCTGACCCGAACTAGCCTAAGGGGTATTCCATACCATGGGATGTCATGCTGAGTATACGAACTGGGGCGGGTTGGCTGGATCCTGTGTATTGCTGCTTGGGGACTGGCTGGGCATTGGTCAGTGGGCAGTGAGCAGTTGTGTTGTGCATCACTTGGTTTTTTTCCATTTGGATTTTATTGCTTTGTACCTCTCTTTCCTTTGCATTGTAGTTTTTGTTGCTATTATTATTCTATTTCATTTTATTTCAATTATTAAATTGATCTTAACACACAAGTTTTACCTTTTTCCCATTTCTCCTCCACATCCCTCCAGGGGAGGGGAGCAGGGAGTGAGTGAGCAGCTGTGATGTACTTAGTTGCTGGATGAGGATAAACCAAGAATTTTTCCAAGTAACCCTTACGTTTGATGGAGCCTGGCTTTCCTGGACATGGCCAAACACCTGCCTGCCACTGGGAAGGGGTGATTGGATTCCTTGTTTTGCTTTGCTTGTGTGCGTGGCTTTTGCTTTAGCCATTAATCTGTCTTTATCTCAACCCATAAGTTTTCTCACTTTTGTTCTTCCGATTCTCTCCCCTGTCCCGCCACGGAGGGGAGTGAGCTGCTGCATGGGGCTTGGCATCTGGATGGGATTAAACTACAACACACCAAAATTGCAAATCTAAATGTATCCTAAGAGTATGGTAACTTACAATGTACCTGTTATATGCAAGGTAAGGAAAACTTCCTATGTCATTTTTAGGTAAGGGAAGATGCATAGAGACAAAAAGGCATTAACCAAGACTCAGTCTCCAAGTCCATTTGCATAGGAGAGAACTGTTCTGTCCCAGCTAGTTGCATAATTGCATCGGACTCCCTTTCCATTTCAATGTTAACACAAATGCAAATCGGAGACTACACTTGCAAAAATCTTGACGACTTATGAAGCAGAACAGCACAGTATTTGTATAAGGTTCTCTTCGTGAAAAAATGGTATTTGCAGCTATCCAATTCTTCAACAAAAACCACAGGTTAAGAGTAAGTGCTGTGGGAAAAAACCACTTAATGAGATCTGATCAGTTAATACATTTCATTAATACTTGCATATGAATGCTTTTGAAAAAGTATCTTCTTTTATATATAATTTGATTTTATGTCAACATTCAGTTTTTTCCACCCGAGGTTGGCTGATCCTGCTGTAATTTTTTTCAGAGCAGGCAAACAGTGGTTTACCAATACCCATTGTATTCAGACAGCCAAATTCCATTGTGACAAGAAAAAAAAAAGGTAAGGTACCACACCAGCATAGGTGATAGAAATTTGTAGAATAAAATATTAATGATATAAAATCTAACTTTTATCAGCTACTTGCAGAACCAGTAGATCAGATCTACACTAAAATAAATGAACAGAGACTAGATTTTTAACTATGCTTGGCCTGTCCTGCTTACTGTTACCCAGAGTCTGAATTTCCTTGAGAATCACTCATGACTTCTCTAGTAAATTTTGACTCCAGTGTTTACCACAGTCCACAAGACTGAAAAAATATTAAGAAAGATCCATCAAAGCTGGAACTGCTGAACCCAAAACAAGATTAATTAACAAATGTGGGTTTCACTGTTCAGAACTACTGCCTATGTAGCAGTCATTATTTTTGCTAGGACACAGTGATGGGTGAAACAAAGATTACAGACTAGGACTACCATAAACCAGCTGCTAACAATACAGAAGCAGCCCACAATTAGCGTTATTTCTGCATCTAGTGAAAGTCCAAGAATGACTTCTTAAACCTTTTCAAGCCATGCTTTTTTCCCCTTTAAATCCACCATTTTCCCTCAGCCCTGTACTGTACTCTTTGTGGGAATAATCCGGAGTAGAAAGAAGCCAGTTTTCTTAAAGGATTTTCTTTTCTTCCTGTAGTTGTTTTTAACAGGACTTGAGTCAATGGTTAGTCACAACAGCAAGTTGTTTTTACGTATCTGTGTATGAATTTGCAAGCAAAAAGGTGCAGGGATAACCAAAGCCTTGTAAAGGACGTTGGTTTGCCTTGATGAGAACATGCTTGAGTCCCCACACTTAAATGCAGAACTCCCCTCTTGCGCCCATGCAACACTGACTCAGCCACGCTGGCTGAAGCAGATCCAAAGCTACAAGGGCTGAACGGGAAGGTTGCCCAGCCATGCCTAGGGGTGAGCTGGGCAGGAGCTGTTGGCAATAAAGGTCAGATGGCCTTGATCGTCAGTCTCAAATGCATCTGTGTCAATAGGACACCGCCACGCCAGCTCAGGGACCACAATACTTTGATGACCGTGGGGTGGCAATGCATGATCATGCCATCCTCCTTCCGGGCATGATAATGCAGTCTCCTCCTGTAGGTATCTCCCAGTACCAGATGATCCTGCTCTGGGTGGGATGTCCAAGCCAATGGCTCCCAGGAACCTCTTCCTTGATCCCAGCACAAGAAGCCATCTACCGCTCCTTTGACCCAGCCCAGGACTAACAGCAATCTTTTATTCGCTGCTGGTACTGCCCCAGAGCTTCTGCATTAAGAACCTCTTTTATTAACACATGTGACTCTTAAAAGGCTCCATAAGAATCAATGTAAGCTCTTAATGTGAGTACGGGGTCTGCACACGGCAACAACAGAGAGGGTGAGAAGCAGAAAGGAAGAGGAAAGACAGCAAGCAGGTGCAAACCCAACACCAGGAACCTTGCCTCCACTCACCAGAAAACTGAAGGACAGCCACAGTTCTCCTCCCTTTGCTTGTACGAGAAAGTGAAACAGTCTCTTGCATGCACACGCATGCTTTCTCACACTCTTTCTTTTTTCCTAATGCTATCATAGACATCTATCCTTAGTCATTCTTGCTTTGAATTTCTTTAAATTGAAGGTTACATCTTCCAGATTTGGGGGGTGGGGTGGGTGGGCTTTGTCAGCATAATTCCTGGGGATACAGCACGCAAGTGATGAAGTGGAGAGCTGCTGAATTAGCAAAGAACTGACTAAAGACAGGGTTCTTTGCTCATAGTAGAAACTCTGCTTTACCAACAACTGGCTTTAAGGAACCCTATAACAAATTACCTGTACATTCATGTTCCTGTGTTGTATTTTATGTCAAATTAGACTGAATTCATGCATATTATGATCCCTGTGTGTGTCTTGTTGAGAATTTGGACTTTAGCCTATGCACTCGCTACCCTCAGCGTCAGAGATCTCAATGCATTTGATCTACTTTCCCCAAATCAGTTTCAGATTTGCACTTTCTCTGAGTGTACGTGTGACTTTTCATCACACACAAGAGCCCTACATGTAACTCATGGGTTAATTTAGCTGCACTGGGGTGCTTACACTCAGAAGAGAAGGAGAGAAAGCCATGACTGGCATTGGTAGCAAAGACTATATTCTTTATTTAAGACTGGGGGAGAAGGGAAGGCAATAACAATCCACATAAGTATCACTGCTGAAGCAGTCAACAAAGTTTATGTAGGCAAGACTTGGGCTAGCAACATTCCTAGCTGACCAGTTAAGAATCAGGACAAGTGTGCATTAAATAGACTTGAGTACTCTGATGGCATTTTCTACATAGTTTTAAAAGATGACTAAGGATAGGTGTCGTGGTTTAACCCCAGCCGGCAACAAAACACTACCGACAACAAGCACCACGCAGCCACCACTTGCTCACTCTCCCCCACCTGGAGGAGTGGGGAGGAGAATTAGAAAGGAATGTAAAACTCCAGGGTTGAGATAAGAACTATTTAATTATTTAAACAGAATAAAGATATAAGAACAACAGTAATAACAATAATAATAATAATAATAATAATAATGATAATAACAATTAGGATGGAAAGGTGGGGAAAAAGGTAAAATCCAAAGGAAGGGAAGAGGAAAAATACAAGTGATGCACAGTAAAACTGCTCACCACCCACTGACCGATGCCCAGCCAGTCCCCGAGCAATGATCCCCGCCCTGAGCTAACCCCCCCAGTTTATATACCAAGCATGGCATCCCATGGTGTGCAATACCTCTTTGGCTGGTTCAGGTCACCTGCCCTGGCTGTGCCCCCTCAGTCTCTTGTGCCCCTCCAGCATTCTGGCTGGCAGGGCCCAAGAAACTGAAAAGTCCTTGACTTAGTATAAACATCTCCCAGCAACAACTAAAGACATCAGTGCAGTTATCAGCCTTGTTCTCACATCAGAGCCAAAACACAGCACTGTACTAGCTACTAAGAAGAAAATTAACTCCATCCCAGCTGAAACCAGGACAGGAGGAAAACCCCCTGTCTTCATATTGTTGATAAAGGACATACCATGACTCCTTTCTTTTTCAGAAACTTCCTGAGGAATTTTTACTCCATTTAATGCTCAGAATACTCCGTTTTATTGCAGCAGTGAACATCTGGGTTTTTAAATACTCTTTGTCCATAATTGGGCAGCCCAGGTAAGTATTCATTACTTTTACTGCCACTGGGAATCCTTGCTATTCCTCTTCTGGAAGAATGCAAAAAAAAGTTCTTAATATACATACCCCAGAAACTCCAGAAACAAGTACGTACCTCATATTTGGGAATGGAAAATTAATACAACTATTTTAAGCATTCTTCTCGAAAGATTTTGTATCCTTTAAAAGGAAAAGGTCTCCCTTATTCAATATCCTTACTGCACTGTAAGCTTTCTTTCTTAAACATAGAAAATCTTTCAAAGTTACGGGAGACTTTCAGTCAGTATCTGGCCTAGGGACAGAGTTTATGCTTCATGGATTTCACTCAAATTCAGCTGATAAACTTCCCATTTTGTAGCGTGAACACAGAGAAAGCCACCTTTATGCCAAAGGTGCTTCTGACTCTCTCCTGCAATTTCTGTCCTCTGCCTAGATGGAAACTATTTTCTTTCCTTGTTAGCAGGGACTGAATCAGAGCAGTGCAGCCTGGTGAAGCATCTCAACCCAGGACTCATGCAAAGATGCACACGCTGTCTTCCGTAATCCCATGCATAATGTTTCTCATCATTGCATCCCCAGAGCCCAGGTAAACTTGTCCAAACACATGTTCACAGAGTGTAAACAATATTTGTTATATTGTGCACAGTTTGTTATCCTTACCATTACATTTCTAAAGAGCAAAAATTTGAGATATCAGTCCCTTTCAAACCTCCTGCTAAAGATATTCTGCAGACCCCAGAGGGAAAATCCAGAATCTGATTTTTTTAACTTTTTTTTTTTTTTTTTTTTGTGGGTTACATGTTTTCCTACTTCATCATATCAGAGAAGAAAGACAGTGTCTAGGGGCGAGAGAGGGATTCAGAACTACTTTTGGGTATGTGTTCTAAAGGATAAAGTTGGATATACCTCACAGAAAAAGGGAAGCAACTAATCAAATTGTAAATGATAGAAACAGAAGACAGAATGTTATCAGCACTTGCTCTCAGATAATCTGTGCCCGTGCAGCCTCAGAATACTATTAATCAGCCCATCTATGCAAAAAGAAGACCTTCACATCTGTCAAGCAGATGTCCCTGGACAGCTTCTAAGTGCCTTGCAGTTAACAGGCGCTCACTCATAGTCTAACCCTGATCATTAGCTCAAATACTTGAGAAATTATAGAATGATTAAAACAGTGAAGACTCCCGTAACTCATTGTATTGACTCCTACATGCCTAATTCTTAAATCTGCCTCTGAACTTTAAGCCTGTATGTTAAATTTCCCTTGCTCTGGTTAGTACTTACCCTTTCGGATTTTGTCACAGCTTTGCTTTCATAATTTTTCATAGGGTAGTAACACTCTTTCTAAACTGACAAAAAAGGGTATCCTTTGCAGTCAGCCATCAATGCTTGCTGCTGCTGCATACACTATCTGAAATTTTTTGGTAGGCAGTACTTAATTCTGTTTTTTAGCAATTAAGTGGATGAGGCAATACTCATTTGTAAAAGCTTTTTAATCTGGAAAAGGAAGAACAAAATTTATGACACCAAGCAGCTAAATTTAACCTGGAATCAAGAACCATTTTATATATACTCCCACTCACACAGTTACTGTGCTTCCAAAGACAGAATAATGTTGCTACACCACCTTTGTCTACCATTGGACTGTATGCTGCATTTTGTATTTTTTCAGTTATTCAATTATTTGTTCCAATTGTGTGAAAAGTATATTTTCCTAAGCAGAAATACAGTGTTTTTTACACAATGCATTTGTGTAGATAGTTCCCTTCCAGCCCAAAAGAACCAGGAACTGCTCCACAGGTTGCTGCCATTTCAGCCCTTCTCCAGGGCCCTCATTGTATCTTCTAATGAATCTGAGATTAGCAGCCTAATACTAGTGTGAAAATGCTTGGCCATAGGATATGAAACATTGAATGTCAACAAATGCATAATTTGAGTTCAGGTATATTAAAAAAGATGTGCTTTGGGGGAAAGTAAAGGTAACTTTGTCCCATCAGGCTTGATGACAGATCATGCATTTTTAGTCTACAGTAACTTATAATTAAAACCATCATTAGTGTTGCATGCTAATTTGATAACTATGACATCATTGGCTTGGTCTGTTCTGTAAGAACTTCTACCGCACTAGCACTTGTAGCACCAGCAACATCTTTAGAGCTATCTGATTTGTACTCATCCTTAACCCAGACTGCTGGCATAAGAGTATTTTGTACACGTGTACCAAAAAAGCAAATCAACATGGGTAAGAAGGACCTATCTAGCAGCACACGGATTATGTTTTTGCAGAGCCAAATCGTCATCTGCAAGGTCTTACAGCCATTTTTTCTTCTCAGGACTGTAACTCATTGGGAACCACCACAGGCCAGCAGTGCTGGGCCAAATCCTTCAGTCTAGAGGCCAGCAGAGTCCTCACTGGCAACAACCCTTCTGAAATGAGCTAAAAGTTCTTTGTGATATGGAGGAAAAGCCAAATAAACAACTAATAATAACACTGGTTGGGGAAAGTGGAGTTAGAGGAAGGAAGATATACCAGAAACTTAGTTTGTTCTTCTGATACTGAACTGTTTGGTTACTCACAAGCAGACCTGTAATATAGAAAGATGTTGAAAAGGATGTCTTACCTGGATTTCTCCAGGTGCTCTGACTAGGTGACTTGTCTGCTTTGTAGCATCTGCTAGAAAGCAAGTGAAATAGAACCTGAATTGCTGATACAAGCAATGAAAGTTACTACTTTTAACAATGTAATTCTTTAATAGATATGATGTATTTATAATTGCTAATGTTAAAAGCTTTACACAATCATCTTGCAGTTGAATGAACTATTTTATCTCTGAAACAGCAGTTATTCTAATAGATAAAGCTATGGACATTAAAGTTTCATGTAATAAATTTTCCAGTGTGATGTACAGGATGGACGTGAACTCAGCCTGATCTTCACCAGCACTGTTTCTGTGGGCTCAGCTGATGTCATGTAGATTGACAACTTATTGTTATTAAATTCATTATAGATCAAAAGTTCAACATGAAAACCTTATGAATGTGCAAGCAATATCTGTTCTAACATTGGGATAGCCTTGCTGACTTAAGCAATATCATATGTCCTGGAAGACTAAGTTCTAAACCAAGTTTTTGCACTAAAATGAGCTGAGGTTAGACACACCACTATTTGTAGGTGAACAACAAGGCTTTAAAGAACTGTCTTAAAAATACTATGTCTACACAAAACCTGTGAGAAAAGTTGTAATAGAAAAAACCTGTTATGACAAATAAAGCCACATTTTATGTAGTAGTTATATCAGAGCTTCAAAAGCCTTGTAATTACTTTATGACCCATAGCACAGAAACATTTGGCAAAGGCATATTCTAAAATGAAATACGGTTATCAGGAAAGAACCACCTACGATTTGAAGATGGAAAACAGTAGAATTTCAAGTTAAAATAGAATCTCTTTGGAGTAAAAGGTGCTGCCAAAATCGTTGATGTTTCATTTTCAAATTATATTGCAAATGTTTCCCTTCAATGTCAACAGATATACAGCATGACATTTCAGCACAGGTGAGTCCAGTGAGTTCAGAGACACTGTGCACGCAAAGAAGTAAGTTGCCATCCTGAATTCCTGAATTCTGTATGCTCCAAAATGGACAGTTTACACAGTGTTGGGCAGACAGCTTTTGGCTGCCACTCACCACCAGGCATCAGTTGCTTGCCAATAGGTCTGTTGATTGCAGAAAAGGAAAGAAAGGGACCATGTGATAAAGCAGATCCCAAACCTCGCAGCTTAAAATACTGGAATTGCTGATGTTTGCAGAATGAGGCTAGCAAGTGAGTTATTATTGTCTATAGTCTTCTCAGGGGGTGTGAATGATGTTAATTACACTGACTTAGAAAATGACAAGTTTGTGATTTGTAACCCTTTAGGTCATGTATATCAGTATCAGCTGTGAACAGCATTCCAAAACCAAAAGAATATTCTTTCTGAACAGAACGGGTAGAATTGAATCTTCATTGTTTTTACTAGACTGAAATATACATGGAAACTTAAAGGACTTGCATGTCTGAAAGCTTGCCTTTTTTCCCCAGTGCTATCAGTTGCTCAAATAAAAGATTTTATCTTTCATGGGAAACCTCCACACAGAGAATCATGAATTATTCCGGCAATTGGAGTAAACTGAAACACAGCAATGCACTCTAAAGAAACAATTCAGGCCTCACCAAATTAATCTACAGTTTTAGGAGGGGATCCAGAGTAGCTTTTACGATTTTTACAGTTGACATGCACACATTTTATCAAGAGTTGAATGCTGTTCATGAATAAAAAGAATGGAACACCAAATACTGTGTAATTTATATGATATTTTCAAACTTCACTGCATGTATGTTTGCTAGCACCAAGGACTACATTGTGGGGATTGTTTGTTGTAAATCAGACAGGTCTGGAGAAGACAAAAGAATCAAACTGGGGATCCTTTCCTAAATCTTTATTATTTGACTGTATTTCTAAAGACCAACTCTTTTAATTCTTCTGTTAAAATGTTACATTTATATGACTTCTTTTTTTGCAGGCATAGTCAGTAAAGAGGTTTGTGTGCTGTAAAGACAAATTAAAGAGACCCTTTGGGTCAGTGCCATTTGAGTTTACCACGTGCCCTGATTCCTACCTGCTCCGTCTTTTGTAAACTACTCTGAGGTAAAGCAGACCATGAGATCCTGATCAGCATCTTTTCTATACCAGGGAACAACGTGTTATATCATTATCTGAACATTTAAAAATTGATAATGCAGCTCTGATAAGGAACAGCAGGGAAGAATAGTCAAAGAATTGCTGGTGCTTTTTATATATTCTTGGTTTTCTGCCTGAAAGCCTTTAAGCTTGGAAGAATGGGTTGACTTGGATTAATATTCAAGGCTAATAAATGAAAATTATGCATGTGCACCAGGTTTCAGTTGATGATCGGTCAATGATACAATTGAGCTGATGTTCTAGCAGTGGTATACTGCAGGTTACAGGAACTGTCTGCAGTGTCTCTTGTATAAACTTCTCTTACTCTGCTATGACCACTTTCCATTGTATCGTATTACCTGGACTCCAAATTTTAGGGGAAGTACAGGACAGAAACTCTGTAATGTGAGGAGATCCCCATAAACAGTATACCTCATTTTCCCGTTAGATAAGATTGAATTGGTGCTTTTCTATCCTGCAAGAATGAAGTGACACACTTAAATTGCTTTACAGAACTGGGCTGTGAAATTTTAACATAAATTGAGTTTTAGAAGGACAAGTGCCAACTATTTGCATGTATATTGATAGTTGTATGTATTACTGTTTTGTAGTAATTTGATCACTCCATTTCTCAAATAATCAAAGGATGCATTCAGAGTTTTGGGATTGACATATATTTTGACTGTGTGCTATCTAAGAATTGAAAGTTTATGAAATATGCCCCCTTTACATACTTAAGTACTACCATAGTCAGGTTAACTAGACTAGTAAATAGCTTTTATGTGCTAATGAGAGAGGATTAGTTCTTCAGCAGGACTTACATATTTCTATAAATCTATAAATAGCTAGAGGACAATATTAAATTATTTCTGAAAGCACCTCTTTCAAATTATGGCCATAATTATACTTACTTTATTAACTTCTGGAAAAATATACAATCCTTTCCCCCTCCCCTTTCTGCCCCCCCGCCCCCGCCCCCGCCCCCCCCCTCCCCCCCCCCCCGATTTGTGTAAGTTATCTGTCAATGAAAAAATTGCTAATTTACAGATGAAATAATGCATTTAATATTTTACTCAGTTGTATCCTTCTTGTGCCTTTATCTTCAACCCTGAAGTTAATTCGGTAGCATATAGTTTATTTACTGATACTGATGTTAAGATGACTGTAAATTTTCTGTGCAGGATGCTGCACTTATTTGGAGAGTTCTCCATTACTACCATCATTACTGATCCATTACTGTATGCAGGGACTTTATTGAAACATTAGCACTTACCACTGTGCAACGTGACAACTTGAATATCATTCTGCAGCAAATGTGGTTGGTTTGGAAACTCACTCACTTTATGACCTTAACTTCCATGCCTCTTGCCCCTATAACATTACTTCACCTTTTAGTGGTCCCAGTTCCAGTTCTTTCCCATTTTTTGGGTTTTTTTTTTTGTTTGTTTGGTTTTTTGTTTGTTTGGGGGTTTTGGTTTGTTTGGTTTTTTTTTTTTAAGCCGTTTGAAACTCAATATTCTCAGTTTCCTGCAAAAAGACAATTCAGTGTCTCTGGGGCTAAGGGAACTATAGCTGAAATATCCAGTCACCAGGGGAGGAGTAAAAGGCAAAGAAGTTGAAGATTTAGCCAGGGTATGTCATCACGTTACCATTTTTCTCAGCACAATTATTGTAAGAAAAGCACACCTTTGCTTGAAAAAAGGAAATAAATGCATGTGCCTACATGAAAAAAAAAAAACAACCCAAAACAACCAACCACCAAAATGTGTAAATACCATCTGTACACCTGTCTTCCAGAAGCATCTTCTCAAAATGCCTAAATGTCCTTTCTATTAGTATCTGAGACTGCTGCCAAGATTCTCTCTGCAGACTGATTCTTGCTTTCTGGTGTAAAACACACTGGTGCTCTGAACTAAAGTAGGAGCCTGAATAAATTTCTGTGGCTTCCTCCCACACACAGATTTTACTAACTTGCAGATACAAGTTGAATCTTATGTTCTCCTCACAGTGATTCTCATCTCTAGTAGCAGCATACAACTTCGATTACTCAGGAATGAAATTTACTGAAATACTTGAACATTGTTTTTTATGTGTAGTTTAAATTGCAATCCAAATTATAATTCAAAGAATATAATTTTGCAGATCTAATTTTACTTATTGGGAATACTTTTTAGGAATGTGTGATTAATATTTTGTTTACTGTATCTTCAAATTTGAATATTTTCAGGAGTTGCTAAACCAACATTTTGCTTTTCCCTCTGTAGATTATACACACAATGTGACTAATGCTCATATAGCTGTCAATCAGGAGTTGCCCTGCGGGTGTGACTGTTAGAGTAGCTCTACATGTCTTATTCCTTTTTTTCTCTCAGCACACTGTCAAGCTTTTATTCTTGGGAAGATGTGCAACTTGGACCTATAACAAAACTTCAGCATGAAGAAGCAGTGCTGGGAAGGAGGGGAGGAGGATTGAAAAAGAAAATTGGCTTGGTTCCTTGGAGTTGGGTTTATAAAGTTGTATTTTGAGATGGACGCTCTTGGGTGTTGGCACTGCTTTGTCCTCTGCATCATTTGAAGACAAGTGCATAGTAGTCAGCGCTCAGTACACCCAGAATCCATCTTGTAGTTTCCTTAGCTGCATTCATGTCAGAAAAGGAGGCATTATTTTTAAAAAGAGGGTCGGGAACACAAATCCGATGTTCCTGCTACACTAGCATCAGTTCATTGACTTCTCTGTAAATCAGAATTCACTGGAGGTAAAACATGTCACAGGGACCTGTTTTCAGATTTTATTTTTTTGCTTCTTGAATAAACATATCCAAGTTGCATATACCTAAGTAGAATGTCCTTAGACAGATAAATATTTAATTTATGTTTAATTTTTTAATTTTGACAATTTTATGACATATTGCCATGTAACTGAAAATGATTTGTTTCCAGTCAGAAGGCAGAAATGGATTATTTGGAGAAGAAAGTAGAGTACATTTTGTGGGAATGCGGTGACACAGTATTAAAATGGTGTCTTTAGTTTGGACCATGACTAAAATAGTTTTGGCATGCAGATGTTTCTGGGTACATAACCACCAATGTTATCGTGGTCTTGGGTGTGTGTGACAGTTTAGAAAAGTTATTTTTTTAAGAAGGGAATGCATTGCACTGTACAGACTGTTAGTTACTGTATTAATATCACCACTAAATCTACCAAATCTTACTCATTCTTTTTTGAATTAAAGTGGTTGGAAACTGAGCTAGCTACTTGACATATTTCTTTCTCCTGGAATACAAGAGCCTGTGAAAATCTTATGGCCTGTGCTACTCATAAGGTCAGAGAAATTGGTCAAAGAAACTCCCTCTGGCTTTCAAATCCATACAGCAGCTTATCAGATACCATGTGAAGAAGCCATGACTTACACCAGATGATGCTCTCACCTTACAAGTATACAGGTTAGGAGGATAATATATGCATTTAATATGTGTACAAGCCATTAGGGAGGAAGATACGAGAAGAAGGGGTTATCGACTACCTTAAGGGGAGCACAATTGGATGGATAAGGTGTGTCGTTGTACAGAAATAGAATGAACAGCTTTTTTCAAGAAAAACACATTCATATAGCTCAGAGGATTGAAATTACTATAATTAATGAGCAGTTAAACATATGTGGTGCATTTCAGCATCCCAGAAGTACCTACAAGGATAATGATCATTGCAACTGCAGAAAAGAAATCAGCCTAGAAAGTCTTCTCTCTGAAAGCTTTGTGGAAATGGTTTAGATTTTTAAAACCTGAATGTTATTTTTTAACTCAGTGATTCTTTGAACTTTGAAAAACCTGTAATGAACAAGTCCTGCATGGGAGTGTGGAGCAGAGGTTATCATGTGAAGAGGGCTAATAACTTTATTTGGTAAACAGGTACTCAAACTCATTGCACAAATAATTTCTAGGGGTATAATGGAAACAGCTGATGGCTTCTGAGTTCTCCTTAACAGACTGTAACAGAAATGTTTTAAAAGAAAACTTTTAACTTTTCCATGAGGAGTTCCTTTCTTCACTCTCCAGGTCTTGCATTCTGAGATACTTGGCTGCCACAGTATATGACAGTGCCCGTGTCATATACATGCCTGCATTTTAGTCTAGCTCAGCAGGGTGCACAGTGAGACCATAGCAAAGCAGGATACTGAATTATTTTTTTGTAGATCTCCTTTGATAAGATAAAGCTGCAATTACTAATTTTAGAGTGGTTACAACAAGTTTATCCCCTTTTGCAAAGCAGTCAGTTGACTACTCACATGCTTGTGTTAATGTTGGTGACTACTGGAAAAGGCTGCAGAGGATGTTTTGCTTCATATAGCCACAGTTTGCCCTGGATCTACTTTAAGAACACAGAACTCTTACAGAAACCAACAGAATAAACAACAAACTTATCTAGCCAGCAGACCTAATTTGGGCAATTTATTCCACAAGTGACATGTTTAGTATATTCAAATCATAGCATAGAGCTTAATGAAAGCATGAGAGGCTTCGGGAACCACTGCTTTTTTTTCATTAGTAAAAGTTTCTTGTTCAGCATAGGAAGAAAGTAGTTCTTTTCAGAAAAAAACAGAAAAAACCCCCACCCTAAACCAATAAAAAACCCCAACGAAAGTCCTATAACTGCAAGGCAGTCTGCCATACAGAATATCTGCTGGAAATAGACCCATGGATTTATGGTGTGGCTTCACTGAATTATTGTTATGCCTTTCACTACTAAATATAGATGAATGACCTTTTTAATGGAAAAGAAGGATCAAAGAAAGATTAAAACACATTCTTTTAATTAAGTTCTGATAACCTGAAGTTCCTCAGACTGACTAGGAAGAACAAATGTAGGGTCTGAGATAAGAAATTTCAGAGGTTACAACAGTAGTAAATACAGAGGCATGTGACTCACAATGCTTAAAGACCAGGTCTTCTAGGCAATTGAACCCTTTGACCACAAATTAATTTAATCAGAATCATAGAATGACTTGTGTTGGAAAAGACCTTTACAGGTCATCTAGTCCAACCCCCCTGCAATGAGAAGGGATATCTTCAACCAGATCATCCATACTGACTTAGAATATTTTCAGGGATGAGACATCTACCACCTCTCTGGGTAAACCTGTTACGGGGTTTCACTGCCCTGATTGTATAGAATTTCTTCCTTATATCTAGTCTGAATCTACTCTCTTTCAGTTTAAAAATATTACTCCTTGTTCCATTGCTACAGGCACTACTATATCTGTCCCAATCTTCCTTAAAACTTCCTTAAACCCCCTTTAAGTATTGGAAGACCACAATAGGATCTCCCTGGAGCCTTCTCCAGGCTAAACAATACCAACCCTCTCATCACTTTCCTCATAGGAGAGGTGTTGTATCCCTCTGGTCACTTTTGTGACCTTCCTCTGGAGTGGCTCCAACAGGTCGATAACCTCCTTGTACTGAAGACTCCAGAGCTGGATGCAGTACACCAGTTTTGGTTTAGTATAATCAGGATGGGATTTCTAAGGACATTCACATGTCATGCCTTCACTGTTGTCTTCCCTAAGGCCAAAAAGGCCAGGTTTATTATTTATCTAGTAAAGTGCTTTCTCTGGCCACCATTAAGAACTGGTAGTCCCAGAACCTCCAAAAAGTAAAGGTTCTTTAGAGCACCACAATCTGTACCTGCACAGAATCAAAAGACCTTGCTCTCAAAGGAATCCAAGTTCACAGATTCCTGTTTACACAGAAAATTGTATAAGATTTTTCCAAGGATGGTTTAAAATGCCTTCCATATTCTAGAAGCATAAAAAAATCAAGAGTTTATTCACAAAGCCCAAGAAGCAGATTTCTCAGGCACAGTCATTTTGTTTTTCCCACTTGCAGCAGCTGGAAGCTTCCTTGCCTACTGGTTTTGTCAGGAGCCTAGGCAGACTTTGCCATCAGAATAGGAGTTATCCCAGCTGACGGACACACTTCCAGGAGAGAAACAATCATAGATCAGTTATAATTTACAGCTGTGCTTACTATACAGGACCTTGTGGTATGTGTCTGCAAATGAGGAGAAAGAAATAGTTCATTCAGCCTTGGGATTGCTCTGATGAAGCCCCCATTCTTTCTTACTCTCTGCTGCAGGTGGATAAGTTATAATTTACTTTATACTCCCAAATGTGTGAAACTATGAAATTACTAGTGTACCCCACTACACTAGATTTGTAAGAATACCACCAGCCATACCAGAAAAGAAGATGAAAGCTAGACTGGAATGAACTTATTCATGGAGGACCCCACCAGCCACCCCTCATGCTCCATCAGACCTCATGCCTGATTATAAACTTGGTTATGAAAACCCTTTATGAGACCAGGCTGAGCTTCCCCAAGATAGGTAGGCACCATGGAATTGGGCTGGACCCCATCCTAGTGACTGCAGATCAATACCTGCTGGAGCTGCTTGAGCTATTCCTCCTGCAGCCATGGCCTGTTCTCTACATGACAGATGCCCTTACATGGACTTTCCTGTTTACATCCAACCCTGCCTAACCATCTTTCCTTTCATCTCAGCTGTTCAAGTCTTCTGGGACTCTCACTCAGCTATTCCTAAACTATCTCCTGTATGTAACAACCCTATGGAAGCCAAAAGGCTTTTAAATGAAAATACTATTATGTGGAAGCAGTATTATTAAAGTGCAAGGTAGGATTCCCAACTAGTTAAGTCAATAAAAGTGTAGCTAATGTGGTGCAGACAGACTAGGACTAGCAGACATTCACATGCACCTCGTTTGAACTCACGGTCTCTTCAGAAGAGACATTTGCTTTTAGGCTTGGTTCCAGCTAGCTGAGAGGCTTTCTGGCTTACAGCAAACTGCCCAGTCCCTTCCACCACCTAGAAAGTGTCTTTTCCTTCTCTGCTGAGATCTAACTACTTTATCCTGTTCTCAGCAGTTTCTCTGCATGCTCCACAACCCCTCAACAACACGCATAAGTTCTTGTCCCTCATTTATCCAGCTTCATGTCTCTTTCCCACAAGCAGGTTTGTTTCCTCTCCAGGGTACTCCCACACTGTCTAAAAGCAATGTTAGAGAACCAAGAACTTAACAAACACCCCACCAAACCCTACATTCTTTCTCTGTACCCTTATTCACTATTGAAATTCAGATGTAACTTTATTTATTTAGCCATTTTCCTTTTAAAACCGGAATTTGTTCCATTGTTTCTTTCTTTGGGTGGAAAAAATGAAATCAGCTTTCCTTGCTCCATTTAATCCCTTGTCCAGGAGTGTTTCTGCAGGTGGTCCATAAGTTTTAACAGCGCATTTTCCTGGTTGGCAGGCAAAGATTAATTTGATCTACATTTGCAGTGTTAGATAAACACTTTTATGCAGGCATTCAAAAATACTGTGTTCTCTTAACAACTCACTCTGTCAAACAGAATTCATAGGCAGTAAAAAAAGCCTGCATTGCTGTGCAGCTGACATTTCAGCTGACTTTTAAATCTGACACGTTATATTCTCCTCTGTCTAACTGTAATGTTCACATCACCCTTAAATTGAATGATTAGCTAGTGCAATGGAGGCTACTTGTTTTAGTGATCCATTGTTTATCCAGAGAAGAAGGAGGTAATCTCAGCTCTGAGACTTTACACCAAAACTGCTGTGTGAGACACCCACAGAGCACCAGTTGTTTGGATCTAGAATATCTTTTCCTTGATGTAGGATTACAGTACTTTGCTCAACTGAAATACTTACAAGTTTGGAATAAGTTTTTACTTGCTTCTGACAAGAAGAATTGGCTACAGACCCCACTGATGTGTTTCATACAGTACTTAAAAATTCAAAAAATAAATTCAGACTGAAAGTCAGGAGTCATGCATTTTTACAAGGAATGATGCTGTTCACGTTCAAAACAAATAAAGATAATTAAGTCCAATGAGAAGATGACCTTGAAGAACGAAGAGTTTTCCTTTCACTGTGAAATGGAGACATCTGCCAGCCGCCACCGAGCAAAGTGAGGCAACAGCAGCTTCCAATGAGTATACCCGGCAATGACTCACAAATTGCTTCAAGTGAGCACTGTAAGTCTTATGCCAGAAGCAATGTGTCTGCTGATAGACAAACAATAATATTAAAATTAAAATTAGTATTTTAGGCACACAAGAACCCCATGTGTGTAAAACAAACAAAGCCCAAGAACATCTGGCTTGCTTTCTAGACCCCATGTTGATGTCAGTTTCTCTGTAAACTGTATTTCTGAGTATCCTTTAAAAAGGAGGGAGTAGAGAAGTGCTGAGGAAAACCACTCAGCTGACAGACTTGGATATGGAAGGGTTTATTGATCCTGTCATGAACAAAGAGAACATTGATGGCTGCTGGGCTTGTACCTGCGAACAAATCCCAGGTAATATGAAGTCCAGTCTTAAACTGAAAGGCTGCAGCCAATCTGGGACTGTCATTGATTCAATGCATCCCTTGACAGGGTACACAAGCATGGCACCTGTGGTTTAAAGCTTTCCTTTTCCTGTAGTGCAGTAGAATTGGAGAGACATTATATGACTACTCTTGCATTGGGAAGACAGTTCTGATGCATGACGTTGTAGGTATGTGATTTTAGTATCTCAGTTAGGCATTGAATCCCAGCTGCTATGGGTTACAGTTTAAAAATAAGCACATGAAAAAAGTAATTTATTTTCAGCACTGGAAGTGGGTCAGGCAAACACTAATTAAAGTTTCTGAAAAGGAACATTTCCTTGCTTCTCACAGCAGGTCAATGCTGTTGCTGGTATCTGTGAGGAAGAGAAAGCTCAGATTACACAGCTGTCATTATCCTCTTCCTTTCACAGTTGTGATTTTAATGTGTATAACTATTAGTTTGAAACACTATCTTTGCTTAGTTATGGAATTGATAGTAGCACGAAAGCCAACAGAACTACTGGTTGTTTGGTTTGTTCTGTGTTGTTGGCCATACACAATCTGTAAACACAGTCTTTACAGATTTTAATGAGATTTGTCATAATATTTATTCACTTGTGCTGGATTTGTCAAAGTCCAAGGTTTATCTGCAGTAGGTGTTGTACAAACATAAGAAAGAGTGAACTCAAAGGTAATACTCTAGCTAAGCAGGAGAGAGCACAGAAACTCTTCTTTTACCTCTCAAAGGTGAGGTGCATCTCAGCAGATATGCAACTTTGGTTTTTTTGATCATGTTTCAAACTGAATCCTAAGCAACAAACTCTTAAAAGCACTGATGATAGGTATGGATTTAATTTGTGTTTAGAGTTAGCGATGCTTTTAAACACTATGCTATACACTAGAGACCTGTACCTCTTACACTTTCCCTGCTGTCTCTGTGCTACAAGTCTTTACAGCTATGGTCTTCCCTGCTGGACACAATATGGACTTGACTGCCAGACTGCAGACTGAGCAGAGCTGCCTGCATATCTCCAACCCTCTCATGGCTAACCAGACCATTACAGACCATCTCAGAACCTGCTTCTCATGCATTAGATACTGCAGTTTCCAGGGACAAGTTTACTGCCTGGTACTGCCCTTTGAAAGTAGAGATGTTTCATTTCTGCTTGTGAGAATCTCTGGAATTATTTCAGGTTCTGCTGCTCCTTCATGTTCACCAAGACATGTTCTTCTCCCAGGCCTCAACTTCCCATCTCTCCTTCTACACCTCACATTATCTTCTGCAACATGTAACTGAGTTTTTAAGAGTGCCTCTGATTTAATTTATTTAAATATAAATATAAATATATTCATATAAATTTATATATCTATATGTATTTATATATAAAAATTTTATATAAGTATAAATATATAAATATTTTATATATAAATATATAAATATAAATATAAATATAAATATATATATATTTAAATATTGAGAGTTTTTTGTTTGTGTTTTTTGTGGGTTTTTTGTTTGTTTTTTTGCTTGGCCTCTCCCATCTGTGTATCTTAAACATAGTGGAATGTCAAAACTATCTCATAGTCTGGTAAATTTTGAAGTTTTATACAAAAAGGTGACAATTCCTTCCAACTCTCTGCAGGAAGCACACTTTTCCCCAAAATATGTGGAAAAAACCACATTTTAGATTTTTTAGGTGTTTATTCACCAGTCTCATGCTTTAGCCGAGGGCCTCCAACCTAGCAACCTTTTCCTTTTTTTTCCCATGATATTTCCATGAAATTTCTCCCAAGGGTACTTTGTAAAGTCCTGTTTTCATATTCTACTACTCTTTCAGTGTGATTTTTGAGCATGAGCGCTTCCATGTAGATCTGATTCTTCATGGGTCACCTTGCTGTTATCTGATACATGGTGCAGGGGGAAAGGTGTTCAGGAAGATTTTTAAAACAAACCTTTCCAAATAAACATCTGAAAGAATTGCTTCTACTCCTCCTCATCCATTTTCTGTGCTGTACTGAACTATTGGATTATGCAGTGAGAAGTTCTAAACAGAGCTGAAATGGGCACCCTGGCATGTTGGCTCCTGGTAGTCTTGGACATCGCGTGTTTCCATCGGCAAGCCTGTAAAACCTGTGGAGAAGGGCTGGTGCCTGCGCTCCTCCAGGGCGGAGGTGCCTCCAACCCTTGCAAAGGTGGGGCTAGGGACTGTATGGCCTGAGTAAGACCCATTTGTGGACTCGGTTTTCCCTTTGGGTTTACAGTTCATGTGTGAAAACATGGAATGACAAAGCTCTGATAAAGCCTATTATGTAGCCATGTACGAACTACTTCATCAGATTCTACCCAAATGACTCTTAGGTGCTTGTGTCTGCAGTTTGGTTCCTCAGAGCCTGGGAGTTTGGAGCTGATATGTGCACAGACCTGGGACAGGGTGTTACCGTGTAGGAGGATGCACTTAACAGATAAATTAGAAAATCTGCAGCACTCATTTTTCCAGATTACATCTTTTTTTTTTTTTCCCCTGGCTGATGCCGTTATTCCCATCTCTAGGAAAAATTGCTTTTTGCTGAATTGCTGCCAATTACAGTTAACTACCAGCTAATATTTTAATCACTGGAACACTATTCATTCCACCCAGAGCATTGCACTGAACAGTTGCTTAGACTATTACTATGTCTTAGCACCCAGCAGACACTGTTAATTTATGGAAAGCTTTTCTCTGCCCTCAACCAAATTGCAATTTTTCTTTCTTCTTATCTATGTTAGTTATTATAATGCATTTTGCATTGAAAAGTTTCTTCTTTTTGTGGATTTTTTTCTTAATTCAACTGAACACACAATCATGCTATCACTTATAAGTATCTTGAAACAAAACTTTTACCAAACTGCAATGCAGCAATTATGCAAATAGGTGGACTGAATGATTTTAGCATTACAAAATTATCATACTGTATTTAAGAATAAATATAAAGTTACAATGGTTTTTAAACATTTTTGATGAGTTGTTTATCAAAGAAAATCATCACAGCACCAATTTTGTATGTTAGTTCCTCCACTAATTTTCTCTTGGCTTACAGCATGCTGTTATGACTAAGAGTTTTGAGACACAGTCCTCAGCTGGTTTACATTAAAAATGCCCTACTGATTTGGATGAAGTTCTGTTGATTTACATCAACCACGAGTCATCTGCACCTCTTCTACAACATGCTGTGGAAAAGCCTGACAGTGGTCTGGACTTTATGGAATAGGTTGTGTTTATTCTTTTACTGAAAACTTTTTTTTTTTTTTTTTTTTTTTAACTTACATGTTGTGAGGCTATGTTTGGGGATAAATTAGCATTCCATATTTTCTTGCACCCTGGAGGTGCATAGAGAAGCCTCTGTTCAGATGCTCCATTATGCCCTAGTCCTTCTTTGATCACGTTTGCTTTAATATGCCCCCTGACTCTTCCCCAGGTCTCCTCTCTGTTATACTGGGAGAAGACTTACTGAACAAATCTCTTAGTTGCAACCACACCAAGGCCTTCTACTGCTGTTTCAAGAAATCATGTCTAAGGATTTAAAAAAAAAGTTAATTTGTAATGCTTGGCCTCCAACCTTTGGCTCTTGGATCAGGCCCTTTGAACACCACTCAAACAGCTGTTCAGCTGTGTGAGATTCATAGAATTCATCATGTCCTTAGAAGGCATTTTCAGGTGACCTCATCCTGGAGGTCACCATATGTTCCTTTTTTAACGCTCCAGTCACTGCAGATGTGGAAAACCTGATGAGGTTATCAGTTGCTATGAGGCATGGCTGTGATGTGGGCTAAACAGGTGAACACAATCTGCCCTGTTCGGTAAAAAATGCAAGTATGTACCCTGATCAACCTTAAATGTAAATTACTAGCTAGAGGAGAGTAAGTGTCACTGTGCATATACTTCACATTTCTGGATAGTTTTGAATTCTGCACTTTAAGTGAAAGAGTCAAAGGGAAAATTAGTGGTACATTCAGAAGCAGAACTTATATCAAAGTCAGGTGTCCTCCAGACTTTACTGCACTTAAGAGAGTCTAGCCCATTTCTTGCAGAGAGAAGCAGCTATGATTTTTTTCCTCCCAACATTTGGCAATCTTTTCTGCATCTCAGCAGATGCCATAGGAGCTCTTGGGGCTGTATTCGCCTGAAGTCTGGATTGGTTATTTGGCCCCCCCATGACAGACTTTTCTGTTTTCCCCTGTGCTCCATTAATGCCTAAGCAGACAATGAAGTCAGAGCTCATTTGGAAAGCAATGGCTTTTAGTTAAACTGAAATAGTAGCCTCAAAATGCGATGCAGGAAAGCAGCAGGCTGAGACTCAGGACCCTAGTTTGATGGAAGCATAGAAACCCATCCTTATGCCTTGTGCTCCGATTATACAGTAGGGAACACAATACTTGCAATGGTAAGTGTGATGTGTTGGCCCTATCTGAAACTATGGGAAACTTCAAACAGGACTTTGCATCAGGCCTTTCTTAGGCAATTTTCTGGAAAACACTCCCTCTCGGGCTCTTGCTTTGGCTATTTCAACTCCTGGGCCTTGAATCTTGTTTCTAGTCAACTAGCTTATTCTATAGTTTTTAGTTTAGGCTAATATTTATGAACAACCCTGCTCACTTCTTCCTTAGACTACAGAAAATTTAATTTTGAGCAGGAGTCAGGTGAGAGCTCAGCTTGGCTCTCTCAGGAGGGTGGCATTGTTCATGATGGAGCCTCAGGAGGGAAATGATCATAGAAGGAGCTGTTGAATTATACAGAGATTGGGAAGGTTCTTCCCAATGTATTTCCCCACCTCTGTGTATCCTGACAATCATGAAGCTAACTGATAACAAGGAGCTCTGCACTGAGCACTGGTCTTACAGATCCATACCTCTGTTATAGCCACTTTGTTACATGCCTGTAGGCCAGACAGTAATGGAGCCTGACAACACATTACAAAAGCAAGCTTTAATTAGGCCGTAGGAGAGACGAGCAACAGTGAGTCCATACGGTAACTCACCCAATCACTGATAGCAAACACAGGATCATAAGTGATGCCATGGCTCAGGCAGACTGCCGGGGACACATGGTGTCTGGGTCATCTGTCAGCACCAGCTGATTGTGCAAATATCTTTTTGAATGAGGGTAAGAGTCGTACCACCCCTTGGTTCCACTGATGGTAGTATGATTTGAGAGAATCATACCTTGCATGGAAGGTGGGCAGCAACCTGCCAATGCCAGTCATGGGGCAGGGTGTCAGCACCTGTTAATTTAAAAAGAGCATCTTCAGGGTGAGGTGTTAATGAGTTAACATTTTCATTTTATTGTAACTCTACAGTGTTTAAAAATTACAGATTTTAATACTTTAGAGAGGTGCAAGGCTGTATTTTATTCTTTACTCTTTCATGATGGTGTGATACACTAAAGAGTGGGGCAGAAGCACGGTTTACACAGAAATCCACAGAGCTGGACCTTGGTCCCAGACAGATATTTCTGTTTGAAATTGCTGGCTATTTGTTGAGTAAAAAAGGAAAGTCTCCTATCATCTCCTGCGAGCTTAACATCAACTACTTAATTAAGAATGCCTTCATTTTTGTTTATGTTCCTGAAAAATATAATAAAAAGAGACATAAGGTATCATCAGTCTGCTGGAGAGGAAAGTGCTACACACTATTTAAAAGGAGGAAAATATTTTGGTAGTGTTCAAGTGATTTTGTGCATATATGTACTGACTGTGCCTTTGTCTATATACTTAGCAGTCTGGGCCTGCAGATGCCACAGTAGAGCTAAAGTTTCAGGTACAAGTGCAGCCTTCTTTTAATGTTACTCATGGTGATCTCAGACAAAAAAATCTTTCAGCTTCCTCGTTCATCTCAGCCATAAGGATTATTTTTATTTCTTTCTTCTTACTTTCTTTTTTTTTTTTTTTTTTTTTTTTTTTCCCTGAGGCTTTAGCAAAAGTGGTTTACCCCTTTTGAGCTGTGGAGGTAGGAAAAAATACACTTTTCCCCACAGCTCAGATTTAAAGATGTTAACCTGTTATAATTGATAAGTGACAGACTCTAGAAACTGGGCTTGTGAGAAAGTAAGTCAGGGTTGAAGTTCAGGAAGACTGATGTAATTTTCCACAGGCTTGGGGTATCCAGAATGCAAGTAATCATACATGCATTCTAGGATGTGTTTTATTTCAGTGGAAAAGTTGTTTGTCATACTGCAAAACATATTTCTGGCTGTTCTACAGCAGGTTTAGACCATGAAATATCTGCTCTGGCTTATAAGCAGGTGTGTTGGAATTTTTTTTGTTTGTTTTTGTGTTTTTTTTTGTTTCCCCCAGAAACACGAGTCCCATTTTTCACTGCCTGAAGAAGACATCTTCTAGGCATTATACATAACATTAAGATTGTTCCTTTCATAGCTACTAAATTTAGGAAGGATAAATAAAAATCTTAATACTTTTACTCACTGGTATAAACAAGCTTTTTTCTAAGTTCTGCCCCCCCCCCTCCCCCGTTGTTAGGCATAGCTTTCAGTATATCACTATGGTATTATTAATGGATGCATTTACAAAATCTCTGTACAATTTTCTACTTACACTGCTGCTGCTGAAAGTATTGAATGTTGGATGAAGAGGGAAAACCAGTTGCTCAGCTGGTGAAATCTTCACCCACAAAATGTTCACAACAAACTGGGAAAACTAAATCTTATTCTTTAGACAAGGACATCAGACTAAACATCATGCCATACGTACTGATGTGATTGCGCATTAGAAAATGTTAAAATAGCTACTTGGACCCTATTCAGAAGAATAACAAGCCTGCAATGCTGTTATACAGAGGAGTGAATTTCTTTGCTCGGAGAGACTAAAAGATAAGACTCAGATACAGAGCACAAGATTATTTAGTACTGATTTATGTCCCTATAACTTAAAACAGTTGACTAGAAATGAGGGGAACTCTCTAGATCCTCTCACTTATGTAAGTGTACAGCTTTTTCTAAAATGTTCTCCAATATATAGGCTATGTATTATTGTAAAGTCAAGTGGAAAAAAATAGCCTGCATGCATGTATTGAGTGCTGTACTCATTCATATGAGAAGGCAGCAACAAGAGTGAGCAGCAATTTTTTTTTGACAGAAGCTATGCTGGTTTTTAGCATGATCAAACAGGACTTGGATTTCCTACTGCTGCTTTTTCAAGGTGAAAATGGCCATCAGCTGAAGAAACTGTAACAAGTGGAAAGTGCTCCTTCTGGTTTGCACTCTGTGTGTAAAATCTGTCTCAACCATGCTAATCCCACTCTGAGCCTGACCTTGCTTGAAAGCAAACTATGGGCATCAGAGAGATGGTAGGTAGGTGACAGTATGTCACAACATGCTAAAACACACAGTAGAAGCATCTTACCACTCTTCACTTCCTCTTATCTTGCTCTGTATGCCAATAGTATCTAACATCTTCAGATGATGACCTATGGTAGCAATAACTTACTTCAGTGAAGTTTCTACAGCAAATCCCTGTCTTTCTTATCTCTTTGGGCCTAGGCAGCTATGACAAGATAGAAGAACACCACATGGGAAGGAGAGGATTTTGATAAATTTGCTGTAATTCCCCAGTGTCAGCCCAGCAGCCTGGCGTTTTACTGCATGCTAGTGGGCTTTCAGCATCACCAGTGGTCACAGCAGTTGCTACTGCCTCTCCTGGGTGCAGCTTACTCTCCTACCATGCCACTTACCTCTCCTGTCCTCTGATGACCACTGACAAGTGTGCTGGGAAACCCCAAGGTCAGAGTTTGCAGGTTCACAGTATCATGTGTCAGGTAGGTGGGCAGATGTTCAGAAACCTTAGGTTACATCTAGTACAAGATGGATTAAGGTAAAAATAAAAATGCAAGCGTTGATTCATGACATCCAAAACAGACAACAGTTACAGATATTTATAAATTTCACAGATTAGGAATGAAAGGAAGATGACTCAATCTACTTACAGTAAAGTTACACCACAGTAGCAATCCTTCAGCCTTTAGGATTGCCCTTTCTCACAAGAATACTTCAAGTCTTCTAGCAAGAGCCCTCTGAGGGCTCATGTGAGGTATGGGCATTCGCTGCTTCATCGGGACCAACTCAACACTACCTTTGAAACTGCAGACTTGCAGTAATGGGTCAAAAGCATCTGGGCACTCTTGGAACTCAGGGAACTGAAGATCCATGGCTCATGTCTGCATTTTTCAGCTACAATAAGTCAAACCTGGGAATGAATGGGACGGTCATCCTCTCAGAGGCTGAGTGGGTGCTTCCAGTAAAAACACCAGCAAATTTTGAAAATGAAATTTATCACCTTAGCTGGGAAAGGACATGGTAAGCTGATGGATAGTCATAATAATGTAGGTATTTTAGAGGAATGAAGGCACTGGGTTGATTAACATGGATAACATGCAGCTGTGGCCTTGCCTCAGTGGCAGTGGGTTGATTGACATGGATGAAGTGCAGCTGTAGCTCATTCCACTAAGTGGTTAAATAGCCCTGAGGAGGGAGTTAGGTGGAAGAGTGGTTTGACTTCTGGAGGAAGGGGAAACAGCATGGACAGCAGAATCTGACTGGTGGTAAAGCCTTGTTATGGCCTATTAGTTTGTACTACAATAATTGGTGCCCTGTGTGAAGAAAACTAAGTTGGACTCTGACGACAACAACTAGTGCCCAACGTAGCTGAGACAAGTGGGAGAACCTGTGACCCCTAACAGAGGCAAGGCTGTGAGAGGTGAGGCCACAGCTGCATGTTATCAATGCTCATCAACCCACTGCCTTCATTCCTCTGCAGGTATTATGGAAAT
Source organism: Falco cherrug (assembly GCF_023634085.1). Classification (NCBI taxonomy): domain Eukaryota; kingdom Metazoa; phylum Chordata; class Aves; order Falconiformes; family Falconidae; genus Falco; species Falco cherrug. The sequence goes on along the minus strand of NC_073720.1, from coordinate 71,324,883 downwards.
AAAGCCACCTATGGTAGGAAAACTGCTTGGATACATGTTTAGACTTTTGGGACTTTTTCTATGGGTATTGCAATTAAAAACCTGCCTGAGCAGCTGAATTCTTGTTAGGCATTACACAGCTAAAAAGAGACAGATGATTAGATTTAACCCTCTGAGATGAACTCAGGAGTCTTCTCAAGCCTTTTTTTACTCTCCTGCACCTAACCCACTTGCTCTGATAATCTAGGTGCTGTAATAAACAGATAAAATGCTGCCCTACGGTGTGATCTGCTAGGAGTGTGGGAGTGCAGGAGAAGGTTTTGTTGCTATTGTTTTGTTTCCCTTCTGGAACTCATGTTATTTCTGTAGCTGCTGTGGTAAAATTTGATTGTGTATTTCATAAATTACCATGCTTATGCAAGATCTCTCTCTAATGTTTTCTGCCTCCCTGTCTGCTGTTAGCTTGTTTACAATAGAGGGCACAAAGGAAAGAAAACCAGTAAAAGGTTTTCAAGTCCTTGCACAGAGAACACAGAAACAATGAAAAAACAGCTCATTTAGTGACCTCCACACCAAAAGCTGGGCATGATGTAGCCTCTCAAATGCATTTTAACAGAGCCCTGCACTCACTATATATGAGTTTGAAAAACAGTGCAGGTGACAGTGAAGCTGACATTTTCATATTTTCAGTGGTATGGCTTGATGGGTAAATTCCTTGGAAAGCTACATTGCATCACCTTCCCCTAACCTCTGCTATAAAATTATTCTGAAGTAGAAGCTGTCAAAAGCAGCACCTTCTTAATTTATTTTGCTATCAAAGCAACCTACAGAAGACAAACCAAACAAACCAAATCCACCATCAATACTCCAAAAAATCTGAGGTCTGATTATATGACTGCTAGTCTGATCCATTTGACACTTAGATAAGTTTATAGTCTTAGTGCACAGAAGGTCATGACAGGCTTCTGGCAAAGCAAGGATGCTATGAAGTGTTTGGAAGAATGCTGTGCCTTACATAGACAAAAGGACAAAGCCCTGGGGGGCTGGTGGGTAGTACAGATGTGCGGATTGATGAATACCTGCTGTCCTTGAAGCCTGTGACCTTGCTTTGGAGGTGCTGGCTGTTTCACAGCCCAGGGAAACTAAAAGTGCCCTGCAACTTCCTCTTAAGAAGCCAGATGTGTTGGACAGTGAATGGACATGCCAACCTGCCTGCAGCACAGTGATCATCTTCTTATTGTATTCAGGTGAAACAATCAAACAGCAGTAGGTGTTTCAGTAGCTGAAGCAGTGCAAATAGTTTTTACTTGTTTGTTTAAAACTATCCTAGTTTAAAAACAGGTTAAATGATATATATCCAACCAGGCAGTACTGTTTTTATGCATGAGAAACAGCTAACTGCCTGATGGAGAAAACTGGAAAAGTGACATGCTTTTCAGCTACAAAACTATAAGTACTGAACCTCAAGGTGTGTGCATTCACAACATTTATGACCGAGATACTACCCTAAACTGATAAATATGTAAAATGCCACTTGTGGCTGTAATTCTGCAAACTGAAACAGGATGGTGCTGGGCAATGACAGAGGAAACCAGTAATGAGTGAATCTCATAAGGGCTTTTCAGGTAAATAAAGATGATCCTATACTGATTTAATCATAACATTGTGAAAAACAGCTTTTCTTGGGTTCTTTTCTTTCCTTTGTGTTTTTGGTTTTTTTTCTTCTTCCTACCGCCCCCCCGCCCCATCCCCTCCCCCCCTCCGTTGCTAGATGACTCAATCATGGACAAAAAGGCTTTCCTCTCCATATCCAATCCTTTCTAAAATCTACCTGGAATTTATTCCAAATGACTACAGTGTACAGAAGCCTAATCATTCTTGCGCTAAGAGTGGGATCAAGACTTCTAAACTGGATGCTACACACAATCAGAGCTTTAGCAAGGTTTTGAGCTGAAATTTCTGTCCAGCACTTTTTAGGCGTGAGACCTATATACGCAAAAGTTGTTTCCAGATTCAATTTACAGCACTCACAGTTTTCATAAGTAGTTGAATCTAATTTCAAAATTTAGTATTGTTTGTTAACTTTTAAATTGCTGTGTACAAACATTAGTTCTAAGCAGCAACTAAACTTCACATTTACAATCATACTCAAGCCTTGTACGCTGTATGTACTCACATATGACATTCATTCAATTGAATTTCTTGCTGACTGGAGACAAGTGAACTTTTTCTTATAGTCAGTGGTGTCATAAAGTCCCAAAGAGAGGCTTGTGGAATTCTAGTCTGTATTCCCTATGCTAGTTATGCATTCATGGCACAACATGTACAGGCTTCAAAGGCATATGTGATGAATATGTAATAACAATTTTATTAAATTTACTAATGCTTGCCACAGCCAGCTCTTACTAATGCAAGAGAGCGAGTGGGAGCTCTGCGTTCTATGTGCTCATTATTTAATAAGCAGGTTGTACAATACACAGACTGAATATTAATGAATTTCTAAATATAAAAATCACATTCTTTTGAGACACAGCATACAGACACAATAATGCCAAGGATAAAACTGCACAAAGTTGCAGAAAGGGATCAGCATGACAGGAAGTGAGACTGGTGATTTGCACTCGGTGATGGGAGTGTACCAAAGTATTAGCAGGAAACAACAAGAGTTTGGCTCAGACAAATGAGTACTATAGGAAGGAGTGTTTGGGAGGAAGAAAAGATAGCAATGGGAGCCATGGCAATGACATAGATCAACGCTGCAGATGAAACTCAGATAATGCTGAGGAGTAGCACATAGCTGCTTCTCTCTTAAATCATATGGAGAGGGTACAGTCATTGCACAGAATTGCCTTGCCATATGTTACAGCACCCTTAAAAGAGCTAAAGCATTCTTTTCTGTATGTACTAGCTAAGATGTTGCATTCAGGGTACAATGGGATGCTCTTCTCATCAAAAGTGAGAACCTTCTCATTAAAAAAAAAACACAACAAACCAAACAAAAAAACAACAAAAAAACCACCCCCAAACAACGCCCCCCCCCCCCCCCCCCCCCCAGCCAAAAACCAAAAACCAAAACCAACAAACAAATCAGGAAAAAGACTTGTGATCTTTCGAAAGAGAGACTGATTTCCTAATTCTAGGCTGGTGCATTACAAGCATTTCTCTGAAGCCGAAGAAGTGTGAAAATTAAACCTAGGCAAGTTAGTCCTGTATAAAAGCAATATGGATGAGCTTGAGTGGTTTCAGCAGGCTCTTTCTGGAAAAGAAATTTCACATGACCAGTCATGAGGAAAGCCAGCCACACAGCTAGGAGAGAAGGCAATTCTGTTAATAGCTCAAAGGGGCTATAGAGGTGAAGACTGTTAGTGCTTTCATTTGATGTTAACTATGTTTATTCTAAAAATGTTCAAACAAGAGGAATGTTGCCTCACAATTTTCCTGTGAAGTTCATTCAGGGAGGAGACAGCAACAATGAAACCTGTAAAACAGAGGAAAATACATGAATTATAAACCAATGCACCAACAAAGAAGAACCTCCTGCGTAACTTGCAATTCTGGGTAAAAAAAGGACTGACTGAGTTTTCAGATGTCCCCACAAGGATGCAAGCTGTCATTAAAAGTGACACTTAAGAAATCCAATACATTGTTTCTTTAACATAGATTTAATCTGTAACAGAAAGTTGTTGCAGTATTGCAGGAGCACACTACTGTTTCTGGTGTTAAAAAAGTAACTATTAGCCCTTGATCTTTTAAAGAACATGTTTTCTTTTCTGGAAGAAAAGTGTGCATAACCTCAAGCAGAGTAGTAAGATGAGTATTTGCAGGCAATAACAGCTTTAACTGAGTTAGCTTTGTGTTGGATGCAGGGGTTGTGATGTTTCTTTTGTTTCTGTTGTTGCTAACTGAGAAGTCAAATAACTCTTTTCATTTAGCTGGCATAAAAACCCCATCAGCTTTGAAGAGATTTGTGGTGCACAGAGAAAAAAGATAGATGCAGTTACTTGGCAACCTCCAGCACAGTCATAGCAGCAGTAGGATATATTCTTTACAACCCCGAAAAGTCAAGCCCTTGTTCTAAAGCACAGGACACTTTCATAGAATCATAGAAACATAAATAATCTATGTTGGAAAAGAACTTTAAGATCAAGTCCAACTGTTAACCCAGCACTGCCAAGTCCAACACTAAATCATGTCCCTAAGCACCACATCTATGGGTTTCTTAAACACCCCCAGGGAAGGTGATTCCAGCACCTCCCTGGACAGCCTGTCCCAATGCTTCACCACACTTTCAGTGAAGAAACCTTTCCTAATGTCCAATCTAAACCTCCCCTGGTGCAACTTGAGGCTGTTTGCTCTTCTCCTGTTGCTTGTTATCTGGGAGAAGAGACTAACTGCCACCTGCCCACAACCTCCTGTCAGGCAGCTGTAGAGAGCAAGAAGGTCCCCCCTGAGCCTCCTCTTCTCAGACTAAACAACCCCAGTCCCTCTGGCCACTCCTCATGAAACTCGTTCTCTAGATTCTTCCCCAGCCCCACTGCCCGTCTCTGGACACGCTGCAGCCCCTCTACGTCCCTCTTGCAGAGAGGGGCCCAGACCTGAACACAGGGTTCGAGGGGCGGCCTCAGCAGTGCCCAGTGCAGGGGGACGGTCACTGCCCTGGTCCTGCTGGCCACACTGCTGGGGACACCAGCCAGGGTGCTGCTGGCCGCCTGGGCCCCCTGGGCACACTGCTGGCTCCTGCCCAGCCGGCCGTCACCCAGCACCCCCAGGCCCTTTCCCACCAGGCCCTTTCCAGCCGCTCTGCCCCAGCCTGTAGCGCTGCGTGGGGCTGGTGTGACCCAAGGGCAGGACCCGGCACTGAGCCCTGCTGAACCTCACACGACTGGCCTGGGCCCATCGCTCCAGCCTGCCCAGGTCCCGCTGCAGGGCCATGTGTTCTCAAATAGATCAACACTCCCATCCTCAGCTTGGTGTCACCTGCAAACTTATGGAGGATCGTACTCAATCCCCTCATCCAGATGGTCAATAAAGATATTAAACAGAACTGACCCCAGTACTGAGCCTTGGGGAACACCACTTGTGACCAGCTGCCAGTTGGATGTAACTCCACTTAGGACTACTCCTTGGACTTGGCTGTCCATCCAGCTTTCATCCCAGCACAGAGCACACCCATCCAAGCCCTGAGCAGCCAGTGTCTCCAGGAGAATGCTGTGGGAGACAGTGTCAAAGGCTTTACTAAGGTCCAGGTAGACACCATCCACAGCCTTTCCCTCATCCACTATGCAGGTCATGTTGTCGTAGAAGGAGATCAGGTTTGTCAAGCAGGACCTGCCTTTCATAACCCCATGTTGGCTGGGCCTGATCCCCCAGCTGTCCTGCACATGCCACATGATGGCACTCAGGATGATCTGCTCCATAACCTTCCCCAGCACTGAGGTCAGGCTGACAGGCCTTCTTGTAGATGGGTGTCACACTGGCTAACCTCCAGCCTGCTGGGACCTCCCCAGTTAGCCAGGGCTGCTGCTAAGTGATGGAGAGTGGCCTGGCAAGCTCCTCTACTGGCTCCCTCAGTGCCCTCAGGTGGATCCCACCCAGCCCCATAGACCTGTGTGTGTCTAAGTGGAGCAGCAGGTCACTGACCGTTTCTTCCTGGGCTGTGGGGACTTCATGCTGCTCCTCCTCATCCCTGTCTTCCAGCTCAGGGGGCTGAGTGCCCAAAGGGTAACTTGTCTGACTATTAAAGACTGGGGCAAAGAAAGCATTAAGTACCTCCACCTTTTCCTTGTCATTTGTGGTAAAGTTCCCCTCTCCCCACATCCAATAGATGATGCAGATTGTCCTTGGCCCTTTTTTTGTTTTTAATGTATTTGTAAAAACTTTTCTTTGCTATTTTTTACGGCAATGGCCAGCCTGAGCTCTAGTTGGACTTTCACTAATTTCTAATTCACATTTCTTATCTTAGTGCATAATCTTGCGACATCCTTATAGTCCTCCAGAGCTACCTGCCCCTTCTTCCAAATATGCTAAATTCTCCTTTTCCCTCCAAGTCTTAGCCAAAGCTCTCTGTTCAGCCAGGTCAGCCTTCTCCCCCACTGGCTCGTCTTCCGACATATGGGGAAAACCTGCTCCTGCACCTTTAAGACCTCCTTCCTGAAGAGTGTCCAGCCTTCCTGGACATCTTGGCCCTTCAGAGCTATCTTCTAAAGGGCCTCTGTCAACCAGGATCGTAAACAGGCCAAAGTCAGTCCTTCAGAAGTCCAAGGTAGTGGTTCTGCTGCCCCCCCTCCTCTGAGAATCAAAACCTCTATCATTTCATGATCTCTGTGCCCAAGACACCCTCCAACCACCACATCACCCACCAGTCTTTCCCCATTTGTAAACAGCAGGTCCAGGGGGCATCTCCCTGGCTGGCTCCCTGCCCAGCTGTGCCAGTAATTTACCTTCTACACACCCCAGGAACCTCCCAGGCTGTTTCTTCTCCACTATGTTGCATTTCCAGTGGATATCCAGGAAGTTTTAGTTTGCTTTGGTTGTTCTCACTCCGGCTGGCCTTTGTGTTCCAACTTTCTCTGGTCCTCTGTGTTGTAAAATTATTTCTTTCACAGGCTGCTGTGGTACATTTTTGAGAACAACCCTTTTTTCTTTACTTTCATGGAAATGCAGAGCCACAACTCCCTTGTTTTGGCCCAAAGGTATCACTTTCCAGTCCTTTCCTACAGGGATTATTGATCCAGTAATCCTCTCTTCAGTGCATGTAGAAATTTTAAAAAGCTTTTTAAGGGGTGTTGGCCTTAACTAGCTGGCATAGGAAACACACAGTTTCAAGATACAAAAGGTGAACTCTTCTTTGGCTTCATAGACCTCCATTGCATCACTGGCTTGTAGATATCAGGATGGCCTTGGAAAAGGCCTGCACAGGTGTCAGGATGCTCACTGAGGAACGGTGTGCACTGTGAAGACGATGGCAGGGATACCGTGGGGTCAGGAGGGCTATGGGTGTCTGGATGTCCATGAGCTCTTCCTGACTAGCTTCTAGCAACTGGTGGCTCTGTGGCAGGCATTTTGTTGTACTCTAAAGTCACGTTCTGCTCGTACTGAGAACTTGATGCGTTGGACAGGGCTCCACAGAGGGGGCAGTGTTGTTTCCTGCTGGCCCACCAGATCACTCTGCTGCAAGCGCACCTCACAGCGACCTGCTGCCTGAACCGGGCAGGGCCAGGGAAACACAAGTGATAGCTCTGGGGACAGGCACAAAAGGCAGCGACCAGCAGACCCCAAAGTAGGACCCAGCACCATCCAAAGCCCCACTTGGCTCTCCAGGCCTTATGCACACAGTCAGGAGGAGTCCAGGCACAAATCAGGCTGGGCCAGACTCTGCGAGTGCCCGGGGATGAGTATCGAGTGCAGCCTGGTCACAGTCTGTTGTCCAGGTCAGTTGCAAAGCGCTGTGCAGATGTGTTTCCCCTGGCAGCGTTCTGACCACACCAGCACTCGTGCCTCTGCACACTCCTCTGGGGCCTTCTGCAATGCCCCTTTCCACTCCCTCCCCTAACTTTTTCTCTTCTGCTACGTATTGGTGTTTTACACTAGTCACCAAGGACTTGGCTGTGCTGTCCCAGAGCCCCATTAGGTCACTGGTATCTTCTTCCTCTTGGTACGGGGTTTCTCTGTTAGAAATCACTCTGCAGCTTCCAAACACAGTTTCGCAAGGCTTACCTCTACCTCAGGTGCTCCTGCCTATTGTCTGTGCCCCTGCTAGGAGCCCTCCCCATGGGTTGGTTGTAATGGTCAAAGCCAGACATTGGAGAGAAACAAAAGCAGAGCAGAATTGCCTGTACCTGAACAGAAAGAGACTGGCTCCTGGCTGAGTGCATGTCCATCTCTAAAGGAGAAAATTTGTTTCCCTCTCTGGGTGCAATTTGTCTCCACTTTGGCAATGGTGATCGGCAAAGGAAGTGGTGGCCAGCAGGGAAAGGGCTGACAGCATGGGGGGCACCAGTTAAAGACCCCTGGATCAGCAGCACCTCAGCACCCAGATCCCATCTCCCCATGCCTGTTGGGTGACAAGGCACTAGAACAAATCCTTCCACTTGATGCTCCTGGGGCTGGATAGGGACACCACATGCTGAGCTTATCCATCACACACTGTTTGGAAAGTGTGGGGAAAGGCCAGGATGGGAGCCAACACTGACATGACAAGTGTTATCCTAGTTGGGGGACACTAGATTTATATATGCAGGTAATGCAACCTCATTAGAACATTAAATAACTTTTTTTCTGTATAATAATATACTCACTGCAACACTATCCATATTTCCAAAACTATAGCAGAATACTAGAATGACAGCCTTGAACATTTCCTTAAAGAACACAAGTGAAGCAGCAATGGATTTTTATCTTTATTTTTTTTTAACGGAAACTATTTTAATTTTGTGCCTCAACAGATGAAATTCATAACCTTCTTTCTGATAAAACAACTGAAACATAGAAAACAATTACAACAATGTGCTTTTGAGCTTTTATTTCTTCATTTAAGTAACTGACAATTCAGAAGGACACAGACAATAGGGCTGTAGCAGAACAGTGTTACAATTAAAATCAATTTCTATGAAAAACAATTACTATAGCTGTTGAAAATCCAGGAAGGCTTGATCTTTTGATTAGAACAGACTGCTTTTTAAGAAAATATTTGTAATGAAATGAGGTGGCTTGTAGCTTTCTTTTTTGAACAAGGAGAAAGGAGAATCCTAATGTTAAGACAGGACCTGGAGGGAGCATTTTACCACACTCACAAACCAGTTTTTTCATTAACAGGTACATCTCTTAGCCATCTTTCTGCCTTTTCTTTCTTACACCTTAAAGCCCACCAGAGCAAAATGCTTGCAGCTTGTTTAATTCATATCCTTCTCCTGTTTGCAATGGTTTGGGTTTCTGCTTCAGTACATTAAGACTTAAAGGAAAAATTGATTTCTCACATGCATTTCTGCCAGCAGTGCTCCAAATGGCATGCACATTCACCAGGTACTCCCTTCAGTTCTCATGGACTTGAACGCATACTTTCCAGTGTCTTGAGTTGACGGTGGTCTTGAATGGCAAAATGGACATACACTAGTTAACCTCATTCCCAAGGACCAGTTATTTCCAGTCGTGCCAGATAAGCCCATACCTCAGAAACAGTTTCCAGTGACTGCTGTATGTGAGCAGTAACTGGGCATCAACTATCAAATATGCTTCACCGATACTGAAGCACATTTGATAGTTCAAATTATTCTGGCTTCAGTACTAAAGGAGAAGCTGCGAATGGGGAAGTTCCAAGTGTTTGGCTTATGTATAAGCAAAATGATCTTGATTAAAAGATGAAGATGAGGTTGGCCACGATGCCGCACTGTGGCAAATAAACAATGTTAGGAGACATTCCCTATGAGAAACATTGGCAGTTGAAATTTGTAGAGTGAGTACTTTTTACTTTATCTGTTAAAGAGTTAGAGAATCTGTGGGAATGCTAGCTTTTTTTCAATGAACTTTGATTAGAGAGTAGAGAAACGATGGGATCTATTTTTGGTAGTCTTGTAGAAGGACCAAATGGAAATGTTTCTATAATAGTAGTAGTCTCAGTGCTTGGTGTGACACTTGACAACCTGGCAATTGATGTGTGGTTTGCATTAATTTCAGCATCTCTCATCTATAATCAAAGGCAAAGAGACAAAACTTCATAGATTCTTTAGGAGATGAATCATGTTTTTCAAGCATTGCAAAACCACTGATTAAATGAGGCATTAAGAGGTCCTTTCATGCAATATATCACTGAATTGCAAAAGAGTCTAGTTGGTGAGTTTCTTCCATGACAATTTTCTTTCATATGCTGCCACTGCTCCGCAAGGACATCTATTTTACTGCTGTTGGGAATGCTGGCTACAGGGCAGACCACTGCTGTTACCACATTGCCATCATCTTCTGGAACACTTTGGGCAGCAGGGGTTGCACTTCTCAAAACTTCTCAAAAAAAGGTTCTCTTTGTCTGATAATGCCTATTACAGCATACCAATCCACATAAAAAATTACCATTCCTCGTGCAGGTACGGCTGAACCATAACTCCTTGGCTTTATAATCCTTAAGGAAATGGCAATACCTTCCTTTTGAAAGGTAAATATTGTCATTGTATTCTCTAGAGAGTAAGAGGCCCAGGGGTTTTGATTACAGCTCAGAATTCCAAGTTCCATCCTTCTGTTTGTGTCACTAGCCAACAGCTATACCTTTCCCAAGTCAGGCAATACTGATCTGATATCCTTTAGCAAAATGTGACAGCCTGAAACCTCATGAAAGCCAACACAGGATTCCGTAAGACCCATATAAATATAAGCTTTTGTATGTCAGAGGGCCCTATTGTCTCTAACCCCTGTGCATGGCGTGCCTATTCTATGTAAAAGCAAAGTATTATTTGCAGTGCATTAGAACTTATACACTGCACAGATGCACCAAAGGTTGTTAGCATTTTAAGATGACATGTCGTTTGATTTCAGTGGTAGTAATATTTTACATAATGGATGTAATCTATTAGTCTTTGTACATACAGCAAAAAGCTCTAGTAGCAAAAGTAATAGATTAAATTTATTATCATTGTCTTCCTATAATAAAATAAGTGTGCTCTCCATCACTTGTGCTTTTGAGTTATATAAATAGCAAAGTTATTGGAAAATAGCTCAGAAAAATATAACTTCCACTTAGAGACTGATGAGGTAAATAAGATCTTCCAGCTGGTGATTATAGCTTTAACTAGCTGAATGTATCTCCTAGCTATTAATTAATAAACCAGCTCCTTCAAACCCAAATAATTTCAAAGTTACTTAGACAAGGTGCTAAGTACCAGTGTCATATAATTTTTTAAGCAAGTTTTAATTTCTTCTTTACTGTCCGATCCTGTATTTTACTAACTTCTTAGTGTATTATGTTTCCCATTGCTTGTTAAGGTTGAAACAACCTTCCAAGAACAGAGGTAAAACAAGGCTTTCCAAGGGGAATCTCCTATAGCTAGGAAAGAAAGAATTTAGACCAAATCTCCGAGCTTGCTGCTGAGTTTGTAGACAGCAAGGTCAGGTCCTTTGTAATAATGTGTTTATTATTCCAGTAGTCTCAGATTTATTCCTACTTCCCCAGCATGAATGACCAGCCTCTCCCCCAGTTCACATAGTACAGAAGATGAATAAAGCCCTTTTTTTATAGCGTGTCATCTACAGCTGTATGTGGGAAGGTTTTATGATGCAGAAAATTCGCTGTGAGCATTCTCCCATGTGAAAATAACTCAATCTCTGTGAATTAAGTTCATTAACTGGTAAATAGTGTGATTTCCCATTACTTTTTTTCAAATACAAAAATACAATAAAACTTTAGATGCTAAAATTTGTTTATTTAAAGGTTATTGTGGTATCCAATGTAGGGCTATTAACTGTGAGACAAATCTTCTATAGTGGATCTGTAGAAGTATAAATATTCTCAAAAATTTATGAAAGTGATGGTGTTCTATAAAATTTTGGATGCTTTTTAAAAGCTGAAGTAGTGTTTGTCAAGAGTTATCTATAGATAATATATATCTATATATTATATAGATATAGATAGAGTTTTTAAATAAAATGTAGCTCTGGAGAGCACAGGTTTTTTTCTGTTTAGACCCTGACCTTAATGTGGATTATTGTAATCAATTTGTCAGTGATTGTCTGATGTGATGACATGTTTCTCAACCTGGTTATCAGGGAGAAAACTAGCAGTTTCTTCTGTTCTTAGAATTGGAAATTAAACATTAGGTCCCGTCATAAAGGAACAGTTTCCACCTCTTGAGATAGCATCAGGTAGTCCAAAAAAGAAACCTGAATTGCATAAAAGAAATCTAAAGCTTAAGGTGGAAGAACCTTTTGAGGAAAAAAATTCGATGTTCTTTGCCAGCTCAATGTTCTCAATGCAGTGGTAGGAGCAACAGCTCTTTTTTGCTGTCATACTGAAGGCAGTACCACAATACACTACAGACTGACAATGAGATTACCAAATTAAAGGAAAATAAAAGAACACGAAAACAAAGCAGATTCTGAACATAATCTATGGGTTAAGTTTAACCCACAGATTCATTGCATTTGGCATTCTGTTTCAGAGGAGGGTACAGTGGTGCAAGTCAGCCAAAAACTTTTGTAGGTGTGAAATGATAATGCAGAAGGATGAGACAGATTTCAGGAGGCACAGGAAAGCTCAGACTTAGCCCTTGTCTGCCTCTGCTCCCAGCAATCCAGCAGAATTTCAATCTGCTTCTTCCTTTCCTGAGGTAGCAAGAACTACTGTTTTCTCCTTCTAGTGAATAGGACCCTGGTTTAAAGGATAATGGATTCATGGCCTATAGATCTTATTTCAGATGATCCCAGAAGCATAAGAAAAATTCTGTGTTGGAGAAAGTACCTAGGTGTGAGAGAATGGGAGAAGCAATAATTTAGGTTATGGTCTGTGTCCTTCTTCAGAGCTGATCTCTGCCATAGATTTGGTGGATTGCAGCAAGCCCCAGGGGTTTGGAATAGCTTTCAAGCTGAGCAGATTCTGCTTTCCACCACTTTATTTTTCTGATGCAGTTACAATGGAGTTTGAATACTGGTGATTTCCTCAAAAAACATGTTTCAGATGCAGATTGTCCGTATTGGTTGCCTTCCAAATAACACAGAGCTGGTGAAATCTCTCTTTCTGCTGTGGTCTCCATGATGCTGGTAAGGGGCAGGCTTTTTTCTTCCAGCATTAGCCTGATTGGTATCCTCATCAATGACCTGTACATACTGTGCAAGGGAAAGTGAGGGAACTGTCTGACTCTTACTTTGCATGGAGAATAAATCTCAAAACACGTCTGAATGTGACCTAGATTTTTCTCTGTGTCTGAGGGTTCCGTGCAATGAAGGAGAAGTGAATATGAGCAGATGAAAAATACCTGCTAGAGTTTTCTTTTTCTGAATGTAACAGCTTATATTGTTAGTTTAGGAGTGGTGGGTCTGAGCAGATTACCTGTTGTAAGTAATGTTTTAAGAACCTCAGGTGTGGTGCTAAGAAAACCGTATTTTTCTCATTTTATTTTTCTCCACTACCCCTTGAAAATAAAGTGATCAGCTACAATAGGAAAGCAATGTAAATTTTCTTCACTTTTCTCAGTACATTTTGCCACTCCATTGAATTATTTATTTGGGTTTCATTTTGGATAAGTATGATACACATCATGACATAAGCCCTAAAGTAACTTTAAAAATGACATTCAGGACAACTGTCTTGACAAACAAAGCTTCCCCCCCTACCCCCCCCCCCCCCCCCCCCGCCACCCCCCACCCCTGCCCCTTAACATATTTTGCTCAAACATGAAACGAACTTATGGACGAACCCAACTTGTCATGTGCTTCATGGATCATAACAGCAAGGCTCTTTCATTTCCCATCCATACTCATGATCATATATATTAAAATAAATTACAACACATTTTTTCTGGTTAACCTTATCACCTTTTAAAAACAATATACATTTAATACTTGAAGTAAGAAAAGAACAAAACAAATATAACTCTTTTTTTGCACACACAAACATATACATATGAACTACATGTGCTTGCAAATAGATTTCATTAAGTGTGATGATATTTTAATATATATGCAATATGGCATTCCCTCCCCAAACAATGAGAGACTTGCTATCATAAGTACTTGCCCAGAAGCCAACTTCCTACTATATGGCTGTAAGCTCATCAAATCAGGGTTGTCATTTACTTCCTGCTTATGCAGTGCCCAGTATAATGAAGCCAAAGTGTCATTTGTTTTTAGGTATCAAAATAGCATAAGTAAATTCTTTAAGAAGCAATAATAATTTTGTTTTCTGAAAGATCAACATTATTAACATGTGTACAAGTTGACAACCATCTTCACAGCTGCCTTGAAATTTCAAGCCATTATTCCTGGCTTATGTGTGAGGAGATCATGTTGCTGACTTGCAAATGTCACACACAGAAATGGGCAGGCTTCTTTAAGGGTACAGATTTTCTTTTTTCTTTTTCTTTTTTTTTTTTTTTTCCTTTTTAAAATTTCTTCCCAGAATCTACATTTTCATGTTCTCCAGCTCAGCAGTGGTAAATATTAAAGCAATCCATAATAGAAGGTATGCCACAAGGTGAAAAATAATTAAAACATGAGTTCTGCTTGTTTTCGACTATAGCCCACTTAGTAGAAAGCAAAACACCTAGATTACTTTACCAAATTTCTAGTGTAACTGAGGAGTAACAGAATGGTATCAAGAGGATTTCTTCTGATTTATATTGCCTGACTAGAGTAGAAAATCTGTTTTCAGTCTCTTGCTTCAACGTTTCTGCTTCATGACAGTTTTGGTACCAATTTGAATAAATACAAATAATCAAATTATGAGGTTAAAGTCTGCTCATATGTACTCTTCTATGAGCTATTTTAATATGAAGGATAAAAGATATTTAAATTTCAGTTGAAATAACATGGAAAATTTTTTTGACTATGCCAGCTCTTTCCTTACTTTGCTGAGGCTATAAATACAGATTTTTATTTCCAGCTGCCGTTATATGCAACCATCTGCTTCTAGTTAAAAAAAAAAAAAAAAAAAAAAAAAAAGAATCAGACTCATTCAACCTGCAGATTGCTTTTGGCCTGTAGCTATCTCAGTAGCAAGAACCTCACAGAAGTTGATTGATTTCATTTGAGGAGGTTTACTCAAGCTTCTTCTTCCTTTTTAATTTTTATTTTTGGCTCGAAGAGGGTTTAGGATCCTGCTTTGAGATCTAGATTCCAAAAGCCATGTGAACATGCAGTGAAACTAAACCAAAAACAGAGATCTTCATTTGGCATCACAGTAATTTGTGATTCCCTGAGAAGGGAAGAGGGCAGAGCGAGAAGACAAAGGGAGCATGTACCACTGAACCAAATGGCTGTGATACTTCCAAGCTGCCAAGGGAAATCGAGGTTGTAATTCTTATTACAGGTGATAACAACAGGGTATCCAAATTGCTTAGCTGACTTGAAAGATCTCATTCATTCTTTCAGTGATTCTCTACCAATTACGCCCCTTGCCTTTTCCAAAGATG
The DNA here is from genome assembly GCF_023634085.1 of Falco cherrug. Lineage (NCBI taxonomy): Eukaryota > Metazoa > Chordata > Aves > Falconiformes > Falconidae > Falco > Falco cherrug. Next base: position 71,309,797 of record NC_073720.1, on the reverse strand, counting down.
TTCCTTTAACTCCTCCATGCACAATTAACTTTTAAATTAATGGATGAAAGGGTTTTTTTAGTTCTTTCCTAGTTCTTTTCAGCACAAAGGCCAATCACCTAGGACACTGAAACGAATTCAGAAAAGCATGTATCCAGTGTTTTCCCACATGTTATCTTATGGCAAAAACTACAGATCAGCTGCAGCAGACTGTGATTTCTAAGATACCGCAGCTGTGTTGGTTCTTTCATTGGAGAAGACCAGAGTTACAATTCAGGGAGGAGGGAGAGCTTGACCATGTGCTCCTTTTCCTTCTACTCCACTTAAAGCCACATTGTGAGCTCAGAGGATGGGTACACGCAGAGCAGTCATCATGCTAGCCTCACGTGTACTAGAATCACTCAGGAGGAAAAGATAATTAGCTAACTGGCCAAAATAGGCTTCTCCTTTCTCAGTTCTTGCTGGATATTTCATTGCTGGGGGTGGAGGTGGAATAGCCTGTAGCTTATTTACACAAATGTTGCCCTCTTTGAAGAAAAATTAGTGAGGATTGGTGATTTTATTACTGCCTAATGGAACTTTTTTTCACAGGATGCAGTAGCAGATGAGGCCAAATAATATTTGACTACAGATTTTTGGCTGTCTTTGCTAGAAGTTGCTGTTGTCCTTGGGCAGCTAGAGGCTGCTTGCTCTACTGGATTTTGAGCTAATGCTTTGTCTTTTTATGAGTTAAATATGGGCTTCTGGGAATCACACACCCTGAAAGTTTTTTGGGAAAAGGGAAGTATCTAAAACAGATACCTAGGCATGATGTTGGAAAGTCTATTTCTACATACCTTTCATGAGATTCAATTGCAATATGGCCTACATTCCAAGGTCTTCCACACCATTTTTTTCTTCTATCACAAGATTTAGAGAAGACTTTCCATTGAATATTAACACTGACTTCTTACTGTGTCTCATATGTCTCAATCACAGTCTGTGGTGTTGAGGGCGTAATGTGTCTTGCTTTCTTGATTTTCTTTATGGTGGTATAGTTGTTACCATTTTAGATGGTGTAATACTATGATGCAAGAAATAGGAAAAAAAAGGTGGCTATCATTCACGTTAATAAAGAATACCTTGAAGAGCAGTGTGGCAATGATGGAAACTGAATTTAAAAAAAAAAAAAAAAGAAGCTAGTGACATCAGCTTGTATCAACAGTTCTCTAGGGCCTCAGTTTCCTGGCCAATTTCAATTGTATCTGGAGCTGTCGACCCTGTTCAGGCTGGGAGCTTGTGTGAATGGTAAGGGAGGGGAAAATAGAGGGTAAAAGCAGTCTTCTAGTCTGAATCTGACCGGGCTGATGTTGTGGGTGATGCCTTTCTGAAAAGAATGCTGTCAAATCAACAAGAAAGGAAGAAGGTGAAAAAAAAAAGAACCAGCTCAAAAACTAAAAATAAGGCTGAGCTGGAGTGCTGCTTAGTCTTAATATGTCCTTATATCACTGCAAATGCTTCTCTTAACACATTGCTGCAGTGCCCTCTTTAAATTGTAGGAAGTCTGAGCATTTTTACATTCATCTATTATGAAACAGGAGTACTAGCCTGTGGAACTGGACTTCAAAACGTATTTGTGGGAGGTTCAGCAGAGCTCTTAAAGGAATTATTGACAAGGATACTGTGGTACCTGCTTTCTCAAGTTGCTCTGCTGGTTTTCACATTTTCAGTTTTCTCCTTTTCCGCAGAACTATTTCTGCTCTTCAGTTTTGTTGCACTGACTATCAGGTAAGTTCAGGCTTGGCCTTGTGGCCAGCGTAGGGGGCAGCCGGTATACAAGTCAGAGGCAGGGGAAAAACCCTCATTCAATCTTTTAGTGGCAGGTATGCACTGTACACTTTTTCTGAATATCTGAGAGGGAAGCCACATGGGTCAGATGCCTCCTCATAGCCCAGTCCTTTTTTCCCCTGCAGTAAGATAAACTGTGGTGTTTCCTTGACCTCTAGTGGAGAAGTGAGTCCTTCAAGAGGCAGGGCAGGCATTCAGCCACTCTGTTCTTAAAAAAATTGCTAGAAAGGTGCTTATCTAGGTCTGACCCTAACACTGTATTCCTTGCTCACCCAAAACAGCCGCAGTGAGTGTGTGTCCCACGAATACATACAAAGACAGCTATGTGGAGCAAGATAAAAGCTTGTCTCTGAGTCTTGCTGTCCTCACTTCTGTTAAGAGATGCCATATGCCTTGTCAAGTCCACAGCGAAATAAGTAGGCTGCAAAAAGTAGAACATTGCTAGAGGCAGGGAGCAACCACTGATTCTTAAAAACTGAATACTGACTGAACTCAAGGCGATACACACAATGCTGACAGCTCTGCAAGGTGGTGCTCAGCAAGAGCAAGCAGTGACTTTCCTCACCAGCACACATTTCACGTAGGTAACTAAGCATATTACTGTTCAGAAATCCTTGCAGTGCACTAACAATGCAATCACTTTTGGTAGTCACTCTAAGTGAACAGGGGAATTCAGCAATTCATAATTAATCCTAAAAGAACATTTTTTCCTAAGTGTTTTTTGGGATTTTTTTTTTAAATTGTGTCATTTAATATGAAGCAATCAGCTGCAACTGTCTAGAATTTAGGAGAATTTTTGCTTCTAACATTGATTTTAACATTTAACATGAAATGACTGCAGGGGAAATAGATTACTAGTTGAAAAAATGACAATTACAAGGGAAAGGCACATGCAAATGTTTTCAGTGGGCAGTTCAGAAACATTTTGTTTTATCCCCATTTGTTTCTTTAACTACCCACATTAAGGTACAGTAGAGTTTTGGACTTCAGTGCGGTGGTTATATCAGCAAAAATAATTTCCCTGGTGTTAGAATTTAGTCAGGGGCTATTTAGTTTTATTAAAGTTCTAAAAACTGTTATAGAACAAAGAGGATTAGTCTCAAGCATCTCCATAGATCTCCAACAATCTAGTTCAGAGCATAAAAAAAAGGAAGCAAGAAAATCCAACTTCAAACTTAAAATCATACTTGAAGAAAATTCTAACCACCCTTGCATTGTCTTCAGTCTGATGACCTAAAAAGGAGCAACGATGTAACCAAAGATGACCCTCTAAGAAAAGAGATTCTCAAAACTGCCTAGTGTTGAGTCCTACAGCTATGTTAGGGGTACACCTGGGGAGCGCAGCTGGATTTTACAACTTTTGGCACATTTCCCTTGATAGGAGTGGGAGATTTTTATCCTGCTTAGAAATTTTCTGCCAAAGAATGTGGATACTAATTTTAGAAGCACCTGCATCCCCTTATAGGTCAGCCCTACTTTGTTTCAAAGTGCTGAAATTTAATGTTAAGATCGAACACAGGCTCTTAAAGCACGTTAATCTTAATGTTCTGTCTTATTTTCATATTAATTTTGGCTAAATATGTACACAGTCATTATTATCCTTACTCCAGGTTATGCCAATAATTTATAAATTGTATTTGTTATCCATCACTTAGCAACAAACTTATGGCTCATAATTGCTGGAAAATTGAGAGGCGGCTGAACAAGTCTGTATCTTCTCATTGCTGAGAATTTAAAAATAAGATCAGTGGTATCAACATTAAAGGATAAAGAATAAAATTTCAGTTCTGAACATTGTGAGAATGTGTTTAGGGTCATAAAGCAAAAAAAAGGTTACTTGTACTGAACTAACATTCCACTTGTGTCTTCTCTCCATTACAAAAGCTTCCTAAAACCTGGAAAAACTTGCCCCTCTTGCTCTAAGATACTGCCCCTGAAAGAAACATAACCACATAGTTATTAAAATGGCATCAAGAATAGCTAAGTAATCTGTTCTTGGAGATTAGCTTTGCGTTTATGTGTTATCTACAAATATACAAGATGAGAATGACAGTGGCTAGAGGTTCGTTACATCTGGCAGTATGTTAGCCTTCTTGAGGCTATCATGTTTTAAACATTATTTTAGTACTATAATCCCCATATTACGCATGGACAACCATAGTTTACTTGGCATTGGAGAAGAGTTCATTCCTAGTAGCAGAACATTTGTATGTTTTAATTCACTTGTATAAATAGTAAAATGACCGTATTTCCCAAGGACTATGCAGAATGTATTACGTTCTCTCTTTTTGCCCAGTACACATTAACATTTTAACAGCAGCTTTGAAATTAAAATCAGGGCTAACAAAACCAGCTCGCTTTCTTCAATTAGAACTCAACTCTTCTATGCCAGCAATGTCTAGTGGGTTGCCTTCCCTGGGTGAGATCCAGGGCTACATTACAGTAAACTGGTCCAGTGTGATATCACAGATATAAAAAATATTCCATTCTGTATCAAAACTAGGCACATGCCTTATATTTATATGATAAGAAGATCAACAGAGCTGAGCATTTTTGCTCTCAACTATTCATCTGTGGCCTTCTACATGAGGAGAAAAATATGTTATTTCTAATTGGTAATTACAAGAGTCTAATTTGGATTAGATGGTAGTTAAAAGGAGCGTGACATCACACTTGGGTCAGTATTGGTGGATATCTAAAAGCACAACCTCTCATTAGTATTGCTTTAAAATGTACACAGTATAGATGTAGATTAAAAAAAAAAAAAACCCAACCAATTTTTTGTGGTGTTGAACCAGCTAGAAGGGGTGATGCAAGGTTTTACCAAATGAGATCTATAGATACAAATTTCACTGTAGAGTATGTTTTAGACAAATGTGTCTTTTTCTTTAAGAACATAAATCCTACACTGTAGGCTTTTTTTTTTTTTTCTTTTTTTCTTTTTGTAGTGGTAGAAAATGTTGAACAATTGTCCATGAGCATGAGCCAGCGGTTCATTGCTGATATCCCCAGAATGCCTATATTTGCAATGCAAACAGTTAGTACAATTTACCAGTTCTATGAAAGGCCCTGACATATATGCCTCAAGGTCTGGAGGCTCTGCTGTATAACCACAAAAAGTCTTTCCATTTTCATGTAACCTTTTGATACAGTGACAGCTGCATTAAGCTGCTTCTGCCTAGCAATTCCACATGCCAGGCTGGTTTAATTGGTTTTAATGCCACAGAAAAAGCACTGCTAGCAGAATACCATCAAATCATTTTCATATTGAACCTTCGTGGTCCAGCAACCTCCCCTTCAACCACAGCACCATTGTTTTTGCGAGGGACATATTCAAGGTCAATGCTGGTTTTGTGTTTGCCTTTCCCTCGGCTCCACACAAAAAGAAGGAGGAAACAGAATAAAACCACTCCGAGGAATGTGAAACAGCCCATAGCTGTGGACACCAATATTGTCTTAAGGTCCAGAGAGAAGGTGTTCACATTAGTTCCGTTGGAACTTGTGTCATTGGAGTCTGTCATATACATAGGGGTCCTGTTGGCATAAAGGAAACGGTCTGAAGTAAACCCCTTTACTGTAAGGGAGGCCGAATAGGTGTCATTCCCAGCTGCATTACTTGCAATACAAACATAGATCCCAGTGTCCTGGTCTTGAGCAAATCGGATCTCCAGGGTGCCATCTCCCAGCACAGTGGCTCTTCCGTTCGATTTAGTTGTGATCAGCCTGCGACGGGGGGTAACCCAGGATATGGTAGGCTGTGGATCCCCATCAGCATTGCACATCAGCTGCACCGTCTGCCCTTCCTCCACTACCAAGTACTGCAGCTTCTTGTCTTGTATCTTGGGCTTCTTACAGGTGAAGTAAAAAGAAAGAGCTGTGCTGTGGAAGTCTTTGAATGACCTCTCTTTGACACTGTCTGGGCCAGCACACATCGGTGGCTGGCCTCCAAACTGCAAAGTGGGCTGCCTCTGTAAAATCCAAAGGAGACGGCAGTCACAGGCCAGGGGGTTGTTGTTGATGCAGAGGACCTCAAGGCTTTTGGGGGAGTGGAATACATTCTCTTCTAGGGTTTCTAGCAGGTTTTGGGACACATTAAGCACACGTAAGAATCGGAGCCCTTGGAAAGCATGTGATTCAATGGTACGTAGTTGGGCCCCCACCACATGGAGCTCCTGCAGCCGCACTAAATCTGAAAGCATGCCTGCTTCGATGGTGCTGATCGGGTTGTAAGAGAGGTTTAGATGTGTCAGGTAAACCAGATGCTTAAAAGCAGAGTAAGGTACCGCAGACAGGTTGGTGTTGGTGATGGAAAGAGAAGTAAGGTTGAGACCGTACAGGCTGTTGGCAGGTAGCATGTCCAGGAGGGGCCAGGCCTCTATCTCTAGGTCTTTCAGGCGAAACAGTCTTTTAAAGGCATACGCCGGCAAAGCATTGATGTTGAGCTGTTTCAGATGCAGACTAATGAGGTTGTGGAGGTGAGAAAGAGCTTCTGTTGGTACAGCTGTGAGGTTGCATCTCTCCAGGGTGAGCTGCTCCAGGCTAAGGAGTCCACTAAAGGCCCTGTGTGATATATAAACCAAATCATTGTCCCCAACCTCCAAGGACTTTAGGTTATGCAGATCTTGGAACATGTAGTCCAGCAAAATGACAATCTTGTTTTCACTTATATCAAGCTTGGTTAAATTTGACAACCCAGTGAACACCCCAAGGGGGACCAGCTTCAGACGGTTTCCTTTCAGCCTCAGGGAGCGCAAGTTGAAGAGGTTGTTAAAGGCTCCGGGCTCCACATTGGCGACTATATTGTCACTGAGGTCGATCTCCTCCAGCAAAGGGTACGATGTGAACTCCTCAGGGTTGACGCTCTTCAGTCGGTTCTTGCTGAGGTCCAAGATTTTGGTCTCAATGGGAATGCCCTCTGGGATGGACATTAGCCGCCTTCGGTGACAGCTGACAGACTTGTTCTGTGCTGAGCATTCACAGCGGGCTGGGCAGCTGGCAGTGGGGCCTGTGAAGACTAGCAGCACAGCCAGACCCAGGAATGGCTGCCAGCATGATACAGCTGTGTGACGCATGACTCCACTGATCCGGTCTAACCCTCCGTCACGGGCCTGTGGAGATAAGGATGGGAAAGAGAAGAAATTCAGTCTGCAGCAAAAGGAGCTCTCTGCCAATTTTACAGTACTATTTCAAAGCAGTAACATATGTTTTCATTTGAAACAAAACAATGAAACCTATTGTGAGTGGCAGCGGCAACAAAAAAGCAGATTTTCCTTCACTATCATTTTTTTTTTATCAGAGGATTTGTTTATCTGGTATTTTTCCTCCAAACACTGGAGAAGACAAAACAGCTTTTCCTACTGCAAACAGTAAAGGTTAGGTTTTACTTTTTTCTCACTTTCAGCAGGTGTCCTCAAGGCAGTGCTATAGCTAATGAATGTGGAGATAAACACTATACAATCTGCAAATAGAGCTAATCGCATTTGTGGTAAGTTTACAGCATTGGGCCTCTGTGAAGTGATACGAAACTAGGCTTTTGCCTTTCCTATTCACATCAGTGTTTTAAGGCAATCCTTAATGATGTATTACTTTCAAGGAAAGGAGATCTTTGACAATGAAAAGATTCTTTTTAACATTTATTGCATACATTACAGCTATAAATAGATGGAGCTTGTTTGCAGGTACACATACACAATGGCTCAGATGAGGAAGGAAGAGCTTATGCATCTCTGATTAGAATTGATTATTTGCTTTTACTGCACAGAGGGATTTTATGTGATTTTTAGAAACAAAGACCTGAGAAGAGTTTACAGAATACATCTTTGTACTTCCAAGGCATGTAAACTAGCACTGAGGGAGAGAAAAACAAGACGAGCTGGCTGTGTTTAAGCAGTACAATGTCCAAAAAAGCACAACAGATTCCACGGAAATCACAGTTAGTAGGAGATTTATTCATTCCTGCCTTCACGTTAAAAATGAGAATAGTAGAAGACAAGATAACCTCTGTTAAATTAACTACCCCTCTCTAAAGGCTGTACTTTACAAGTTTAGTCACCAAAGGCAGGAGGCTTCTTCAAGGGTAGCTACTAAACCAAGACATTCGAGAACCTATTTCAAAAGAACAAAAAAAAAAAAAAAAGAAAAAGAATATAGATGTTCATCAAAGGAAGCTCTGTCTAAGACACTTGCAGAGTAAGGCACGCTGCAAGCAAGGACTATGGAAGTGCTTTAACTCCTGTAGTACAGCCAGCTTGATGAGGCCAAGTGGTAGTACTGGGAGTTTGGCTTCTTAACATTAATAAACCTCACAAGGTGCTTCAGGCATTGTGAGGCCTTTTCCATATTGGTTAATTTGGGCTTCGTTTTAGTTGTACTTGCAAAATTATTTGCATAACTCTTGCCGGTAACTTCCTTTGAGATCTGGACAGATGCCTATTGCCCAGCTGGTTCTACCCACAATGACAAAATTACCCAGTGGCCAGTCATTCACTGCCTGACACACATCTTTGGGCTTTGAGAATTATCTGGCTAATGCTTAATTTTTCAGCTTAAATTTGAGTCAAGTTTTGTTCATCTGTGCGCAGTCACATGCATTGTGACTTAAGCAGAGAAGGATTTATAGGTTTAAACAAATATATTATATCAAAATTTATGATGCAATCAGACAGTTATTTTCACAAATAAGCTGTTTCAAGCAGATAAAAATAATATTGAGTAAACCCAGACTGATGAAGAAGAAACTCCCACCAGTAATTCTGCTGCAACACCACTGCACTTCCATGACAAAAATAGGATGTGATAACTCACCAAATCATCCTACCTGAGAGAGAAGGGTTGCCCTTCCAGACTGTGGATGATCAAAAGGGTGGGGATTCAACATACAAGAAAAAGAGCAGATACTTGGATCTGCTGATCTTACTGTATCATTAACAATTTTCAATAGTAACTGGGTGGTTTGGATTGTAAGCATTAGTATTATTGTAAACTGGACTAAGTAATAAACAGCTGTTGTGCTTTGAGTGTTAAAAACTTACTTGGGTGAACAAGAAATTCACTTGGAACTGCATATAAATTGTGCTTTTTGACTGCTCATAAGTGAATGGTGCATATACTACTCCTCTCTTAACTCTGTGGAAGAATCTCACTCTTGACTGATGTGGCTCCTTCCTTCCACTCTGACACTTCTATGAAGAGACTAATAATATTGCATATAAAATCGCATGCTGGTTTCACAATGTAGTCTGGGGACTTGGATGAAGACTATTCTTTATTATACTACCTACAAAGGCACATTTCAGCGTTGTCCTAGGAGGACAACCTGCTGAGATTAATTTAGTTTCCCTTTAAGTTGTAGTGTTGCAAGTAACTATTGCTAGTTATGTCCAGCTGTGACAAAGGTTTTCAGAAATAAACTTCACTTCATTAGGCACCAAGTTAAAACTAGAAATCTATTGAGGTTTCTGAGTTAGGTGTTTGCAATGAATTCAGATCAAAGGGGCTTGCGGGTGCTCTGGGCATTACTTTCAGAGCTCAGTCTGTGAGGTTAGCACTTTTATGCTGATACTTTTAGCACACAAGGAATTAATTTCTTACCTTAGTCACCTACTGTATGAAGCATAAAGTAAATAGGTTCAGTGGAAGACAAGCATCTCTGGAGTGTTCATTTTATATAGCAAAATTATGAGATGCTTTTTTCAGCTATCCAAGCCACTGGTAACTAAAATTTTTGAGGAGTATAAAGTAGATGGACTGTATAAAAAAATGATAGAAAGGATTTTTTTTTGTGGTTGGAATAAAATTAAGTAGTGTTAATGCAGCACTTTAAACGGTAAGAGTTGCCTTCTGTAAAAGCATGTCCACACAGATGAAGACAGGAATGCATATATCTATAAGGATGTGTTCATGTATGTATGTCTATGCATTTGCAGGCAAGCAAGATTCAGAACTGAGATTTAAGCTGGAGTAAAGTACACATCAATATGGAAAAATAATAAATTATATTAAATTGCATGTCAGAAACCCAAAGATTACTTGGGTTGCTAAGTACAGGTTAGAAGAAAACATAAATTAAATTGACTTTTTCAATTTACATTTGATTTACATTCAGATTACATTTACTGTGCCTAGTTCTGGGCCCCCCAGTTCAAGAGAGACAGGGAACTATAGGAAAGGGTCCAGTGGAGGGCTACCAAAATGGTGAGGGGACGGGCCCATCTCCCTTATGAGGACAGGCTGAGAGAGCTGGGCCTGTTCAGCCTGGAGAAGAGAAGGCTGAGAGGGGATTTTATCCATACATACAAATATCTTAGGGACGGGTGTCAAGAGGATGGGGCCAGGTTGTTCTCAGTGGTGTCCAGTGACAGGACAAGGGGCAATGGGCACAAACTGCAGCACAGGGAGTTCCATCTGAAGATATAGAGGGACGTTTTTACTTTGAGGGTGACAGAGCGCTGGGACAGGCTGCCCAGAGAGGCTGCGGGGTCTCCTTCTCTGGAGACATTCAAAATTCACCTGGACGCAATTCTGTGCAACCTGCTCTAGGTGAACCCGCTTTAGCAGGAGGTGGGACTGGATGACCTCCAGAGGTCCCTTCCAACCCTGACCATTCTGCGATTCTGTGATTCTGTGACCCAGATGATACTACTGTCCTTTCTGCTAAGCACATCTGCTACTACACCCTTAGCTTTGAACTGCTTTGTGCAAAAACGACTTTATCTTCATTATGCAGAAAATGTAACCTTACTTCATTGTACAAATAATGAAAAAAAGGTAAAAAGGTCTAGCAAAGGAACTACGAGTGACTTAAAAGATTTCTGACTCTGCAGGACAAGGTGAATGTTGGGAGAGGCCTACAGTGAACTTTGGCCAGCTATTGCATGTGGTCCAGTGAGAGCTTAACAGATGTGACAGGACATGCCTGGTAACATCACTAGCAGGGCCTCCCTTGGGCCTTCAGTGTGAGAACATTTTGAAAGGATACATCTTCATCCCCAAAGCATATTTTGTGTTAGTGTGTTCAGCATCACTTATTGTTATATATCCATTAAACAATGCCACTGTTTAAAAATCTGAATGAAATTATGTAATTAAAACAAATTTCTCACAAGATGATTTTGTGCAGTGTAAAGTGATTTCCACTATTTCTTTAGACTTGTGGAATGTTAATTCATTGGCAACCTCACTAACACTGTGCTGAGCTATCAATGTCACTGTTCAACATGACATCTTTCATTCCTGCTCAAACAATCAGCACTACATACTTTACCCTTTGTCAGTGTATGAATTCCCTCTAAACATCTGCAGGATTACCTCATTATCCTCCTTTGCATTGCTCTGTACAACTTTTCTTCACTGTGATACATACAAGAAAGTAAAGTGCAGGCATTTAAGTATATATATATGTATATACACATAAGCTAAAAGTATAATCTTTCTGTGCTCTGATTGAACTATGCCTTGCACTGTGGGGTACTTCTGTAAAATTATAGCTTGTTAGCACAAATATTTTAATAAAATAATTACAAATTATGAACTGGTGGGTTGTATATGCTTGAATGTGAATAAAACCATGCAAAATTGTTTTTCCAAAATTTCTGGGCTGTTTATCGCACTTTGATACACTCTGGAAAATGAAATATAGTAAGGAATTCCTAATTAAAATTCACTAAATACCTCCTTTTTTTCTTTCTCTGGCTTTGTTTCTTAAGTTCAAAGTTAAGATTCAAGTTACTTTTGGCTGATACTCTTTTTCAACATGGGACCTCAGTCAAAGTTCAACTATGTAATTAAGAAAGCTCATTAAATTTATTAGCTAATAGTTCTGTGTGATCTCACCCAAACCAGCCATCTCTACTGCTTTGAAATGCAAATCATTTTGCACAAAGTTCTGTAGCTTTGAATTGCCCATAAATGCTTTATAAGAGTTTTTACCAGTACCCCATAGCTTTTAAACTAAAGAACTATAATAGAAAATCAACAGAAAGCAACCCAATGCTTGCTCAGAATGCTGTGCAATGCTGAATATCATAAATAGGAATGTGTCAAGCCATGCAAATGTGCTATACATTGTATCACTTCTCCCTCTCCCTTAGCCTAATTCTGAAGCCTTTATAGCTGAAAACTAGAGTGCACTCCACCTGGCTCCTTTCCTTGTCCAATCTGATGTTCTAGGAACAGTGTGGGACCAGGCTTTAGAGAGGAGAGGTGAGCGTTGCAAGATCTGTTTCTGTCATTAGCTGCATGTTTGATGCTTCAGCTCAGTAGTTTTGATCTTGCCTTTCCCTCCCCTTCTCCCAGCCTTTCAGACAATTAAAAAAACCAGTGGATCATCAGAGATAAACTTTCTAGGATGAATTGTTGCATGACATGTATCTTACTTGTACTGATTATTCACCAGAATGCTACCAGCTAATCCTGAGAACCCAGTGAAGTCCCTATTTTAAACATGTGTGGTCGGCTGACCCTGTCTGGATGCCAGGTGCCCACCAAAGCTGCTTTATCACTCTCCTCCCCAGCTGGGCAGGGCAGAGAAAATATGGAAGGCTTATGGGTCAGTATAAGGGCAGGGAGATCACTTGGCAATTACTTTTACAGGCAAAACAGACTCGACTTGGGGAAAATTATTTAAATTTATTACCAATCAAATCAGAGCAGGATAATGAGAAAATAAAAACCAAATCATAAAACACCTTCCCCCCACCCCTCCCTTCTGCCCAGGGAGAATTTTTCTATTTTCTCCCCACAAGCGGTGCTGGGGGATGGGGAATGGGGGCTGAGTTCAGGCCATCACATGTTGCCTCTGCTGTTCCTTCCTCACCAGGGGAGGCTCCTCACACTCTGCCCCTGCTCACCATGGGGTCCCACCCACAGGACACAGACCTCCACAAATTTCTCCAGCATGAGTCCTTCACCAAGGTTACAGTTCTTCATGAACTGCTTCAGCATGGGTCCCTCCCATGGGGTGCAGTCCTTCAGGCACAGCTGGCTCCAGCCTGGGTCCCCTGCGGGGTCACAAGCCCTGCCAGCAAACCTGCTCCAGCCTGGGCTCCTCTCCCCAGGGGGCCACAGGTCATGCCAGGAGCCTGCTCCATATCAGGCTTCTCATGGGTCACAGTCTACTTCAGACATCCCTGTACCCTGGGTCCACCACCAGCTACGGGTGGATATCTGCTCCACCGTGGATCTCCATGGGCTGAGGGCCACAACCTATCCCATCATGGTCTTCACCACGGGCTGCAGGGAAATTGCTGCACTGGAGCACTTTCTGCCCCTCCTTCTGCACTGACCTGGGTGTCTGCAGGGCTGCTGCTCTCATGTATTGTTGCACTCCTGTCTTCAGCTGCTATTTATTGTGCAATGTTTTCCCCTTTCTTAAACATGTTATGCCAGAGGCACTACCTCTGTCACTGATGGACTCGGTCTTGGCCAGTGGCAGGTCCATCATGGAGCCAGGTGACATTGGCTCAGTCAGACATGGGAACAGCTTCTAGAAGTTTCTCATAGAAGCCACCCCTGTAGCCCCCCTGCTACCAAAACCTTGGTATGAAAACCCAGTAGAAGTTGTTTTAAACTGTCTGTCCTTCACATTATTCAAAGCATAAGGCATCAAAATAGGGTTTGTATGAGCCTGTTCTCAGGAAAAGTAAATTGTTCTTCCTGTGTAAGATTGTTTCTTTCTCCTCTTGCTTGCTGAATGAATGACAGCAGTCCTGTATTTTGGAGCAGGGAACAGATACTGAGGAGTATGAATGATCCTGTCTTTGCCATTTCTGTTAGCATCTGTCACACTTCAGCAAGCAGTAAGCCAAAACCTTTACTCAAACCTTCGCAACAAAACATCTTTGCTCATGTGCTTAGTAGACAATTACTGAATATGAGCAGCTAAAACTACTGCAGATTTTATCTGTGTGGTGCCAACTTTTGCCCAGCTCAGTGTGCTTTGGCAAAGTTTCTGCTCACAACCTTATCTCTCAACTACTTATTTCAATTATTTTGGAAGACCAGCTGATCTGGCCTTCCTGCACTCTCCCGTGATGCTGGACCAGACCAGATAAAGGCAGGGGCCGTGAAGGTTCCCTGCTGCTGTACTGCACCAAGGTGGCAATAGTTGGAAGTTTTGCCCAGGGGATGAATGTGAACAGGCTGGGAAGATGACAAATTGAAATGTTTTTAGGGACAGTCAAAAACCCCCATGAAAATATTAGACATTTAGGAATGCTCTTACAGTGAGTCGCAATGCCACAAGGAAGATAAATGAAATCCTCGCCATGGCATTCTCTGACTAGACCATGCAAACTTGACGTTCCTGCCAGCTGGTCTTTCTATGTAAAAGCCAATATGTAGCAATGGCTTTGCCCCACCAGGTCTTGTGCCAGCATGTTATCTAAGTGCAGTGTATGGATCCCAAGCTCTACCACAGGCCAAATCAAACCTGCCTACACACTCTACAAAGGAAGCTTTTTCTTTAAATCAGAGCATCTCAGAAGCAATTCAAATGAACTATGGTGTACTAACTCCCCTGGCTTTTTAATCAAGCCTTTTTTGCTTATGCAGACATTTGATTCTCCCTCCCTTCATTGATCTCTTTTACATTTCAGCATTTAAATAAACTGCAAAACATTAAGTAGCTATCTTTCCGTATTCCAATAATTAATAGATTGGAAGAAGCCTTGAGTAACAACAGAAGCAGCAGCAACAACACCAGTATGTCAATCCATTGAATCAGAAACAAAATTTAAATTCAGTTATTCTGCAGTCCTGGAATTGTTCTCTACTACTAAGTCATCAGAAAAGGCTTCATGGTCTAAAACCAACTAAGAAGCTACAATCAAGCTGCATTTGTTTTCTAAAAAAACAATACTTGTCTCCAACTGTACCCTTATACTTCTAAGAGTGAGATCCATACTGGTATCCCATTATAACAGACATGACACAGAAATGGAAAAAAGCAAAAATAATAACCAGAAGAACATTTTGAATGGCTTATCCACTAGTATTACTGTAAGACTGGTTAAAATCTTTGTACCAGTTGTTATAAAACTAGACAGATGGGTGTAGTTTTTACCCCAAACTCTTAGATTATTGTTTGAATCAAAGTGAAAGAAGCAAGTGCGCTAAACAGAAGGTAAGACAAACACAAAGATAAGTTAATATGATTATACCAATTGCCTGTGCAAGGCTTAGAAAACCAGATAATCCAAAATTAAGTAAAGAAATGATGCTACCAGTACACCTTCTGTTTCTAACCTGATGTTTTTAAGATTGATTTACCAATTTCTTGCAGTTGTTACAAAGTGAATCTCAGGAAGAAATTTGAAAGAAAAGATAATAAACCTCAAGGACTATCTCACAGGACACATTTTATGCATAAATAATAGGAAAAGAAAGTAGAGATATTTACGAGAATTATAGACAAAATGATGTTCCTACGGACATTTTTGGTAAGTTGAAGGGGAAGAGGTTTAGCAAAATTACAAAAAGCTTATATGAAAAAATATGTGAAGGGTTGTAAAAAAGGCTTGGAGGAAATGTAAAATTCAGGGGTTTTTTTGCATAGGTTAATGATATAAGTCAAACTTTCAAGGAAGGTAACACTACTATCATATCCACACAATTAACTACCTCATAGAAACTGCAAATATTTGCACAGAAAGAGTTTTTGACAAAGAATTCTTAGTTGAGTAAATTCATGAACTCCTGTGAACAGTACATCTTTTCTACCATTTATTCCTTCCAAGTGCAGAAAAAAATTTTGAAAGGTGAAGTTCAGAATTACTTCTGTCAGGTTGTTCACTTATCTCTACTAAATACTATCCATGTTTTACTGGTGAAAAGTGATGTTGCTATGAGGTAAATATTCAATGGCAAAGTCAAGAATACCACAATTATAATTATAGTATAATAATAGATATGTTGATGCACCTAAATGTCATAACTCAATAATGGAGAAAGATACAGATTCATGTCTCTGATAACAGTGCTGCTTCTTGGTAATTTGAACTACGTTTTGTTGTGGCTGCTTAGTATTGGAAAAGCATGTAACCATTGTAGCTAAACTTCATACCTAGACCTGGTGTTAAATATCTTTGCATGGAAGTTCTCCAAGTGATATATGACTTCAAAAATGATGTGCCATATATTAAAAGAGTCCACATTTATACTAGGTTTATCTAACCCTAACTGAAACTAAACATGAAAACCATCAAGCTTTGTTTCACTGATTCTTGCGAGATTTTAATGTTCCAGATACTGAGAATGACTGGGAAGAAAGACAAAGTTATTATAGTACAGAAGGGAAAACCATATGACAACAAGGAAAGAGCTACAGTTACTGCTCTTGGGGAACGCAGCAGTCATAAGAGCAAAAATCTCTTGCAAGTTAGGATTCATTATTCCAAAGAAGACCTTGTGTTTCACAGAGTATCTAGGCAAGTGAATGTTAGAAAGCTCTGCTGCCTAAGGATGCTAAACAGGGCACTGTACAAGAGGATGTGAAAGCATTAAATACTATGCTTGATTTTCATATCCGCACTAATTAATGCAGGCTGTATAAATTGACTCAAAATTAATCAGTAAGAAGGCTAACTGCACTGATTAAAGAGAAGGAAGGGAAGCTTTTTGTCAACAACAGTTCTACATTAGAAGATTATCTTTCTTGAAAGAAATAGTCTTTCTTCTCAAACTGTCTAGATATGGCATCAAAGGTGACATCCCTGTTGTCAGGACAGAATCTCCTATGTTGAAAAACAGGGATGGAATTATTTCTGGTTTTAATTCTAACATCCACCTGCTCCTCTGCTTCAATGAGAGAAGATCTTCGTGATAGAAAGCTACTGAAAAAACCCAGGAAGCTGCTATAAGTCTGGGCCAGAAGCAGACTTTCAAGAGCTAGTACATTCAAGCATAATTGAATCCCACGTCAATAATCCATTTAGGAAGCCACAAGCAATCTACTTGAGATCTAGGACATAATAAGAAATATTCTTGATATAACCAGTTGTAAATGGGTATTTGCTTCCTTTAAATACCTACAGGTTAATGTCCAGAGATCTCTATGGCTGCAGACAAAATGAACTGTTCTGGTAATGTATTGACTTCCACCTTTTGTAAACAGACACACTCAGTGGTAACTTTAGCAATATATTTTACAAGCTTCTACCTATTAGCATAATTTCATTTTTGTTAACACCAAAAGATCTTTGTTATCTTATCCACAATCACAATAGGAAAGCCATGTGACGGTGATCTTATTGGCTGTGAGGAAAGACAGACAGAATAATGTGCCATCTGTAAAACAAAGAAAGGTGAGATTTTTTTTCCCTAGCAGCTCTATGTAAATACTGAACAGGACAAAAGGAAGACCAAAACTGCATGGTACTCCACAGGGTATGGGTCTAGTAGAGTTAATTTTTAATGTTAATGTCAATCCTGTGACTGCGGACAGGAAGGAGGGTTTCAAATAATTTCAGTCTAGTGACTTAGGTCCCTAAGGTGATTTTTTTTACAGCAGCAGCACAGGACCTGATGACAAATCATGGTGTGTAGAGGCTAAAGCATGTACACGCAGAATGCACCCAGGAAAGCTAAGAGATCAATCAATTAGTACTACAACTGTCGTTGTTACTTCATAACACAACTTAAAGCCTGTTTAGACAAAAGGCTGTGAATACTTCAGACCCTGTATTTTAAAGAAACCTTTTTTAGCTAAGTACATCTGAAAAACCACATCTATTTTACAATGGTAACTTTAATCAATCTTGGTTGGAGGTAGATACAGTTTAAGGTTTATAGCTCGCACTATTTGAAAATAGCTAGAAATTGAATTAAATGGGAAATCTGAAGAAACTGAAACCAGTATAGTTTCTTTTGTGCTAAGACAAGAATCTCAAAAGTATGCGGGTACATGTGTGGTGGTGGTGAGACAAGATGCACTTAGGAAAGCTGTAATATACACAAAAACTTTGTAGAACTTATCTGGCTAATACAAGGAAAAAATGAAACCCACCAATGGTGTGGATTCTTTCCACCTCAATAAACATGTTTGTAGCTGTTCTACTTGTATGATACAAACAAGGAGCATATTTTCCAGGGACTGTCTTCATACCATCCTATGCAAGGCCTTCAGAGCATGGTATGGAAGCAAGCTGCTGAGCTATCTGGTGCTGCACTTTGTAGACTGCAGGAGTAGTCAGAGTCTGGAGAGATAGTACAGGAGCTAGAGGGTTACATTCAGTGCATTAAAAATAAGCACAAAATAATAAATAAATGTCTTTGTCCTTGTCAGAGGGCCCTTTGTTGATACAATACTGTTGAATTTAGAATGGCTGTCCTAGCAGAAAATCGCAGCTAGTGCTTGGGTGTGGCACAAAGGAAAGAAGGGATATATTTAATCTCATTGGTTTACACTAATAAGTTATGCAGGAAGAAACTTTGTGATAGATCCAACTGTAGCCACTTAATGGCTCAGATGAGGAAGATACCCTGGGGACAGCTGTACAAAGCTACTGCACTTTGAATTAAAATAGAGTTGATCATAATATATACGCTTGAGAGAAAAAACAGTGAACTGCCTTGGGGATTTCCTGTTTGCTAAAGACATTCTTGAAATACATCTAAATTCAAAATCAGCCTGCAGAAGGGTCAAGGTAGGACAATCAGAAATAAGACCTGACATGTTAACAGGTGAACAAGACACAACAGTTAATCTCTGCCTTAGTCATATCCATACACTGTTGTCCTGCTTTCGACTGGGATAGAGTTAATTTTCTTCTTGGTAGCTAGTACAGTGATATGTTTTGGTGTGGGAACAGTGTTGATAATGCATTGATGTTTGTAGCTGGGTAGTGTTTGTGCTGAGTCGGTAACTTTCTGGTTTCTGTTTCTCAGGTCTAGCCAGTGGGAGGGCTGGGAGGGCACAGGAACTGGGAGGGGACACAGCCAGGCCAGCTGACCAGAACTAGCCAAAGAGGTATTCCATGGTCATGCTTGGTATATAAACTGGTGGCGGTTGGCTGGGGTCCTAGCTGAGCATCGGTCAGCAGGTGGTGAGCAGCTGTGCATCACTGGTTTTCTTTTGTTGTTTCCCTTTGGATTGAATCTCTCTCCCCTTCTCCCTCCTTTTCATTATAAATGTTATTATTTTGGTTTTATTTTATCTCAATTATTAAACTGTTCTTATCTCAACCCTCAAGTTTTACATTCCTTTCCAGTTCTTCTTCCCATCCCTCTGGGTGAGGGGGGAGTGAGCAAATGGCTTTGTGGTACTTAGTTACATGCTGGGGATAAATCACGACATTAATGAATGTTACTTCAGGTATCTAGTGGTGTCAGCATGAGCTGAACTAAGCCACCACATCGAGAAAAAGAGGAAGAGAAAGAGACATAATATGGAAGACACAAAATAGGTGAAATTTTGTAGTCAGATTTTTTCAGCTGGGTCAGAGTCATAATCAAGTGCTTCATTTGAGCCTGGCCTGTTGCAAATCTCCTGGTGCCAGAGCAATGCTGTAGGTACCCCCAAGTGAAGCAGTCAGAGAGATGCTAATTCTTGTATGCTTCACAGCCAAACTAGTTTTGTAACACTTCAAACCAATTCTTCTGAGCATTTACTGTCACCCATTGGCTTGAACTCTGTATCTGTACCCACATTCACTAGGGTATCACCAGCAACTTTCCAAGAGCTTTCCAAACCCTGGCAATGAAGACTCTCACCTCACTACTTTTGTGACTTGGTACTTATAATTTTTTTTTTTTTTTTACATTGACAGATTTCCTGAAAATCTGCACTTCATTCAGTTATTGTCAGACCTGGTGAAGGCATTTTTCATACAAGGTAAGGCCTCTTCTGCTTGAATTAGTAAATATATTTGGTAAATATTTTCTTTAATTACTAGCAAAAGAAAACTAATACTTTCACAATATCCCCAGCACACTTATCATCCTGGTTAATCACAAAAAAAAGGGATTAAAAAGCACAGCTTTCCATATTGGGTTTACTCATCTGCCCTAGCATGTGAGCGCTAGTTACAAGGGTAATTTTGTATAGTTTTAAAGATAGGCCAGAAACAATTTTTTTTTTTCTCTCTTTCTTTTCCATGGGAAGACAGTCTATGTCTATGTACTCCTGCTGCTTCCTAGAGAAATTGACATATCACAGTCACAGTGGGTGGTGCTCTGTCCTGCAGTTGTTCCTGATCTACATGTGATTTCCCGAGACTGGTGCCTGGCAGGAGGCTCTTGGGTCCTGACAGTAAGGAGCTGGTGCAAAGCTACAAGCACGGTAACTCCTGCATTGTCCAGTTTCTTTTTCACCTGGTATGAGATCATCTACTAACTTCCTGTCTCCTGGGAGACTGACAGCAATTTTTCATAGCACTGCTATTCCTTCTACAAGTCAAGCAGTAAACCTAAACTACACTCATACCACATTTGCAGTAGTTTTCTTTGCGGTTTAGATCTACAGACTTCAGCTCAAAGATGGAGATTTATCTTACAGTATAGTTTCTGTCCCACTCTATAGCTGTACAGTACAACTCTAAAAAAATCAGAAGAATTTTAACCTTTGTTGAAAACCTGTTTTCCAATAGATTATTTTTTTCCCCTTAAAACGTTTTCTATAACAGTTTTGTTTCATTAAAAACATAGTATTCTATCAAGAAACAGCTTCAACAGATAATTTTCAACCAGGTCTATGTTCACGTATACTAACATGCATAAAAATGCACATATGCTTAGAAGTCTTTAAAGGAGGGCACTGTTTATACCATCTGTAGTAATACTCTCTGAGAATAACACACTTGTCCCTGTCCTAAGTAAAATTAATGCTAAAATATCTTTCTGTTTCCAGAGCACTTTCAGATGGCCTAATTAAAAAAATAAAATAAAAAATGAATTCTTGAGTCTGCATGGATATATCTATTCATAATGATGTCTCAGTTTTATTCCTAATTAAAAGCTCATTAATATCAAAGACAATTGCAAGAAACCCAGATGAGACCATATATCATTTGTGATCTTAAGACTGAAGGCACCCATGCTACCAACTGAGACTTACTTATTCAAAAGCTACTGTATGTGTTATGTGAAATGAAGTCTCATCAAGCAATGGTACACCACTTGATGAAGGCTGTATGTAATATTTCACTCCTTCAGTTAGCTTCTGGCTCTGAAATGTCACTTAGGCCAAACAGTAGCTGCAAAAATTGAAGAAAGGTGAAGAACTGAAGGAAGGTAATTTGTTCACTTTCAAAAGCATCATCTATTTTCAGTATTACTAGACATGGGAGCAGGGAGGGGAATGCAAACAAGGGGGATGCATGAACAGAAAGTATATCATAGGAGCTGTGCACAGGAGATCTTCCTTCTTCTCCTCCAGTGGAAGATACCTTGCACATCTGTGTCATTTCTGAGCAGACACTACCATAAATGCAAAATCTCTGTAATGACTGTGGAAAAGAGGTATTCATTTTGCTTGTATCCTAAGGGAAAGATTATGCCCTCTGAATCTGGAGATGAAAAGATATTCACAAAGCAAATGATACTGGCAATTTCCCTGTGTTGAAATATGTGACATGACTTTCTCCAAAGTCCTTGACAGTAAGTTATAATTAATTTGGTCTGGAAAGTTCACTGCAGTCTAAAGATTTATTACTCCTCCCAACAATGAACATTGTTAGAATTATCTAGAATTCAAGAATGATCATAAGAATAGTGTTTATTTGTATGTGCATGTATAAGGATATCAGTTATTTGACAACTGAAATTTTTATTTTAGGCAGTTCCGCACCTAAGACTAATTACTATCATCATGCTTTCAGTCATAGAATGATAGAACATCTCAATTTGAAAGGGACCTATAAGGCTCATTGACCCCAACTCCCTGCTCATCACAGGACTACCTAAAACTAAACTGTATGACTAACAGTATCATCCAGATGCTCCTTGAACCCTGACAGACCTAGTGCTGTGACCACTTGGCTGGGAATCCTGTTCCAGGAACTGACCACTCTTTCAGTGAAGAACCTTTTCCTAATGAACAAACTGAACTTTCCCTGAATCAGCTTCATTCCCTTTCCTCTTGTTCTGTTGCTGGTCCCCAGAGGGAGCAGATCAGCACGTCCCCCTCCACTGCCCCCTTTGAGGAAGCTGTAGGCTGCAGTGAGGTCACCCCTCAGCCTTCTCTTCCCCACGCTCAACAGACCAAGTGACCTCAGACACTCCTATTTCTTGCCCTCAAGGCCTTTCACCATCTTGGTCACCCTTCTCTTGACATGCTCTAACAGTCTGATGTCCTTCTTATACTGAGGTGCCCAGAACAGCCCACAGGGCTTAAGGTGGGGCTGCACCAGTGCAGTGTAGAGTGGGACAATCGTGTCCCTTGACCAGCAAGCTGTGCTGTGTGTGATGCACCCCAGGACACAGGTCCTTTTGGCCACCAGGGCACACTGATGACTCATATTCAACTTGTCATCAACCCAAACATCCAGATATTTTTCTGCAGGGCTGTTGTCCATCCTCTTGGTCCTGCAATTTGTATATATAACCAGGATCACCTGATCCCACATGCAGAATCTGGCACTTGCTCTCATTAAATTTTATGTGATTGGTGATCGCCCAGCTCTCTTATCTATCCACACATCTCTGTAAGGCCTCTCTGCCCTCGAGGGAGTCCACAGATCCTCCTAATTTAGTATCATCAGCAAACTTTCTTAATGCACATTTGATTCCTGTATCCAGATCATTTATAAAACATTGAAGAGCACTGGCCCTAAAACTGAGACCTGGGCAAACCCACTGGTGACTGGCCACCAGCCTGATGTAGCCCCATTTACTGTAATACTTTAAGCCCAGCTTGTCAGCCAATTGTTCACTGAATGAAGTGATCTAGCTGTGTGCTGGACATCTTGCCCAGAAGGATACTGTGAGATACAGTGTCAAAAGCTTTGCTAAAATCCAAACCCCCAAACCTACTGGCTTCTTCACTCAAGGGCACTAAAACTGAGCTTAGTAAATCTAGTATGGGGATTAAAAATAGGTTTTTTTTCCACTGGAATTTTATTTACTTTGGTTTGTTTTGAGAAATGATTAAAACAGGACACTGGGATATTAGCTACAGGCCAGGACAACATATGTAGCAAGCAACTGTCTGTTTCAACTGGGAGGCCTAGATAGCAAAAATAGATTTAGATATCTAAAAGTGTCTTTGGGTAGCTTTAGGAACTTTGTGAGCTTCTTCTTAGCTGATCAAAACTAATCTCCATGATGTTGCGAAAGGTACTCAGGTTTGATCCTTGAAACACACACACTTAGATGGAGACTGCTCAGACTGAATTTCATTGATCAGTAGTGTAGAGAAACTTTGCTGCACATTGCCATAAATCTCACTGGAATTACCACTAGTAAGCTTTCCATATGGTATGAAATTGCCAGATGTGCAATTCATGGCTCAGGAGCTGGTAAGTGGGATGACTAACAAAGAAAGACAATAAACCCTGTAAATACTACAGTTTTCACTGATACAGATCTACCGTGAAATGTTTATCTGTGCCAATATTTTTTTGCATATACCATAACAGCATTCATGACCTCTGACTGTTAACATGTACTAGGTAAGGAGAAACCATAAGCCTCAGAATATTTTCACTGTGCCCAAACTCAGCATCCTCAAAAAAGTCCAGATCCATTAATTCTTAATGGTTTTCTGGGTTTCACACAGCAAGATCATTCAAGATATTATACTCAGTGTTTCTCACAGTTGTACCTCAGCCACATCCATCTTTCATGTTTAAAAATGAAGAATGATTCTCAAAAAGGAACAACTGGGCTGTGCAGATTCCTGCAGTATACCCATATGTTTTTTTTGGCCACCATATTTTAGTTCAACATCTTTTACACCATTAACAGCCCAGAAAATGCTCTGTAATGCAATAACCCTTATTTCTGTATATGACAGAAATACAAAACCATTTCCCTTTCTTCCACATGCTATTTTCTTTTAAAGGTTTCTATGCTTTTCCATTTGATTTTGTGATTCTGCATCCAGCTGTACCAAAAACATTGCAATGATGTGGCTTGGCAATTTCACTAGCTTCTTAAATGAAAGCAGAGGAGGAAAAAAAATACAGCAGTGACCACTTCTCTGCTACCATCCTCTGCTACATCCATTGAGTGTACTCAAGCAGCTGGTATAGGAATAAGAAGAGCTGGAAATAAACCCCTGGTGGATGCTCAAGACAGACACTCTCTGATTACACTGCTTTGGGAAAGAAAAAGATGAAGTGTTGTGCAAAATTCAGAGGATTAAAAAATGTTTAGGGTTCTTTTTTTTTTGTTTTTTTTTTTTTTTAAAGGGAAGGAGCAATGACTATATATTGTCTTACTGCGTCTAACTATAGATGCACAGAATTGAGTTATAAATCTAAAGAAAATCAATACCACAGCGCAGTAGATGATATGAAACAGCAAAAGTTGCTCAGTGTTTCCACAATTCTGTCTTTGCTGGCTAAGTAAAAATAAAAATTACTTGCTTTTTTCCTCCTTTCCTAAAGTTATCATAAATATTTGCTTATAAGCAGTTATATACCATAATTGAATGAGTACAAGAATAACATAGTAATCACACAAACCCACATTTTCAGCCTCATTTAAAACAGACAGAACACAAACTGTCAAATGGCTGCCATTAGTAAAGTAACACTCATTAGTGAATACTGGAAGGATAACCAGTTCAGTCCCATCACAATAAAATCTAGTTAGTTGTCTTCCTGTGTACAAATGCCTGAGCTCATCTCAACAATTTTTGGAATGTAGCTGATGTAAAAAATACAGGAATTCTCATAGGTTATTATTCTTCTCTATATTTAATCTATCTGGGATATAAAGAAGCACTGTATCAACCCATTCAGTTTTCTAACCAAGCAGTGACATTAGATGTTACATTCACACTTTCTTTTGTGACTTTATGCCTTACATCCCATGATAGAAGAAGCAGATACTTCAGCTCAAGACTATGGACAGAAAGGGTTTGCTGAAAGGATATCCCTCACCTCCTGTGCACACCAGTGATCAGACCTGCTATTTCATGGAAAACGCCTCTTTTTCCTCATAAGATTTTAGTATCTGACCTAACATTATTCATACCATTATGTTTTTATTGTGATTGTTTTGAAGGCTGAACCCAGATTTACAGCACTGTCATATCAAGCTTCCATGGGTAATATCAGTAAATCTCTATTTACTAAACCACCGTCTGTTAGGATGTGAGGACTTACCTTTAATATCTTGTGTTAATTGAAAAAGTTTCTGGCCAAAGAGCTGGTCAAAGTCTGATGCTTCAAAAGGTTTTTCAACAAAATGGTGGGAACTGCCCTCCTCCCTGTTGCAAATGTGAGCTCTTTTCTTCCTCCTTTTTCCAGGAGAGGGCTCAGAGCATGGGAATTTGGGCTGAAACACATGAGTATCACTTCAGTACTGCAAAGGATGAACTTGTGGCTTGCACTGACAGCTCTTGAGACCTCAGTGCCTCTCGCAGGTGGACACTCAAAACCTGCGTGTAGTTCTTATGCAATCATGGGTATGAGATCCCCTTCTGATGTGCTCATTTGTGTGGGCAGGTTATTGGATGGCAATTGCACTGCTGAGTACAGGCATGGCATGCTAAAGTGACACTGCAGTTTTTGAAGACAGTTGAGTGAGTGGTCTTACAGCGTAGCTTCACTTCCAGCTAAATCTTTTACTGGGTAAGAAGATGAAAAGAATCTTGTTCCCACTGCAGTCAGAACAACTTGCCAGTGGTATCCTCAGAAGCTGAAATCCTGTCAACCAAATTCCAGTTAATTTCCTCAAGCAAGTAATTTTGCCAATGCCTGTGCACTTGTGTACAAAGTGTATGGTGAGAGATGTACTAAATAATAGTAGGATTTTATTCACTGTCAGGCTTTCCCTAAATTTATAAGCTTTTCTGCAGCATTGATGCATCAGGTATAGTCTCCTGCAGCTGGATGGGACTTCCTCAGGTAGTTAAGGAAGATACAGAAATACTCTCTTTAATATCATCAGCAGTGGGTATCTCAGATCAGTACACTGGATTTTCTTTCCTTCTTTATTTTATAAAAGGAGTTCAAATAAAAAGGTCTTTCACTTCCACACAGGTTCCTCTACCCTCGAAGATAAGCAATATCACATAATACTTAAAAGCGAATGAATGACTGAATGCAACAGGATGACTCATATAGACTAAGTCAGGTTAAGGATAACTACTGTTTGCTCGATAGATGATGTTTCTTTTCCAATTTCTGTCTCTCCAAGCTTCCTAGAACTGTCTGGGGGTTTTATTTTGCCCTACAAGATAGATTTTTTTTTTTTAATAAGCTCAAGCCTTTCTGCGAGAAAAAAATCAGAAAATGTGTGATCCCATCTTATGCCACTCAGTATAATACAAAGTATACACTTAGCAGGTAGAAACAGAAAAAGATACTACACTTAAGTAAGTGCATAGATGCACTTAGTACAATGATAATGTCAATCCTGATAAACTTTAGGCCTCTAGGTTTTAAGCTAACTTCTGGACCCCAGTTAGAGTAAACAAGCCCAGTTTTACAGACATAATTTCAAAATGTTGAATTTGAGAAACTGTGAGCTGTAACACATAGAAGCAAAGACACACCAAAAATGTTTAGAAAAGATAAAAAAAGAAAAAAGGGAAACAATACAATATTATTTTTATAAAATTTTACAATTACTTCATGCTATGTTTGTGATTTACAGGGATGGTCTGATTCTCGAGGACTTAGTGCCATTGCTTGAACAATGGTAGTGTGGGACGAGTAGGTAACCAGTAATGGTGTATGTGGTGGAGAGTAAACAGCAGAGAATTACTGTGCTATCTGTCCATGTATAGAATAAATGCTTCTTCTGTAGAAAACTGATCGATCAGCATGGTGCAGACTAAATCTCTGTGCTGTGATTCAGAACTCTCCTGCCCAAGCTTCATTTTCAGTGTTTGGGAGCTTCAGCAATCACACTGGTAAGGAAAGGTAAGGAAAACTGCACACTTCAATTGTCTTCCAATATCTGACAGAGAAGAACACAGAGTTAATAATGGGCATTGTATCTGGTGTTTGAATCAGTGATTCAGAACGCCTTATTCTGCATTCTGCCTGCAGGTGTTGACAAACTGAATGTTCCCAAAAAGACTTAGGAAAACTACTGTATAAAATCAAGAACTGGCAGGCAGTTGGGCACTCTGTGGGATGTTTAACTAAAAATAAAATGAAATAAAAATAGATATACTACTCTTATTGGGAGAGGATAAATTAACTCCAAAGTTCAGGTTACACAGAGTATATAAAATTAAAAATTACAAAAAAAAAAATGCCTGTATGTCAGCTCTGAAGCCTCTGGCTAGTGTAGCTGAGCAAGTAGTTGGCTGTGCACCAGCCATGCTTGCTTCTTTGCTGGGAAATTCATATGTGAATTAGGACATGTTCTGTAATAACTTCTGGCTCAAAGCCATGAACTGGGATTTTGACCAGTGATGCTGAAAACCTTTGTCATTTTCAGTGTTTCTTGAATTTGGTTGCTATTTCATAAACAGCCACATATTTAAGGAAAAGTATTCTCAGCTATTACTGCAGGAACAGATTTTCAGCCAGCATTTTTCAGCAGGGTCCTCGGCTAAGATTCTTCACTCTGAAGATAAGTATCCAGTTTCACAGACAGCTTAGCTACCAGAAATGAAAGAAAATTTCTAAAACTTTGGTATTTATTTTGGCATTTGAAAGGACACCAATGTTCTTGAAAAATCCTTGACATAAAAGGGTGTTCCGTACAGCAGCTGCTGCTGTCCATGTTTCTTTCTGGTATTCAGACTAAGGATTTGGATCTCTAACATCCCACTGATACTATCCAGGCAGATCTGTGCACAGTGACATGGGACTTGCAGTAGGACCAACTACAGGACCATGTTTCTATCTAGACCGTCTCTTAGTTTTGGCCTGCTTTACGGAGAACGGAAAGGAGCACAATGTTAAGTGGCTTGGTAGCACTAAAAATGAGCTGCCAGAGTTTGGTAGGTCCTGTCTTTTCTTTTTGGGATCCACCAGGTGAATAGTTCTTCCTAAGCCTTAACTAAAGCCCAAACCATTTGAAAAGAAGCTGAATCATTTTCACATGGATTATTTTAATACATGTATGATTGTAACTTTTAAGTATCCTACAGCTGATTTGGAAACTAAAACAACTGATTTGTTTAACATACTTTGTTTACATCTAAGAAAAGGCAGATGGACAGATGAAGTATTTACAGTCAGAGACCATCATGCTTAAGTGACTTTGAAGTCTAGTCTTCCACCCAAAAGCAACATGGAATAATCTACACTTACAGATGCGTTATCAAATGAAGTTGAGTTTTGTGGCTGAAGAGGTGACAGCTTGACAGCTGAGCTTTTGCAAGAGACCACTTGAAGGCTTTCACTGTGCATCACTTCTGAAATGCAACATATAAACTTACAAAGGCTACAAGATTCTGGGACCCTTTTTAATTCAGAGATGTCCTATGTAAAACCAGCCAGAGGGGGAAGGTCACTTTCATCTTTAATTAAATGAGGAATTTTATTTGACTAGCGTGCCATCTGAGGGACAACAGAGTACAAATGAGTACTGGCAACCGCATGGTTGTTTCTTCTGTGAAGTTTTGGTGCAAATTCTTGTGGCTTAAGACTTAAAACTGATGAACAGAATGCATAATATCTAGCTACAAAACTGCCAGCATAGTTTGTTCATCCATACTAATATCTTGATTTTCTTTTTAACATGAACATATTTTAAACAAGAGTCACTTGGCTGCCAGTTCTGTTCACAGTTAGGATATTTAATGCCTGAAAAGCTGAAATGCAAGTCAATTAGTACAGTTGGTCACTATCTGCCTTGCTGGTCTAGTGAAAGGAAATTATGATGGTAATTTTTCATTGGTTCTGTTGATTGGTATGTATTTACTGTCAATAAAGAGGGCGTTTCTTTCTTTTTCAACACTGCTCCCTCTAACCTAGCTTAAACTGATTCATATCGGTACTTGACACACACTGATATGTTTTCCTTTAAGAAATTCTCAGTCTAGCTAATTTATCTTATTTTCTGCATGACAGCTACATCCAAATACCGATGTGTAACCACTGTAAAGATCTCATGAACAAGAATTTATAAGATGAAGTTACCATCAGGCAGATGTCTAGAGAGTGAAACTTGGAGTTTGATCAACGTTTCACTGAATTCTGCACTATCAAAAGCACAGAAGAGGATTTTAGGTAGTTGCAAAGAGTGCTGCTATCTGCTTATGATTCAAATAAGCATGCTGTTGGGACTCAGTGACTGGCCCTTGTCACTGAAAGGGAAAAGAAACAGCCCAAACCTTCTGGCTTATGCACAAATATAAAGAGGAGAAAATAAGGTGCAAATGCTGTTTATTCCCCTCTCCCTCCTCTGGGACTGAAAAAGTGTGTTTTGGGTGAGATTTCCTCCCTTTTTTCTAACACATCCTGCCATATGGAGGAAAGAAAAGAGAACGAGTCACTGACTTCACATGGGGTAGGATGAAGGGGGGAAAAGGTACAGAAGAGATAGGAATGGCAATCTGAATTCAGAACTGAAATCCCCCCCAACAGTTCCAAACAGCAGTTTGGCTAATGGCCATAATTTGGAATGGCTGTGGATCCTTAAAAAAGCACAGGGGAGGTGGGTTGAGATTAAGTGTATCAGTCTGTGACCCACTTTCCACTGCCTGGCTAGCATGCATGTCCTCTGCATCCCTTCACACAATCTGGTGATGCTTGTGGGAGGACCTTCTGCCGTACGGAACAGCTTCCCCAAATCTGTCTGCTTCACTGAGCCACTATTTCCAGCAAGAGCTTAGTGCTTTTCCTCCCTTTTAATGACTCTCCCTGTATTATTAATTTTTTAACAATGCAAATGTTTTATTTAGCTATGGAAATCAACGACAACACTGTCTGACCAAAGATAGCCTAGATAGCAAAGTTATGCTCAGTTACATTTCGGGCATGCTCAAACTCTATATGAATGAGTAGCTTTTTAGCACTCACAGAACTGTAAAAAGGCCTAATAATGACATTTAAGGAACAAGCCACGCTTGGCATGACAGCACATACAGAACAACATCTGATCGGTAAACATTGCCTCATCTCAGAAAGATGACCTAAAAGCAGCCTTGAAACTTTCCTAATGTCTTGAGGAAGAAAAAATTATCTTAATTTTTGCCTTTCCTTCTTAGAAAAACCCTCTAATATAAATTAATAAATTAAGGGACTAATATAAACCTGAATTGTGCTGTGTCTGAATAAATAATAAGCCTTATACAAATACTATAAGCCAAATAACTGAAGCTTATGTAATTGCTTTAGAAACTGGAAAAAAACCCAAACTCTTCTGAGATTTACATTTTGAATTCATGGAATCTCAAAACTGGGTAAGTGGGTTAAGGCTGAGATTGCTGCACAGACCTAGGCAGTAAGGGGCAAACAATGAGCAAGACACAGTTTGAACAAGACTTCCATTGTTAAGGAGCACCTTATAGATTAAATGTTTATCTGAATTTACTTGAGGAGTTTTAGGTATTTCCTCCTTTGTAGAAAAGGAAATATTTGCAGTTTTATGTAAGAAAAGTTTTAGACAGTCTCCTGCCATGCCATCTGGTGCTAGCTGGTTGTTCAGGCAAAGCATTTGCCATGTGTTCAGGAACTGTTTTGAGGTGGGTTTAAGTATGTACTGCACTAGCTAGTCTGAGGTATGATCAATAAAAGTCACTGAGCATCCTTAAGGAAGACCCAAAAATCCACTTTTGCATTCTACCACCTTAATTTGCCAAGGTGATATACTGCTTTCTGCTCTTATGTGTGATTCATAGCTTTTCCAGTGGAAATGATAACTTTGCTCCCTTGTCTCAAATTTAAATTGGACTTGCACAATATGAAGTGTGAGGTGTCTATTGCATTCAGCTCCTGGAAGTACAAGGACCTTAACAGAGACATTTTAAATTAAGATAGTATTAGAGGTCACCACTTCACACTTCTACTTCATTGGCCTTTTCAGCACTCCACTCCCCTGCTGGGTAATACTGATATACAATTTACAAATTTTTCCTTCTATCATATTCTAATTGAAACATGCTGTTAATATACCAACAGGAATACCCGTTCCCTGCCATAAATTCCAGAAGTGATGCAAAAAATCTCAAATATATTTGAGTACCTCTGTTACATGACAAATTATCTGGAAATATACACCTATATCTGCATGAAATTATATTTGCCATTTGAGGAAATGCCGAATACATAATTTTCAACTCTGAATTAGACCCTATTTCTCAAAACAGCTGCTATATTACTTGAAATATCTTTATCATTAACTTGGCAAGACACTGATGAATAAGTATTTCCATACATATATTCAGCCTGGTTCTCATGTGACTTCAAAGTCTCTTTAAACTACTGGTGAGACTGAAATTTTAAGGCAAATGGAAAAAAAGTAAGCAAGTAAATGAGTCCTTCAGGCTGAGGACAATAAAGAATTATCAGAACAACTATGTTATTAGACTTTGTTTTCTTCACTTCAAGTCTAGCAAGTTGTAATTTTAATGCTAATAAGCCATTCTGTATTTGGCAATGATACCTAGATTTTTTTTATTTTTTTAATTTGAAAATTTGATTTTTTTAATTTGAAAATTTGAAAAAAGAAAATTTGATTCTCATTCAGCACAGTAAAACCAGAATCAAGACACATTAGCAGTGACAACTACAGCAAAAGGTAGGTGATGCTTGTGTAAGAACTAAGAATACTGCCAAGAACTGAATATATTCATTTTTCTAAAAGTTGTTAATATACTAATAAATATATAAAGCCCTAAAGTAAAATTCAGACACAAATATCCAGAATTTTCTGAACTATGTATTACTGTATACTAGTGATGCAGTAGCTTTTAAACTAAAATTTAAGGCAGGAACAAAATGCTGCTAACAGAATGTGTAATGGAAGAGAGTATTCATTGCAATTTGAAAAATTATTTTTAAAACGTTTCTTGATGTAGGAAGAACAAGAAATGAGATTACAAAACTTTTAACCACCTCTTTCTCAAGTGTTTACTCTCAGGCCTACTTTCAGAGCACCTTGTGGGAGAGACAGGGAGCAAAAAAAAATAATCTCAGGAGACAGGATAGCATATTTGTACAATATTACAATACTAGTGCTTTGGAGTAGTGTTTCTTAAACTTTAGTCATTGGTTAACTGACGGTACGTGGAGCCCTTCATCATCCTACACACAGTAAAACTGAATTGAGAATACAACCATGAAAGACAGCAAAGGCTGAAGTTTAATCAGAAGATCACTGATGTCAATGGCAAATTTTCAATTGACTTTGGTAAGTCTTGGATCAAAGCTGGGAGAAGAACCTCTCTCCCTCATGTGGAAGAGTGCACAGATCTTTAAGAAGCTGTACAACAAGATATTGATAGGTTGAGGAAGTGTAAAAGGAAATCACATGCTTATGAAGACCAGAGAAAGACAACGATCTTGAAACCTGTCCAGGGCAGGTCTGTTTTGTGTTCACTTTTTTGAAAGCTGAGGATGCTTATAATTTATTCAGTCTAGAATTAATATAAGTATGATGAATAAAGAGGATTCAGAAGTTCTGTGTTATGTCATCTGATGAAGGCAGAGAAGGGAAAAGCATATCTCACCAGTCTGTTGTCATCTGTGGAAGCAGGTTTTGTAACAAGGGTTGCCATCAGCTATGGTGTATGTCATCCCTAACTTTTACAATCAATGAAATAAGGTAACTTTTGTAGTCTATTTTTGTTTCAATAAAGGTCCTTTGTGTGGGAAAGGAATGGCCTCAGACTTCTCTGATAATATATGAATGGCTGTGTATCGTTACTGAATGTGACACAGCAGAAAACCCCTAAAATGTCAGTACAGAGAATGTTATCTTCTGAGAAAGACTACTTGAAATCCATCCACACAGGAACTCAACAGGTCTTAGCTGTCACATTCCAACCACGTGTGATCAACCCTTGTTTCTGCTTTTTGATTTAAAAACCTGTGAGCTGTTTTTTCCTTTGCTATGCAACGCCATTCACTTTAAAGCTATTGACTGACGGAACCAACTCCCCTGCAATTGTATCCTAAACTCTTCACCACCAGGTCTGGGCTACCAATTCTGTAGTTTTTTTAACTATCTTGATGGCTTCCTAGCAACTCCTGTGAAGCCTTTGCAAAATGGCTCTGTAATGCTGCTCTGTGCTGGTAGCCACAGTGTCTGCTGGTGGCTGTGAAAGTGGTAAGTGCAGGATGCAGCTTGAGTGCAGAGCAGCACCTTGACACAGTGAATCATGATTTGTGCTTGATGAACCATGCTAACTCTCTGACACCTTTGTCTTTTCTCAGTTTCTTCAGAAGGCAGCCAGGACCCTGGCAAACTCTGGCTCACTCACTTTTACCACTAGGACACTTCTGCTGTTGCTGCCACCAACAAATGAGACATAATACTGGGCTAGATGGATCCCTGCCTAACCTGGTATGGCTGCTTTTATCTGCTGCAGTACAATGTGACCTTGTACACTGCATATGTACTGGTTTAAATTTCAACTAGAAGTTGACCTGTGGCTTTATAGGAAAAGCATTTTGCATGTAAAGGTTCCTTAAGTGCCATTTAAGGGTCTCACTTTCACAAGCATTATTGATTTAGTGGGAATTATTTAGACCCAGAAGACAGAAAAATGTGGTCATGCATCATACCTATATGACAAAAGAAAAAAACAGTTTGCATTACATTTAAAATGGTTAACTTTTAACAACCAGAAATGCAAGCATAAAAAGCATTTCCCTGCTTTAATACTGATAAAATAATAAAGTTTATATGTAGAATTCAGGATTTTAAGTGACCATCTGCTGTTTGTTTCTGCAAACTCTGACTATAGTAGTCATGCAATAACCAACAACCTTCTTTCTTCTTCTGAAAATGTCACAATACTTAAAGCACTCGGGCATTTTTTTCCCCTGCTTCATAGAATCAAGAAAAAGTACAAAGAAGGGTTGTGGTGCAAAATGCTTTAAGATGTAACACTGAAGCAGAGAGGCACTGAGACTGCCTTTCCTCAAAAACCTTGTGAGGTTATCAGCAAGTGGCAGAAACAATCCCAGTTTAATTTACCAAAGCCACAAGGTGTCTCTGCAAACCTATGGCAGCAACAACGCTCCCAAGTCTTGCTGGCAGATACAAGCACACTTCATAAACCTGTCCAAAGAAAATACAGCTCTACCAGATCAGGCAACTGTTCTTTGCAGCATCATCAGTCCAGCTGTGCATCACTTCATCGTACTGTCCATTACTTTTGTCTCACATTCTTTCAGGGATGTGGTACCTGCAGGCAAGGTCAATACTAGTCAACTGCACGGTTTCCTGTTCATTTAATAAACCAGGTATGTCCTTGGTAAATGTTTTTTGAGGCTGCAGGTTTTCTGAGACCATACAGTTTCCAATCAAAAGCCAGGAAGATTTCTGTGGTGTGTATCACACCAGGTGGATCAAACAGTAATGCAGCATTTATTGAAAAAGGCACAGATGTTCTTTCAGTACTGGCTGAGCATGACAAATATATCAAGGGATGATTTTTTTACTTCTCCATTTTTTTCCATTCTCTTCTTTTAAAACAATTGATTCAAATAGGATTTGACTTGAAAGCTCATTTTTGTAAAGGGACAAATTTACAGTATTTCAGATGCAGATTTAGGGACCCTTTAAGCAGTTGTAAAAGACTTCAGCATGTTACCTTTAAAGAGCTTATTTACACATTCAAATAAGTAAGATTTTTATTATTGGCATTACTGGGAGCAGTGCTCACCCAGTGTTGCACTTTCCCTCTATTCTGAGGGCCTCTCTATGCGAAACCAGCCATTGAGTGATCTATCTTTCTTCTGGTACTGAAAGAAAAATGTTTACTTTTTGAATGTAGTGTTGCCAGTTTTATACAATAGCAGATATCTCTCTTTCACTTTTTATAAAACTAGTTCTTCACAAAATAAAATATTTTATTCATGGTTTGTATTTGGTCTATTTTTGCCCTAGGAAAGAACGTTTTTTTTTCCTCTAGTGAAATAGACAAAAACCCACCAAAAGCACAAAAAACCCTAAACAGCAAAACCCACACACTCCTTTCCCCAAAACCTTTGGCATTTTTATTGATGCCCAAAATGCCTAGGCACAATGGTGCCTCACTGGAAGTACAATCTGGCTATAACTTATCTACAAGTTGGAGTGCTTCCCTCTGTTGTGTATCACCATCTTTTCCTGAAAAGAGAGGGTTTGTTTTATAAGAATAATAAATTATGTTATACTGGGATAGAAATAGTTCTGCCAGAAAGATAAAGCTATAGAAAAGCATTGGAATATAACTGTAGATCTCACTAAAAAGAAAAAGAAAAACGAAAAGAAAAAAGCAATATTTGGAAGTTTTGCTGAAAGTTTTCTTCTTACAGGGCATTTGAAAATATATGTATGTTATTTACAAAGCAAATTATATTCTTGAGATTCTTTTTTCAAAAAAAAATTAAGTGGAAGGGCTTTTATTTTTTCCCCTCCCACTTTTATATTGTCATTTGGGTTCAGAGTTTCAGGACTTTGATTTTTCTTCATGAGTGATGATTCTTACTTATATCTCACACTTCATCCACTGGAAAAATCTCCCCATTTTCACTAGCAAAGTCACACTTTGCTGTGGAAATTCTGAAGAAATTCAGTGTGAATTTCTCAGGATTCAATGACTGACTCCTAAAACATTAGAGCCCTTTAAATCTACAAGGCAGCGCAGTTTAATGCCATGGCTATAAAAGCAAAAAATACAACAGATTTTTACTCACTACTCTGGGTTGCCCTCTAGGTACTCTTTAATGCATACACAATGGTGAAATGCAGTGGAGGTAAATCCTTAATGACTGTCAGGTTTTCAATACTCACTATGCAACAGATGGTTCTCTGGCAAAATAGGAATACTAAAATATTTAAGAAATCACTATTATTTAAGAAAAAATTCAAACATTTCCAGAGAAAATAAGAAGGGTGGAGAACACATTTTTTGAGGCTCGTCTGAACCTTGATTCCTTTCAGTTGCCAGAGCAAGGAAGCAGAAAGAATGCACAAACCTATTAAAAGGGATTATCTTCCTTCTATAATGTAAAGGGATGCTGCTGATACTCTGACAAAAGCAAACTTATGGTTGTGACCACAACTTAAAAAATCCCAATAGTTACCCAAAGACTACTACCACTCCTCCACCAATAGACTTAAAAGATCTACATTCTATAAATCTTCATTCTTGCAAAACTTTTCTTGCTGCTAATGCCTTTTCCTCTTTGGGACAGGCCAGAAATTAACATTTTGCAAAACTGTATTTCTTACTTTGGTTGATAGTGGTTAACTTAGAACCATGGCTGGTTGGATTGCTCTGCTCCTGATGTATATTTACAACACAACAAGCTATTGTGACACCATTCTCTCTT
The DNA here is from genome assembly GCF_023634085.1 of Falco cherrug. Classification (NCBI taxonomy): domain Eukaryota; kingdom Metazoa; phylum Chordata; class Aves; order Falconiformes; family Falconidae; genus Falco; species Falco cherrug. The sequence continues at coordinate 71,273,435 of NC_073720.1, read as the reverse complement.
TAATCACAGTATCCAATGTATTATACAAACAAACATTCTTGCACAACCTCCCCTACACTGGCCAAAGCTGTCTTCTCCATTCGTTGTTGACACTAATTTATTGCTAACCCTGAGACACTTAGCAAGAATATTTAAACTGCATACTTCAAATGCAAGTAAAATTCAGGTCACGTGCTATTGGCATACCATGCAGCCTGAAATCAACACACTAAAAAGGAATCTCTCTGGGAATCAACTTCAGCATTGTGAAGAACCTCGATGCAAAGGAATTAAGACCCAAAGCCATTTTTTTTTTCTTTCCTCTGCCTTTCTTTTGCTTTGCTGCTCCAGTCAACCTGCACACAATAAAACATGATTGACAACCTCTCAGCAGTGCTGTGTTTCAAAGATCAGGCAGATTTCCATGGCTTTCGCTGGAGCAGAGCTGTGGGGAAGGACCAAGCTACAGGGCAGGACAGGTCACTGCCTGCAGCAGGCAAACCTCCTGCAAGAATAAAGTTGTATGCTAAGAAGCAACAGGATAAAAAAGTAGCAAAGGGAAGAAAAAAGAGGGAGGAAGGAATAAAATTAAAGCAAACCCACAGTAACATAGGAGAGGCTACAACCCAACAAAACAGAGCAGCTGGGGAAAAAAAGAAAGCTAGAGAGAAAAGAACGTCTGTTCTTCTAAAATGTAAAAATATCAGAAAAGAAAGATGAAAAATACTGAATTTTTCTGGGTTCACCAGTTTATTACTATTTTGGAGAAACTATTCCTATTCTATAGAATTTAGTATTAATCCATGCATAAAATGGGACTTTCCACCTTAATTAAATTAAACAAAAAAGGAATAAAAATATTGCTTAACAGCAGAGTGTTTATGGCAAGGTCTAACATTCAAACAGAAGGAAAAATAAATTAATTGCTTTCATTAAACAGCAAATTTTTGCAGGTTGGGAAAAAAAATAGAGTCTCATAGTGAGGCCACTGGCATGTGCAGAAAGTTTTTAAGGCCCAGTCTGGGATTCAGAAAATACAGGCACTGTATATCTGGCCTCTGTCACTTGATGCTCCATTTGGGTCAGAGTTGTTCTCAATTCTTGGTCTTGGGTCATTCTCAGTTCTTGGTCTTGGGTCATTCTCAGTTCTTCAACATTGCATTCCTCTCACGGCTTTCCTCATTTGTGTAGTTGATCTGTAAGCCCTTTGGGAACTGACAACCTCTTGACATGAGAGCACGAACTGCTGAAAGCCTTTTAGCTCTCAGCTAAGTGTTAGCTGCTGCCTCTTCACAATCCCATAACTCACATAAAAAATACTCTTGACTTCCTGCTCAGCCCGTTGTGCCATGCACCTGGTGATGGACTGTAGACTGATACTGCACTTCAGGATGTGTGTGGCACCATATGCACTGGTACCACCAACCAGACATATACAAATGGTATTGTGTCACCAGCCTACCTGTGTGCTGTCCAGCTCCATCCAGGGTCTCCTCCCAGAATGGTGCTGGGTGTCTTGGCTCACCCTCACTTCATGTGGTGGGGGCAGACCAGCTGAGAGTTAGGGAAGGGATGCTTGACTGCAGAGGGGTGTGGGACAAGGAGATGCAGTTCCATCTTGTACTGCAAGCTTTCCTATGACTGAGCTCCCATGCTTGGGCCATGGTTACTGGTTAGGATTGGTTGATTTTAAGTAGAGATTAACTAAGGAATGAGGAAAGAAAGATCGTCTTTCCATCCCCAGTGACTTTAATTCCCAAGAATCCTTCAGACAACAACAATTTCTCTAATATTAGTACAGTAAAATGCAAGTGTTGTTGCCATTTGCAAAACACAACCTAAATCTCGTGATTACTTCTTAACAGAAAGCTTGGTTTTTTGTTTCACCAAAGCCAGTGTTGCTCTGGCTTTTGCTGCACGTTATGCTATAAGGGAATTTTTATTAACATACGAACAACATGTACTCAGATGTTTCTTATCTTTGTGCCTTTGATCCTGTAAGGGGGTGAAAGCTGCACTGCACCAAGAAGCCTTCTTACAGGAAATATGAGGAATGCAGTATTTACTTCTTGTTTTCATTGAAAATATTTCTCATTGTTTCTTCTCATGTTGTCATCAGCATAGCGGAGTCAGAATGGGAAGGAGTTCAAATAAGTGAGAAACTAGCCCATGGAAGGAGCTTATCAACATCAGACACCACAGTCAACTATACACAGTATTTCATCAACCCTCACTTTCTAATAAAATCACTATGATTGATACACTGGACTCAGCTCTTAATATGTCTTTGCTGAGAACCTGAGAACCACAGACGTGGTGGCTTCAGAGTCACACCTAGAAGCCTGCTTTGGCTGATAAGCAATTATGACTGGGATGAAAGGAGAGGAGATAAAGTCTTGGTCTATAAGAGAGAAAGACAGTACCAATCACCTCAGTGTTATCAGTATTTCCAGGTAGTTACTTTTGAGGAGCAAACACAGCGGAAGTTTGATTGCTTGAATATATTTATCTAACCTAATAAGGAGTCTGAATGAGAATTAAATACTTCCACAAAGAAAGGAATCCATTATCATATTTTCATGAGCTTTAATCACAAAATTCCTCTGGACTTTCTGAAAGCAGAGTCAAGCTCCAGATTTTAAAATGGAGCTGGAGCAGCAACACTGAGCACATGGATGGATAGAGAGAAAAGAATGCAAAAAATAATCCACGTGCATGAAGAAAAATATTCACACAAAATGAAGCATCTTAAACAGCTAATATTTAGAAAAAAAAAGGAAGCTAGAATAGATTTCATAGAATTGTATCCAGAGATTTGGATTATATTGAAGCCATGTCAAACAGTACAAATCCTCAACTTGGAAAACTCAGCAAAATTTTCAAGATGAAATTTAAATGTATAGTTAATGTAGGTGAAGTTGGTGCACAGATATTAGGGTATATTCACTTTGTTCCTATTTAAAATATTTTACCTTCCTCTGTGTGTATACCAGTAATTCCTCCACTCAGAAATCACAGTTTCTCTACATATGATACATGAACACACAGTATCTCAACCCTATGGTCTTTTCAGAATGAAAGCACCTAATTCTAATTATAAACATCAGTCTCTGCCACCCAATAAATGGGACAAAAGCCCCATACCAGACAAAACAACAAACAGAAACTGGTTTCCTGTAGGTAGCTTCAGAGATGGGGAAGTTCTAGAAAGTTGTTCTGCTACAATATTGCACTCCTGAGTAAAAAATCAAACAATCACAATTTAGGCACCAACAGTCACTTCTAGCTGTCTGGTATGGCAGGAGGATCCAATGCCCTGCTAAAAGAAGTGGTCAAGATATGCAAAATCCACATCTGCCAGTTTGTATTTACAGCTGTGGTACAGATGTGTAGGGCTTTGCTATAGCCATCTTCCTTGAGAGAGCCCTTTCAGTAAGAGCATTATGCTTAGTTCAGAAAACTGATTATACCTTTTATTGCCATTAATGATCTCGTATAATCTAGCTAAATGCTTTTTGTTGAGATGTACTTCCAGAAAATCTGCAGCTCAGGCAGCATTTCCTTAAAAGCAAAGTCAGCAGAACTGAACAACCACAGGCACGTGTAAGAACATATGAGCAAGGTAAGCCAGCATCCCAGCATTCAATCTTACCATGGCTGTCACATATTATAAGTTTAGCTTTACTAGTGCGCCATTTTTAATAAAAATCTGTTTCTGTGTCACTTTTATTGTTGCAGCAGTTTATTTGGTTTTGCATTACCGAGAAGCATAGATATAAATCTAGAGAAGGTGTTATATATGGTATATAAAGGAATGCCCAATTTATCAGCTGGAGGCTCTCATCTAGTTAATAATTGTCAAATGTTTGTCTTGGGTTTTGCAAAATTCAAAATTTTCAGTTTGGTTAAGTGTCTTGAGTCTAATTTTAGGTGACCACAAGACCAATCCTTTGCGCTAGCAGAATCTTTCCCATGTCACCTCCAGATTAGGGAAGATCACGCAGCTGTAATTGCCTAGTAGGTAACTGACACATTATGAAGATAATTTTTTCTGTGAATCTTTACTTCTGCAATGCACTTCAGCCCTAAAAATGAAAAATGAGGAATGTGCTTTGCTGCAGTATTTCAAATCCCACATGCAGAGATCCAGTCGACTTGGGAACCAAGGCTACCTTGCTCACCCTGCTAGCATCCACATACAGAGCTGAGACAATAGTGCCAAACTAAAACAGAAAATGGGAGAAGGAGTTATCTCTAGTCATAGTTCCCTGCTATGCAGATGTCTCTTGTAGTTTTCAATGCATAAAGCTGCTTGCTCAGACTTGCTGTTATAATCTTACTTACCCTCTATCAATTTTTACTAGTCCTGACAAAAGCTTATTGTGTTAACACTTTAATGTTTTCTTCCCATCCATTTTTTTACACTCTTACATGCCCTTTGTGCTACTCTGCAAATAAGACATGCTGCTGGTATTCTGCTCAGAGCCCAGGCTGCAGATGCCAGGCTGCAAATATTTGCATACACTGATTATGGATACAAAGGAATGTATCCCCTGCTCATGTGAAATGACGGAAACCCATTGCACCCTACAGATCCGTGCTGTTTATACTAGCTAGCAAATCTGTTCCTCTGTCATTTACTATCACAACAAAACACATTAAACCAGTATGTTCTATTTTCTAAAAGAAAGAATTTTACCTTGCAGGGATTCAAAAGTCCAAAGAAAACATCATCCTATTATCATGTTTTAACTTCACACTGTAAAGTCTCATTCAATTTACATCTGGTATCTTAGTGTCTTTGTAACCAATATATTCATGTCAGCAATCAGACCCATGAATATTTTTGTGTTTAATAGGTATAATTTCCATGAATCACTAATGGAATCAGTAGGAGGACATAATATGTATGCAAAAAAAATGAGATGGTGCCCTTCAGAATCCTGGAGGGATTTCATCAGCACAAAACAGCCTGTTTCTTTATTCTACAAAGCCAGGGGTTTTCTCCCAATCAGTTATTTCACAGCAATCTCTAATGCAGCTCTGGGAGGCCACATTGATGGGGTTTTTTTATTATTTTTTTTCCTTTCTCATGTTTTGTGAGCAATATAAAAAAAAAACCACCAACGGTTTTAGTAAAGCTGAAACTTAGATATCTGGAAATAAATCTATTTCTTAGCCTGAGAAACACTAAACAGTTTGACTAATACAGCCATTTTCACCCCTCTTTAATGCAAGGTGATTTGCTGAAAATGCTCAGGTCCTACATTGGCTCTATAAGACTGAATAATTTGAAGGTAAATTAGTTCATTAATGCTTTCAGAACTTGCCAGTACATCACAAAGAAAAAGGGGTAGGAATCATTCAGTCACTGTAGAGCTTTGGTTCAGTCATATACTGTAAGCAAGATTCAGTACTTTGATTTTACTCGAGATCCTCATTGACTTTAATTCACTTTGAACCAAGGACTACACAGCCTTTCCACATCCAGGTTTGTAGACCACATTCTGCCTGTGAGGCATAACCATATACACTTAAAAAGGGAGTGATTAGTTGTAGCTGAGAACCCTACCTAGTGATAATTGCAGGTAATGGGAAACTTTTTCTCTTCCCTTAATACTCACAAGGCAAGAATCAGCAGCAATGCTTGCTTTTAATTATCCATATATTTCTGTTCTCTTTCCTGCCACCCATCAAAACTCTTCCCTAATAGCTGGCACTTCCAAAGAACAGCTATGGATGTTATTTGCAAATTTTCAGCAATCCATTTGAGGAAGAGTCTAACAATACTGATTTATCCTGGCTGGCAGCACCTTCATTATGGGAAGGAAGTGTATCAGTCTGTAAGAGTTCCCTGTGATGCTTGGCACATACAGAAAAAGACAAGATTTTATCATTGCCATTCTTATTAAAAGGGCAACACTACAAATTCACTGACCAACTGCAATGTGATGCATACAGTGGATCAGCACATCCAACACAAATAGCTTCACGTCAGCTGTGCCTATATCTTGCATCCAGAATCTGACCTAGAGCTGGCTCATGAAAGAATCTTACTGCTGGCTTCCCAGACTGTACATTTTGCAGCAACTTCAAGAAAACAATATATGGAAGCAAGGAAGAAAGTGTTTTTCCCATAGCATTGAGTCATGCTTTGTATGTTTTGAGGCATCTTTCTTGCTGCATTACAAAGAGCTCCATGTCATGTCCATCTCTACTATGGCACAGCTAATGATTGACTTCCATTCCCTGGTGCTTGATACAACGACTAGGCTCACATGCCATCTTGGGCAAATACATGCTCTTCAGAAGTGTAATTTCTTGCATCATGAGTATCCTTGTGTTACACATACAGGTATTAGCCAAAAAACCTTTTCAAATTTACTCCTTTTGGAGTGCAAGATGTGAGCTGTAGTTACTGTTTTTCAGTTGGGTGGGTAATTTAAAGACAGCTTCTGGGACCCTGTCTACTCTTGTTCCTTGAGTATACCAAGTGCCAGTGAACCATGGGCATTTTCTTTATAAATAACATAAGTAAGCCAAATCTAAAGCCACCTTTTGGTGCAACAGGAAAGGAAAGATATTACCTACATGAAACTTAATACAGCATAGACTAGTAAGCATCCACTGACTGCTCAGCACACACAAAGAATAAGGAATCAACTGGAGGAAAAGACAAATTGAGAAAGGTGATTAACTCAAGGAATTGATTTGTTTAAAAAAAGAGTCCTCAGCAATAGTAAAATAGGCACTCAGAATGCCCCTAACTTGTTCTTTGGAAAGAAAGAAGCCACCAACATGTATACATCCAATTATATCATAACCAACTCAGACATAGGTATTTAATTTTCAGTAAGACCAACAGAAATCATGCTTATTGTGACATCTCAGGCAGCTGTGTTATTGTGGTAGGATGACCCTGCCTGGATGCCAGCTGCCCACCAAAGCTGCTCTGTCACTGCCCTCCTCAGCTACGCAGGGGAGAGAAAATGTAACTAAAAGCTCATAGGTTAAGATAAGGACGGGGAGATCACTCAGCAGCTACTGTCATGGGTAAAACAGACTCGACTTGGGTTATTACCAATCAAATCAGAGTAGGATAATGAGAAAATAAAACCCAAATCTTAAAACACTTACCCCTGCTCCTTCTTCCCAGGCTGAACTTCACATTTTCTCTACTTTCTCCCCCTGAGTGGTGGAGGGGGACAGGGAATGGGGGCTGTGGCCAGTTCATTACATGTTGCCTCTGTTGCTTCTTTCTCCTTGTGAGGGGGAGCTCCTCACACCCTTCCCCAGCCCCACTGTGGGGGCGCAGCCCCTCAGGCCCAGCCGGCCCCAGCGTGGGTCCCCTGTGGGGTCACAGGCCCTGCCGCAGCCTGGCCCCGGTCTGGGCTCCTCTCTCTGCGGGGCCACAGGCCCTGCCCGCAGCTGCTCCATGTCAGGCTTCACACAGGGTTACAGTCTCCTTTGGGGGCACCTACCTGCTCTGGCGCGCGGTCCACTGTGGGCTGCGGGTGGGGGTCTGCTCCCCTGTGGGCTCCAGGGGCTGGGGGCACAGCCCGTCTCACCGGGGGCTTCAGCACAGTGTAAGAGTCGGTCTAAAGAGAACAATATTGTCTCAACATTGCCAACAGAGACCTGGAGATGGAATGTGGTCCTCATGGGCACAAGACACAAAGACCCTGGGAAGGAGAACTGCACGGTACGAGGAGTACTATGCCGCTCCCTGCTACCTGGGACCGAAAGGAACAGCTACACCCTGGGAAGGAGAACTGCATGGTACGAGGAGTACTATGCCGCTCCCTGCTACCTGGGATTGAATAAGGCCACATAACAGCTGTCCAGAAGATGGATCACAACCGTGGTCATAACAACGAACCAGAAAACAATACAAGAACATGCCTCCAGGTCTGAAGCTACCCGCCTCTGGGGCAAGATAACCTGGCTTGAGAAGGCGGAGACTGGCGGAAGTCCATGGACCAGAGGAGGAGCGAGGTGTGTTGCTTGGCAGAAAAAGATGCCTTCTTAGCAACTGAACTTTGGAGATCTTCCCCACCAAGGATCATGATGATTGGAAGGACTGGCGGGACGCTGCCTGGACCTGGGACCATAGGGACACCTTAGACCCGTGGTGGTAGCTATAATCCTCTTTCCTTTTCTTTTTACTTTACCTTTTATTCACTTTCTGTCTTTCTACCTATCATACGCTGCTTTATGGGCAAACAATAAAATTGTGCTGTTTGATTGAAGCATAACCCCTTGGCGTGGTCACCTTGATTTTTGTGCTTTGAGATCATATTAAATGAACCATCATGAGTCCACTGAGTGGATCGTGACACACGGGCTGGGGGGGAACCTCTGCTCTGGCGCCTGGAGCCCCCCCTGCCCCTGCCCTGCCCGGCCCGGCCCGGGTGCCTGCAGGGCGGCTGCGCTCACATAGTCTCACTCTTCTCTTCAGCTGCAATTTGTTGTGCAGGTTTTTTTCTCCCTTACTAAATATGTTATCCCAGAGGTGCTTCTTCTGATGTGCTTGGCCTTGGCCAGCAGCAGGTCCATGTTGGAGCCGGTTGGCACTGGTTCTGTCGGACATGGGGCAGCTTCTAGCAGCTTCTCACAGAAGCCATGCCTGTAGCCCCCCAGCTACAAAAACCTTGCCACACAACCCCCACACAGCTGTGTAAACAGAAAGCTTGTGAATCCCGTAATTGTGGTACAAGCCAGAAGATGAGATGAGTTAGTAGGTGTAATTCCACATCAGGCCCAGCTCAGCAGCCATTTACAGGCGTATCTGCATTGCAGCAAAGCAACAGTGATTAGGACCTTTTCCACTGATATCCCTGTTACTCTTGCATAGTTTTTCTTTGTGATAGCAGCACAGAAGAATAACAGGATGTCTGAAGTAAATTGCAATTGCATTATCATTTTAAAGCTCATTTCACCATAGCTTTCTGAACTTGATCTTCTGTTTACCAAGACATACTAAAGCAATAAAGCTGAATAAGATTCCTACAAGCTCTCTAGGCCAATTCATCACTGAAACCTGTGGAGTTATGCCAAAAATTAATCTGGTGCCTGAATTTAGTCATAAATGAAAGATTTATTCAAGTCATTAAATAATGTATTGTAAACACACCCCTTTCAAAAGCAAATCACTTACAAGAAATCTATTAAGAGATTCAGATTGCAAGGCTACCTGACAACTTCATACAAATATGTCTTCCTGATTTGCAGGTATTTTAAAGAAGACTCTTTAAATTAGGTATTCAGTTCAAGTATAGGTATCACACTGCATTTAATGAATAAGATGGGAATCAAAGGGGTGAAATTGGGGCACCTATAAGACAGCAATTCTGCACAAACAGAATTTTAAAACATGGGAGGTGGGTAGAGGAGGAGACAGGACACAACATGTGATTCATGTTAGAGGATTTTTTTTGCCCTTGCTATAAAGAAAATAAATTTACATTACATGAATGCTAATTATTACTTTATGGAAATAACAAAGGAGCAGAAGTATGAGCTTCTGTTAACACCTGTACACAGCTAAAAGGCTTATGAATGTCTGGCCCCAGTGCCTGGAAAACTGGTATGGTGAGTTTACCCTGGCTGGGTGCCAGGTATCCACCAAAGCTGCTCCTGTCACTGCCCTCCTCAGCAGGATGGAGCGGGAGAAACATATGACAAAAGGCTTGTGGGTCAAGATAAGGACAGGGAAATCACTCAGCAACTACCATCATGGGCAAAACAGACTTGATTTGGGGAAAATAAATTTATTACCAATCAAATCAGAGTAAGATAATGAGACACCCCCCCCCCCCCCCAAATCTTAAAACACTTTCCCCCCACCCCTCCCTTATTCCCAGGCTCAACTTTACTCCGGATTTTCTCTACCTCCTCCTCCATGAGCAATGCAGGGGGATGGGGAATGGGGGCTGTGGTCAGTTCATCACACATTCTCTCTGCTTCTCCTTCCTCGTCAGGGACAGGGCTTCTTACATCCTTCCCCTGCTACAGCATGGATTCCCCGCTATGGGACACAGACCTTCATGAACTTCTTCAGTGTGGGTCCCTGGTGGGGTCACCAGTCCTGTTGCAGCCTGAGCTTCTCTCTCCATGGAGCCACAGGTCCTGCCAGAAGCCTGCTCCATTTTGAGCTTCCTAGGGGGTCACAGCCTCATTGGAGCATCTACCTACTCTGGTGTTGGGTCCACCACAGGCTTCAGGTGGACATCTGCTCCACTGTGGACCTCCACGGGCTGAGGGCCACAGCCTGTCTCACTGGGGGCTTCATTACTGGCTGCAGGGGAATCTCTGCTCCAGCACCTGTAACACCTCCTGCCCCTCCTCCTGCACTGGCCTGGGTGCTGGCAGGGCTGCTGCTCTCACATGTTCTCACTGCATTCTTCCACTCCATTCTGTTGCACAGGCCTTCCCCCTCTCCTTAAATATGTTATCCCAGAGGTGCTGCCACCACCACTGATGGGCTCGTCCTCAGCCAGCAGTGGGTCCATCCTGGCACTGGCTCTGTTGGACATGAGGCAGCTTCTAGCAGCTTCTCACAGAAGCCACCCCTGGAGCCCCCTGGTACCAAAACCTTAACATGCAAACCCAATAGAGCCTGTTTTCAAGGAAAGAATATATAAAAGAAAAACTGTGAAAAGAAATTTCTAGGTCTTGAAATTTCACTCAGTATTGGAAAACATCAAACATTAAGAGATAAGTCTTCAGATGGTCTGTTTTGTTCTACTAATTTTATCTTGCAGATCTGGAAAGAAACATTGCTGATTTCTAACAGGTGTTTTGTAATGTGAGTTTTTTAAAATCATATATGCCAACTGGAACAGCGTAGAGGATGCAGACAGAATGGAATACAAGGAAGAAAATAGAATAAATGGCAAAATTAACATAACTTTGACAAAATTAGAATAACCTATAATTTCCATTCAAACACATGTAGAGCTGAGCCTCCCAAACTGAAATATTCCTAGCAGAATTTACAGTCACTTGACTTTTTAAAATTATGTGTTTACTAAAATATCTTGTAAATTTTATTTGCCAGACTCCTGCTGCAAGAATGTATTACTTGCAAAGTGGAGTGCTGCAGGTGGTTGGTTCTCTGAGCACCACCGAGTAAGATGGAATGAAGATAGGGATTCTGGACTAGGTCACAGAAAGAAAACCTTTGTTCTGAGTGAAAATAAATATATTATGAGGTGTAATTGCGTCTGTCCGTGACAGGTCCTGAAACACCATACATAGTTTGTGTAAAAGAGTAATGCTAAAAGGGATGTCTTCCCTTCTAACAAGTAGATCTTGAGATGCAGTTAGGAAACTCTTGTAAAAGCCACAGAAGAAAGCAGAAAATGCTAGTAGATAGAGCTGGAACTACCCTTGTGAAGGTCTTGTAATATTTTTTTTTCCTGTTGTCTATTCTTAGTCCTTTGATTACTGCTTTAGTAAATGAGGTGCCAGTGGGTGCATACACATTTGAAGGAAGAATTTTATTATGAGGAATGTAAAGCACAAAATCTACTCTTCCACATCCCACCCAACCTCCAAAAAATCCGCCCCTACCCCCCACCCCTCCCACCCTCCCTTCACCCCTCGAATTTATCCAGCAAAATGTGACTTTTCATATAGCTTTTCTGGAGAAGATATGTTGTTAGAGGAGTATATGGGTTACCGTCTTGACTCAAATTCTTTAATCTTTCCTTTTCCCTTCTGCTGCTGTGACCTTTTGTGATACTTGCAGCAGGAAGAGGTGAGAAGTAATAAAAATCAAGTGAAAGGATCATTTTTTGAACCCTCAGTGCTCCTTTTAAGGTACTGTTGCATCCAGACTTATTGTCCCAGTTGTAGTTAAAATAATAACAGAGCAATTACAGTCTACAGAGGAAGAATGGTGCGATCTACTAAAAATGAGTAAGACAGAGAAAGCAGCATTCCTTGGGGCTAGAGAAAGCCACCTTATATGGATGTTACCATCCTACAAACACAACAAGAGATCTAGCACGTTTGGCAGCTAAAAGCACCAAGCAGTACTAAGTATTTTCCACACAGAGAGACAGAACATTCCTGCCTTAAAGGTCTGTCCTCAAAAACTGAAAGGCTGGTGCAGAGAATCTATGATACAGCTAAGAAATATCTTTTCCATCTTCCCATTTGATACTATTTAAATACACAAAGTAGGCAGAATAATAAAATTTTCAAAGATATCTAAGAAACCTTGTGATTTCAGGACTTATATTTGCGAGGATCGGTTCTGCACTTAGGAGGTGATCTCACATTGTCCAGAAGGGAAAAAGTGAAAGGTTGTCTGAATTTCAGGAAGTCTTCAGTTCCTAACTGCTGAATGTTCTTTTGAAAATGGGATTAGAGTTCATAAGCTATTTGATACACATGCACACTGCTAACTACAATACAGTACTGAGATACTTGGTCTGGCTTTTGTATGGGTATAACCTAAGAAAACTAAAGGCAGACCTTTCAATGCTGTATTGCAGCTCTTAGTGCAAATTTACCTTAGTTAATGATTATCATTGATTTTCAGAGCTCATTACTCAATGCAGCTGACAATCTGGATCACCATATATGCAAACTGATGTCTTGTTATTCAGCTTGCAAATCATGGTTGCCCACCCACTTTGCATAAAGGAAGTTTCTTATGGAATATATGCATGGACTCAGTGACATTTTACAGCAGTTTTGCTTTCGAATTAGCATTTAGTTGAATCTCTAAATATAGTAATCACACCATTAAAACATATGAATTTCTGGATGAAGCCCTGTCTCTAGAAATGGTAAAGAAATAAACCTCATGAAGTTAAGGTAATGCTATTGTTGTGCACTATATGCATGAAAACAAGCTTTTCCTCCTATCTCCTCCTTCTTGCTCTCCTGAAAGTTTTTTCATCAGTTATACCTTGGGTCATGACTTCTAACCTCTTCAATACAAATTGGCATTGCATTCCTTTGTGGCTGCATTTTAACACAACTCCTGGAAATCCTGCAGAGCAGAAGCAGAACACAACAAGGAGTAACACATAGAGCTGTAGGTGTCTAAGTCACTTTGTGTCTAAAATTACTGTGGTGCATTCTCAGCATTCTTCTTTGTTCCTTTTAGAAATGGATCATGCAGACACCCCAATAATTAAATAGTTTACTTACTGGGGGTTACAGCAATTGGTAATGATCAAGGCATTGCACAATCAGCAGGCTGCACTCATTTGTTCTGCTGCTTAACATCACCACTGTGAGAACATCATTGTTTATTATAGCTCACAGGCAGTAATCATTTCACATAACACGAGGATTTTTTTCACTCAATTGCTTTCATGCTTTAGGCTGATGAGAATAATCATCATGCAACAATTACTTGCACCTCTACAGATGATGCTCAACAATTCAGGTCACTGAATATACTGTATATACATTTTTGTGGGGGTACATGTTTTCCTTTTGCACCTTTTAAGGGATAAAAATAATATTCTGGAGCATTGTTTTCTTTTCCCCTGTGCTAAGAACCCTAACAGTGCACAGTAGCAGGACATTTTTCAGTTATCATGTGAAAGAATTCAGAAGCTAAAGATGTAGATGAAGAATTAGATAAACAACTGTGACCTACCAATATGGACACAAATTAAATAGCTAAATCCACTGGGCACTGACTTGGTTTGAGGATTTACTTATGAATAATTCAAGCTGTGCCCATTTTAACTATTGGCAGCTGAGTATACTCCAGCAATCTTTTCAGCCAACAGGTATAATAATGACTATATTCTACAATGCACTCACCTTTTGATCTGCTAGTAGTACTGACTATAAATACAGATCTCTCACCCCAAAAGGTTAGCATCTGATATCCAATTCAGCATTAAAAATAATGCTAGATGAGCTTGTAATTACTATTTTGAGTGATTTTTTTTCTCAAGCAAAGGAGGCAAAGCAAACATAAGGTTGAAAAGTACTTAAATGAAGTAATAGTGATTTGAGAGTAAGGGGGTCAAATGCAGGACTTCAGCATCAATTATCATAAAGAGGGAAATTTACACAGAAACACTTCTGTCCACAACAGGATTTTGGGCTGGTTTCTCTGTAAAAAAACATTGAGTCAATTCACTCTAAGAATTCCAAATAATAAGATAGGTGAGAATCATGACCATAGATGTCTGGGAGAAGACAGCAAATGATTTCACAGAGTATTCAAAATATACTTAATAATTTTGAGTATTTTGGGGGGGGTGTTGTTCCTTTTCCTATTTTCCTTCTTATGGATGCAAAGAAAGAAGAAGGGTTGGTTATCTGTAGGTTTTGCCACAGCACATAAGATTGCAAGGCACAGAGATTCAGGAATCAACATTTCTAAGAAATAGGGTATCATGGAAGGAGATACAGAAATGGTATTACAAATTTTTTAAGTCAGAATAACTTTGTTGATAATCAGGAGCATATGAAAGAACATGAAATGAAACTGTAAGAATGGGTGCAAATTAGACAATATCTGGACTTGAAAGTATGATCAACAGTTCTGAAATAAAAAATTGTATGAGTCTAATGTGGGAACTACTTTTGATAGTGGCAATATTTTGAACATACTGGAGTGGAGAATAACATCTGAGAACTCAGCAGAAGACTGTTATGCTAGTAGTCACTTTGTGGTGAGAGAAAAGCCCTTTAGACAGGGCAGAAGAATAAGGAAATTATGGTATTTAAGGGGAGGGAAAAGGAAGTAGGGCCCAGGTTGGCTTGAATGTATGGGAACAGCTGAGGACATGACAGAGACAGGTATCAAATCAGGTCTTTTCTGTAGTTATTGTATTAAGATACTGATGACCAAAATAACTTTCTTAGTACAATGGAAGATATAGCAACAAGAAATTATGATGAAGTGGCAACAGTGCCACATAAATTATTTGCTTAAACTGCAGCAAGGCACTGCATATCAAAAACTTGTTTCTATAAGGCTGGATATATGAGCAATCTCTTTGTACAACTGTGAACATATGGGTATTTTGTATATAAAATCCTTTTGCATATACTGACATAGTTACCCAGTAGCCCATTGCTGCTCAAGCTGGTCTGTTTCTGATACTTTCCTGACTTTTTGCTACCACAGCTGTCATGGCTAGGGCCTGTGCAAGTTCCTGTACTGGTTATTTATAAATGAAATATACTGTGAAGGGTGGAACACCTGGTTTTTTTGCAACTCCTGCTTCATGTCTAGGCTCACTTTTTCCTAAGTCTTCTGAAAGCAGAATAGGTTAAGTCAAATCTTTCTATTTGTATTACCTGGTCAGAAAGGAGAAATGCTCTACTGTTCAGAGAACAACATTTGGAACTCCAAACACTGTTCACAGCAGACAGTATTTGTTAGTGACTGGGGAAGAGTGTGAGTAAGAGAAAGGCAGAGAAATCTGTAACCACAGGAAGGATACAAAGAGAAAACCTAGCAACCCTATTCAGTCTGAAGATCGGTGGATTTGTAATCTACACAAGCATGAAATTATACTTCTCTCAGTGAGTCTGACCCAGACACTGACTGCATTTATGGAACTTGTTGATTGATGACATCTTATTTATTCATATTTCAGGTAGCTCAGTCATTCTGTAGAGCCAGTCAGGTTTTTTATCTCCTTTTCTGCCACACCTGGTTACGCTTATTGAGTAAGAGAAGTAAATCCAGTCTTCCACAACGCTAGACTATTGCTGTTGCATCAGAAAGATAGTAATCCATCACAGAAAATCCATAAAAAGATGGTATTAGGAGTTCTATTCTTAATCCATTTGGCAAAGCCATATCTTACTGTTAATCCATGTGCCCCCAGCAGCCTCCTGCCCTTACAAAGGTAGTAAATCACAAAGATGGCATGGAGAAGCTACTAAAGCTGTCTAGGTGACCAAGGGCCAGAAAGCAGCAGGATACTGCTTCTAAGCAGAGCAGAAGTTGAATCTAACAGGTAACTTTAGAAAGAAGAAAGCACAGAAGTGCTGCAAAGACTGAAGAATATTTGAACTGTGGTTTCACTAAAAGACACAAGTGGCATAAGTGTCCAGTCAACATCTTACTCAGACACAAGAAAAAAAACCAAACCAACAAAACACCCAAAGGAAACCCTTCTGAAAACATTACACTGTGGAGGAATCTGGCTGAAGGCTTCTTTAACAGTACAGAGATCCCAGCCTGTACTCCATTAAATGACACGCAGTGGTTCCTCTCTCTTCTTTACAGCTTCTAAGCTGAAGACAGTGAAAACTCAAGTGCCAGGACTGAAGGAATGCTGAGAAGTAATGAAATAGTTTAGCAGCACTGGACTATAGTAACAATTTAATTATGGAAATAATTATATTATCATAATTTATTAATGGGAAGTGTTTTGTAGAATGTAAGAAAATCAACATGGAAATGACAGCACCGTTTTCTTTTTTAAACCAATGACAAGTACTCATACTTCAGCACTTTCATTGAAAACAAAAAACCCCAAACTCTCAAAATAAAAGCCTTTAGCTCTTCTAAGAGTAGAACTTGAAATGAATTGTAAGGAATTGGTGTCTTTTGATGACTGACAAGAAAAACCAAAATGAGAGCACTTCTGAAAACAGGCAATTGATACTATTAATCTGTGACATTTCTAGAACACAATTATGCCAGTATAAATGTATGGAAACTTATGTATTATGATGCAGATAACTTGTTAAAAAAACATCAGGCCTTGAAACAGGAAGCTTAATGTTACCATACTAAGTCATACATTGCAACAACAACGAGGATCAACCTCTATCTTTATTAATCAGTGTACAGGAAATCCCTTCAGATTTGAAGCCTTTGAATCTCTGTATGGATCTTTTTTATCCAATTACTTGAATGCAAAGCCTTTGTTAACTATTTTTTTAAGTATCAAATAGAGCTTAAATTTTGAAGAAGTTAGGGACCATTATGACCTTTTGATCAGACTTCTGTTCTAGCCTCCAAATTGCAGCAAAACAGATTTCTTAACAGGTTTTGTATTCCAAGAGTGGAACTGAGGCTTTGCCTGTACCTATCCTGCACTAGCTTAGCTGATATAGCTCAGAGCATAGCCATCATTGGAGCTGGGCAGGGAATTAACAGCAGAACATTTACCAAATTAGTTGAACTCTTCAGGTTCAGTTTCTCTCAGACAACTGTAAAATCTAGGTTATCCTCAGATTTTCATACAGGTAGTTTTAAAATCCTGTCAAGTTTTAGTTTCACTACATATTAAATAATTAAGTAATTTTACTTACAGTTTGAGAATGAGCAGGTAATGCATAGTTTTTGGGAGGTTGTGTCCAGTGTTTTGAGTGTGGACCCTATCATTAAAATTCTTGCTGCTCCATCACTATTTATGTTTTATACTCCTCAGTCTACACATTCTCCTTTCCAAAACCTAACACAAACGGTGGGTGAAACGTACTTCTTTTATATTCACTTCATGGGTCTTAGAACTGACACCAAGGTAAGATAAATGCTTCTTTCAAGGTCCTGAAGGAAGCCTGCCTTTGAGCCAAGAAATCCATATTTTTAAAGTTTCAGTACAGTATGCTAATCACCAAGATTTTTTTTTAATCATTAGTCAAGTGGTGTTTTGCTTTTACAATTACTACTGTTTTGGTTTTCTAGTAAAATGGCATGTTAACCAGCCCAAATCTTTAAAAAGTGTGGGCATCTGTAAGCCTAGAAGTCTTCTTTTGCTTTGCCTCAACAGAAAAATAAAACCACCACAAAGGGTCAGTGAACTGTGATCAGTGAATTTGTCTTGAGTCACTTTGTATTTCTTTCCTGATTGGCTCTTCAGAGAGATTTATGAAGCTGGACTGAAGGAGCTTTACGTGAGCTGGTGGGACTTCTTTAAAACATGGGCTTTGAACTGCTGAATTTTATTTCAAAAATGAAAGTGTTTCTGAAAATTTGATCCAAGAAATACTCTAAAAGGGCATAAACTTAATTAGTCATAAGGCAAGTGTTGTCTTAACTCCTGAGTGAGCCAACCGGGAAAATGCAAAGTGCTTTTCCCTTTATTTATGTGTTTATTTATTTACTTGCTTGAGCAGTACTTGCAAAGGTTTTAAGCCACTTCAGACTCAGTTTTGAGACTTACGGTGTTCACTCATTAAAAGACTGCAATACAGATGGAAGCAGGACTTCTGATCACTGTTTTACAGAAAACACACATACGTTTTTCATTGATTGCAGGGTATAGTAATTTCCTGTTGGTCAACATAGACTATAGAAATGTTTTGTAGTTAGCTGTTCAGAGCATACACAATAATGCACTTATGCATTACAGCATACAGCTAAAAAAACCTCAACAGTTTTTTACTGGCTGTTGATTACATCTATTCACCAATGTTTTTTATAATTATGGAAAATTATTTACATCATTTGTCAACTTGGTGAAAAAGTATTTGTATTTCTACTTTAACAGACTTTGTATGTTCTGAACTGCAAAACTAGGATTTGGCTCAAACCCTTAGAATTATTTACCTGTGAACTGCAATTGCAAAAAGACACAGTTATTTTAAAGCATACCATAACATTTGCTGTTTGTGATATTCCCTGAAAATTCTCCTCCGTCTATCAACAGACAAGCAAGCACCACCAAATATGCATCTCAGGCAGAGTAAAGCAGCCTGCACTGTTTCCATCCAACAATGCAACAGTACTGTGGACAGAGTGGATTCAGATTTGATCAGAATTTGAGCTTTATTTGGCTGATTAAAATAATTCACTCACTTTTTTTGAAGTGTGACAGAGACACTCAAAAAAGCATCTAACAGTAAACAAGGACAAACTACCCACGGAGGAACTGAGAGCTAGTCTGACATCAACTACTCTGTTGCAGTTTATCAGGTCAGGGTTTTAAAAGGCTTCATCAGCTACCTCCTGTCAAATGTCAAAACCAAACCATTGATTGTAGTAAGAAATTCATACTGTAGTGATATTTTAAACACCTCCTGAACCTACTACTTTTCCTACTGAAACTTCTAGGCTTTTACTCAGCTGTTGTTTGTAAAAAGACAAAGGGAAATGTGTCCCTTTTCTTAGTAATAATGTATTACTTTTAAGAACAGAATTTGTTTTAAAAAGCTTCAAGGTGTTTGGGGTTTTTTGTCCTTTTTGGGTTATTTGGGGTTTTTTGGCTGTTAACAGGCACAGAATATTATGTATTAGGTGTCATAAGAAGTTTTTAAGATTTTTTTTCTCTTCACGTCTGTAACATTTTTAAAATATTCTAAGCTAACTCTTACCTCCTTGAAACTTCACTATACTGCTTTCTCAATTATGTTTTTTTTTTATTATCAAGCCAGACAGGTTCTTGAAAAGTTAGCTGAATTTCTCTAAATCCCTAGTGTTGGATGGTTTGTACCTTCAATATTTAATTCTTTTGTATAGAAAACGAGAGATAGTGGTCTCTAGCTGTAGACCAGAAATAGTACAGATAGAAAAGCCTTCCTAGAGAAAAATTACCTTCTTACTGCTTAAAGCATTTTTATAATTCAATTGTCTGACAAGATTTATAATGTAGTCGAGGATTTATCTTTTTTTCAGAAAGTACTTGATACATTAAATAAAACAATCTAATATTTTTCCCTTGGGGAAAAAAAAGTCCCCCAAACAAACCACCACCAAACCCCATCATGTTATCATGTGATGGATATTTTAAATTTGTATAGAAAGGTTTTAGACAACTGCTTCAGTAAGATTCACATCCTACTCAGGGCAAAATTGAGAAAAATGAGATTCTCATAGTCCTGTGGAAACATGCTTCCTTATGTTCTCCTCTTCCCATAAATTCCTGAGAGAAATAAAGCCCAGCAGTCTTCTGTAATGAAATAAGCATCTATATATATATATGCAAATCATGCTTATTTTCAGAGGATACTGCTTCATTAAGTAGTATAGCTTCATTTTCACAAAGGCCAATACTAAACAAAACTCTAACCCATTTGGTGGCTATTTCTGCACTTTCACAAATTCCTTCTTTTTGTGTTAGTCTGAAAAGTGTGGAAGAACTTCAGATGAACTCTGACACCTGGCCTGAATATATATTTGGAAAATCCACTTTCCTTTTCATGTTTGAAAGAGAGGATACATGCAATAATGTATATGTATACATATATGTATATGTATATGTATACATACATACACTATCTGCAGAAATGAAGGAGAATCACAACCACAATTGGCCTACAGCAACGCAGGCATGCCACTGCCATTCCATGCACCTCTTTGCTAAAAGCTAGCTGCTTAAAAGCTAGCTGCTTCCAGGTTTAGGGTTGGAGCCAGAGGTCCCACAAGCAAGCTGCTAAAGTGCTCAAAAAGGCAGAAGGTAGAAAAAGCTAGCAGATAACAGCTGATACTTGAAAAAAAAATCTCAATAAATTTATCAGGGTGTTTCTTAAGTAATTGCCCAATATTTTGCTTTTTGATACTATGTGAAAGACTGAAGTGGTTATCTGGAAATTGCCTAGAAGCTGCAAAAAGGCAAAGGATGCATACATAGATATTTGTGGGCTTTTATGAATGATCATGGGCAAGATTTCGTAACATTATAGGGGATAATAAGAACTGGTTGCAATTTTTTAATCATAAAAAATGTTTTTGAAGTATCTTTCTGTACAGTGCAAGGCACTTATTTCCTTTTCTATTACAATGTATTGCAACTAATCACCTGCTTTAGCAAACACTAGTTTTATAGGGTTTGAATACATACTGAACTGGTTTGTATATGTTAGCTGTTTCTTATTCACTCTTGCCCTAAAAGAAAAGCGTGGTGTGTGTGTGGTGCCTTGTTATAAGGGAAAAGATCAGCGTTTCCTCAAAATTTGCAAATGTCATACCTCAGGTATTAAAATTGCCACCTCTATATTCCTTATTTTTTGTAGTTGTATGTTTTAAAATTTAACCTTAAATTTCATATATAAAAAAAATGTTTCTACCTGATAACTGCAGAACCAAGAAGAAAAAAGTTACTAAGTGTGTGACAATAATTTTCACATTAAAGATGCATGGATAATGGATAAAATATACCGTGAAAAACTAGATGTGGAAAAAGTTATGGGTTTTCCAATTTCATTGAATCTGTGATTATACTTTATTACTAACTCTACTTTTTCCTTAATTATTCAAATTCATTGGTCATTTTACAGCACCTCACTGAATTGCACAATGAAAAGTGTAGTTTGTTAGAATAGTGGAAAGTCAGAAAGCTAAGTCTGTACGTATGTCTTCTCTGACAAAGCAGAGCTATGATTTCTGACTTCTGTGAAATGCATCAAAATTCACATAATATCTGATTGTTTGACATTGCCATAAGAATACTGGTTTGCACGCACATGCTCAGAAGGTACCAGACTGAACTAAATATCACCATTTACTTGCATATAGTTTAATAAGATTTACCACGAGGCTATGCTTCACGTTCTTTTACTGTGCCTCCTTCTGTCATATAACGTGTACACTCTGCATTTTCACCTCCAGGAAAAATTAGCCAGTTACACCCACAGTGTTTGGTAAACTGAAAAGATGAGCTGTCATACAGATAAAAAGGTTGACTCTGAGATGTACACAAACACATTTTCTTGGGTTGGCTCTGTCCACTGACCTGCCTGTCTGTTATGACAGGCACACCTAAAACTTGAGGTCTGGAGAAGAAATACATGTATTGCTGCTTTCTGCTATCTTGCCCCTGCTTCTACTATTTGACTTACCAGAATGCATGTATTCCTCAGGAACTGTTATATTTGTAGTATTCTCTTGTGCTTTGCATACAATGCCTCTCACAGTCTGCACTGCCACCGTGCCAGTGTCCTGTGACACCATATCTGCAGGAAAGAACATTTCTTATCCCTTCTCTCTCTCTCCTCCTCCAAACAAGTATGAATAATTACATGGTAAACTACTCTGAGTCAAACTGGAAAGATGGCTGTAATTAATGAAATATCATTGCCCATGTCTCCACTAAGTACAGGTTAGCTAATTACAGCCAATTACAGTAGCACAGAGTTAAAAAAGAAAAAAGTAAAAGATGTTAATTTGTGTGTGTCTTCAGGGGCATGTGCCATTTTGACCAGGAAAATGCTACAAGATGTGCTTTTTGTCTCTCCCTGATGAGGTTTGAGAGCTCACATGGGCAGCTCTGAGACTACCACACCACTGTGTAAGCTGTTTATTCCCAGACCCCCATGTCATTTCCAGAGTGAGCAGCCTGTCCCACACAGTCTTGTCTTCTACACTGAACAAATACTTGATGTGTAGCCCATATGCAGGGTATTGAAAATTTCTGGGATTTGGGTCTTGGCATATGGGGAATGAATTGCTGATTTCTAACCGCATCTAGTAATGTCTGTAAGTGAAATTAGGTACCAACTGTCAAAGACATGTACTGCAGTAGTACACACACACATAAAGACCTTCGTGATTAATAGGAACATTTGCTGAACCCAAAAGAATAACATGATAGGAAAAGTCATGGTTTTCCAGTGCCTGGTAAGAATCATAGTATTAAAAGTATAATATAAGAGGATCTTGTGAAAGATACCAGAGAACATAAAAGGAATCAGGAGAATAAGCTTAGCTTTTTAGTCAGTACTGTTGGCTGGAAAACAAATATGTGCTAGAAAAAATGCAGTGCTGGCTATTATTTCATTTCCTTCTGAAGTTGTCTTATTATGTGGAGCTTCAGAAACCTGCATGACCAGTAAATACTGCCTTCAAAAATTTCATTTTTATGTCAGATAGACAAGTTTTAATTTCTAATGACACACAGCTTTGGGGGGTTGCAGTTTTTAGAGCTTATCTTTCATGGACCTCTACTAAGAAGGGGGAGGGCACTATTTTTTTGATTGTTTTCATGCTTTTCCACCTCCTGATAATTTTTGATTTACCTACAAAACCTGGAAAGAAAAAAATAGATCAAAGAGATAAATCTAGCTGAAATTATGCTGGAGGAGTCCACAAGCAATTTTCTGCTCATTATGAAAGATCTCCACAAAGATCAAATAATAACACTGGAAATCCAAAGGGCATCATGGTATATCAGTGCTGAGCTTTGCACTAAGGAGTCAGTTTTACAGAACTAACATAGCTCTAGCAGATGGAATCTAATCTCATCAAAAACAATCCATTCTCAGAATGCAGTCTGCAAAATTCCTTTGAGGAGCCATATGCTTCTGCTCTTCCAGGAGGTTATTTCCAGTGGCTGAAAGCAGCTCTGGGTCAGAGGCTTAACCTCTATATACCTGACTCCATTCACATTGCTACTCCTGCTACAGAATGGAGTTCATAACCTGGCTTCTCTTTATGACTGGGTGCCCGTCATGATTATTATCACTATATGCTTATTGACCCTAGTAGGCCATTCCTTTGCTATTTGCCATCAATGTTGTCTTTTTCTGGGAATCAACGCTGAGACAAGATTACTGCTACAACTGAGTGAAATTCAGTATGAATCAACTATGATGGATAGCTGCAGCCAGTTAGGACCAGGATGACCACAAGAAGGAGACACTTTTGATTAATGCGACTCCAGAATGAAGTGAAATGTTAAGAAATATCCCCTCCAATGAGGCTAGGTAGTACAAAGAATAGCAATACTAGCGAACGTTACTCTTACATAGTAACCTAAGCACAATTAAGAACATATCCATCTCTTCTCAGCCATGCTCTACAGCTGTTCACAAAACACCCTTACATGTCTTATGCATGGAAACTAGTCAGTGCTGACAACCAAATAAAAGGTGATTTCACTCTCAGTTCCTTGTCATGCCGGGACTAAATTCTACATGATTGAAATGAATATGGTTGAAAAGAGCAGAGGTCACTGAGAGTTACACTTGGAGAAAAGCCCTGGGGAAGGGTCTGCGTATAGAATAATACCACAGCTGCAGCTTTACTCGCTAGGTGCAGATTGTTAGCAGACAGCCAAAATTTCTTTCCTGCTTTATGCCTGTACCTGTCTCTCTCCTTCACAGTTTTCCTTCTTTTTTAGTTCTTACACAGGTACTCTGTAAGGCTCCCCCAGGGGAGACTTTATCACAGCTGCCACAGAAGTCTGTTTTCATATAGACCCTTCCTGAGTCATAAAATCAGGTGGGCACTGCCATTTTGCTTCAGCAAGTTTAAAATTTTTAAGTTTTTGAAAGTGGGCAGAAACTCAAAGCATCTTAACTGCAGTCCTAATGTGATTTTTGAATGTTTGTACTGGGCAGTCTGACATCTTTTGTGAAATGGGAGCAATAGCAACATTATCAATTTAATGATGCTTGGATGTCTGAGTGTTGATACACAGACATCCTTTTGTGTTAGGTAGAAAGTCTTACACCAATACACCTAGGAAATTGGTATTCTGAATTCAAATAACACAAACTTTTCAGGTTAACAGAGAATACATCCAGTAACATAGCTTCACATACAGTTTTCAATAGTTCCTTATATTTGGACACAAACAGACCAAACCAAAACCTTAACTTTTCAACCACACTCTGATTGAGCTGAGATGGTAGGAGGTTGTCTCCAACTTAATACTTATACTACTGAAGTTATACTGAAGACATACTGAAGATGTCTTCTGAATAAAGAAGAATCAAAGTACCTCCAGAAACCTGTGTAGCTGTTCAAACTTGCAGACAGTTCAGACTCACTACTGCTTCTTTATGTCTCATGAAAAATCAACCATGTTCTTAAACTGCCATTCCTCATGCCATTCTTCTGTCCAAGGCATTGTGGCTTACATACTAGAAATGATGAAATATTAGTTATTATTTTACCCACTTTAAAGTTTCAAGAATATGGTCATTAAAATCAAGTACCTCTGAGCACTAATGTTTTGGTTAATTGAACCTCTCTGACATGTGGTCTCATTGGTCTCATGTGCTAAAAGTTCAGAAAAATTCACCAAGCCATGAATACATTATTCCTTAAAAACACCAGGACAAAACCAAAGAGACTCCTGTTCTGAGCTTGCTGTCATGTTTCATCTAATAATACTTTTCCCATTCGTGCTTTTATGATGCCAGTTTGCTTCAGAAATAATTTGTTTCAAACTCTAAGATGCTGTTACTGTATGTAGGGGACATTTCTCGGTAGGGCAAATGACTTGCTCTATAATTCTTTAAAGTACACTTGATTCCTAAACTAAAACATACATACCCCCAACACACATACAGACATATACAAGTCTATTTCACATACCACGTTGCATAAAAATCAAACCCAACACAGAACCTTGTGAAGGAGAAATAGTTATGTGCATTTTAACACCCAAATCCTCATTTCATTTAGAAAAGAAATCAAAATTGCAAAGAATAACTCTGAAAAGTTGGGAAACACCAAATTCAAGGTTGCCAGAATACCTCCTCCTTTTTAGGTATATGTATTATGACAACCTTTAAATACATAACACTATTTCCCACAAAGGACATTTGACCACTCAGTGAACAAGCAGCGAATGCTTCCTTTAAGAGCATCTATTCAATGTTTTGTACTGACTTTAACTCTTTAGAGAATGTGAATCCCTGTAGACTTTGGCTACTAACATACCCAAGGTTTGCTTGCAACACAAACATTTTTTTCCACTAAATCTTTTTAATGTGTCTCATTAACGCAGGGCCAACATTTTTAATAAATATTTAATTTATGAAGTGTTGTTACTGTTCAGGCAGTCTGTGTCCATCTATCACAAATCCCTGATTAGATTTAGAACTTGGCTGCACTTCTGTATCAGTTTTTGTTCCTGGTTTCTACTTTCTTTATGCTTGTGCAGAGCCAACCTCAGACTCTGCCTAAGGCTCATGCTGTCTGTGTCATCTTGTCCAACCTTGTGCTCTTGGTTCAGCATTCCTTTTCCTTGTCTCAAGGGGTCTTCTCAGGGAAAGGGAGTAACTGCTGAAGTGGAGGGAAAGCACAGGGATGGTCATGAGAATCATTGCATGACAGGTGGAGCTGAACTTGGCAAAGTTTTGTCCATGGAGTTATTGCCTGATGAGAATGACCCCTGGCATGTGTGCATGTCAAAGCACAGCTGGCTGGGTGTTTTCTCAGTGTTAGCTGACATAGGGAGAAAGCAATAATTAAGAGTATTGATGATCCAGTGCTCCAGTTTGCTGGCTGGACCTATTTTATTTAACAATATAGACAGAGTATGTCACACAAGCTTACAAATACAGTGTTTTTGGCTCTGCCCATAACTGAGCATTACTTCCATTAAGTATTCCTGCACATGTTGGAACTCAAATCTGACACAAATTTTGCCTTGTATATTTTTCACAATTCTCTCACAACATATCTAAAAGCACAGGACATTTTTATTTTGTCTTCAGCATACTCTTGTAGTCACGTGCCCTGGTCTGGTGCTGTGAATTAACTAGAAATTTATGTTTTAAAACTATATCAGCTGTTTCAAATTACTATCTCTAGCAGATCTGAGAGGGGGGAAAAAGAAGTGGAAGAACTGAGAGGCTTCATCCCAGGAAAAATGCAAAAAAATATTTTGCTATATTCCTGTAGACTTTAAAGCAGATCTTCCTGGTTCTGTGCCAGGTATGAGACTGAATCTGGGAGATCTGAATGTCAAATCTATGCTCAAGCATCCCTGTAAAACTTACCTGAGTTTCTTAATTTGTATTTCTCAAGATGAATTACTGTTATAAAATCCAACCATCTAGCATGATTAATTTATAATTTCCAAGAATTTTAAGTTGTTAGATCTTTCCAACGTAATAATTGCTTTAAACCAGCAAACATCTTTGGAGTTGAGCCTCTATATTTTCTCACATCAGGGCTGTACCATCAATTCTTCTGGCCATTTCTATGACTAAATTGGGGTGACCTGCTGTTACCTCTTCTCTGAGAGAGCTCAGAAAGAAAGAAGTTCTTCCTTTTCTCAGGGACACCTGGTTATTGGACTTTGGCTTTTACTACAGATAGTAATTTCTCTACATCACTTTGTTCTCTTGAATAACATTGCATTCAAAAGAATGCAATAATTTATTCTGGAGGGACTAGATAGTCATTCATGTTGGGTTGTTTGTTTGGTTTTTAACCTCCAACCCTGCTATAACTGTGATAACATAAAATTTTGGGATTAAAATGTCATTTACACTTTGGAAATCATTCAAGGGAGGAGGGGGTTCCATCAGCACAGCCAAGGACACTACTTGAACAGACACCCTCTTCTCAAAAACCAGTCTTTTTGTAGTTATGTTTTTTGAGAAACATGAACAGCTGCCATGGCCTTCAATAATATGCATATTTTCCAGCAGCTGAAATTCAGATCTTCTTAGAGGAACACACCTGACATCTTTCCTGACATAGGCAGATACCAAAGACTGGTGGAAAATTTTGTAGGGAGGCAGGCAGGCCTGCCTAGGGGACTGAGCAGTACAGTACTGAGATAGTACAAAATAGGAAGATTATGCCTAGTCCCTTCCCAGTATTACAGTCTTTCCAGAAGAGGTTAACCAAAATCATAGAAAGAGATCAAATGGCACAAGCAGCCATGAAAATAGGAAAATGGGACAGTCCCTTCTCTCCGAGCTTGCTTCTCCATTTATCTGGTAGGTGGGTGAGGAGTACAGTGACACCTGGGCCAAAATGGGACCCCACCACCATAATTCAGACTTCTCAAGCTCAGCTAGTGACCTGCTCCTCCAGTTTTCTATAGCATGGAGAACATATTTCCTGAATTGCAGAAAAATCCCAATAAATGAAGAGAAACTCTGGGACACAACCTGAAATTTTTGCAGGCCCATGCATATTTCATTTGTGTCAACGCACATTTCAGTTATCCACGCACATTTCAATTGTAAAATGCAAATAATTTTTTTTTTAAAAAAGGTGTGAGGGTTATTCATTATTTTTTAGAAGCTGTAAGAGAGCAGAGCACTTTGAATAACAAGCACATTTTGTAAGTGCTGGGAAGAATTACATGAGCAGAGCTTTGCCTTTGGAGACTATGAGCAGGGCTAATAAAGGGCAGGCTTATTTGTCAGGAAACAGCAGCAAATCAATTGTATAAGATCACTCAAACTGCTGCTCCCCTGCTACATGCAGGACCAGGCAGGTGGCAGTTCATGAGCTAAGCCCGGTTTGCTGGCACAATTTCTAAGGCTCATTTCCCCAAGCCTGGGAAACCCCTTCCCCAAATGCACACCCAGGATGCAGCTTCTGCTTCCCTCCTCATGAGAGGCTTCTCACACAACAGACCCAATTTAAATCACTGTGGGAGAGGGCACAGCTTGAGCAACCTTTTGGTTTTCATAAAAGGCTTCAAGGGTGGCGCTGGCTGTCATTCCTCTCATTCTCTCTTTCCAAGAACACAAACTATCATTGCAATGCACATGAAAATCTTGCAATAAGGAAGTCAGTACAACCTGGCTATGAAAAGGAAAGGCTACACCAAGATAACTGTAAACATGAGTGGTTGTTACACTCAGATGAATCTGCATCCTTGAGATAATAAGATGGGGCATTGCTGACAATGAGAAACTGCACTAATCTAGCGTTAAAATAAGACATGTGCATTCATTGGCAGGTCTAAGTCTCCTAAAAATACTGTCTAGACAATAATGCCATGTTTGACTTATAGATGGGATAGGATCCAGTCACTAATTTTTAAAAAAACCCAAGAAACCACCACACCAAAAGTCACATATTTAAAACCAAATCAAACCCACCCAACCCAACCCAATCCAAACCAACAACACCAAAATCCTGCAGTACCTGGCCTTTACCTGCAGTAAATATTAATTTAATGAATAAATTGTTTTCATTCATTGAGAGATTAATATTATAACCCATGTGGAGAAATACACTGTGGAATATCTAGTCTTTCTCACCAGTTAGACTATGGTTGTAGAGGGAAAAGTTTCAAGGTTTTTGAGGTTTCCCAAATATTAGAACTTTTCAAGTGCATGTGCTTTTTCCATAATTCACCTTTAGGGGACTATTCAAAAAGTGTGGTTTTTTTTTTTCAATCTGCTTCCCCCCTCCCCCAGATAAGAGAGAAGAACTTAGCAGACTCAAAATCGATGCCTAAAAAGGTCAGTCTGACACAAATTGATTGTGCTATTTATAAAATATTTTGTATTTGCACATTCAAAGTTTTCCATAGTCTTCTTACTACATTCAAAATTTTAAAGAATGACCAGACTTTCATACTTATTTCATAGTCTTCTGTTGGAAGAAAGAATATATATATTCATTTTAATTTCAGAAATCGCAAAACTTTAATAAACTAGATCAAACTGCAGATTCTGAATTCAGATTATGCTTTTTTTTTGTTTGTTTGGTTACTTTTTTTTCTCCAACTGTTTGCTGCAGATCATTATAGCTTTGTTAAATAAAGAGTGTCACTGAAATTGAAAACTTTTTGAGCTTTCTAAGGAAATTTAGGTTGTCACAGAAGACATAGTCCATATGTTTAACATTGTGAAGGAGACTTCATCCAGAGGTATTACCCCTAAGCATACTAGTACAAATAAATAATTATTTGTGTGAGAGCTATAGTTTAACACTGAACAAAAAGTGTTTTGGAAGAATAACGTTAGAAGTTGTAAAATCCGGGGTTCTTTGTACCATCACTGGCAGCTTTCCCCTGTGGCCTCTCTTTTAAACTATCCTTCATGGACTGCTCTTCATTTAGGTGTGTTTTAAAACACAGAGAATTTTCAGATAGGATCTTCAGAGATGGCATTGGTATTCCTTGTAAATTTTATCTCTAGTATCAGAGTTCTATATAAAAGGTAGCCATTTCTGTGAAAACCTTTTTAAATAAAACATTCTGCCAATGTTTTTTGAACAATTTAAAATGTTGGCACTGTTGTTTGGATGATCACAAGAGCCCTAATCATTCATAGGGCTTTTCCCCACCTATAGTTTGTATGACTCCACTGTGCAATGAAACAAGGCAAAAAATATTTCCCATGTGTTGTTTTTGCTCTTTTTAAATCCCACAAGTGCCTTCTGGAACAGGAGTAGATCGATACCATGAAACCCTGTATCAGAGAGAACCTGGGTGATAATGAGTCTGTATGCAGTTTCAATCCTGTAAACGGTGCAGTCCTGTAAGCACGGTGCTCTGTATGGACTAAATAACTGGGTTTGTCTATAATGCACTGCAAGAAACAGTGTATGTGCAGTCTCAGATTCTGCATAGTGTTGTGGGGTTTGGTACAAAAATCACACAGAAAGACAAATGGGGCGGGGGGGGGTGGGGTGGGGGCGGACAAGAACACCAGTTCCACAAGATTTTTGTAACCCACAATTCATAACACAACTGGCCTTGACTCAGCAAATCGAGCTGCACTTGTATTGATCAGTTGTCAGAACAGACTTTTTGTCTTCATCAACTTCATTGTGAGTGAAGACTTCATTTAATGCTTTGCTGGCCAGAGATGGTGTGTTCACAAACAACAACATGCCTAAGCACATTGGACCTCACACAAAGCTCTTAATTCATCTACAGTAAAAAGATCCAACACCCCTCAAAAATAAATACATTTGTAACTCAGGCTACTTCAAGCATGGACAAAGTCTCTTGGAAAGACAATTCTATAGACACTAAAATGGAAATACATCAATTCAGCTCAAATATTGTAATATTTTCAATTAAAGACTGCAGGTACATTAGTTTCTCACTGAGAACCCACATAGCGCAAATATTCAAACTCTCTTTTTAGAAACTTATTAAAAGCCACAGAGCAGCCTTTAAATTGTTAATTTTTTCTGCTTTATTTTCCTGAGCCATCTGCAAGCCTCCATGCAAAGTTTCAGGAAGGTCTCTTTCCCCATCCCTCCCTTCCTTCCCTACATTGGCTGCATTTACGCAACCAAATTTGCTGGGATGATCCTTTTGCAGAAACACTCAGCATTAAAAGAAGGGGAAAATAATATCAACTAATAAAAGGTCAGATCACTGAAAGGGTAGCAGCAGTAGCAGCAATGAAAAGAAATTGTAAAAGATGCAATCAGCTTACCATTCACTTTTGCTTCCTGCTGCCCTTAGTGTTTTCTGAAGTGGACAACCATTAAGTGACAGCTTTCCTGTGTTTTAAGTGCCTTCGGCTGCAGGCACAGGCATTTTCACAAGTGCTGCACATTTAACCTTCCTCAGAACACTACCTTTGTAGTAAATAAGCCCAACTGAAAAGCAGCTGAAGTTTCCGGAGCCTTATGACATCCCCTGTGGGCAACTGCAGGGCTGAATCATGACGGGGAATGAAGATGCACACCAGTCTGGATTGTCTTGGTATTTTAAACCATTGACTTTGAACAATAGACATGCAACACCTCTGGCAGGGATGGTGAAAAATTCAAGTGGTCTTTCTTGCTAGAAAGGTTTGGACGCTATCTCATCAGTTTAATTAATCACTGAGGAAAATTGTACAACACTGCTCTGATTATAAAATAATGGGTCCATCAGGCACAATTAGAGCCCAGCTGAAACATTGTAGTTTGCTTGAAAACTACTCAAGTAAACAATTGCTGGTCCTGGACGGAGATCCTTTCCTAATTAATCCATAGAGAACTAAGGTATTAGCTTTTCCTTAACAATGTACTTCCTAATATGTGATAGTGTTTTGCTTGTGCTTCAAGCGTCCTGGCAATTAAAGGCAGATTTTCACATAAGTTTCCATCCATTCATAGCACCCTCTTAGAAATGCTTCTCCCTGTGGCATACCAAACTGGTGTGCTATTACATCATTCCCAAAGCTACCACACGTGAGAAGAGGTAATAGCATTAGGGAGAAAGAAGTGTTCACAGTGACATAATGTTCCAGAAAGCATGACTTCGGTGACAAAAGAATTTACCGGAAAGATTAACCAGCTACTCTGTCAAAGGAGGGAGGCTTGGCCACAATAAATTGCATTCAAGTTCTGTGAATTTTAGGTACTAGCAAGTACCTAAAAAGAGAAGAATATCTGTTTGTTTGGAAAATCAGCATTGCTAATAGATACATCACTACCTCTAATCTAGTATCAATATTTAGATGTCTGGTCTCAAGTTTTGAATACAAAAGAGGGCTAACTAGTTCTGTTAATAGCACTTAACTCAGTGGTGGGGTGGAAAATACACTTGAATATAGCCCTATAGAGTACATGGCATAACAACAATATACAATGCAGGACCAGATTAGCCTGACTGGAAGGAAAATGTTTTGGTGCTTTTACTAGGGTATGAAAATGGTGCCCTCTGTTCCCATTCTCTCTCTTCAGTTTTCACATATGTATCTGAACATTTACTCAAAGGCAAGCAAATTTTAACTCCCATTTTCCACATGCGCAAGCTGAGGCACCAGAGGCATGTCTGTTAAAACTCCCATTAGCAGGTCAGTTCTGGAAAACGCAAAATAACTCAATTCAAGCAAGTCATCAGTCCTTTCAGCAGGCACTAGACATAAATGGTGCTGCTCTTCTCGTTCACAAATTGACATAATCCATGATTCTCTAATGGTGTGCTCTTGTACTGAAGTTAAACTTCTGGGGCAATTGAGAAGAGCTTGAGACCTATCACCAGCTGGTGGGAAGTTCGTGTCACATTACTTGATGTGTTGCCTTCTAAAAGCACCATTATACACCTAAGCACACTGAGCGTACACCTGAGTTACTGAGAGTTAGTTACAAGGAATTTGTATGGGTGGGTTGACACTGTGAGGGAAAAATAAGGGAAGGTTTTACCCCAAGTCAAGGTCCATTTCAAAGATTTACATTCTTGATATGAAGCGCCACTTCATTCAGCTGTCATAGCTAAGAGAATACCTCAAAAACTTATTGAGTTCTCCATTCAGAGAAGGTACTGCATGTAGGAAGCATCTCATCTGAGACCAAGACCATAGCTATAACAGCTGTGCAACTCATCCTTGTTGTTAGCCCAGTAGTCTGCAAGGTGAATGTGACATGGGAATGTGTTGTGATACATTCAAGATAGAGCATTTGTTAAAAAGGGAAAAAAAAACAACCCACCACCTTAATGTATTCAGATCTTGACATGTGATGATGCTTGCATGGAGATGTAATCTGCTGAGAAAGATGGCCATTTTCTATCTGGTGGTGATGGGAGTGTCCATGGTAAGTATCCTCACAGAGTTATCTTCAGCTGGATGAAGAGGTGTGCGCCAAACTTCTGTTCTGCACAGTTCTTATAACCCAGCTGGCTGTGGTCCAACAAAACCACCCCTGCAGAAGCATTTTCCATTTTAATGGTCTCTACTGTCATCAATTACCTTAGTTACAGATGAAAGGCTATTCCACATAACCATTTCTGAAGGAAGAGTTTCTATTGATTATTTACAAATGCGTGATTTGGCCACTTCTGCAGCAGGAATGGCCTAGGGAAGTCTTTGGTTCACTGCACCTAGGAAGTTAACCCAACCTGGTTAAGCATACAAGTAAGAGGAGGCACAGCAGCAGTTTTCTTGGGGAAAAGGAAGACCCACCTGAAATTCCTACCTGTAGGACCCCTGTACCCATCAGTCCTAAGGCTTAATTGTGAAGATTCAGTCAGTCACCCAATTCCAAGTGGCTTGATCTTTTATGCCCCTGTTAAACTTTTCCCAGCTTTACCAGCATTAGGAACAATCTGAAGCTAGCCTGGAAAGTGGCTATCTCATCTGCCAAGGAATAAAGAACTTCCAGATGGTACATGATTTCTTTCAAGGTGATAGACACCCCAGCAGGCCAAGATTTCCTCAAGCCACTGCAGAGCGCTCTTTCACACGCACAAAAGCATAATTCTGGGTTAGTACAGGTGAAAATATTGAGAGACACCTCTCTTTCCTTTGGCCAGCACAGTTTTGTTGAAAGCATCAAAACACTAAAATGAGGGCATGAGACTTATATTGCACTTACTGTTACCTCAGTGGCAAAACCAATAAAACCTACACTTCTGGCTTGTCAAGGCTGAACCCTATGCACAGACTGCTCCAGCATCTCACATACCTCTGCTTGTAGAGAAGCAGTGCTTCCAGTATCCAAAGCTACAAAATTACTCTTTCTCTTCATGCCTCAGAAACAATAATTTAGGATATAGAAGCAATTATTTTCTAACTAAACAGAAATGCAAACTATCACAGCACCTTTTTCACTATGATAGTGCACTAAAGTTCAGTTGAATAGGCTTTTTGTATTCTTGGAAATTCTCAGACTGCATCCAGGTTAATAACAACATCAGTGCTATGAATTTCTTGGCTCTTACTGGATGCCTTAAATCATTTGACTGTGTCAGCGAAGCAAAGTATAATTTCCTGCTGCTCTCCTTCAGTAGCACCTTAGATTGCCGTGTACAGTGTAGTTTTCAACAGTGGTCAAGTGTGGAAACCGAATTTTCTTAGATAGATTATAATCTAAGAAATATAATCTATGCAAAATATAGCATACAACATCTTAAACTCTCATTGACATACATGTTCATTTCTTTAATTTTGCAAGTTCCTCCTTAATCAGAGCAAGCTATGGATGTTGGGCTGAAAGTGACAAAACTGGCATTACTGTACCTATTTTGTAAGCTACATGATTTAAGCTGGTGTGCTCAGTCCAGCTACTGCTGAATCCTGCTGGGCAATTTCAGAAGAAAGGACTGCAACTTGACAGATAGAGCTAAGCCCTGATGGCTCAAGGGTCTATCACTCAAGAAAAGGAGCAGGCCGCTTGTTCTCTAGTAAGAGGACTTTTGGTATAAGTGCTGTTAATCTAGCAGACTGCACCAAATGCAGACAAAAAGAATCTCTTAAAAAAAAACACCTCTTTGCACACTCTTACATTCCTCAATGAGGAATGGTTGGTTGTGGGTTTTTTTTTTTTATTATTATTATTTTTTAATTTTTTTTTTGTCTGCCTGGAATTCTTTGCAACAGAATTGGTTATATTGTGCTGTGATACTTATAATAAGGCCAACTGGGGAATGTTTTTCAACAGCATTTCACCCTCCCACCCCTGAAGATGTCTCATGCATCATAGTCTCTTGAGTTTTAAGCGAGAAATTACATTGGAAGACCAGCAAGCCTGCAATATATTCACCTGAGTATCATAAACATCCCTATACTATGTTGTCTGTGTAGGAAAATAAAAATCACTTCTCCTGCTTAGCCTCCCCCCTGTTTTTATGTGGAGATTAATGACATGTGAGAGAAAAAAACCCTTTGCTTTTTATTGGCAAGATTTCTTACCCCCTGAAGCTGAATTTGTTTTCCCTAGAGCCATTAGAAGTGGTCTTGAAAATCTGTCTCCAGAACTGCTTTTGGCGACCTGTTCTTGCAATCCCCCTCAAACTCCGGATGCTTGTCCCCAGTGTCAGGCAGCATGCTATTGATACATCCTGAGTGTTAATGTGTTATTCATATTTCTCAATTCATCAGTGTCTCAGCTTGTTATTCTCACTGTTCCTCAGAATAATAGAGCTTAGTGAGGCAATTTGTGCTCAGCTTCCGCAGTGAGTGCAAGTAACATATTCTATTCAAAAATATTACAGAAAAAACAACTAGGTCTAATCACCTTTCCTCTAGAGATTTAAAGCACATTAATCTTCTCTCTAGCTGTACTCATTTTTTTTTTAAATAATATTTTCTACTCTAGAATTGCTCAGATGCTCCCTTCAGTGGAGCACTTTTCATCCCTCACTTTGGCTTAGCTCCTGATGGAGATTCACTTGTGATCATGTTGCACCATTGTAAATAAGGAATAATGCTTCTAGTGCCATGGAGTAAGAAAGGAGAAAGTCAAGCCGTTAGCATTGTGTAATTCGCAAAGTTATCTACATCTCACTGATATCATAGCGATGTTGCTTGTACACTGACACGGCTTTGCACTGGAATGACTTTTCACAGATGAAAGGGGAAATTTCTGTGCCAATATAATCTACACTAAAATTTTAACCTTATGTTGAGAGTTGATATACAGTATTACAAGATTATAATGAAGTGTTTTCTAGGGCAGGCTGCTCCAGCACAACCCAAATCAAATGCTCCAATTTTGTAAGATTTCAGTGCACAGGAGGAATGTAATTTTCTCCTGCTATATTGTCTGTTCAGCACAGTATGCAGACCTGCATTCATCCTCTCATGTATGCATGAGATCAAGTATCACGAGGCATGAACAGAATTACAAATCAGATATTGTAAGTTCTTCAGCCTCCATCTTTTGCTTTGTAGCATCTCAAGTACTGAAAAATGAAAATTTGCATTGAAATATAATAATTAGAAGTATTTTCATCTTAGACATTATGTAAGAGGGAACGAATAAAAATTTAAAATAATGTAATTGACAGACATCTGCCTGCATTATCCATGATACACAGATCATTCATATTCTTCTAGCTATACCCTGTGAAAAAAATACAAATTCTTATTTTAATTTTGGAACTTAGAGACAAAATTGCATTGAATTTGGAGAAAAAAAAAATCTATTCAAGTTAACATCTCCATGCAAAGAATGTAAGAACATATCTGGTTAATGAAATGAATAAAACCACGCTACGATTCTTTTATCTCATAGTTAATGCAATCCTCTCTTTATATTGCTTTAATGTAAACAGTGCAATGGATTTATGTGTTAATTGCCCTCAAATTTTAAGTTACACACAGGATAGCAGCAGAGAAGAACTGCATGCAGTAGACAGGTCCTGCATCAACTTTGCAGCTACTGTTCATTGATGCCACATATGGTCCAAGTAAGCATTAGAGATTGGCATCTCTACGCCACCCTCTGAATCATTAAGATATCTGATGAACATAGGCAGGTTTGATTTTTAGGGTCTTGGTTACTGATTGTGCATCTTTTCAGGTTTGCCATGCTACAGCTCTGTTGTTTAGATTGTCTAATAGCAAGTGTGTTTGTTGCAAAATGAAGTGGCTGATATTTACCCTCACACCTTCATATCCATAGTCTATAAGCTGCAGTTTCTGTGAAATCACTTCACTGAGGAGCCATCTAGGATGCTCCAGAGATGGAATAATCACAGAAGACATCTGTGCTACATCAACATACTGTCTTGTTCTTTCAACATCTTTTCAGATCAAATCAAGCAATTTCTCTGTACATGAGGCTTGATCAAAATGTTAATAAAATGAGCCTGACTTATATGTTATACTCAGGATTCCTCATGATCTTGCTGTGCTTCATGAGGCCAAAGAATCTTTTTCCAGTTTTGTACTTGCAAGCCAGCTGCACTATGTTGAAAGCAATAGTGCATGTGCTAACCTCAACCTGCATTTATAATATGCACTTGAGAAAGGGATTTAATGCTACAAAGGTGAAGTGTTAACCTTTGAAAGTGAGCCAGAGGAGTAAAATCAGGTTTGAATTCCTTCAGTCTAGCCATTAGAATTGGTTACCCTGGTGTATGGCCTGTCTGAGCCCCACAGCATCCCTCACGGTGCTGTGCCTGCACTGGTAGCTGGAAAGGCGGTGGTAACACACCGGTGTTTTGGCTGCTGCTGAGCAGCGCTCGCACAGCACCAAGGCTGCCCCTTCAGCCTTCCCCCCGCCCCCATTAGGCTGGGGGTGGGTGAGGTCTTGGAGGGGACACAGCCAGGACAGCTGACCCAAACTGACCAAAGGGATATTCCACACCATATGACAGCTGCTCAGGTATAAAAGCTAAGAGAAAGGAGGAGGAAGGGGGGGAATTTGCTATTTAGAGTGTTTGCCTTCTGAAGCAACCATTACGCATACTGAAGCCCTGCTCCCCAGGTAGTGACCGAACATCGCCTGCTGGTGGGAAGTAGAGACATCTTTTGTTTTCCTTTGCTTCCGTGTGCATGACCTTTGCTATTGCTTTATTAAATGGCCTTTACTTTCTTTGACCCACAACTTGGGTTTTTTTTTTTTTTTTTTTCATCTTACTAGTGCCCCTCAACCTCCAGCCCCAACTCTCCAGCCCCATTTGGCTGAGAAGGGGAGTGATAGAGTGGCTTGGTGGACATCTGGCATCCAGCTAAGGTCAACCCACCAAATTTGGGATATTTGATGACATGATAACCTTTGCTGTGCTGATTAGTTTCACACTGGTGTGGCAGAAAGTATGTTCAGGATAAAACCCGCCCAAGTCCTCTCTGACATCTTATTTGAGAATAGGATCCTACAGAAAAGAGCAACATGCATCCAGAATCTGTTCCATTTAGAGCTTCGTCACTGTTACCACCATTCCTTCTTGTTTTCTGGGACTGACAACTTAGCTCCATGTGTCATTCCATTATAAACCCCTGTACACAAGATACAAGGCCAGGTTTACACCACAAGCAGCAGAGAATTTCTGAAGAATATTCTCTAGCTCTAGAACATTTCTAGTGCACAAACTCAGGAATGGTTTTTAATTCTGAAACCTTTCACTTAAAAAAATGTCTGTGACTCTTCAAATGCTGAAGGAATGATAATATAAATAACATCGTGCAGTTATTGTGATGGCTCTATGGACTATACCTCCAAAAGTTACTTTGAGAAAGAAAACCATCAATCTTTCAATATTAAGCACAAAAAGAAGACAAACTTGCAAGATTTAATAAATAGGCAGAGATGTAAATACAGATTTTCATGAAGCACATAGACTGTGGATGTTAAAAAACATCCACATTTAAAATTCAGCAGTTCACTGCTTGTATAATTAGCTCAACACCGTGAAAAATTTGGATCATGACCTGCCACAGGACACTTTTTTCTATCTCCTGGTGTTAGTGTGTTAACATATACAGGTTTTCACAGCAACAAAACAAATCTGCTCCTACAGACAGAATAAAACCCAGAAGAGATGTCTTCTTTCAGAAGGATATCTCTAGACTTCAAAGAGTCATTAAAAAAATTCTTATTGAAGTGATTTTCCTTGGTTTTGATGAAGTGCAGATATAACTACATGATTAGGAAAGGAAGAAATATGAGTCTCAGCAAAAACATATTTTTCATGCCATGAGGAGGGTAACAAAACTGGTGAAAGGGCTGGACGGCATGTCTTATAAGGAGTGGCTGAGGACTCTGGCTTTGTGTAGTTTGGAGAGAAGGAGGATGAAGGGTGATCTCATTGCTCTCTGCAGCTTCCTGAGGAGGGGATGTGGAGGGGAAGATACTGGTCTCTTCTCCATGGGATCCTGGGACAGTCTGTGCAGGAATGGTTCAAAGCTGTGTAAGGGGAGGGTCAGACTTGGCATTAGGAAGCATTTCTTTACAGACAGCATGGTCAAACACTGCAACAGGCTTCCTAGAGAGGTGCTCAAAGCCCTATGTCTGTCAGTGTTTAATAAACATTTCAACAAAGTCCTTAATAATGTGCTTTAATTACTGGTCAGCCATGAAGTTGTTGGGCAGTTGGACTACATAACCATTGTAGGTTTTTTCTAAATGAAATATTCTATCCTATTCTATTCTGTTCTATTCTATTCTATTCTATTCTAGTCTAGTCTGGTCTAGTCTAGTCTAGTTTAGCCTAGTCTATTCAAGTCTATGTATATTTTCTATTGCCCTCAATTTTATATTTTGTCAATTATGTAATTTATCTTTTCATGTCACTTTTACTTCAGTTAATTCCCACTACCATTTTGATTCCTCACAAAAATAATAAAAAAAAATAAACATAAGCTTTGATGCTAACTGGCCTTTGAAAAAAGAAATAGAGATTTAAAAGCAAAGCAAAAGATAAACAGTGATGGGTAGTATTGTATTTAATTTATAATATGCACTGAAATAAAACTGGATGTTCCAGATGGTACAGGATTAAGTACAGCTCCTGTATGGAGACTGGCAGTGTGACTTTGTTAGAGTTGGAATTTCTAGACAGTGGAGACTGAACTCTCGTGTTGTGGACAAAGTGGTCAACCAGATGTCCATCAAATGCAAGTGTATGAGGTGCAGAGGTACCAGCTTGTGTCCTGCCTGTAAGTGTTGCAACTATCTTGGGGTCACTGTTGTCTCTTACTGCCAGAAGCTCCGCTGCTTGCTTCTTTGCTGCATGTGTCCGCTGAGTTTCGATCAGAAAGATTTTGGTAAAGTAACATACTCTGCTGGGAAGCATAGTTATTCAAAACTAGACCACAGTGATCTTTGATCTGGAAAGGGAAACCCTTAACTAATTATACCCCAAGACATGAAACATAACCTATAAGACTTTTGACATTGGGTTGGCAGATGGGGGGGGGGGGGGGGAAAGAATCCAAGGTACAGTTATATTTTCACTATGAAATCAATTTTCCCAAGTAGGCTGCAGTTTTCAAAGCACAATGCAAGACTTCAAGATGATGTACTATGCTTTGGTATTTTATGATTAACAAAAATGTTTTCTCTTTGCTTTTTCCTGGCAAAAGCACCATCTTTTTTTGGTTATTGTTTTATGTCAGCCATTGTGTTTGCCTTTACAAAGTCTGTGATTTAAAAGGAAATAAAGGTGTGCTGCTAAAATTGTAGATGTCTAAAAAATTTAATCAGCGGATAATAATAATGATAAAAGCTCTTCCAGATTCAAAGAGTTACAACTGGTAGGGTAATTGTTTCTGGAAAAATAAGGATGTCCTTTCTCTCTTTTAGATGAGTTATATGGGTTGGAAAGCTGGTACTATCTATCTTTATTCAAGTCACAGGATGAGAATGAATTCAGTTTAACATAATTGACAGTCATCCTAAGGAAAGAAAAAAGAGAAAGGAGATTTGTTCATGTCAACCTGAATTGCTTAGTTAATGGGAATGTTAACACATTTGAACTGTGCTCTCTTTTTATGCTTCAAGTTATTTCTGATAGACTTATCCTAATTTACAGTTCAGTCCTGCCGTGGTAAAGAACACAATTTTATTCTGACTACGGTGTGCTGAAAAGTTAGAATTTTTGTTCTGGCAAAATATCAGTGAAAAAAGGTTACTGTGAAATTTTGACAGTATCCAGATTTGGTGGGGGTACTCCACAAGGTCTTTCAATGAGATAGTTCCTGAGTCTAAGGGACTTATAGATGCTAAAGATGTGAAAGCAAAGGTATCTGGCGCAGAAGCTTATAGGACAGGGCCGTGAACCCGCAAAGCTGATCCACAGTGCAATGATCTTAGACGTTTCCATACCAATGTGTAAACAAAATGTCCTCGGTTATCTGATTCAACTTTGTCTGCCTCAGAATACTAGACTGGATCAATGTGCCTCTCTACACTTTAGCATGCTATCATGGTTTCCCTGTATATTGTGTTGGAAAATGTTCACAAAATCAATGGAGATCTTTTACTTCATGCTGTAGTGATTTGCACTTCATCTTCAGTGATTTATACTTTCCTTAAATGTGTTACAGCAGATACTGAAGGACTCTCCTACATGTTACTATTTTTTGATAGCATAATACTACCTACATATTACAGAGATGAACCAGGATCACACTGTTACAAACTATTGAAACACAAAACAAGCAATTCCTTGACTTTGAGAATTAATGAAGTCTGGTGTCTAACAGTGTTTTCTTTCATGTTTGAGCTCCTGTGTGCACTCCTCGATGATTAGAAAAAAACGTACTTAGTCTGCAGGCTTTTCTTTACTGAAGGCTTTATTAGGATCCCTCTTTTCTTGTAGGCTTGTTTATGCAAAATTAATAGGAAACTACTAGCTTTTGAGATACAACCTTCTGTCAACTTGAAATTGAGGAGCTTGCTTAAACTTTGTTGGTAGGAGACCAACCCCATAGCCAGACAGCACAGCCACGATAGCCTCCTTAATTTAGGAAACAAGGCTATCAGATACCTATTGCAAGGAGTGTACAATTTGAAAAAATGACAGAAAACAGCAAATGTCTGGCAAGTGAAGGATGATCAAAAAGACAATCCTGAAGAACAGGTCAGAGAGTAAGATTGTTACCAGTGTGTGATAATTGGCTCCTCTAGAAAGCTGTCATGAGAATTAGAAAGAAATTTGATGGAGGATAATGACATTCTGCAGGTGTTTGCAGGACAATTCCAGTTTGAATAGAGGGGCAAGGAAAATCAAGTAGATAACAGTGATGACTTGAATTGACTTATCATAAAAAAATAAACCAGCCTTAGATATCAACAGGTAGATTCTATATTTAGGCTATTTTTTGGCAAGTTTTCCAATTCATATTGCATATAATCTAAGAAACAAGTATTGCTGTTACAAATTTATCTGTCTTTAAATGAATGATGGCTACTGTTCTTAGGTGAACCAAATAATCTTTTGAAAAGCCTAATTACAAAGAAAACATTTGGATTATTCCAATGTGACATATAAAAATACATAAGCTTTTCTGAACAAATCCTTTGCTTTCAGCCATCATGTACCTCCAGCAGATACTTAAAGATCCTTTTACATTTTATTTTGCAAAACACTGCAAAAAAAGCACAATGACAGCATTTCCTGCATTGTTCAACCTCTAATCTTAATGTACAAGATGCCTTGATGACATAATTCTGAAAGAAACCTCAGCTTTTATGGCTTCTTGCAGTCCCCAAAGACTGCAGTAGATGATCAAAGCCTCAGAGACAGGGATAAACAGAATTCAGTAACAATGAGAAAAAAAAAATTAAGACTAAGCATAAGAAAAAAAAAACAGTAAGAATAAACATAAGAATACGAAAGAAGGCAATTTTTTTTAGCATTTTTACCCTTTTGTAGCTGAAAATTAATCAGAAGTCAGTATTTCTGTGTAAGGTATTGGAAAGTCTTTGATCAGTGCAATGAAATTAAGGGACTGAAGAACCTGATAAATTGTAAACATTATTCTGTCTAGCTATGTAAGTAGTAGAAGACTATTTCCAGGGAAAGGCTAAACTGGGGTCTTTTGTGTAACCGCTGTCTAAACATTTTTCTCATTAAGGAAGGCATATGACAATAGATGATTTTGTTCTAATCACAATACTTTTCATTCCTGCTTGCAATTTTTCCTTGCTGCTTTAATGTTTTCAGATCTTCCAGTTCCCAATAGCAGAATCAATGGATTCAAGACTTGTTACAGCTGAAGAGAAATACTGCTAAGCTGCCCTTTCATAGTCTTTTAGTACTACACAGTACTTTTATCATTCACTGTACTAGGAAAATGATCAGTTCCTCTATGTGAGAACCACTTTATTTTAAAGTTAAGCTTGACAAAATAAATTTAAAAAGCCCTCCACAACCTCAAAACATGTGAATTCCTTACTGCTAGCTGGGGAGGAGGGAGAAGTAATTTCACAAGTTGTTTGCTAAAAGGCATGAACTCAGAAACAGTCAGATCTGATAACTCACTTCTGTTTTCCATGGGACAAAAATATTTTTACATTTTTGAGGTTTAAATGAGAGCTGTTCACAGACAATTCAAACTCTAGTGAGCAAGTCACTGTAGGCTGGCATGAGTTCATACCAGCATCTTTCCCTGTCAGGCCATCCTCCAGTTCACTATGTGGGTGTGGAAGTGGAAAGAGCAGCACAGCCAGAATGCATGTGGGTCTTCCCACGTTCAAAGGGCTCTCCAGAAGGTGCTGGTCCTGGCAAAGAGTGGCTAGAGTCAATCACACTCCATCTTCCTTCCCTCCCATTCCTCACAGCCAGTGAACAACACTTTAGAACAAGAAGGAAACAGCCATGCCTTCAACTCATCTTCCAGTGCCAAATTTTTGTTATCTGGCCAACTCCGTCTTTTGGAGAGGGTTACACACAAGATTGCAAGGGAAAATTGCAACTTGGGCTGGTGCACGACACCTGCAATCCATATGCCATCCCCTACTGAGGTCTGCCAAGGTGCCTACATGTCTTGAGAAACCCAGAATCAACCTTTTCCACTGCTCCTACATTTATGTTATGCAGGAATAGCAGAGACAGGGAAAGAGGTGGGACAAAGCACAGAGATAATGTATAAATAAGAAAGATCTAGAAGGGTTTTGGAAAAAGGAAGATAAATGAGTTGTCTTGCAGGAAAGTGGAAATAAAGGTAAAAATACACAGAAGGAAGACGGCAATCAGAAGAGGAGAAAGGAAAAGGGAAATACTATGTTTTTAAACCAGGTGAGGTGGAAGAGAAGTTCTAAGAGAGCAAAAGGAAAATTATCTGATAATGAGATATGTCAGATTAGAAGGAAAAGGGAAGTATATAGGAAAGAACATGTAGGAGAGAAGAGAAATTGGCAAATGAAAAAACGAGGCAGGTAGATGTGGCAGAATAAGAAATCAAGTCACCAAAATGAAGGAAAATGCTGGAGAAACAGGAAAGGGAAAAGGAGAAGAACAAAGCAGAGTGGGGCAAAAATATCAGGATGAAAAGAAGAGAATGAAATGGGAGGCATAGGCAAAGTGTGAAAGGCGAGGGAGCAGCTAAAGTAAATAACCTTGGGATGGACTAAATTTAAATTCACTTACTTGGACTCCACAATTTAATTATTTAGTATGTTTATAAATGTTTACTGGGTAAGTGGCACG
Organism: Falco cherrug; assembly: GCF_023634085.1. NCBI lineage: Eukaryota > Metazoa > Chordata > Aves > Falconiformes > Falconidae > Falco > Falco cherrug. The sequence goes on along the minus strand of NC_073720.1, from coordinate 71,229,087 downwards.
TTACATGTTACACCTATCTTGTTAAGGGATAGAAGGTACACAGCAAGGGAACAAGGTTGTTGAAGCAAACAAAAACAGTTTTGAGAGGTCAGAGTTTTTTCCAAAATAGTGAAGTATTATCGTTACTTAGTGGGAAGTAGATTAAAGGACTGTGGTGTAAATTAACTGCCATGGTACGTTGTTGCTTTTAAGACTTTTAAGAACCATTTTAAAGAGTACAAGAGTGGCTTTTTGACAGAATGGCTAAGGAGACTGGTAGATGAAGGAAGAAAAGTATGAGTGGAAGGACTCCACATGAAGATGGAGGCGCACAGTACATCAGAGATGTGGATATGTGCTTTGTTGAGAAAGAAAATGAAAAAAAAAAAAAAAAAAGAATTTTTGCCGAGACTTGAAAGGTGAGGTAACTGAATGGAAGGGTGGAATGGGTAATTTGCTGACTAGACTGGAATGAGGGGAAGTGGCACAGCTAGTGAGGTGTAACACACCAAAAGTTAAACAGAATTGTCACTTGTTAATAGCTATGATGTACTTAAGAGAGAAAAGGAAGCATTTTTAACACTCCTACCATTCCTCAGGACATAGCTTAGTAAAGATTTTTACAGACATTAAAGAACAAAGGAAAAAAATTCTGTCTTGCTCACTGAATTGGTGCTGTTTCAAAACTAAAGGGATGACAATAGAGTTTCAAGAGAGGTACCTTCTTGAACCTTCACAGGTGTTTCAGAAGTGAATATAAGTGTCCCCTAAGGCTAAACTTATTTGATAACTGAAGTCCCAATGTCCAGCATGATAGATATGTACCTACCTTAGATTGCCAGATTCTCTACTTGAACTCTTGGATGGTTTTTGGAAAGCCTGCATTACAGACTGCAACACAGAAAACAAATATCGAAACTAGCACTGTGTAAGAAGCAAGGTAAATTCTTAAAAGCAGTAAGATTCTTTTGCTTTTGCAGCCATCCATACTATAGCCATGTTAGTTTGCTGTATTGGCAAGTGAACTTCTTGACAGAGGTCACTTCCACACTTTTGGAAAAAGTCTGTTCTCTGTAGTCAGGAATGTAATTTTAATAACTCATAGAAGAAAAAGGGAGAATAAAAGTGTAGAACTCAAGTTAAAATTCTTGCCCCCATGTAGATACATGCTGAAGATGGATTTGTAATGATTAAAGGTGAAACAGTCCTTATCCCTACCAATTAATTATGTGTTTAATATAAGTTAATCCTTATTTAATGAGGTCTGAGTCATTAGAATCAAGTTTGCATAGATACAGACAGATAGACAGATAGGTATAATTGGTGCTATGAAAGTGTAACTTTTATTTGTGAAATGAAGGTCACAGCTAGAGACAGACACAGTTTTATTATTTAAAGAGATGCCAGACTCATTATTGATATACTGCCTAGGGTATTGCTGTGATAATTCCATAGTTAAGGCTCCTGAAGGGTTTGACTAAAAATGTAAATGATTGCTTTTCTTGCTTGGAGAGAATAACACTCTATATGCACTGTGAAGTTATCTTTAAGCAGAACAGAAAGTATCACCTACTGAGTGGCTCAGGGCACTGCCTCCCAGAGACAGTAACTCCTCCTCGGGACAGGCACAGCAGTCTGTCCCATGGCCAAAAAGAAAGAGTAAATAAACAACAAGGTAGAAGGGAAGACATGTCCACTTATTGTCAGCCTTCAGAATAGCTTAATTGCAAAACATAGTTTGCCTTCAGTAGAGCAGAAGAAAACGTATGTCACAGATCCAGAAAACTAACCAAGTCTTTGTGTAATACCATGTGCACAGCCCTCATGAACTTAATTAAAACTGTGCATTTGTTTTCAGGTATTGCCAAGAACAGGACTTTTGGTATGAACTGCCGTGACCAAAAGAGGTAGGTAGTCATACATATCTCTGGCTAATTTACTGAGCTTAGTCATGAAGGTGCTTTGGCTGTGTTTACCCTGGAGTCTTCCAAGAACTTGATGTCTCTGTTGATGTGATGGAGAGAAGACTAACAATGCTTCCTCCTCATGTTTCCCTTGAAGCAGATGACTATGATCTAGTTTTTGTGCCACAAGCTGCATTTCAAGAAGACACAATCAATGGATTGTGAGAAAGTCTTGGTTTGACTGTTCACTAAGTGCCAAAGAAAAACAGAAAGAAATAGAGATGATTACCTGCTACCTTCAGAAAGTAACTACTTTGCAGATGATGCTCCCTGTCTGTTCGGACAGGGCATATGAAAGAGAAAAGAACATTTGTTTTGACAGGTGAGCAGAAGTAAGACTGAGGTCTTTCAGAAAAGACCTGACAATGGCTCTTTTTTTTTTTTTTTTAAGTACATATCTCTCATGACTTATGGACATCAGCTAGAAAAAGTTCCAAAACTATGTTCCAGACTGGAACTGCTCATGGATTTTGAAAACAGATAATGTACTTTTTTCTTTATGTAAAGACCTTCCTGAGTCTGCCTGTGATAACCAAAAATAAAGCTGAAAAGTAAAACCAGTCATAGGTGGAAACCTGCACCAGTGGAACTGCTGATGGATGCATTTCCTTTGTACCTTTCACAGACAGCAAAAGACGCCTTTCTTGCCATCACACTTTCAAAAGCAGTTAGGAAAAACCCAAACAAATTAGTTTTAACTTAACACCAAAAAATAATTAATTCCTATTGGCTAGTCTGCTTTTGAGATACATGTAACTAGTGACTTAGAGAAACCAGAAGAGTAGACACGCACTTGATCAACCTATCCATGGCTGTCTGACCAAGCAACTAACTAAATACCATGAGTAAGGAGTAGCACAAGGAGTATGCGAATGTGAGCTTGGCCTTGATTTTTTTATTCCTAATTACTTTTTTTCCTGAACCTCCAAGCAAACCACTTAAAACAGAAAGATGCAAGAATGTACCATTTCATCATGAATTAAAAGCTGCATGCACATCAGTTCAGTTATTAGATTGGCTTGACACCAAGAAAACACATGAACTAGTGAGGAAAAAGGGACCAATTTATTTCCTTCATTCCTAATAAACAGAATTAAAAGTAGATTTTTTTAAAAAAAAATCTTTCTTTTACTCTTTCCATTGTGGTGAAGTGGGAAGAAAAGAAAGCAGCATATAACTGCGTATACATTCTGCAGCTCATTTAAATTCAACTGTCAAAATTGCACAAAGGTTTTGAAGAGATAAGTTGTAACTTTCATTCAAATGCCTTACAATTCCCACATAGAGCCCACTGTTCTAAATGATGCTCATAGACCCAAAGTGATTTTTATGAGCAGCCCTTGCACTTCAGCTATTATTGTTAAAGAAAGAGGAAACAATCTTGACAAAAGAAAGCAAAATGTTAAAAAGACCCAAAAAGCAATTTGTTGAGAGTAATGGCAAAAATTAATCAGAGAATGGTACTAAAATCATTCACCCTCCAGTATAATTAGCAGAAATTAAAATTTTCAATAAAAAATTTATACATTTTATGTTAGTTTGAAGTTTATACTTGAAAAAAGCTTGGCATAACCACGTAAAACATTTACATTCCATACTAGGTATTAGGAATACCTTTACCTAGCTAAGGCCTAATGTTTTTAAATATTTTCCTAAAAAACACCCTGTAAACAACAGCAGTCTCTGCCTTGGTTTTTATCTTTCTGGAAGAGCTTGATGAGTTGCTAAAGCATGTCATGGTCACCCTGCAAATCCTGTGGCCTAAAGAGAGCTGAAAGTATTCAATAGACTTTCTGTGAAAGCTTGTCTATGCTGCCTACTCAGGCATGGCATCAAGAACAGGAAAAGCAATATAATCCTTCCAAAACAAAGTAGTGCAACATGATTACTTTCTAGCAGAATAAATCAGCCCACCACTCATCTGTCTTGTTAAATTTTTGACCTTACCTCCCCACTTCAATTTCCTTCATGACATTTTGGCCCTCTGTTCCTCTGGCTTTCCCCTTGGTTCATGTGTTTCATTTTAATTCAAAAAGTCTTTTATTGACTGCTTTACAAAAAAATAAAAAATAAGCCAAAGGTCCTCCAGATGATATCTTTGAGAAGGTTGCCAGAATTAGAATGTTTGCTACCAGCAAAATTGAGGGTGATTTACAAATTCAATTTAGCAACTCAGAGAAATGATGCAATTCTGGAACAGCATTAGTCAGTTTTCACAACAAATTCCTTTTCCAAAGATCCATAATAATGAAAGTTCAAAATAATTTGAACATATATTTTTATAGTAAATATATATGGAATACACATACTTGTACATACATATGTGGTATAGATCCATCTCATGCCTTCAAGGCACAAGTATAACTTATTTTATAAGAACAATTACTTTTCCCCAGTCCTCACATCTTTACATGTTTTTTTCAAAAAATGACATTTGTTTTGCATTCTTGTTAGATAAGAGGAAACAAACAATTACAGATACCTAATTACTATTTCAGAAACCAAAGCCTTAATTAGTTCCTGGTTAATTAGAATCTGGTTCCAATGGACTCTCCCTGAAGTTTCACTGCAGGGCATGCCGATAGGAGATTAATGGAGACAAGTTTTCACTGTCATTGCTAACAGAGAGAAACTGAAGAGCCAGGGGCACGTTCAGAGTCTATTTGAGATGGACCTAGATAATTCAGATCTCAGTCTTACTGTAATTTGCTCTATATACTGAATCATAAGAACGATGTGCCTACTTACATAATACAAAGGAACACAAGGCTTTCCAAAGAAGGCAAAACCAACTTCAGCCATGTTACAAAAACAAGAGTTAGGTAATGACCTGGTAGATCTGGAGGAAGAAAATGTGAGGTGGCGAAAAAGACTCTTAGGTTATTTAAGGACATCTAATAACCCAGAGAGAGCTTAAAAAATGTGCAATGTACATTTGCTGTAGCAGTGTGTAGTTGCCACATTGCATTCACACAATGGAGCAGTTAATCTTCTAGTATGTTATTCCCCTTTAAGAAAGCACAGTGGAAAAAAGTTCATCTTCAACACGGCAGCTGAATTGGCAGGTTTGGTTCCAACGCTTTGCTGTCTCCAGATGAAAGGCATACACCCAGTGTGGGGTTGGGAGTGCCTGACAGAGCATCTCCAGCCCTGCTGTCATGCAGCCCCATTCAAAATCACTGTCAGTACTGCCTTCTGACAACCTGTGCTTCTCCATGCTGTTAAAAATGTAAAGAACTTTCTTCACTCCTGTTTCAGTCTTCTCGAAGCTTTGCTCTAATGAGTGTAAAACCAGAACGATTCTCACTGTGCTATGTGCTTTCTTCACCATCCTTGGGGTAATGAAATACAATGCAATTCCTTGGCTGCAGATTGCTTGCACAGCCCCCCACAAAGCCTTTGAATGTTTGATTACCAGGGAAGTCAAGTCCTCTGCTTCTCCCCATTTATTTTATGTATGACAGGTACTATCCAACTGCATGAAATAGGTTCTTATAATAGTGTATTCAGGAAAATACTGACTTTTATTTCCTTAGGAGATTCCTTATAGCGATAGTGCAGAAACATTTGATTTCTAAGGGCTATGGAGAGCAGAAAGGAACAAAGAAGCATTCAGAAAAAGTCAAAACTGAAGTTCCAATCCAAATGGAGTGTCCAAACCAACATTTCTATTGGCTATAAAAAGTTGACCAGAATATCCTCTCATTCCCACACTTCCTTGGAAAAAAAGGGGATGTGGCAGTAACTCTATCCCTAGCTTTCATTTAGCAGTTTAGAAAGGATAGATGCCATCTCTTCTGCAACTCCCACAGTCTGAACTTATAAAGGATTTTTTATGGTTATTGCTGCCAAGGAAACTGATACTTCGTTTCTATGTCATGAGCCAGCACCATACAAATCAGGGAATAAAGAAACAGAAAGAAACCCTTAAACACTAGATGCAGATTGCTGTGAGGAAAACCAAAATCAAATTCACTTGCAACAGTGGCTTTGCATCAGAAACAGCACACAGCACAGAAGACAGAGGTAAGCAGAGCATCCCTTCATCTCAGGGATGAAGAACTTGACTCTAAAACGTGCTGAACTACATCATTCCCACTAATGTCAGTATAAATAAAATGTAGCAAAATGAGTAAGATTTGAAGGGAGTTCAGTGTTTCTCAGGATTAAACTGACTTTGTGGGAAAAAAAACAAACCAAACCAAAACCAACCCAAAAAACCAACTCACAACTATTGTATAAATATTCAGACTGTTTTAAAGAATAAGGAGTAAGCATTCTCCCAAACCTGTAGGGAGAAACCCTGATGTCTGCAGTGCATCCCTCCCTGCTTTTATAATTCCATCTTTAGCCAGAAATACAGAGGTTTATCAGAGGAAAGACTATTTTGAAAGAGTGTTGGAGGGAATACAATGTGCTGTAAAGCAATATAATTGAAGGGAGGGAATAACTAGTTTCCATATATAAAGATTTTCTTCTTCACTCCATGAGATATGACACAAATAAATTTATCAATAGCCAGTTAATTTATCACTAGCCAAGCAGCAGCTCTATTAATTCCTCCAGTCAAGGAAGTCCTGCCATGCAGAAATGCTCTTATCTGCTAAAATTGGAGAACACTGCTGAAAGGCATCTGTCTGGATCCAAAAGAGCTGAAATTCCACTTATAAAAGCTGTATTTGACTTCAGGATTGATCAAGTTTTCTCTTGGTGCCAAGATAGCCTTCAAATATCAGTGCTCAGACTACCGCGGCTTCTTTCCTGAATTTGCTAGCTTTACCTCAGTATTTTTGCCTCTCCATACTTAGCAGATGAGTCTGACAAATCCTGAGATACTCTTTGTAGACAAATAACACTATCTGTCAATTTTTCAACGGTAGACACCTCCACCTATCTTTTTTCAAAAATCCTTTATAGATTTGGAAGAACATCTCAGGCACTGAGGACATTTGCAGAAAAACAAGCAAAACTGTGTGCAGCAAAATATCACAGCTCCTTGGAACTTGGATAGTGTACACTTTAATCTCAGTTAAAATTAGTTAAATTAGTTTAAAAATATTTATGCCTGGAAACCTAAATGCTACCTTCTCTCTCTTGAGATTTTCCTGAATTTGTAAAGTCTTTAAAGGTCCTCACATTTCTCTCTCAGAGAGCTATGTTGTTCAGCTGTGGCCTGCTGAGCCATTTGTGTTAGGAGGGAATGGTCAGCATTACAGCTATAGCAGAGGGAGCTAAAGCATTGGCCGCGAGTGGCTCTTGAAGTCTCCTTTAGAAGAACACTTCTTTCCTTCAGAAAAGTTCTGCAGATTATAAGAGAAGTGTGAAATTTGGTCCTTTAGAAATGACTCTCAAGTGCAAAATCACAGCTTTTGATTGTCTTTAAAAAGTATTACAATGATATTGAGCATACAACAATGATAAACCTGTTGAATTATAAACTACAGTAGTCAAAGTACGTAGGCTGAGGGGGATTTATTACCAGAACTATTATAATTACATATAATTATAATTTTAAAAATATAAATTATATATGATAGATACAACGCATAATATATTTGTATTATGTAATTATACAGTACATGATTAATTTTGCATCATGTAATTAATTGTAGTTATAATTTTTTTTACTTATTATTAATTATTACAGCCACATATACAACCTCTTCAATTAACAGCACTAATTTCTTCTCTGCAAGAACTCAAAAAAATAGACAGTTTCTACCCAGAAGAGTAAAAAAACGCGTTGTCCCTCATTTTGCACATCCACCAACATACAGGTAGAAGGAATGCACATGAGGAAATAAACCTATGCCTAGGATGCTAGATCTTTAATCAATATTTGAGAGGTTTAACCAATATGCTGAAAGGCAATGTGGCCAAGTCCAAGTTGACAGATCATGCACATTGCCTTTCATTATCAGCTCTGCTTATGGCTGTGAAGGAAGAGCCCCACACAAGTCACATGAGCCCATGCTTTGAGATGAGACTGCATTGGCTGAAGCAGGAGCCACATGTACGTTTCTGGCATTTCCTTTTCCTCTATATTCTCTATAATAACCACTAATGGTTCCCAGTTTCACTGTTTAAATGAAACAGCTCAGCACACATTGAGGAAACAATATTTCCATTTTATATTTGTGCAGTGTATCTTTAAATGCAGAATGTGTTAATTATCTCTGAAAGAATTATAAATCACTTCTTAAAAGACTTACAGAGACGTGTCACTGTTCTGTTGAGAAGAAAACCAAATTACTTTGGAGGAATTGGGCCCACACTCTATTTTTCAGAACAGACTTTTTCAACAGACTTCATGTGACCAATCCTCGAAGCTGGTATTAGGTACGGAAAATACAAATGTTGTGACGTATTCCATACCAATCTAATTTGCACAATCTGCATCTCCGAAGCATTTGACAAAAAGATTTCATCTACACTTAAGTAGCTTCACTTGCTCCAGGTGCTGTTAGGCAGTGATTCCTCTGTCATAAGTTCCTTAGCTAAAATTTAGTCTATGTAAGTGAAAAAGCTTATACAGTAACCTAAATTTTGTGGCCATTTTATCTTGCTTAGGTAGCACTTATTACCTTAAAATATTGTCAATATGATGATTTATTTATGTAAGAGTGGAGCCACATATCTTTGAATCATTTTAATCTCATTTTTTTTTTTTTTTTTTTAATCCACAAGGATGGCAGATTAAATACATTCTGAAATGGTTTTCTTCCTCAATACTTTTTACTCAAATGGAGCATCCTGCAATACTTTTCATATGCACACACCTCTACAGTCCATTTGCACTGAACTGGGAAAGGTCAGAGAGATAGTCATTTCAAGAAATCCTGCAGAGATCTGAAGTACACCTTCCCTGTGTTGTACAGAGTTACCTAACACCACTAAAATACCTTTAGCACTGGAAATGGTGTTGCATGGCAGAGCAGAGGCATACACTGTAAAAGCTCCTAGCTGGGAATAAATGACTCTGTGTTGAGCATCATGCCTGTATTGCTAGACTGTATCTAGCATCTGATCAACACAGTTTTTAAACCAACTCAGTAGTCTGGCACACCTTAGAGTATTCATAACCCCTGATACTGCACTGATAGTCAGCAATGATACATCCTTATACAAAGAAAACATTTATCTTCTTTTTCATTAAAAGAAAACAAAAATTTGAAATGACCACAGTGAAATGAAAGTGAGTTATGATAAAGATACAGTCTGTGGTCTGGGAAATCCAACTTCCAATTTAATTTTTTTCCAAGACATAATTCATATGACTAAATAAATAATGCAAATCCTGACTGGAGAACAATATGATAGCTCCGCTCTACAAAATATATTCCTTTTCTGAACATTTCTTTATTTGATCATAACCCTTTCTTGATTCATTCTTACAAGAAAAAGGAAGTATTTTATTCCACATTTTTCCAAGCAAATTAATGAAGACATTGCTTTGTTTCAGTATTTTTGCCTCTTCACTCTCTAGAGAGAGAAGGTGAATTATGCCATATTCAAACTCATATGTTAAGTAATTTTTGATATCTGAAAAAAGAGGCAAGCCCTGAAATCCAAAGAAAAAAGAAATGAACAAGCACAAGAAGCAACTGCAGCAGTAGTGGCTATGATATATTCTATTGATAAATAATAGGAGACAACAGGTAAAAATTCAATGGGGATTTAACGCACTGTAACAAACTAGGCTAACATTATGAACAAAGGTTAATCATATTTCCCCTGTTGGCACTTTTGTAGATAATGTGCACTGGCAAAAAAGAAACAAAGGAACTGTTTGTTGCTTTACTGCTGAAAATCCAGTTAATTTCTGTTTTAGCACAGTGTGTTATCAATACGTAGCATAACTGGCAGCACAGGCATGCATGCACACACTGTGCATCCATGATGATCCAAGGAGTGCTTTTGCCTGTACTCCTCCACCTCTACTGGCTGCCTGCCAGGCTCCTGCTGGCAGGAGGCTCTTCCCAGATGCTTGGTATTGTCCCTCATGGTTCAGTGGAAGTCAAGCTTTGGATGCTATATGCCTTAAATTCACAGTGGGTTGTAGATCCCCTCAGGGAGAGCACTCAGCTTTCATCATCTAAAGAGATGCCTTTGGTCCTTGAAGGTGAATCATCCAAGCTACTGTCCTTTAGTTCTGAACTCAGAATAGCCAACTTATTCTCCATTTCTCATCTTCTGTCATTTTTAATTTATCAGTTAGATAGAAGATATTGTGAGTGCTCAAGTGAAAGTTTGTGAGTTAAGCCTGAGGATTTCCAAGGCCAAGAGAAAACATAATGCTCTTCTGCTAAATCACCCAGGGAAGCCAACTGCAACTGCAGACCTCATTATTTGACATGTTAGTTTTGTGTTGCTTCCTTGAGCTAATTCACTAAGATACTTTGGAGATTATCTGAATAAAATGTCAACCACAGAAGTGAGAGCAAAAAGAAACTACTTCATGCACAGGAGCTGTGGGTGTTCTCCCTTCTAATATGCCTTTAACCCATCCTTCTACAAGTTACAACTTTTGTAAAAGCGCATACTGAACCATCTACTCATTTATTATACTAAGGAGTAAAAAAGAAGGTTTATCAAGTTTGTGTGTGCGTGTGTATAAAGAAAATAATAAATTCGGCTGGTAATTTGTATTAGGGATTGTTTTTTTCCAGATTGTTTTCGGGCAAAGCCCAAGCATACCATGAAGGTGAAAATGTATGCCTCTGTATTCAGTTCTGCTGCTTCCATCAACAGTGTCCAACTGGCTCACCAAAGAACAAGGTAGCTAGCAGAACAGTTGCCAGCTTTCTTTGGCAGTCAGAGAAACGGAACAAAGGAAGGGGCAGATTCAGGAGATAAGCAGTCTGGAGAAAACCAGGAGAAAGAGTAAGTGGATGTATCACTTCTGGCACTCATAACATGCCATTTCCTGTTGTTGCAGTTTGATTCAACCAAGCATCATACGGTGCCTAAATAAGCTGAACTTTTCTTAACAGCAATACCGTAAGAAAAAAATCCTTGGAAGATGATTTCATATTGTGTCAGAAAAGATCATAGGATGATAGAATCATAGAATGGTTTGGGTTGGAAGGGACCTTAATTATAGTGGTGTATTATTTATACTTCTAATGCTGTAAAAGAGAGAGAGATTTGCCTATATATATCCAATATACTATTATATACTAGCAGTGAGCACAAAAAAGCATGGGGTAGATTGAGAAAAGCCTGTGAACCATGTTCCTCCAGTTTTAGCCAGCTAAGTCCCTGAAATTTCACGAAGAAAATAACTGCTACTTTTCTGTTGTTGCTGATCATAGTCTCTTCCACAACTGAAGATCACCCTTGACCTAAGCTAGCTCTTTTAGTCTATCTAAGGAGTGTTTAGTTGTATTTGAAAGACACATGCACCAGGGTAATCATGAACAATTATAACATAAACATACAGTAGGAATACCTGTCTGCACATGCATGATACATAGTATCCTACAGGATGTCAGGACTAAGGCAGGTGACGGAATTTTCTTCTTTTTGTAAGATAAATAAGAAAGGCAAATAGCAATACAAATGATTCATATATGTAGGGGTTTTTTTAAACTCTGTTCATTGAAAGAGAAAAAGCTTCTGTTCCAGATGGTTGATGTGCACTTTGATTGCTGAGCCTTGAACTCCAGGGAAATAAGGAGAATGGAAGAGTTTCAGTGGCCTCTCTGTTGAAGTGGCAGAGCCCGTGAATCTAGCCAGTGACATTAATGCAAAGCTGAGGCATTGCACAAACCTGATCAGTCACAGAAAACAGATCAGCCAGATCTAAATCCAATTCCAGGGCCTGAGCTTTTACACTCGCCCAAAACCTCTAATTGTCAACACATTTATTCCTTCATTTGCAGCAAATGTTCCCTTGTGAAAATACCTGTACCCATCAGCTGGCCCCTGGATGCGATTTCAGTCTAGCAAAATAGTGCTGAATTTAGGTCTTCAAAAATCTTAGCTTATCATAATATCACAGCTCTTGACTATTATGTTTTGCCCACCCCATCTTTACAAGTGTTATTTAACTTTACAAATGATATTTAAGTTTTGGATGTGGCAGGGAAAAGGAGGAATTCCTGACTAATGTCCTTTGGGAAACAAAGATGGCTGGAGACAGCACAAACTGGGGACCGGGAAAAGGCAGAGCCTTGTTTCTTAAGAGTAGCTGCCTTTGAGCACAAGAAGGAAATAAGCTATGCCATGGTGTCCTGGTTTCAGCTGGAATAGAGTTAATTTTCTTCTTAGTAGTTGGTGTAGTGCTGTGTTTTGGGTTTGGTGTGAGAACAATGTTGTTGCTGGGTGGTGTTTGACTTTTTACTTTCTCAGGCCCTGCCAGCGAGAGGGCTGGAGGAGCGCAGGAAACTGGGAGGGGACACAGCCAGGGCAGGTGACCTGAGCTGGCCAAAGGGGTATTCCATACTATGGGATGTCATGCTCAGTATATATATAAATGCTGGGGGAAGAGGAAGGAAGGAGGGGACATCTGGCATTATGGTGTTTGTCTTCCCAAGTAACCGTTACACGTGACGGAGCCCGGCTTCCCTGGGGATGGCCGAACACCTGCCTGCCCATGGGAGTGGTGAATGGATTCCTTGCTCTGCTTTGCTTGCATACACGGCTTTTGCTTGACCTATTACACAGTCTTTATCTCAACCCACAAGTTTTCTCACTTTTAGTGTTCTGATTCTCTCCATCATCCCACCAGTGAGGGAGTGAGTGAGAGGCTGTGTGGGGCTTGTTTGCTGGCCTGGGTTAAACCACAACACATGGTAGGTTAAAGGAGGACAAGCGAGGTCACTTACTCCATCCCCTTTGACACCAGACTAAACTAGAGGTGAAGGGCAGGAAAAAGAAATTGTTGTGGGTTCACAGTGCCTCTCTCTGATCCTGGGTCAGAACAACTATCTGCTGTCAAAGAAGCAATTGTATGCACATCAATACAAGGGTGACTCTTAAGATACATTGGCATTAGCAGAACTTCAGCTAGAGTTGTGAGAGTCACAACTGGCAGGACAGCTGCAAGCAGAGTAGGATGCCCATCAAGAAATTTGGGTTGGCTCTGCTGGAAGGTGTAGTTCAGATTTAGCATTGCGGAGGAATGTGGTATATCTCCCACAGGATGCAGAGCAAATTGAATGGTAGTGGAACATTTTTCATTAATGTTTGTTCAAATGGAAAACTAGTTTTCACTTTGCCATGTTTGTAGTGCCTTTTGTCTGCTTTCTGCAGAGTTCTGAGCTCTCAAACCATTTTAGCATGAACAAACACAAGTGAACTGTGAGCTTCATTGCTCACATATTTGAAATATTTATTTGATTTTAGAAGTTATTGTTCATTCCTTGTTGGATATTGCTAAAATAATCTAATCAGAGGGGAAAATAAAATCAGTGACACATGACTTTGCTAGCTAAAAACTAACTATGCCAAAATAACCTAAAACTATCTGTAGCTAAAGAAAAACATGCACAGGAAATCTATAAAAAGATTTGAAGAGGAATGATGAGGATACTATAACTTATTTGTGGACACTTAAGAAGCTAATAGAAAGACAAAATGTTAAATAAATAGGTCATTCAGTTACTTTAAAATTATAGGGGAAAAAAAGTGCCATTTCAATTTAGCATATAAGGGAGAAAATATATTAGTAAATTCCATGTTTTCTGACAAGTCCCTTTCTTGCCTTTTTTCTGACTTGTGGTTAGCATCATCTAGATTTTAAAGATATACAGGGCCAAAATGTCAATTATTGCTGTCTCAGCTGTTGCTGTATTATTATTTTTTTTTTTTTACTGGCTTATTATGTCTGCCTTCAAAGACACCCTCGTCTGTGAGTAAATTGGCCAGGTGTAAGCAATCCCAAACTACTGGACTTGGAAATAATAAGTAATCCCAAACTGCTTCTGGGTCTTAAAAAACATTAAAAATCTTGGACCTCCTTCAATAACCTTGTTTATTCACTGAAATCTGTAAGAATCTGCAATGCTGCTCTGGAGTTTGTCACAAATCAAGATATAAACAACAGAGCTTGCAGTAAAGCATTTAGTTCTCAAAGTTTAGAAACATGAGGAAAAAAAGAAATAAGGAACTGATATCACTAATGTGATCTGAATATTAGTTTTGTCACCCTGAACTATGCATTCTGCATGCAGTTGCAGCCACACAAAGTATAAGTGTTAGCTCAGCTCAACCCTATGGATAAATGCCGTTGGAAGTGTATAAACCAGCTCAGCTTTTTTTTTCTGTAGTGTATATGTGTTCAGAACAAGATTAGCTGCTGGTGCTGTTACGTAAAAAACCCCAGCCTCCTCCCTTCCTCTAACCCAAAACTCAAAACACACAGAGAAGCGTGTCAGAGCCTGCAAGAAGAATATTTTCTGAGAAAAATGAGAATATATTACATGAAAGCTGAAAGAACCATTAAAACCAGAGATGTCTGGAATCAGAAGCAACTAACAGGAGAAATACTAGAAAGACATGACTAAAATGAGGGTAATGTAAACCTCTTCAGGGCTAGCTAGTTCCAGGACTCTATATCATGTTATCATTAATGTGGAAAGTGTACTGTGAGATTTTCATATTTGGTCTTTTTTATAATCATAAAGCAATTGTTCATAGCTTTCACTTCTGTCATACCACAGCATGATGAATGTGTAACAGGAAAACGTTGTGTAAGGAGATCTGATCACTAAAACCCTTTTTTACACTGTCAAATGATGGATGGAAGACATACAGTAGCACACACCTCTACTTCACTGTGGCTTTGAGGAAAAACAAAACCAAAAGCCTTTCCTGCCCTCCCTAGTCTTTGTCAAAGAGCCAAGCCAAGTGACAAGCTCAGAAAGCCATTCTAATTCCAAAAGGCTAGACTTTGACATCCCTGATTAACAATGCATCCATTTGGAGGAGACCTGACAGCTAGATGACTGCAGCGACCCTTTTAGAGAAACAAGCAGTTCATTTACAAATTACACTTCATTAGTTTGGACAAGATTAATCTAATTGCAGATGGCAAAACGTAACTAAAGCTGCATAATTTTGGTGGAAGTACCAGTAAAACTTAATTTTCCCTAAAATTACAAGTTTAGAGATGAATGCCTCCCTCCACCTCTCAAACTGCAAGAAGGCAGCAAATTATTATAGTCCAGATCTGAAGGCAAGTTTAATGGGGCCGGGAGGCAAAGAAAAGATGTTCCAGTAACACATGTATTTAGCTGTGTTATTCATATTTTTAAATGCATCCATCATGTTTCTAGGCCTACGTATGTGAGTGATCATCGCTGCTAATGTTGATGTCTCCGTACATCAGGGTAAATCTGTCAAATTCGTTACAGAGAATTTAGGGATGCAGAGATGCTCCTGCATAGAGATGACCAGACATTTTTTTAATCCACTGGTTTATGACCAAAACCAAATGCACTCCTGAAATAAGAAGCTATTGAAGGGAATGTGGAAATTCAGCTAAAAAAAATTAAGAAATCATTTGTCAAGAACAGGACTCATTTAGCCGGCAGGAAGTCCAACAGATACGGAGAAAGGAATTAGTACATTTCAGGGGCCCTACCTTAGAAATTCCTGTCCAGCAGTTGTTTAATTATTAATACATAGGTGGTCAGTTTCAGTAAGGGACTAAAGACTTTCCTACAAAACCATGGCACTTAGCTGGTTTGTGAAAGAATCACAAGGAGGGCTTTGAAATGTGGCCTTGCAGTGAAAGAATAACCTGTACCGTAAAGACAGGCTATTCTAGATCAGTTCCTTTACAATTTTTATGACAAGCTTGAAAGACTAGTTTCAACCCAGTTTCAAGAAGGATCTTTTTTTCCTCCTTCAGCTTGCTCTGCTATTCTCCTAAGTGGAAAACCCTCATCAAAACCTTTTCTCTGTATCTGTGTAACTGTCTTTTAGCTTCAGAATTACAAAGGCTGATTCTTCTCTTGAAGTTTTCCACAGCTAATTTTCTGTATTTCCTGGACAAGACCACTGACACCTAAGTCATCATATTGACCCTGCTGAGTCAGTTCACTTTAGGAAAAGCAAAATGATGCAGAAACTGAAGTCTGACACTATAGATGACATATGACACCCTAATAACTGATGACAGGAAAAGTTGTTAATAATGATTCTTTAACTTTGAATGAGTAAATTTTCTTACGGTATGCTGTGCATTTAGGCTGACTGGCATTAAAAGCCCTCTAAGTGGAAAGTGTTGGGAACTCCAAACCAAACTTTCTGTCTGTTGCCATTGCAGGTCACACTGCATCTGCATTGATATTTTCTTTACCTGTTGTCAGAAGTTGTTTTTTTTTAAAAAAATTCTTTTGGTTCAGATTTTAACCATACCTGTAATCTCAGCAGCATACACTGAAAATGCCTAAGGATGTTTTCAAAAGGTATCTTTTAAAATATAATATCTATTTTCTCACTCTTGAACCCAAATCTCTCGCAATTTCCCAGCTGCCAAGAGCAAATGAATGTGAACTGCACATATTTAATCAATCATACTAGATTCATAATGGTATATGAACAAGTTAAGAATTATTTTCTTCTCTTTTTCTATCTTCTCTGGCTAGATCTTTTGTCAATTTTTTGATAGATATTTTAAATCAAATTATTTGAAGCTTCTCTTCTGATGAGTTGTTACAAAACTTTCATGTCAAGCAGACAAAAAAGAAAATGCAAGAGGCAATGCGCAGTAAGGGCAGAGTGGCTAACTGCAATTGCTGCATGACATATTGATTCATGCTGACATTTCTGTTGGACAAATGGTACCCTCAGAGTTCCTGAAGTGAACTAACAGTGCTGTGCATGCTTCATGCACATCTCCCATTTTTTTCTAACAACATTGCCACAGAAAAAGAGGAAAGCAGAAGAACAGACAGATGCTCAGCATTTAGACAAAAAAACCCAAACCAACCCAAACAATAAAATGAACGAACAAACAAACAAACAAAACAAAAAGAAGAAAAAAAAAAAACCAAACCAAACCAAACCAAACCTAAACTACAGCAAACCTCATCAGGGAAGGCTGATTCATTATGTCAGCTCCTCAGGGGTTTCTAAAACAAATTTGGCAGGGTAGTGGCTTCTGAAATGACTCAGGTTGTCAAGTCAGTGATCAGCTGATTTGTGTTGTGTCAGTTTTCTGCAGGTTGGTTCTAGGAGAATATATTATTTCTGTTCAGCAGGAAAAGACAAGGCAGTGGGCAGGGTCGGAGAATAGGGCAGATGTGAAGACCAGAAGGGTGACTAGTGATCAGGTGACAGCTTTGGTAACCATGTTTCCAAACAGACAGTTCTAATTTATTGTCCAAATATGCTTCCTTTATGTAGGCTGTACAATGCCTTTTCAAGGAGATCCAATAAGCTACTTTTACTCTTAGTTGCTACTAACACTAAATAAATGTGGCAGAATTTGTTTCTAAATGAAGAATAACTAATATTTTGATCCAATGTCTTTGTTTTGCCTAGAGACTTCATAGTGGACTTCAGAAGCCCGAAGTACAGCTTTCAATTGGAATTAGTCTGGCAATCAACAAACTGAAGAAAACACACACACTAAAAATTATTACATTGAAATACTTCTAAGGTAGAAGGAAAAATCAAACCTATATGAGGAAGGGAACAATGTGATTCAGACAGTAATCTTCAGTGCATCTGTAGTCCATTTAGCACATATAGAACTATGTGCACAAAAGTAATTAATGATGCAAGTAGTCATAGTTTTAAGCTTTAAGTTAGCTACAGAAATTCCTTGCTAGACAAAAGTTATTTCTTATTGAAGGTAAATCCCTAGCCAGAGTATACTAAAGGTGGGAATGAGTATGTAGCTGTCATTCTGAGCTGTTATAAATTAAGCAGCCCAAAGTTTATTCTAAATGGGCATGAAGGTCTGTGACAGTGAAAATTAAAAAAACCCAACCCAACCAAACCAAACCAAAAACCTGCAAAAACCCAAACCCAACAACAGAAACACAACAAAAGAAATAAAACCGAAAAAAAAAACCAAACCCAAACCCAGTAAACCAGTACAATGAGACAGCAGAACCTGGACTGGTTTTTGTATCTTGCTCAAAATCTGAATAGAAGCATATGGAAAAATGTAGTGTGACCTCCTCAGGCATCTAGTCTGTGAAAAAGGAGGACAGTTTGTATACCAGGGGAAGGAAGGCAGGCAGAGCAGGAAAGGTACACGTGGGAAATAGTAGGATGATGTCAACAAAGTAACAGCTTTAATCTCTTTCTGGTTCCTTCTCAAAAATCATCTCAGTGCTTTTTCTCTGCTCTTTCTGTGGCATCCCACATTCTGAGTAATTTGCACTCAACACAAAAATCTTTTAGCTATGTATGCTGTTATTGCATTTCTCTCATAGCAAGAAACTGTTCTCCAAAGCTTATTTAAGCATCATGAAGTACTTGGGTTCAAATATGTGCAGTTCACATTCATTTGCTCTTGGCAGCTGGGAAATTGAGAGAGACTGGGTTCAAGAGTGAGAAAATAGATTTTATATTTTAAGAGATACCTTTTGAAAACATCCTTAGGCATTTTCAGTGTATGCTGCTGAGCTTACAGGTATGGTTAAAATCTGAACCAAAAGAATTTTTTAAAAAAAAAACAACTTCTGACAACAGGTAAAGAAAATATCAATGCAGATGCAGTGTGACCTGCAATGGTAACAGACAAAGTTTAGTTTGGAGTTCCCAACGCTTTCCACTTAGAGGGCTTTTAATGCCAGTCAGCCTAAATGCACAGCATACCGTAAGAAAATTTTACTCATTTCAGGTCAGCTAGAAGAGCATATCTTGACTGGCTTGTCCAAAGCTGCATCATGCAGATGAAGAACCTCTGCATGAAATTCTGGAAACAGTGAAGTGAAAAAGCCTCAAAGAGGGCTCAACAATACCTACCTACTAACTAAGGATCTTAAGTACAACTTCTATAGTACTGTTCAGCTACTTAAATGGTTATTGAATATTACAGATAAAAATCAAATTCCATATTCCTTCTCTCTCTCTCTTGCATGCTGTTCAACTTGTATAACAATTGTGTGTTGAAAATGTGGACTTGACTGTGAATGGAATACTCGCAGTATGACACAATTCCATGCTGTATATTTCACCACAGTTGATATACTTATTCAAACAATACTTCCATTCTTTTCAAATGTCCATGAATAGATGATGCATATCTTAAAAATAGAGTCACTTCAAAGGTTACAACCCTCAGAAAATTCTGTTTACCCATGCAGAACTCTAACCATGCAGAACCGTTAAAACTGGCAAAACATCAAAGGTAAAAGTGACACATTAGCTCCGGTTCAGCCACTTAATCTACTGTGGCAAAATACTATCCTGTCAGTAGTTGATGTGGACACATACCCTTCATTCAGGAAGGTAACCTTTTCCTACCCTATGTGGGAGTGAATGTTCATTTCCTAATAGCAGTCATTTTACCCTTAGACTATTGCCCAAGCTAATAAATCACTCAGCTTCTTATATTACAATAGATTCAAGGATTGCATTTACCATGCGAGTACCATATTTCATAGCTGAAATACAGCAGAACTGATGCTTTCCCTGCAGAGTAGTCCTTAATACTTTGTAGAGGGCTTGACTTTCGAAGTTTTTGTTGATGTTCCTGAAAACATAGTGATGAAAGAGGCATACCCTAATACTGGAAGAGTCATTCATAAAAGCCAAAAATTGAAGCTAAGTGGAGGTTAAAGAAAGCAAAGCACAAAGCTTTCATTCCCTACACTTACTAAGAGTTTTGTAGACTATAATAAAATTAAATATTGTTTTGCATCTGCACAGGATTTCTCTGTCTGAGGCATTTCAATTTTAACCAAAATGAAAGTCTGTGGAAAGCAGGGGAAATCCACTGCTAAGATTAATATCTTAGTATCTATTATTTTCTTCTGCTGAAGGCACATCTTCAAATGGTATGTGATTTATGGTGCTTTAAGCTGTTCTTTGGATAATAAGAAACAATCCAGAGGAGCACATCATGAAGAAACTCTGTGGAAGAGGAAAAAGTTACATTTCTTTTCTTCCAAAGCATGAAGTTTGTAGAGCAATTCAAATGTTGACATATCAAGGTATCATTTTGCTCTCTTACTCCAAAAATTATCCACGTGGCTGTGTAATGCACTGGTGGCAGTGGACTGGAGCTAGCTAAGAATGAGATAGGCTGCAGTAATAAAAGCTGCTTTACATTCCTGTCTGACGTTGCCATCCTTAACCATAGTTTCACAAGGTAACCTGAGTTCAGCATCACTTTTTTGTGCATATCTGACATGGCAAAAAGAGCAGTGCCTCTTAGGATTTGGCAGTCAAACCCAGACAATTCATACTCTGTAACAAAAACAAAACAAAACAAACCAAACCCCAAAATAAACCCCTCCAGTTTGATTCAGCTGGAAAAGGCTGTCATTTTATCTTTTTTTTTTTTTTAATCCATTTTACCACCACGGCATGAAAATTCCTGACCTACAGTCAATGGTGAAATGGAAGGGAGGCTGTTTGCTGCTGCTCCTAAAAGTCCCTGGCAATACAGGGTAAAGGATTTTCATTTAGGACTCCAAAGTTTTTACTTGTTATATACTCAGTGGCTAACATCTGAAGAAAAATGGTCCCATGTCTAGGTCATAAGATCAGGAGTAAATAGAAATGGATCCATTTCCTAGCTATGATATACACGGTATGATCCTGGATAAATCGAGCTATTTGTGCTTCCATTTTTATCTCTGATGTTAGAACGTTCCATGTATGCCATGTGGGTAGCAGATACATTTTTTTTCCTTCATAACTGACAAGCCCAGAAAAGGTTCTTAAACTGAAGGTTTAAGTGGATCATTATGAATTTGTTCTCAGCTGTGTTGTATAACCCCAGCAGAAAATACACTAGCTACACCAGAGCACATTTTTTGATGGCACAGCTCACTGTCCTAGATGGAAAATAAATTGATTAAAGGAATTTATGCTACTTCTCCAAAGGAAAAAAAAACAAACCACAATCAACAGATGGTTTTCTCTGGAAGGGTAATCTATCTCCATGGGGGTTTTCAGGCACACTGGTAGCAGCTAACATGTGTTAGCTCCAGACCCCAAACTAGCAAAGCAATGCTGGCTCATTGCCATGTAGGCACCCCTCCACTGCTACCAGAGTGAGGAAATGACATGGAGAGCACCAAAACACTACACAACACCTCAGGCCAGCAGGGACCTTGGGACATCCGTAGTCCAAACCCCTGCCCAGAGCAGGTTCAGCCATGGGATCAGATCACATTGCTCAGGGCTTTATCCTGTGGTGTCTGGAAATCCTGTAAGGAGGGAAAGAACACCAGCTGCGTGCACCCTGGCCCTGCTCCCTGATTCTCCTTGTGGGAAAAAAACTTTTTCCTAAACCCAGCCTGAACTTCTCCTTTGTTGACCAGCGTCTAACACTTTCCCACCAAGCACTGTGAAAAGCCCATCCCTGTCCCTGTGATTCACTTCTGTATATACCACAGTGCAGGTTAGGTGCTGTGAAGCCATCTCTGCTCCCACTGAACCAGCCCTGGTGCCATAGACTCTCCTCGTAGGGTGAGTGCTCTAACCCGGCTGTCTCAGTGCCTTCCCTGAGCCCCTCCAATTCTTGATGTTTATTTCTGCCCCCTGGCCCCACTAGGATGGTTCACCCTTGGCCAAGTCATGCTGAAATTTCCCCATCACATCTTTCTCCCTCACATGCCCAGAGATGAGCTCCATGATTTTTCTAGGGGCTGTAGTGAGGCTGTATTATTTGTTTAGTCTTTGGCACCCCTGCCAGCACTCAGAGGACTAACATGTTTAAATGAAACAACTAATATGTTTGGAAAAAAACTGGTAAGTCTCTTCATTAGGATTGACAAAGCAGCAGCAGGCTTCAAGCTAAGAACAGGTGAAAAACAATTGGCCTAAGTTGAACCTAATTAAATTCATTAGTTGAACAAATAGAGAAAAAAGTTAATTAGCACCACTCCACTAGTAACGTGCTTGACACAGGATAATTAGCCTCTTTGAGAAGTACCACAGAGCACAGCAGTGATACAACTACACATGTTTTCAGACTAACTTGAAAAGCTCTGCGCAGTGGAGTTGGAAGTGCAGACATAATGATTTCCTGGAGAACATGTGAGAAACATGGTGAGCGACTTTATGGATGTGGAAAGATGTATGTGCTCTTAGAAGTTGCTTCTAACACTTATACAGTACAACAGGAACAAAATTCCAAACAACTGCTTCAGTATTTATTAGTAATCTGACTGTATAATCTGTTTTATAACACTGGCATTTTGCTGTAATGAAGAACCTCCTCTGATTTTTTGGGGGTGGCAACAGAACAGTACTTTGGTCACATTATTAATGCTTTACATGACTTCTATAAAATCAGTATAACAGCAATACTGTCAAATTCTTCTCAGACCAACTTTCAATAGAAAAACAGCTTTACATAAAATTGAGTACAGGCCAAACAACAGAGGGAATAAATACCATTCTGTAAATACCGTGTATCTCTTTCTCAGTTATTTGGAGCATTGTGTAATATTCGGGCCTATTTATTAGAGTAAAGCTTGAAACAGAAAATATATTAGTTTACTGTTATGAAGGAGTGCTGCATTGCTTACAGTTTATCATGCCCTTGAGTGTCATAATGACTTTTTACCTGTATTAAATCCTTGTGGTTTTGTAATGAAATGCATGCTTTTGTGCCTTAATGAGCACTCAAACATAATTTATAATCAAACATTATGAAACTGCAATTGCTATATTCCCCATGCACACACCCCAGCTTCTAAGATGCAACCAAACTTTATTTTTGCTGGATCTGTCGCTCTGGCCTACTGGGTAAATCTTCCTATACAAATGCTTAGCAGATCCCTGTGCACTTGGAAGAAAAGGCAGGTCAAAATCAACTGTCTTAGCCGTGGAAGCTCTAGAGACTCACCCTGGCTGTGATATTACCTTATACCCCTGTTACAAATCTTAGATACCTATAGCACTTGAATGGTAACAGGAAAGGTGTTTTACTACCTTCTTTGGGTGATATGCCACCACTAATGCACAAATTACTGTGGTTATTCTTTGAGCAGACCCACCAAAATAAGTGTTTCAGCTAGGTCACAGTAAAGACACCAGAAGCTAGGCCTTTATTTGTAGCCAAGTACAGTCTTCATGTTATGAAAAAAAGAGATTCAGAGTATATTGCCTAGGGCTGAAGTACATGCAGTTGGCTGTCTCGTCTGCCTCAGAGCCCAAGTGAAGTTGTGGAGGCTTGTTTTTAAAGAAAACTCCTGTATTACAATGAATAGGACCAAAACCCAGCTAACTAATTAAGCTTGAATGTTGCCAGCAGATAAAGGAGAACAGGAAAGAAATAGTCATTGCATGATGATTCCAAATGTCATCTGCAATACTTACCAGTACTACTACATTTTATTTATGAGATAACCCATGTAAGTTTTCATAGATTGGACTGACAGCAAGGGAAAGCTTCTTATTGATTCAACAGTACCATGGATCATATCAACACTGGGGAAATTGTTTGTAATTAATGTTTTCTCATTTGTAACAGTGAAAATTAGTGCACTGCAAAGAACAGTGTAAAAAGTGGAACTTAAAATGGCACAACTGATTAATGAGACACGTCACAAAACATGGATAGCTGAGGATAACCTAATATCTCTATACTGAGTATCAGTGTATCTAGTGATCCAAACTCATACTACATATTTTGCCCATTTTACACAAAACTTGGCTTAAGATCTGTAAGATTTTTTTCTAACGTAAAAGCTTCAGAACTTTAAAGCTTTTCTGCTGTTGATGGATCTCACTGTATGTTTTCTGAATATCAGACATTTCTTTGAAAATGTTTTATCCGAAGCTACGTTACTTTATGCCATATATTTAAAATATCCTTTACTTACACTGAAAGAAATCAAAATCTCCCATAACTTACAATATTCCTATTTGTGAATTACTATAGCTAGAAAAACTGCCTGTCTCTTCATTATGAATAAGGAAATTCCAGACAGCTGAGTTATACCACCATGAATAAATTAGGAGTATTAGAGATGAATGATCAGATACTTATCTTACTATTTTATGTATGTGAAAAGGATACAGGCCTGTGGAATATAGGGAGGACTTATTTTATACCTTTGTGAATAGCTATCTTCTTGTCTCTTTTTCTTTCTGTGTACATAGCAATATATAGTTAATATATATACATTTTTTTTTTCAAATAGAACTACTGAATATAAATGCTTGAAACAGCCACAGGCACATATTTATTCCAAAGAGTAAATCCAAAATGACACAGCTAATGAGTATGTCCTTGAAAGACTTAGGCTGCATTTATGCATATGTAATTTGGTTACAATGGATTCATTAAGGAATGGCTAAGATGGCCATATTACCTGAAGCCTATTTAAAAAGAACATCTGTTTTGCTAAATGAAGAGCATATCTGAACTGAGAATGAGCAAGAAAGCTAATCTTTGTACATGGAAAGAATAGAAGGAGGAAGGACTTAAGACAAAACAGTTTGCGAACATGATCTTGAGCAAGAAAATAACCACATGAAAAACTGCATGTTTCTGGGTTGTCTAGACTAACCCATATATATATTTATAAGTATATATATTCACTAGGCCATTAAAATCTACAGAAATAAAAAAGGATAGATTTTCCCTTGTGCTATGTTCACCTGCAATACCTTCTAGTATCTCTCAGAAAATACATACCAGCTCATGTGTTCAATTCTACAATTATTTTAGCATTCTTTCAATGTGTAGTATACACCAGAGAGATGCAAAGGAAAAGACAAAGCTTTTGACCAGACATTCTGCATCTTTATGTAGTATGGCTGTGATGGATCCCCCAAAGACTCAATCTGGCACTTAATCTGGAGTGAGAAGTATTTGCATACAATATAGTTGTGACAACTTAACCTCCACTTAGCTCTCTGTCATGGTTTAGCCTCTGCTGGCAACTGAGCCCCACACAGCCACTCATTTACTCTCACTTGGTGGAATAAGGGAGAGAATCAGAAGAGTAAGAATGAGAAAACTCATGGGTTGAGATAAAGGCAGTATAGTATGGGTTGAGATAAAAACAGTATAGTAGGCAAAGCAAAAGCCACACACGCAAGAAAAGCAAAGCAAGGAATCCATTCACCACTCCCATGGGCAGGCAGGTGTTCGGCCATCCCCAGGGAAGCCGGGCTCCGTCACACGTAACAGCTACTCAGGAAGGCAACACCATCAATCCAAACATGCCCCCTTCATTCTTCCCCCAGCTTTATATGCTGAGCATGATGCCATACGGTCTAGAATATCCCTTTGGTCAGCTGGGGTCAGCTGTCCTGGCTGTGTCCCCTCCCAGCTCCTTGTGCCCCCCAGCCTCCTCGCTGGCGGGGTGGGGGGAGAGGCAGGAAAGCCCTTGGCTCTGTGTAAGCGCTGCTCAGTGATAACGAAAACATCCCTGTATTACCAACACTGTTTCCAGCATAAATCCAAAACATAGCCCCATACTAGCCACTATGAAGTAAATTAACCTTACCCCAGCCTAAACCAGCACATTCCCCTTCTAAGGCCAAGAGCTTGACCCCATACAGTTACAGCAGAACCATGCAAATCACATATATTCCTCTATATGCAGCGGCTTGATGTTAAACACTAACTGCTAACAATGTATTTTGTAAAATCACATCCCACAGAAAGAAACAATAACAAGAAGGTATAAATAAAGGAATATAAATAAAAAGCACAGATGCATATAAAGGAAGAATGCCCAGTAAACTTGTGTCTGAACTGACACAAAACCACCCTTACGTAATGATTAGTGGTGTGTCAAGACTGTGCTGAGACTGCTTTACCACATGGCTTAGCAGGATCTACAGATACCAGAGCGTGGGTGCAGTAAGATCTGATCATCAGAAATGTCCAAGCTGTGGAGAGCTTCTCCTTGATTCTTCAGATAAAGTTCATTACTCTTGCACTGTAAGCTTGGCTTTCTTATATTAATCCTGGTTACAACAGAAGGTAAAAAAGCAAGAACTTCCTATCTACTCTGTGCCACTAGAACAAGAGATTTCAGTATTTATAGAGGAATTGGTTATACCCTTATTTTGCATTTTGTGTTATTTTACCACATTTTAAAAAGTAAACAATTCTGTATTTTTAAGCTCTGAACTGCTCTTAAATGAAAACCCATTCTGACATATTATTCCCTGTTAAAATTCTCCACTTCTGTCTTACCATTTTCTGCATGTACAGCCAGCAAATTACCAAGGGAGGGTCAACTTTGTGAACAGCTCATGTTATACTGTGTCAAGTACAATTCATTTCAGGAAGTTGAGGAAGGTGTAAGATATCCCACTGCTTTCCCCTTCTGCTCTATTGAGACTGGGGATGAGTCTTTCATGTTTTTGTAGCTATTACCATTGACATAATGATATTTGCATATGTACCACAGCTTAGATTTTTAACTAAAAGTAGGTCCTCAGCAGCTGGACAAGCATTCTCTGAATGTGAAAAATTGTTCATTGATTATGAAGTTTTAATCATGTGTCTACCTGAAACATGACAGGAATTGCATAAATACTTTGTATCTGTTCCTCATTAAAATTAAAAACTCTACACAAATTAAGCATGAGCAGTATGTATAAGAATGCAAGGGATAAAAATAATTCCAGACCTACTGCAGGCTGGTCATAAGCAACTTAGTACCTGCTGTTACAGTATTAAGCTTTCCCACAACAACTTCTCCCATTTATTCAGGCATTTAGACCAACAGGTCTAAGTAGGGAGTAGACTAGGACTAAAGGCAGTGCTGTTCATTTTACAGCTAGAATAAAATAAATAAAAAACCCTGCTTAATCATTATAATAGAAATAAAGAAAAAAACCCCAAACCCAAACCACCAAACTGAAGCAGTTTAATTTAGTTTATGCATACAACACAAAATGAAAAAAATCCGTATCATTTTTTTCCTGTTCTTTTTAATGATTCACCACTCCCTTAATATAAGTATACTGTCCTAAAAATAAATTATATATAGATAAGGTGAAGTGAAAAAGTGAAATTTGTATTTATTTGGTACAGACCACTGTAGTGTTTCTGGCAAATAAGATGAAACAGTGAGTAAAGAACAGAGGTAAACACGCACTTTCTCTTATCACATAAACTTCTTATCTTTTTCCAAAAACCATGAACATGTATCAGAAACAGCAACTTTTTTTGTTTTGATGATGGCAAGTGTTTTGATGATGGCAAGTCCACCTTGTCACTCACTGCTATACTCAATTAAAGAACATAAACTCAATTCATCCTGAACATTACCCAGCAATGAATGTAAAATAAAAAAGACATTGTGCACAGAAGTTCAGTGGAGGTGAATGGAGATGGTAGCTGTGATTTACCCCAGTTTCTGAAGAATTTTTTCTTCCATCTTTCTTCTCATCCCCATATCTTTAATTCTTAAAATACTGCTATGAAAAGCAGTAAAGTAGTTTGTCTTCCTCTTAACTGCAGGTTAGGCACAAAATTGAGACTTCTGATTTCAGCTCTAGCAATCATGCTGTTTGGTTTTTTTTTTTAATTTCTAGGGGCTGTCTTCTTACTTGAAAATATATATATATATATTTTTTTTTTCTTCCCTGTGAAGAACTGAGAGACAATTTCCCCATTTCATTAAAACAAAGGAAAGGCCCTCTTCCACTAGCTGACAGTGCTTGACTAAAATTGGTTTCTTCCTATAACTTGCTACTTTTTTAACTGTGCATTTTCCTATTATATGATAACATTGATCAGTGAATTGATCAGTGATTGATTGAATAGTGAATTTCAGACCAACATGACTTTTTAGTTTTCTTACAATCAAGACATATACTTCCTCCTGTTATATGCACTACTGCAAGGATAAAAAACAAAGGGAAATCATCAATAAATGAAAAAACCCTTTTATTTCACAGTTTGAAAGGCACAGCAGACTTCTGTTGCAGACATTCGGTGGAAGGCATAACTCTACACTGAGAAACCGTTTCCATTAGGCACCCGGGGCTGGCTGCCTCGGGCCTTTGCCAAGCAATCAGACCCTCATCCCTCGTTTGGAAAACTCTCCCTGTATTCTCAGCTGAGATTCTGATCACTCTGCAATCGCCCTCTTGCAAAGGACATTTTTGCCTGTTACCCGTTTCGTATTCTTCTGAAGTTCACTCACGTTGTGATTGACATCTTATGCCTCCAACATCACTCCTACATCAATAAACTCTTAGTGCTACCCTAGCCAAGTGCCATGGTCTCACCCTTCTGCAAAAAGCAGTCTTTCCCCCCTACTCACTAACTCCTTTTCTCTCTTTAGCCTGCACTACTGATTCTCAAAGGAGTTTTCATTCTAATGACATCAAAATGCCAGGAGAGGAGAAAGGAAAACCTTCACAGAAGCAGTGCCTTCTGAAGTACTGGTGGATAAAGTACTTGATCTTTGATTCATACCAAGCATTTATAACCATACAGAAGTCGTTTACCTAAGACTGCAATAGTACAGAAAAAAAAAAAAAAAAAAAAAGGGTATCACACAAAATGCAGCATAAGCGCTGGCTAATGCTATGTTAGCATTACTGAAAATTAGTGAACCCACAGGACGCCTAACGTAAAAGTTGAAGTCCAAGGCAAGCTAGCAGACTCAGAGTTTTACTTAGAACCACAAGAAAATTATAAAAGCTTTTTAGAGTCACTCTAAAAGTATACACTCTAAAGTAGTATGCATTTAAGGATCCCCAGGAGCAGATTTTTACCTTTTTGAGTTCTAAACAATACATAAATTATTGGTTTACCAAATTGATTTCAGTGAAGATGCTCCGAAATGAACAATGGCAGATTGAGACCCAGGGTTAGAAAAAGGGGTCCTAAATACCCAGCTGGACCTGTATTTCAGGGTTGAAGACTGAAAATGCAGAATTGGTGGAAAATAAAACACATTTCTGTCAACCCAGCAAACAATTTTGTTTAGAAATAGTGATTTGAGTAAAAATGCTTGTTAAATGGATTTAATTCTTAATGTCAGGAATGATGAAGTCTCAGCTCTGTCTCTTTATCATGCAAAAGACAACACAGAAACATTACTTGAGGGGAAATTAGGCTATACAGTCTGCACAGAGTTTAAGGCTGCAATACTTGCCTTCTCAAGCCTGCTGTGCCTGTGTGATATGTTCCTTGGCCGTCAGAGACAGCAATGTTGATGACAGACCATGTCTCACAGATGTGCCCTTTAGCTTTGGAGGATTCAGCCTTACACAGATTGATTTAAGCATGGATTTTAGTGTGCTTGACTATGTTTCTAGCATTAATTGTAATCTTTGCCTACTGTATTCTGTTAGAAAAGATAAAGTCAATCAAGATGTCTTTATGTCAAACTTTTTTTTTTTCCTAAGGGTTACTGTAAGTAGAGATGTAAGTGGATCAAACAAATTGCACATACATACCTGGCAAGACAGGAAAAATCCCAAATCCTTTTCTTCAGTGAAAATTAGGAAAAATATTACAGTATTAATTCCACAATATCTAAAATGTTTTCCATTTCCAGAAACAAGAGGGTGAAACAAATTATGAGGGATAGAGTTCTTTCAGAGGCTTTACAAAAGAACAAATGTGGTTGCAAGGAGGAGTCATTTTGCTGTTTTGAAAAACTGCGGTAAAAAGCTTAATTTTGTAAGAAAAATACTCTGAATTTACAAAATAAAGCAGAAAAAGGGACAGTTTGTCCCCAGTTCTTTTACAAACCAACAGGCAGAATGCAGTTCTTTATTAAGCCTTAGTGATTAAGAAATCTATAAGAACAAGTTCATTGTACAATTTTATACAATATTTCTAAAATGGCAGGAAGCCTTCAAAGAGTCTTCATTATATGAACCACATCTTCATATCTTTAGTACGTGAACAGAAATGTATTTGCTTTGGAAATTTATGAGTTTTAAATATATGTACAATGCATTATACCCCTTCTATTCTTGCAGCGAAACTATTTTTAGCATCAGTTCTAGTTCATACATTTCTCACAAACATTGTCAGCACTGATTAAGCTTTCATTGTAGACACAGCTCAGCAGTGCTAACTAAACTAAGACTTTTCTTCTCTGATAAATGAACTCACTGCTGGCTATCCTCTATCTATCCCATTATTCTTTGCTAGGAACTAATAGAACAACAAAAGTAGTTATTTTCTCCAGCAGCTTGTTTACAGTGGTGAAAAAGAAATCTTCAGTAAATTTTAATTACTTTTGGATTTTTAGTTTTTGTACTGATAAGAGAAATTAATTCTGACGTTTGGAGAATTTAACAGGAAGTTATCTCAATATAGCTGTAATTACAAGCACTAAACTGAATAGTCCTTACTTAGCAGAAAGTTATACACACTTGTGACACTGGAATTTTGAGAAACAAGCAAAACCAGTTCATTGACAAATAGCTTTAGACAGTGCATTTCATGAGGAGCTTTTAATTAAGTAGACTCTAAGGTTTATAGAACAAGGATGATACTGCTGAAGTTCAGTTTTGAATCAGTGGAAATCTGAATATATTTCCAAAGGAAGATTACAATGACATTTCATATACTCATGATTTCAACATAGATTTAATCTCTCTCTTTTTTTTTTTCTTTCTTTCTTTTTTTTTTTTTTTTTCTCTGAATGACCACTTGAAGGCCAGAAAACCCAGGCCATTTTGTCAGGGGCTCTTTTTCTACAAATACCTGTCTGACTGGGTTTCTACTGCATTTTAAAAAAATCCTAACATGGCTTCAGCTTTGACGTGCAACCGTGTTGTATGTTCCAACATTTTAAATATTTTCTTACTTTCTAATGCCTTTGTACTAGAACTTTTAATTGACTGTATTATTTATTACTGCATTCATATATTTTATTAACATACTAAATCTGCTAAATAAATAATTTGATGAGATGCTATTACTTCATGTAAGTCTGACAGTAAGATTGGAAACAAAAGAACCGCATAGCTCTGCACTGAGAAAAACCCCCAACTTTTTTCTTTTATTTTTTTTGGGTTTTTTTCACCATCTGAGTATCAGTGCTGTGAAAGCCAAAAGATAAGCAGTGAGGAGCTGGGTGTTCAATCTCAGGCAGGATGAGAGCAGCAAAGAGGTGGGGTCTGGAAGTTTACCATTTTATAGATTGCTTAAGTTAGTTATGGTACAGTGTGTTTTTGCCTGTCTGATGGGAGGTTATTCATCTTGCCAGTTTACTCAGCTTGGGAAATTTTTTTAACCTTTCTGAATGATCAGTTAAGAAATAGCTTGGCCAAGCCCATCTCACAGCCAGTGCTCATCCACAGAAGATACAAGATTAAGAGAAAGTAGAAGCAAGCAACTGTACAGGATAAATAAATTAAAAAAAAAAAAAAATCGGCAAGAACTCTAGAAAAGATGGTCTATCAACAATGAGTGGAAGAACAGTAGAAGGGAGAAAAATAAAATTTCTTGCTGGAGAATGGCAACACATTGCTCCTTACTGAGAGCTTGCTTCCACATGTATTTCATCGCCTTATATCTATCCTATATACCTCCACAGGAAGGTAATGGACATGTCTCATTAAGGGCTGCATCTTCTTAAGCAACATCTTAGAATTTTAAGTATCTTGTTTAATGTGTAGCAGTTAGCAAATAAACCAGTGCAATTGAATTAATTTTCCTTTATCTGATATGAAACCTGCAGGACTCATAACATTTTATTCATATGACTTAAAGACATTCCCTGTACTGGATGACATGTTTTGCAGAAGAATCTGACTCTTACCCTATTACATGCAAATGATCTCATTGTTGTCACAAAGCTGACAAGGTATTCACACCTTCACACTGAAATACAACAATAGCTGATATCACAACCTACCTGTTTCACTAGAAATTAGGCTCATCTCAGGCAATTTTCACAAT
Organism: Falco cherrug; assembly: GCF_023634085.1. Lineage (NCBI taxonomy): Eukaryota > Metazoa > Chordata > Aves > Falconiformes > Falconidae > Falco > Falco cherrug. The sequence continues at coordinate 71,197,149 of NC_073720.1, read as the reverse complement.
TCCAGTTTTGCTAATGTATTGTGCATAGTGGTTTATTTCTTGAGATATTGGATTATACAGAGTGAATTTTCTTTCTGTCCAATAGTGCATTACTACCAATCCTTACACAAATTTGAAACAATGCACTCAGTCTGCACATGCAGGCTCACGTGCAAAATTCTCTTCTTTCTTCAGGTGTACACATTTATAAATTAGCAATTTTATCCACCGTCCCAATACCTACATGTAAAATGACCTATTTATGCATTTTTATTTGTGGAGTAATTCTTCAAATCTAGATTTCTATTGAATTACAGGTAATAACTTCAGTTGCATCATGAGGTAGGCATAAAACCAGAAAATAACAGTTTTTCTCATTACCATTGAGAATAGTAGCCTACAGGAGAAGGAAAAGGATGCTTTCACTTGCTCCCCTAACAGCAACATGGCTACAGATATGACTATTAAAATGCTGTATCTATACACCATAATTGCATTTTAGAGATTTTTTTTTCTTCCATCTCCATCTGCTAAACAGGTAAGAGTCTAAATTTTGGGTCAAAGTATGGTTTTGTTTGGGTGCTTCCCTGCCCCTCCCCCCCCCCCCCCCTCCACCCCCCCCCCCCCCAAAAAAAAAAGTAACAAAAGAAAACAAAATAATACTGATCTTGAGTTGATAGGGAAAGCAGAAGCTTCCATGCATGCGAGCTAGTCATAAAAGAGACAATAATAAGTAACTGACCCTTCAAATTTTTCAGACAGTGAATCTGTACATAAAGAGATAAGAGACAATACAATTTGAAGAACAGCTACTCAGAAAGCATTTTTAACGATGTATGGATGTGTCATTAATTCCTAACTGCTGTCAGTACAAATGTTCTCTTGGAAAATAGCTATATTTAACGGGAGTTCATGTTTTTTAGTTTTTCCTGCAGTAGGCATCAAATGACAAGAAAGTGAAGGGCAGACACTGAAGACTGAGAAGCTTGAGAGGTAGCCAAAAAATCATATCAAGAATCAGGTGGCTGAAGTTATTGTGAGTTTCACTAAGACAAATCATTTGTTAGTATACTATTCCTTGCATATATGTCTTGTGCCTACCCTCCAGTCAGGAAAGGTATTTCTCAGTGTTGACCTGGTTAGTTGCACAGTGGAAAGAGGCAGAAAGTTTCCCCTTCTCTAAGAGGATTTTCCACAAGGGATTCTCCATACCTGAATATGTGTAAGTAGAAGATCACAGTAAGTTGAGCCTATATTGCTTTGGTTCTGTATAAACGTTCTTTGTACAGGACATTTAGCCATCTCAGAAAAAGGCAACTCTGGTTTGATTGCATCAATTACGGGAATGAGGCACAGCTATCAGTAGCACACCTGAAAGTGGACAGGTGATCAGCAGGGCTATTTCAGCAATGAAGTATCTGCCCTGGCTCAGGAACATCTGTGGAGCCCATTGTCAGCATTGGGTTCACCATGGTGGCATGCTAACGATCTCAGAGACAGGGAAAATGTCCAGGTAGCCTAAGACATAAGGCAGTTTTAGGTTTGGTTTGTGTCACAGGGAACCAAACGTTAAGAGTTATCATACAGAGGAGAGGACCTTACTCACTGATGTACAGAGCAAACCTGTGTCTGTCAATTTATGTGGTAAGAAGCACTAATCCTCTTTTCATTAGCCTACAAAATCATTCAATAATGAATTACTATAGAAATACTTAAATACTTTAAAGTCTTATATGAGAGAATGTCACCTGCACATTTGTGTAAAATGTATGAGGCTGCACACTTTTAGGAACTTGTGGAAGACCATCTCTGGGCATGCAAGTCAAACCCAGATGATGACCAGTCTCAGAACACCTGTATGTAAATATGTCTTATATTTCTGAGAATGTTCAAAGGCATGGGGTAAATGTACAGGTTCCAAAAACCACCTGTTTCTTCTTCCCCTACAGTGCATTCTGTGTCGGTCCAGAGATAGCTTGTAGGGTTTTTTTCATGAGGTTATTACAAAAACAGTTAGTACTAGCTTGCCATCAGTGAGGTCTTACTGTGGCAGAAAGGAAACTAAATGATTTTTTCTTCACATAAGAGCTAGACTTTCCCCCAAAACACGAGCAATATACTCAGTATGATGACATGCCAATCCTAGAATTGAACTATTTATTTGCTACACTAGATCTTCTAACGGGTTTCAGTTTTTCAGATAAAATATTGTTTTTCAAGAGCCTGGCAATCATTTTAAAGCTACACAGTTCTCACAACACAGACTACAAATGAAGATGCAAGGCTAAAAACAAAACATCAAAAAGTATTTTCCGCACTTCAGGTGCCAAAGGGAAACAAGAATACATACAGATAAAACTAAATCACTATAAAAGCAGCTAAAGCAATTCCTTTGTCTTCCGTGCAAACAACTTTTCCAAATCTTTTTAGAATAAGTTCAGGATTCTCAATTTTTATTTTTACTGCTTTCACACATTTACAAATTTAAAATACACAACAAAAGAGAAAATTCAGTGGACATAAATAAAACAGAGGAAGCACTATTTAGCTAGTGAAATACGGTTTCCAGCTGGTGACTTACCCCCTTCCCTTACTGTAGAAACAGTAGCTCTCACCTACAACCTGCTGCCACTACAGCCCTTCCATTATTTCTCTTCCTTTCCCTGTCCCTTCTCTGCCCCATGTGTCTGAAATTTCCTCCCCTAGGTCTGAAGGTTACAACCGAAAAATGCTCACACTGTGTAGCTCACCATACCTGCGTATGCAGAATGAAAAACTCTGAAGATCACAAAAGATGGCGTTACATAAATCTACCTAGAAAAGTGGTAGAAGGTCTGTATTCCACTGCAGTACAATCAGTGCCTATTTACCCCTGTTGTAACAATACTAGAGCTTACAAAAAGGCCTGGATGTCTCTGCCCGTGCTGTGACTGTTTCAAAATTATCTTTCTTTGACTTTATTTTGATTAAGTACTTTTTACTTATGTGCATCTGTTTGGCTATTTGCCAAACTTCCAATTGCTTAAAATATCTACAACATCGATCTACATAATATGTACAATTTCCCATGAGGGCAGTGAACCCCTAAATTGGACCAATGTTTTACTTTCAAGGTAGTTATCAACCCAGCATGACACTGTGAGTCTTCTAGAGTTTAAACAAAGAATTCAGGTTTCCCTGGCAAGTCATGTCAGAGATGTTCAATGGTCTACAGTGCTCAGAGTGCCCAGCACTCCCTGCATAGCTCAGCAGTGGAGAGTTTCAGCAGTGCAAGGAGGACCCCAGAGATCTTCCAAGAGTAGCTAAGCAAGCTCCATTTGACTTCAAGCAGTTTTCATGAAGAGCGTTAACCTACATTGCTTCCCAAAAGTGATGTGAAATTGTATGAGATGGACCGGGAAAATTTGAGCCCCACTAACAAAATTCAGAACCTGGACCAATTTTTCCTTACACTGCTAAACTTAAAACACAGAGACAACTGTGTAATAGCAAGGCAACTTGGGGTTTATCTACTTTTTAAAGCATCTTGCTGTAATGCTTATAATATCAGCACAGTGCTGTCATTCTCACAGTTCAACTCAATCTAATCATACTCAGACAATCTGCTACATAATACTCCTGGGGCTACCTCTGTATCAGTCTTCCTCATTGTTTAAAATGCCCTGTAGAGTTGATTCCTCCAAGGAAAGTACAATGTGGAGAAGAGAAGGAAGAAAATAATTTAGAACCTATACATATTGTTCAAGCTGAAATTAATTCAGTTGTGAAACATAATGTTCAACTGCATATCCACAAGAGCTGCTTCTACTATGAAACGAAATTGAATTGAAAAGCTACAACAAACAGACAAAGAAACAAATGAACAAATTGCTAGGAAATAAACAGACATGTTAATAATAGATGTAAGTACCTTTCAGACCTCCTGATTTCTTAAATATACCCTAAGGTACCAAACAGGATGGGTTCTTCAGCTGAGAGCTGAAAACTTTACAAGGACATCAATTTAATTCCTAATTTTTCAAGTTTCCTTTCAAAGTAATTATGATATTTTTTTTTTTGTCTCCCAAAGTTACAAACTAGAACTCAGTAAATTCAAATTATTTTCCTAATTGTGGAAAAAAGAAGTGCTATGTCATAAGATTTCACATCATCTTTGGCATTACTTACATAACTTCTCAAGCTTTCAAGACAAAGGTCACTTGCTACCTAATTTGTTTAAAATATTAGTTTGGTTGTCTACTTTGAAATTACAGATGTACTGTTGTGCATTACAGTGTGTTTTATTTGTGTGCTCTCCATTCTGTTCCTTTAAGAATAATCCAAACCAAACCTTTGGAAGGAGGGGAGGTTTGCTGAAATTGTTGTGAGGGAAAGTTGTTGAAATTTCAGAGTGCAGCAAACAGAAGAGTCCCAGCCTGAATGTGGGAAACTGCAGCTTGTTCAGAGACAGATAAACTAAAGTGAGTAGTGAAAAAATAAACCTCCAACAGATCAGAAACAACCATTTCTAGGGACACAATACACAGTCATTTGAAAAGTCATGAGTTAACCAAAAGCAATGATCCACCTTTGCAAATGCACAGTAGGTAGGGGAAGAACCAATGTATAATAATTTCTTACATGTATTTGTCTGACCTAGATTTTTTTAAGCTTTCTTCATGTCAAAACTTACCTAATACTTACCTTGTTGATACAGTAATGAAACTGTGTTTTTTAATTTAAAGGCTTTTCCTTCTTTAGGGGGTTTGGCATCAGGAAGTCTCAGCAGATCCTCTTCGAGTGCTATACAATTTGCATTGCCCATCACAGTATTTTTTTTTTTTATTTTCTGAATAAATTAATTTATATACAAAACATATTGATTTTTGATTAGAAAATAATTATAAGCAAACCTGAACCTTGCCCCTATTCCGTCTTAAGCTAAAGGTCACTTGTGTGGGCAGACAAAAAATAGAGGGGCATAAAGAAGTGTAAGCATACCAACATATGACATTTTTATTTTATGAGAAAAATTGAAAATCTCTTCATTCTGAAAAGGATTTAAGTAACATTGCTGTATGTCATACTTCATACTTCAGTTTTTATATAATATAATGTCATCTTCCCTCATATTTGATTCCTCATAACTGGGTTCAAATATTTGATAAATAGCCCTTCTTTTCCCCCCTTTCTCCTGCCCCAAAGATAAGACTATTTAAATTGATGAGGTGTTCTTGCACAGTTGTAAGACATTTCTGTTATACCTCACAGTATATGATCTATGAACAGAGCAAGAAAATTAAGATGTGATTATCTTAGACTCTAAGGATGGAACCTTTTTTTGAGTGGGAGAATTCTGAGAGAATCTGTCTTCTCTCTTAGCTAGACCAGGCTATTGCATACTATTTACAGAGAGACAGAGTACAAAGCATCTAGGAATTATATGAAAAATATTTGCAGCTTATTCAGGGTTTCCTGCAACTCTGAAGCATCAAAAGACCTTGGCACATTTTAAAAAGAAGCAGCATTATGATTTCTGTCAGGGGCCTGTCCTCCTTTACTAAGGGACATTATCCCTTACTTAGTCCCTAACAAGCTAGCTCCCTCATCAATTGTATGTATTAAATATATACATTCTATATATATATTAAGCAAATTTAGATTTGTTTAATCTACTGATGAAACTTTTCCTTTACTTCACTCATAGAAGAGGAATAAATATGGCCTCACTGTCACTATTAGACTGTCAGAAGTTGGAATTGAAATAAATGGGAATGCTAGGAGTCTGAAAAGCTGAGCCAGGAGTTCAGAGTCTGCTCGAATAGCAGTAGTAGACTATCAATATCTTTCACAGAAAAGCTGAAATACTGTTCTGTTCCTTTTGATGGAAACAAGCAGTAAACAGGCAGTATAAATATGCTGTATCATTTAATCTTCAGAAAACATGGGACTAATTCTTTTCTCTCCCCCCATGCAGATCCTTAGGGAAAGCCTCCTATTCACTGCTTGTCAGAGGGTGGAGTAAAACATTCAATGAAGTGAAATCAGACTGTTGTAGCAGAAGGTTAAATACCCCCAAAAAGGACATTCTCCATGTAATTATTGACTCAAAGAGTGCAGTTGTGTTTGGGGTTTGTTTGTCTTTTTTTTTTAAAAAAAAAAAAAAAAAAAAGTTGAACTCTGATCTTGACGAATACCCTTCACTCAACCCCTCTAACAATTTTCCTATGCTAAAAGTACAATTCTGCAGTCGTACAAAAAAAAAAAAGCAATTCTTGCTTTTGTACCAAGGAAATGGGAATGAGTAGATTGCCCCTGTGAAACTACACTGAGTATGGCCTCTGTTTCTGACATGAATTAGTTTCCTCTTTTATCAGATGTTTGAAAGGCAAGTGTGCCTTTGATCTGTCTCTAGTTTTACACAAAGTGTCAGTAAAAATGGTGTTTTCCATTGATGAAATTGATAAGGAAGGGTAATCAAGCCCCTGGCATTACTTTCAGGTATAAAACTAAGTTTGCCTGAACAGCAGCTAGAAAGCTTTTGGGTTTGCATATGCAACGAGTGAATTCAGTACAGAAATCATTGAAGGAGAATAAATATGGAATACCAAGGCATCACGTGTGGGTTTGGTTTTTTTTTTTTTGCCATAGTCATACCTCAAGGATAGATTATTCTTTAGTTTTAAACTGAAAATCCAATTTCATTTCTAACCAGGAGCTGTGCAGACAGAAAAGGTGCAAAGCAGATGTACCAACATTTTTCTGGTGCAGATGAAGTGCAGAACTTATACACAGTCTTTATATACATCTAGATGACTGAGCAATAGAAAGCAAATTGGAGAAGTAAGGAAAAACTGATGGACTGTGACATTTCTTCTGTTTATGTGTCTACTTCACTGACACTTCACATTTATTAATGTTGTCCTCATATTTGAAGGATTCATTTCCAGTTGCCTGTATATGTAAAAGCTTTCAAGAGAAATACAGTGTATCACTCCAAGAGTTCCAGAATTCAAAGTTTTTCCTATTTAAACCTCTACTTTATACATATTTTCTAGGCAGAGTGAGAGAACAAGCATTGTTCTGACACTTTCTGTTACAGCATCTCTCCTGACATTTTCTTATGCCCCCAATGCTACCTCTTTACATAATGACAATGAAAACCTGCCATAACATGGCTTTCAGATTTCAAATTAGATGATGTGTTTACTTTCCTTCTGAAAGCACGTGCTTCATTTCAGGACATTTGTTGTCAATGTAAAGACAAAGATGGCCATCCCAAAGTCCCTTGGGAAACAAGATAGAAATAAAAGATGAGGACTGAGCTAAACAAGCAAATTACAGATACAATTCTGGAAAATCTGGAAAAACCACACACATCTGAAGGCAGATGGCACTTCAGGAAATTGCCTCACATTAAAGAAAACTAATTCAAGAAAGATGTTTGCCATCTCCCCACCAATCTATCCTCTCACAAGGATATAAGGTGTTAAGGTTTGTCTCCAAGTGAAAATGATAACATTTAGATATCCTAATGTACTTTCTCTGCAACAGAGGGAAAATTCTCCTCTGTTGAGAAAGAATAGGGATGCTTTTCCCAGGCTGGATTTTCCCCACATGTTCCCAGATAGATCCTGTTGGCTTAAAAGGCTTAAGAAATGGAGATGAAGTTTTGATAATTCAGAATTCCAGTAACTTAGTCTAAAAACTAAAGTGTTTGTGGCTTCTTGTGCCTCCTGCTAGTCTGGAAAATGAGTGTTACAGGCACTCCACAGGTTTTTTTGTGTGGTTTTTTTTCTTCTCTTTTTTTTTCTTTTCTGTTTTTTTTTCCTATCAAATAATAAACCAGTGAGACTGTAGCAACAAGAACAAACAGAAATTAAATGTTCTGAAAACACAAATCCTCTAACATCAGTTTTTTCTAGCAGCGGTGAGTCGACCTTATTCTTTTAGGGAAGCTGTTCTTCTTTACAGAACACTATACGAATCTATTTTGAAACAACCTTATCCGAGAGTCAAGAATCAAGTAATCTTCTGGGCCGCTAGACTGTTAAGATCTGCTGGCTGGGTCTCATTCATGTCAGTACTATCAAGTGTTCTTGTGCATCTGTTAATTTGTTTACAACCTTTGCGTTCAGCAAGCTCTCTGTGTAGAGAACAGAATGTAGAAATCTACTTTAAAGCCCATATCAACAGATCTGTAAACTAAATGTTAAATACAGACCCGTTCAGCTAGACGTTACCACCACCAAGGCTAACAGGGTTTCCAGAGTTGGAACCTAGAATAAAAGCACAGCAAGAAACAATAAAACCCACACAATTTCACTTTCATAACATTTTTCATCAAGAATCTAATTTTCATACGGAATTTAACTTTCCCTTTTCCAGCAACCAAAATCAGTGGGAGATTTTCCTGAACAAGTCTAAGGAAGAACAGCATTATTCTCAGTGAACTCAGTCTTCCTCTATCAGTATTTAGGTATGCAACACCTGGCAGCAAAAAGTCAAGAAGTCTATGTACAAGATACAGGGTTTCATATGAACCCGGGAGCTGTAGTTCAGGAACATTTAATCAACAAAATACAAGGGCAGTAAGTGACAGAGTTGCCCATGTGTGCATGCCCATGGGAAAGATGTCTATAACTGCATTTTTAAAGGTTAGCAAGAGCTGTAAGACAACAAACTACAATGTAATGCTTTCAAATGCATTTGGACTACTAAGGAGATGGGATGAGGAAATATATGAGAATGACCGCTTACTCTGATGATGTCATCCTGTGAAGGTATCTTGGAGTCTTGGGAGAAAGGAAATGCATGAAATCTAAACTAAGTTTGCAGACCATGAATCTGAAGTTCACGTAAGAAAATCAGTTGACTAAGCTTAGCAGTAGAGAAAAAGACAAAGTAGGTGACTTGTACTTGAAGTAAAAATACCAGATTCTTTGCAAAGATAATCAGGTTGAGACATAAGCTTCAGAATTAATAACACATGGGAATTTGAAAGACATTTACTTTCCCATATTTTGACATGAATATAAACTTTGTCTCAAGCTTATCCAAGAACTTGAGGGTAACAAAGGTCCCCTTTCCTTCCACAAGCAGCACCAATGAAATTAACACAGGCTGTTAAACCATTAGTGGAAGGAAAAAGTGGGGGAACACTTTAGTTTGATCAGTAGATTCATCTTTATATATGGCAAATGTGAAACAGCATTGGATTGCACCTAACTGTGGAAAGAGGCAGAACGTTTTGCAGGGAGTTGAAAAAGAAGAGATAGGTACGTTGTCCTGAAACCAGCCCTCTAACTTTGCACACTGCTGCACATATGATCTTCTTCCTTACCATATTTCTACTTCGATGTACTCACAAGGAAGCATTAGGAAAAAAGTAAAATGTAGTTCAGAGTGGCACAGAACAAATATAGGTAAGGCATGTTTAATTAAGGTTTAAAATCTAACTTTAAAACAAAGATATTACAAGACATTAGAAATCATCCAGTGAAGCAGGTTTCATGACAAATCACAAACTTTCATTAGAACAATTTCTATTGTGAGTACAATGTACAATAGCAGCATAACATACTCAGGGGATCCAGTTACTTAAACAGAAGTACCCGTAAATACAAAGAGTCTAAGTGAAAGAGTGAAAAAATGGCCTAAGTCGTGCACAGATCTCCACCGTTACGTCCTGTTTGTTTCCAGGAAAATGTAGCTAACACGAATGTCATACCACTATACACTTCTTCTTTTCACAAACACCACTTTTGAAAACTATGCTTAATAACTTCAAATTCTATAAAATTATGCAACATAGATCCAAAAAGAGCTCAAACAAAACTAGTCAGGTGCATGCACACTAACATGTCTGTAAATTTAGCAAAGAAAACAATTTTTCATATTTTAGTTTCATATTTTGATCATCATTATGAGCTCTATACCTGACAGCAGATATCTAGAATTCCTGCTTCTGCTTGGAAAGTAGACATAGGCTGTACCCATTCGGCTTGATTCAGTTCCCCTCTGGAATGGGAAGCTGAACCAATTTTTAATCACTTTTTAAAGGGCAAAAGCTTCCAGGTACCTCTCAATGGTTTCATTGACCAAACAACACTTTGCCAGACATTCCACCCAAATGCTGCAACCTTCTGCCAAACTTCCACCTGGAAGTTGCACAAGTCTGCTTAGTGACCTGTACATCTCTCTTAGGAACCAGGCTAAGCCTGTACTGTGGCTTTCTGAAAGTGAAAAACCTCATAGATACAGGTATGAATTTCCTCTCAAGTTTTATGAGAGAAATATGTACACTACTGCTATCCTATATATCTGTACAATGTAACTCTGACCCTAGATGAAAGGTGCTGTACCTATGAAATTATGACATTTGCATGCAACACAACTTTAATCAAGGACACAGCTTTATGAGTACAGAGACACCTGCTTGTATGGCCAGTTACTGCCTGCTACAGTGTTTCATAAGATGGCTCACTCTTTGGTTCCCTTGTGCTGTGTTTTCTAAATGCCAGCTAAAAAAGCAATTTTGGAACAATTTAATTATTTTCCTTGTGGACAAACAAGAAGAATAAATGTCAAAAATATACCATAACTCATCTTAATGAAGCCTGCTAAGTTTTGTAACCTGAAAATAAACAAATTCTAGCATACAAAAGTATTGCATGGCAATAATTGTCGTAATAAGTACTTAGAAGGAGAGTTAATGTGGAGAGTGTACGTGTGTGTGTTTTTCACCTTTGCTATGTAATTAGGATTTTCAGGGATACTGAAAAATCTAGAAAAACCTGAAGTATGTCTGATGAGCTCTATTAAACCACACTTGGAAAAACTCGTGAAGATGACATCCTTCTCTTAAAAAAAAAGAATGTTCATCTGCATCTGAGGAAAATGGATTTATATTAGACTAATAAACAAATACACCTAAATAACTTTAGTTATCTTGATGGATGATCCATGGCTAAAAGTAAAGAACACAGGAAATTAGTGGGTAAACTAACTGATTATGATAATAGGTTGGTACCTCCTCTAGGCTGTGTATGTTGGTAACAAAATCTGAGCTCTGTGGGTCCCTCTTTGGCTATTATACAATTTATTGCCAGAAACGTTCTTTCATATTACAGGGAAATACTTTTCTTGTATGTGGTTTAGTGTTTGGGGTTTGGTTGGTCTCGTTACCTGCTTTTCAGAAATCCTTGTAATGCCTGAATGCAAGAAAAAGAAAAAAAAAACCAAACCAAACTGCATAGCGAAGTTTCTGACTTTGCCCCAGTAGGCTGTTCAGCACAAACTGCCGTAGGAAGTTGTATATGTACGACAACAAATCCCCAGTTCAAAAGGTATTGTACACAGCAGGATGTTAAGTTGCCATATAGGTTGAATACATAAATGTCAACACAACTTCAGAATGATTTATTATCTCCCCAGTAGTTAAAATAAATAAATAAAAAACAATACCCTACAGTCTGTGGCTGACAATTTATGGATTACAATTTTAATTCATAGGCTGTGTTTATGACAGGTTGTAATCCTGAATTCTACTATACATATTAATGTCTTTTAGCCTAGGCATTTCAAAAGTGATTAAGGAGCTTAGAAACAAAGTCACATTATTCAATTTAATTGAGTCTACATTTGAAGGGGAAAAACCCCAATATTCCTTGCCAAGTATCTCAGGCTAAATGCCCAATATTCACCAGTTCACATGAGCCTACTCCAGGATTAAGTAAATTTGTTTGTTTGCAATTTGTCCATTAATTTAGAACTAGGCAAATTGTCATTGTGTAAGAGGGCAGAGATGGACACTGGAAAATAAGTCCAGTGCACTTATGAAGAGACACATTTGGTAGTTTACATTTCCACAATCAGATTTTGCTATCATCCTGGTTTTGGCTGGGATAGTTAGTTTTCTTCTCAGTATCTGGTACAAAGCTGTGTTTTGGGTTTGGTATGAGAATAATGTTGATAACACACTGATATTTTAGTTGTTTCTAAGTAGTGCTTACTCTAAATTAAGTACTTTTCAAGTTTCCCATGCTCTGCTAGTGAGAAGGTGCACAAGAAGCTGAGAGGGAGTAGGGCCAGGACAGCTGACCCCAGTTGATCAAAGGGATATTCCATACCATAGAATGTCATGCTCAGTATATAAAGCTGGGGAAAAATGAAGGGTGGAAGTTTAAAGTGATGGTGTTTGCTTTCCCAAGTAACCATTACATGTTACACGGACCCTGCTTTCGTGAGCATGGCTGAACACATGCCTTCCCATGGGAAGGGGTGAATGAATTCCCTGTTTTGCTTTGTGCATGTGGCTTTTGCTTTATCTGTCAAACTGCCTCTCCATCCACAAGCTTTGCCACTTTTACTTTTCAGATTACTATCCCACCAGGGGGGAGTGAGTGAGCAGCAATGCAGTGTGTAGTTGCTGGCTGGGATTAAACCATGACACCTGTGTGCATGTATTGGGTCTGGCTGAGGTGGAGTTAATTTTCCCCATAGTATCCCCCACAGTGCTGTGCTTTGTATTTGTAGCTAGAAAAGTGTTTTGGCTACTGCTGAGCAGTGCTCACACAGCATCAAGGCTGTCTCTCCAACATTTCCCCCCACCCCTCACCAGGAGGCTGAAGGTGGGCAAGATTTTGGGAGGGGACATAGCCAGGCCAGTTGACCCACCCAAACTGACCAAAGGAAAATTCCGCACATATGCTGTCCGCTCAGATGTGAAAGCTAAGAGAAAGGAGAAGGAAGAGAGGGCATTCATTGTTATGATGTTTGCCTTCCAGAGCAACCACTATGCATGAAGCCCTGCTACCCAGGAAGTGGTGGGGCATCACCTGCTCATTGGAAGTAGAGAACAAATCTTTTGTTTCCCTTTGCTTCTGTGCGCAGCATTTGCTATTGCTTTATTAAACTGCCTTTAGCTTGAACCGTGATTTTTTTTTCCATCTTTTCTTTTTTCCCTGTCCTGCTGAGGAGGGGAGTGGTGGGCTTGGTGAGCACCTGGTGTCCAACCAAGCTCAACTCACCATGGTGCAGTTTATACTTCCACCTCCACATATCAGCTTGGTGTTATTCACTGTCTAAGCTCAAAACCTAGCTTGTACAGCTTACAACTTAGAACAGCCAAAAACCAGGGATAAGCAAAAGAAGCTGTGCACTGAAGGGACTGGAAGGTATGTATTCAATTATAGCGTACACTTTGCTAAATGAACTCAGGTTTCCTATAGCAGCAAAGTGAAAGTTGGAATAGATACTATGGACTACCGACCTGCAATTCACTTACTAGGAGAGATCACTATGTCTCTGAAATAAGTGTAAACCCAGAGTGACCCTACATGCTTCAACGAATGTAGTTGAATCAATATAAATTTCTTTTGAAATAACTAGGGAGTCATGTGAATGAAATAAAAATCAAACTTAGGAATTTGCCTCAGACATTTCTTTTCTCCAGCTGTATGGAAAATTGTTAAAAAAATTAGTTTAAAAGTACTACTTGGAATTTGCTGAAAACACTTTCAAAATCAGTTAAAACCACCTAACTGAATATAGCTAACATCTCAAATTAGTTTATAAATTATGTAGCAGTTCAGATAATGTACAATTTGCACAGGTTCAGAACTCATCATATCAATTGTTCCTATAACTGTAAAAAATCATTTTAAATTATAAATGCAATCCTAAGCTTATGAAACATTAGCAGTTATTAACTTTAAAGCCCTACACATTCAGATCCTATCATGTTACTTAAAAATAATTGACTCGCCTTTCTCACAGATTCTTTTTTTATTCCAGGTGTTTCCTATACACTACTTTACAAGTAGAAACTCTTAATTCTTTTTTTTTTTATCCATTTTTCAAGTTACCTAATGCATTCAAAATTCTATTTCTTGTCCTTTTACAGTTCATTGCTTGTGAAAAAATGCTGGTTCAGTCACCCTGGAGAGGGAATGCTGCTAACCACTTTTTCATATGAGTGGTAACAGAGGGAGGGATCAATAAGTCTCAGCTCTGATTCACATTTAAAAGAACTCCTATTTTGATGGAGACTGTTACAAGGTCTCTGATTCTTTGAAGACTCTTGGGTTGAGTGTCAAGTGAGCTGGATCAAGTGATTATAAAACGAGATCAGTAGAAGAGCTATAGAAAGTGAATGAGCTTTTGTGGAAGGTGCTAGGTTGAGGGAAGTTGCAAAGACAAAGGTCTGTGGGCTCTCATCTCTTCTGTCAGTTAGCTGTGCATTATCCAGGGAAACCAGGGAAGAAAACTTGATATTCTAGACATTCTTAAGTGCTAGAAGATATTGAGAGAGTCAAGACTTCATCACCCTGAGCCAAGCTTGCAATCCACAGGACTTCCCACTCTGCAAAAGCATAGCCATCCAGTAACGTCCTCTGCACAAAGGACCAAACAGGCATTCCCAGATTGCATACCTTCACATTAATGTATTGCTCAGCTCAGGTGCAGGCTCATCCTTCCCCTTTCTATCCCCCTCACCCAGTAAAGCAGCGCCACATTGCAGGGATCCTTCTCCAGCCCCATGGTGAAAAAAACAGTATCAGCAGCCTGGCACAGATCCCGTGCATGATACGAAGAAGCCATCTTCCTGTGCCCTGCACAAATCCTGTCTCTGGCTTTTTCCTGCTCTCCCAGTCTCCAGGCCTTCTATGACAATTTCAGCTTCCTATTAATACCTACTGCCACAAAAGACCAGCTCAGCTGATAGCCCAGCTGTCTGCCTGGTGACACCAGTGACCTGGTGACACTAGAAAAGCCCCTCATCTCTGCTTGGCCTACTGCAGTGGCAAGGCTCTATCTACTCCAAAGACCTGGTCAGACACATCTGGGGGCATCTGTAACATCACCAAAATCTGCTCTGGCCTGACAGCTCCCAGCACCAAATATCTCTTGGCTCACTGGCTAAGAAGCCAGCTCTTCCCATGTCTGTCCCAGTTCTGCCATTATCCTCTAGATTGGCCACCTGAACTGCCAAGCTGCTGTCAATAAAATGCTTATTGTTAATCAATATATTTCCCTCAGACCTGCCCTTTTTCCCTGTAGGAGATGGGAATTTCTCAGAGTGCTGCACACTGTGCAGTCCTGTCTCAACAAGTATGAGTGACCAAATTGCCTGAATTTGCTTATGGGCCAAGCCACTGGCTATCATCAGATTTAAAGATTAAATTTATATGTAAGTAGAATGCAGATGGGGACCAGCATCAGTCCAGCAAAACAACCTGCAGGTATCTCTTGAAATTTTAAATTCCAGGTCTTGCAAACAGAATTTTCATTAATTTGAGCCCAGTCAGAGCCACTTTAGTGGAGGTAGTATGTCTGAAAAAGTATATTTTGCTTTTAAACTAGTTGCAGTTATAGTAGAGTACACAGATGGGACACAATTATGCTTCAGGGACAAATCAGCAGAATCAATTCTTCTTTCAATGTTTGTTAATTTGAGACAATTGATTTCAGATACAAAGCTTGGTGAGAGTCTATTTGTTTATTTTTCCTTCACAAAAAATGCTATATATGGCTACCTAATTTAAGTTGCAGTC
Source organism: Falco cherrug (assembly GCF_023634085.1). NCBI lineage: Eukaryota > Metazoa > Chordata > Aves > Falconiformes > Falconidae > Falco > Falco cherrug. The sequence goes on along the minus strand of NC_073720.1, from coordinate 71,181,634 downwards.
ATTTGAATTACAGCATGGAGACACAAAAGCATGCTTGTTACACAGCACACAAAATCAAGCTAATTTGAAGGAATATTCTTCAGCAGGAATGTTAAATTCTGCAGTAACTTACTAATTTCTGTTCAGCTTGTATTAAAATGGAGGTGCAGAACTGTTATAAATACTTCCACATGACCTTTACTTTATCTACTGTTCTAAAATTTTTATACCTTTAATTTACAGAAGTTATTTACTTGCCATAATTAGGAAGAATCTTATATGTAGATATTTCCTATTTAGAAATAGTTTCAAGCTAAAAATCTTCCTAGAAAAGCTTCTGGTTGGTTTTTAGTTTGAAATTATTCTTTACATTAAGTACAGTAGTAATGAAAAACAGTTGGCTTACTTTCAGAATGTAAGTATGTCCTATTTGTTAAGTGAGCAAGCTAAGACACAAGAGTCGGGGTTCAGTTGCTCGCTCTGCTTCCATGGTAGACCACACACACTGTATTATCATAGATTAAGGTTTTTTACCTTTCAATAAAATCACTGGAAATTGTTACACCTTAAATACCATTCTGGATCTGGGCTTCTGTCTCCTTGTTTTCAGCCTCCCATATATGAAATGATGATAACAGAACTGCTCAGTCTCATAAGAGTATTGTGAATGTGTCAAAAATGTAAGCACTCAGACACAGATGGCATTTCAATCACTTCACTTGTTTTCCCCTTCATTTTACCATATCACCATAACAATTCTTTTAATCCAGGCCACACAGAGCATGAGGAAGTAAGGGCAGAAAAGAAAGCAAAGAAGCACTAAAAAATTAGATGGACAGAAATAAAAAGGAAACATTTACCCCTCCCTGCCACTAAATTTTTTGTATTGTTCAATGTTTTCACATTATAAACTCCTGAGTGTTTTCAGTTGGGATTTTATTCAACTAATTGATTTATTATTGGGTATGTAGCCTGTTTTCTAACAGTATACAGAAGATTCAGCTTTCTCACAATAGGGGTTCATGGCTGACCTCAGGTTCTTTATTTAGAATAATGAGTCAAGTCTGTTTCTCCATTGTTGCTTATAGATTTCTCACCCAGTTTGCTGCTCTCATCTTAAAATCATGCTTCCCAACCTCAAGACACTCCTCTTGTCATGAAGAATGGAGAGAAATTTTAAGCAAGGAGCAGTCAGATCTAGGTATAATAAGCATAAAAATATTTTTGTAAGTCAAACAACAGCTGTGTTGGCCACAAAGAGCAGAAGAAATATATGTAAAGCACATTGAGGACGGCTATTTTGGTTATTTGAAAAATCACGGTGAACAGAGAAACAAGGATAAATTAGTGAAACCTTAAACACTTGGAAGGCATAAATACTCTGAGACAATGTATGAAGCCAACCTTAATGTCTTTTATTACAAGCCAGGTGACTGTGGTGCATCAGAAGACCAAAAGTTCAGTGAAACATGTAGAAATAAGCTTAGGGGCTATTGAAATAACTGGCCTTTCTCTTTATTATTTCAGTTGACATGACAGAACACTAAATGATGTTGAAGTTTTTGCAGGCATGTGGCATTCAACACTTCACTGAGCTTTACTGCAGCTACTCCTTTGTGTTTAACTCATTTAGTGCAACATTCATGTCTTATATGATACTGAGTGAAAAGCACTCTATGGTTACAAAATATTATTTCTAGTCTTACTTCATCGTGTAGGGGTGTGATGCTGCATGACAGCAGAAACATTCAGTGAACATCCCACAGCAAATATGAAGGTTTGTTTTGGGAAATTACATTTCAGTTGCCTAGTTGAATAACTTCTGAAAATGGGGTAGATGGTAAAAGGAAGTTCTCTTCTTCATGTTCTGCTTATGATCAGTGTTTCCTTCCAGTGATATATGTCAAGTGAATCTCAAATATACAGGCATAGCTGAACTGGTCTGCCTGATGAGAGAGAGTTGGCCTCTTGTGAATACTGTATAGAAAGCATTCTAAAATCTGATGGTGCTTTAAAGGTTCAGTATTCTGTCTACATCTATACAAAGATGCATATACACTCACACACATATGTGCGCACAAGAATATATGTAATTTATTCTAAAGCTCTCTTTTACTCCATTTTGAATTATGATGCTATGTACTGAGACATTTGTGAGTCATTTGTGATGCTTTTCCTGTACTGCACTTAGTTCTACTTTGGACTTCTGTATATCGGTCTCTTCCTACAAGGCAGCACTTCAAAATGAAATGAGTATTAGTGCCCCAGCCACCTCCTTTTCCTCCAGCTCATTTCTGGATAGACAGCTACAGAGAATTGCCATGAAACTGTGCAGATGAGTAAGGTTCTGTTTTACTGGAGCTGTAAAGACCAAAAGAGGTCAGGCTAACATGCTACAGTCATTCATGCAAAGAAATAACATTACTATGTTGCAGGAATGTACAAACAACCTTTTGCTTTAACATGAGGGATGCCAAGTTTCAGAGTCTAGAAAATTCACTGGGCTTGTAATCATGTCCAGCAAGAAGAAATCCTTTTACTCAATATTATTATGTCTCTTCACCCTAGAACTTCTCTAAACAGCTGTTCTCTTTTATAAGATGCTGCAGTGTACAGCTTACAAGCATACCAGTAAAAGTGTGATGCAATAGCAAAACAATACTTGAACTCTGACCTTTTGAATCTTCAAAGTTGCCAGTTTGTTATAAATAGTTATATGGAGATGCTTAAAATATTGTATCCTTCTATACAAAATTATTACCCAAACAAAAAGCAAAATGTGCTAACAGTAACACCTAAGAAAGTAATCATTATGTTCATCATTTTACAGACATTAAATGGGCCATCTTGTTGAACGCTTGAGTCAAGCAAAGGTGATGCAGAGAAGCCGTTAGCCTTTTGCAATGCAGAACTCCCCTCTTGCGCCCATGCAACACTGACTCAGCCACACTGGCTGAAGCAGATCCAAAGCTACAAGGGCTGAACGGGAAGGTTGCCCAGCCATGCCTAGGGGTGAGCTGGGCAGGAGCTGTTGGCAATAAAGGTCAGATGGCCTTGATCGTCAGTCTCAAATGCATCTGTGTCAATAGGACACCGCCACGCCAGCTCAGGGACCACAATACTTTGATGACCGTGGGGTGGCAATGCATGATCATGCCATCCTCCTTCCAGGCATGATAATGCAGTCTCCTCCTGTAGGTATCTCCCAGTACCAGATGATCCTGCTCTGGGTGGGATGTCCAAGCCAATGGCTCCCAGGAACCTCTTCCTTGATCCCAGCACAAGAAGCCATCTACCGCTCCTTTGACCCGGCCCAGGACTAACAGCAATCTTTTATTCGCTGCTGGTACTGCCCCAGAGCTTCTGCATTAAGAACCTCTTTTATTAACACATGTGACTCTTAAAAGGCTCCATAAGAATCAATGTAAGCTCTTAATGTGAGTACGGGGTCTGCACACAGCAACAACAGAGAGGGTGAGAAGCAGAAAGGAAGAGGAAAGACAGCAAGCAGGTGCAAACCCAACACCAGGAACCTTGCCTCCACTCACCAGAAAACTGAAGGACAGCCACAGTTCTCCTCCCTTTGCTTGTACGAGAAAGTGAAACAGTCTCTTGCATGCACACGCATGCTTTCTCACACTCTTTCTTTTTTCCTAATGCTATCATAGACATCTATCCTTAGTCATTCTTGCTTTGAATTTCTTTAAATTGAAGGTCTGTAATCTTCCAGATTTGGGGGGTGGGGTGGGTGGGCTTTGTCAGCATAATTCCTGGGGATACAGCACGCAAGTGATGAAGTGGAGAGCTGCTGAATTAGCAAAGAATTGACCAAAGACAGGGTTCTTTGCTCATAGTAGAAACTCTGCTTTACCAACAACTGGCTTTAAGGAACCCTATAACAAATTACCTGTACATTCATGTTCCTGTGTTGTATTTTATGTCAAAATAAACTGAATTCATGCATATTATGATCCCTGTGTGTGTCTCATTGAGAATTTGGACTTTAGCCTATGCACTTGCTACCCTCAGCGTCAGAGATCTCAATGCATTTGATCTACTTTCCCCAAATCAGTTTCAGATTTGCACTTTCTCTGAGTGTACGTGTGGCTTTTCATCACACACAAAAGCCCTACATGTAACATTTTAAATATTGCAGGTACATAGCACTATTATAAAATCCAGTAAGACTGAATCTAAAATGAGTTGCCATGCCTAGCCCTCCTATTTTAGATCCTTTGAAAGTTAACGGTCCAGTTTATGTCTGAGGTACTGGATCATTAGCCTGTGTCGGTGTTAATGTCACAGGCCTTTCAGGAGAAAAAGTAGACTACATTTTAAGTGGCAACAGAGCATGTAATTTCCTTCTAGTGGATTTCTAACAACTATTTGCATAGGCTTCATAACGTTACCAGAAAGCAGGAAGAAAATCTTTTATTATTAGAGTAGAAAACAGGTGGATCTGAGAGACCTACTAAAATAGGACACACATGGAGAATTTCTTGCACAATATGTTTCAGTTCAGATTTTTACAGCAACTATTTGTATAATACTCTCTGTTTTAGTCCCTCATGTAAGATATTTGAGTACCTGATATTCTTGAAAACGTTTATCCTTAAACATACACCTCTAATAGATGATACTACTATTTTCCCCCAGAAGATGAATATACTACACGACTTGCTTCAGTTAAGAAACCTATAGAATTTGGATATCAGAAGTCCCTGCACAATCACTATGTAGGCATTTCTTATTCAAATAAATGTTGGGATAATTTTTTTTAACTGCTCACATGTCATGATATCTTTACATTAAGTGTAAAAATCCATTTCCATTCTATTTGTATGTTTTTACATAATCAACCTAAGTGTTTCACCTTATATAGGGGAATTTACCTTGCAATAATTCCCGTTGGTAAACTTTTAATGTTTTCATTTTTTTCAGTCCCGTATATCAGAAAAAAAATATCTTGAGAAAATTAAACTTGTGCTGTCTGGCAGTGTTTAGGTACCTGATGTTATTTCTTTCTCCCATACTTTAAGACAGGAAATAGAATCAGAGAGGCTGATCCACTAATGCTGCAAAAAAGAGTAAGTTCAAAATAAGATGCCCAAGTTTGGAGATGTTGGATCCTCATTTTCATGACTTTTAAGGGTGTATGCATTGTGCTGTATTTTCTCCTTAGGGTGCACTGATGCAAGTGAAAAAAAGATGATCTACAAACTAGAATAGAATAAACTATGAGTTATGTGGCTGTTGGCTGAGAGAAACAGAATATTGTGGAAATACTTCATAAAGTTATCTTGAACTATTGCCAGTGATTAAAATATGCGTACCTCCTTGAAAATGCAAATAGAAAAAAAAAGTATTAAATTATTATTGCATTGTAAGGACTCTTACATCAGTGGTCTCACCGTGTGAAATATCTGCCACACTGGCATTGAGAATCATGGCACATTTTTTTTAAAAAAACACTATAAGATGGAAATGCAAACAGAAGATTGAGGGTCTGTGTGGTATCTCAAAAACTCATCATATCAAGCATCTATGTCAATTGATGAATTTTTTAACGAACATGTTAATTTTTTATATACAGGAAATATTGGACATACTCATCATGATTTTTTCCTTTTAGCTTATTGCTAATTTTAAGGTGAATGCTAGAAAACAGTCTTTATTCTGTCAGACCTTAGCCTTCTGCTGTTACCTGTCAAAACACTAATTTCTTCAATCTACCTACTCAGAAATCTAAAGCAGCAGGAAAAAGCAGAAACTTCAAATAGATTTAGTTTTTAAAGCTGTTTTTTCTTTTTTTTTGTCCCCATAATCTCCGTAAGCTTTTATTTAATAATTGCTCAGAAAAAAATGAGCCAGATTATTTTGGTAAAAGAATTCCTCACAAAGATATTAGTGTGAGAAAAAAGATTGCTTTTCCCATGAATGATCACAGCTCAGCCAAACCTGAAAAGCACTGAGTTATTTTCAGCTGTGGCAGTGAGGGAGCAAGTATTTTCACTCTAAGTGGGAGGTAATGACCATACGTGACATAATTGGCCTTTGGAATTATATAATACATTCCTGAAAGTGAACTCCCCAAAGCAGATTGAAAAGTTTTTAGTATGAAGGAAGGAGACAGGCAGCTTCCATCAGAGAATAACCTGGGAAAATCAGCTTTTTAAGAGGAGAAACACGAAGTCACTTGGGTGGAAGAGAAGACAAATTAATACATTTATAAATAAATAAAGCCATTGTTGGAAACAGCAGAGCTGAATCAGGCTGTGGTTATTTTCAAAAATTATTGGTGAGATCACGGCTTTTGTCCTCTCAGTTTTCTTTGAGATGGACTAAACAAAAAGGCACACTAGAAGCTGAATCAGTATCAGAAGCATTTCTATGTGGGGAGTCCCCCTGTGCATGGAGCTACACTGAGACCCTGTCTGTGTTCCCATGGGCACAAGACATTGTTTTTCCCCTGTGTATGCAGGGATTTTACCTATTAGGCTCTTTTTATATATATATATCTGTATGTTTAAAATTTTTAGTACTACCTGGACTGGTCTTCAAACAAAACTCAAGCAAAATAAATAAATCACGCCACAACAGATTTTATGTAGCATGCATTGTTTGACTGTGACTCCAAAAAACCCCCCAAACATTTCACATTTAATAAAATAGGCTAATATAAGGCATTTACGATTCTGCTGAGCTCTGCAGACTATTTGGAATAATGTTTCACTAAGCATCAAATTTATCTAGTTCATCTGCCTGCTCATTGATTATTTTTTCTTTTCCTTTTATATCAGATGTTCTTTCTGCTGCTGTCGTAAGTTGCCTTGTAAAGATAAATACATGAAGAAATGTCTTGCTTCTAGTGAAAAAAAAAAAAAAAAAAGATTTGGCTTCCCCTGTGGAGCTTAAACACTTACATGTTACTCTTTCAGGGTGTAAAATTTCCAGGAAAAATAAAGGCAGTTTTCTCAGTCCTGTAAGAGCATACAGGATTTTATTACACTACCTAATAACAAGTGATAGTCTTATTAGAAAGTCAGGAGGCTTCCCCGAGCTCATTGGGGACAGTTGTATGAGGGAGGAGATAATTTTAAGAGAAAGGCCTATACCTCTGTTAGAAGATCAGACTTATTACTCACTTTCCTGTGATTTCTGAGATTAATATCACGTGCTCCAGAGAATTACTGCTCTTACCTACATTGTTTCATTAGAGAATCCATACTTTTGCTATGGCTAACATTACCCCAGCCAAGCCATTCAGCTTCTCCACAACACCTTACTCCTCCTTTAGCTGTTTCTGTCCAGAGGCTCAGTAGAACTCATTAATATCATGCATGCAATATGAGAGAATAAATTATTGCTTTGTCTTCAAATGCTTAGTGATCCAGAGCAGCTATAGTGCACATAAAGTGTAGGAAATGTTGGACCTTTTAATATTTTTATTTGCATTTACCTTTTGTTGGTTTTCAAGATGTTTATATGCAGAAATTAATATGTAATACTCTTGTCTTACAGATATCTCTGAAATTAATTCCAGCAAAGGATTAAAATATTTTAATATGCATAGCATATTACATATAATACCAGATAAATAAAATCCAATAGTGTACCAAACACAACTATTCTAAAATATCAAGCACCCTTCCTAAATTTATGGTCTTTCCTTTTCTTATGATTTAGGATGCTACTTTCTTTTCTTATTTTCATAGAAGGAAAGATGCCATACTCTTTTCTAAAAGATTTTTTAAAAAATCTGTGCTGACATGACATTAAGATAGACTGTACTGCTGAAGCTGTAAACATGGTTACTAACACTATCTTCTGATATGCACAAGTCCAGAAAAATATATATAACTAATGTGAACAATAACTGATAAACAATAGATGTCATTTGGAATTAGATTTCTGGATTTTGGTTGTTTGGTGGTTTTGGTTTATTTGTTTTGTTTGTTTGTTCGTTTGTTTGTCTGTTTTCTCTAAAAGTAGGATGTGTAAAATTTCCATGTGTTAAAAACAGCCAATGTTTTTTTATATCTGTCAAATAAAAACCTGGATGTCATTTAAGTTGACATAATGTCTCCTTTTCATCTAAATGCAACTAAGAATATGCAAATTTTACCTAGCTATCTGCTGGTGACTAACTTGATTAAAAAAAAAAATAATTTGATGGGCAAATTACATAGTTCTTCACAAATATTTTTCTATGAAGATTTTTTTGATTGTTTTACACCATTTTAAAATTAAAGCTGTTTCCCTTTGCGTATGGGAATATTTAATAATTTTGGAATATCAATGGTAGACTTAAATATATGAATTTTATAAAAATAATTATTTTAATATTCAATATTATTTATAACACCACATACAACAGAGAGAGAATTTGGAAGATGGAAAAAATAACGTTGAAATAGTTCATATAGTTTTTATTTTTTTGTGAGAAATCATTTGCAAAATACTGTACTTTCAAAGATAAGTGATACCCAAGCTAAAAAAACCCTATACATGTCAGTTAGTGGTTTAATAAACTGCATGCATTATTACCTTATTCACTTCAAGCCTACAAAAAGGCCTTCTAATAACTTGCACATTAGACTCCTTATGTATTTTAAACTATGGCCTACTCACAAAAGTACAGTCTTCCAAGAAAAAAATCATGTAATTGAATGACTAGCATAATTCCCTATTAAGTCATTATGTTATTATTGGTATTAATTATTGTTAACTGTCATTAACATCAAAAGTAGTTTCTATTCTAAATGTACTGGATGCTATTTTCTACCTTTTTGTCTATTAAGAGTTACCCATTACAAATCATTTTACTGGATACATATATAGGTAGGTATATATAATTTTATTTCTTATAGTACATCTGGATGTGAAAAAACAGGGTAAGCTCTTAACTGTCACTCCTATAGCTTTTCTCTGTTTCCATTGTTTTTGGCCATTTTTTTTGGACCATGACCTTCAAAAGTAGCCTCATTTACACTATATGCAGATTCAGTAGTACTTTCTGCCTGTAGTTGCTGTTTTTTGGATTATACATTTGACTTATCAATGTCATGCTTCACTGCAATTTCAGCAATGTTATCACTCTGATTAAATGCATTTATTTTAGAGACATTACAAGTATTACTGTATTTATGGTGAGAGTCCATGCCTTGTTTTCACAGTCCTTATACATACTGGGATGTATGCATCCTAGCAAAAGACTAAGTAAAATCTCATCCATCAGAGCTGCCAGTTCTGCTTTTTTCATAAAACCAGTGACACTCCTCCTCACTGAAGCCAGTGATAAAATTACAACAGAATTCAGTGAAGCAAGGATTCCCAATTCCCTTCTGTACTGCACCTGGGAGCACACTGAAGGGACGTGCAACAAAGAAATAATAATTAACCACATGCAAAATCACAAATGAATGTATTCTCCTTTCCAAAGCATGTAATTGAACAAGCAGCTTCAGTCTCTTGTTAGGCGTCTTGCCAAGTTAGGAGAGTTGCCAATGAGACTGAAATACAATTGATATCTTTAATTTTTTAACTTTTTATTAAAGTTTGGGTTTAGAACAACAGTTCCTTTGTTGTTTTCCCCAGTACATCCCTCACTCCAATTAAAAACTATTAGTTCACTGCTTGTAAAAGAAAATATACATCACTGTACATCATCCCAAATGTATACGGCAGAATCGGATTTGTCATACCATATACTGATTGCCTCTATTTTATAGGATTCAACCCCTGTCAAAATAATTTTAATGAGCATTATAACAGGATAGAAAATATCATACTAATATAAGAGGGTTTTTTAGAATTAATTATCTATTGATTATGCTGCAAAGGATATTACAAAGGCAGTTGTAAGAAATACTCTACAGAAGCATAACACTTGAGCTCTAATTCTCTTTCACAGTACTGCCTTTGTAGACCAAAATTTTCAAAAATGCTAAATAATTAGCAGTTCTGAATGGAAACAGTAACAATAATCCAAAATAAATTTTGAAAAAAATTGGAATTCCACATAAAGAAACAAAAAAATACCAGAGCCAGGTTAATTTATGGTACCAAGCAATGGATGCTTCCCTGGAATGATATGCTATTAGAAGGGTCAGTTTTACCAGTGTAGAGATGTGCTACCAATTTATTTTCATGCATCTTTAATAGGTTCTATTTTGTATCTCATCTGGTGCTGAAGAAAGGTATTGATTGCCACAAGGTGTTCTAGCTGTTTACTTATAACAAAGAAGCAGTTTGGGATAACTATTTTACCTTATCAGACATAAATGAGCTACATGAAGTCTAGAGACTTGACATGGAAGGTGGGAACGGTGACATAAAGCATAGTTATTTCCCAAGTATGTCTACCCTAGTTGCTGCCCACTGGCGCTAGTAATGAATGAAGACAGCTACAAGTGCAAAGCCAGTTATCTGAGTCTACCCAACACTGGGCATCAAAAGGTTGTTGGTTTTTCAAGTTATTCATATTTATAGATCTTCTGTCTAGAAATCAACAACAGGTACAACATTGTTGTCTGTGGATGAATTGCTCATGCTGTTTTGGGGACAGAATGGTTTTAAAATAAGCACTGTTCCCCTGAAGCATGCACTACATATGGTTTAATTTTAAAGCTTCAAGACTTTTACAATGTCCTCATGCACTACTTCACAGACGTATCTGTCTCCAGTCATTGCTACTACAACAGTATGTCATCAGTCATGCTCCTCAACAGTAGTTACCTGCTCATAGGAACCAGGTCACGTAGAAGCAAGAAAAAACTTATTTTCCAGTCATTTAAGAAACCCAACAAACTGGGTGATGCAAGAGAAATGGAATTATCACACAGCAGATAAACTGCATTTTAAAACTCTCAGAGCATTAGCTAAACAGAACATCTCATCAGAGAGTGAAAATAAAAATTACTTTCCCCCCCCCCGACTCAGCTGATCACAGCAGGAATGGTAACTTGCAGTCCTATCACACCAGTTTGTGTATTGGGTTTGTGTGGTAAGGTCTTAGTAACAGAGGGGCTACAGGGGTGGCTTCTGTGAGAAGCTGCCCCCATGTTCAACAGAGCCAACACCAGTGGGCTCCAGGACAGGCCCACCACTGGCCAAGGCCTAGCCCATCAGCGGTGCTGGCAGTGCCTCTGGGGTAACATGTTAAGAAGAGGAAACAAACCCTTGCACAACATATGGCAGCTGGAAGAAAGAAGTGAAACTATGTGAGCGCAGCCGCCCTGCAGGCACCCGGGCCGGGCAGGGCAGGGCAGGGGCAGGGGGGGCTCCAGGCGCCAGAGCAGAGGTTCCCCCCCAGCCCGTGGTGAAGCCCCCGGTGAGATGGGCTGTGCCCCCAGCCCCTGGAGGTCCATGGTGGAGCAAATATCCACTTGCAGCCTGTACAGGACCTGATGCCAGAGCAGGGGGATGTCCCCAAAGGAGACTGTGACCCTGTGGGAAGCCCATGCTAGAGTAGGCTCCTGGCAGGACTTCTGGATCCAGGGAGAGAGGAACCCGGGCTGGAGCAGCTCCTGGCAGGGCTTGTGACCCCACGCGGGACCCAGGCTGGAGCCAGCTGGGCCTGAGGGGCTGTGCCCCACAGGAGGGACCCACACTGAGGGAGTTTGTGCAGAACTGCAGCCCGTGGGAAGGAGTGACATTAGAAAGGTTCATGGGGGACTGACTCCCATGGGAGGGACGCCACACTGGAGGAGAGGAAGAGGGTGAGGGGCCCTCCCCCTGAAGAGGAAGGAGCAGCAAAGACAAGTTGTAATGAGCTGACTACAGCCCCCATTCCCCATCCCCCTGTGCTGCTCGGGGGCAAGAGGTAGAGAAAATGTGGAGTAAAGTTGAGCCTGGGAAGAAGGGAGGGGTGGGAGGAAGGCATTTTTTAAGATTTGGATTTTATTTCTCATCATCCTACTTTGATTTTGTTTGCAATAAATTCATTTTTCCTCAAGTCAAGTCTGGTTTGCCTGTGACAGTAGTTGGTGAGTGATCTCCCTGTGCTTATCTCAGCCCCACAAGCACTTTGTTATATTTTCTCTCCCCTGCACAGCTGAGGAGGGGAGTGATAGAACGGCTTTGGTGGGCACCTGGCGTCCAGCCAGGGTCAACCCACCACACTTTGTTAAAATCCCACCTTTGAGCAGTACAATCATGTTCCCCACAGCACCTTTGTAATAACGTCTGCAGCCACTCACCTCTATGGTTTCACAAATAATTCTACTGTTTTTTGGAGGTTTTTTTTTCTAAGAAGCTGAAACAAAAGCAGTTTTAACCTGGTTCTACTCTCTGACAATGTAATAGCAGCTCCAAACTGTGCTTGGAGGAGTAACTTCAAACAGCAACTTTCTTGACTGATGTAGCAGGATACTGATAAAGTAACATGCAGAACTGTAATGTCAAGGTAGTGACAAAAAGTATAGTGAGTGAGGTGTGGTAGTTTTATAATAGAAAAGATGATGGGTAGAAGAACAAATGAATGCTGGACTACACCTGCTTGTATGCAAACAGAAAACTTTAACCAGGTGCCCTGTAGGAAGCAGGACACCAACTTCTGCTCTGATATGAATCCCAAACATAGCATGAAACCTTCACATCTAAGTCCAGCATTAAGCCACCTGCAGGTGTCTTCTGAAAAGAAACAGAGGATACAGACCATCCAGGAGGTTAGTGAAGCCTGCAAAATACACTTTAATTGGATCTGGACAGGACCCTACCATTCTGGCTAATTGGTCCCAGAAGGATGGAGGTTAGCCAGTGTGACGCCCATCTACAAGAAGGGCAGGAGGGAGGATCTGAGGAACCACAGGCCTCTCAGCCTGACCTCGGTGCTGGGGAAGGTTATGGAGCAGATCATCCTAAGTGCTGTCACATGGCATGTGCAGGACAGCTGGGGGATCAGGCCCAGCCAACATGGGGTTATGAAAGGCAGGTCCTGCTTGACAAACCTGATCTCCTTCTACAACAACATGACCTGCATAGTGGATGAGGGAAAGGCTGTGGATGGTGTCTACCTGGACCTTAGTAAAGCCTTTGACACTGTCTCCCACAGCATTCTCCTGGAGACACTGGCTGCTCAGGGCTTGGATGGGTGTGCTCTGCGCTGAGTAAAAACTGGCTGGATGGCTGTGCCCAAAGAGTGCTAATAAATTAAGTTATATCCAGCTGGCAGCTGGTCACAAGTGGTGTTCCCCAGGGCTCAGTATTGGGGCCAGTTCTGTTTAATATCCTTATTGACAATCTGGATGAGGGGATCGAGTGCACCCTCAGTCAGTTTGCAGATGACACCAAGCTGGGGGGAGTGCTGACCTGCCTGAGGGCAGGAGGCTCTGCAGAGGGACCTGGGCAGGCTGGAGCGATGGGCCCAGGCCAGTCGTGTGAGGTTCAGCAGGGCTCAGTGCCGGGTCCTGCCCTTGGGTCACACCAGCCCCACGCAGCGCTACAGGCTGGGGCAGAGCGGCTGGAAAGGGCCTGGTGGGAAAGGGCCTGGGGGTGCTGGGTGACGGCCGGCTGGGCAGGAGCCAGCAGTGTGCCCAGGGGGCCCAGGCGGCCAGCAGCACCCTGGCTGGTGTCCCCAGCAGTGTGGCCAGCAGGACCAGGGCAGTGACCGTCCCCCTGCACTGGGCACTGCTGAGGCCGCCCCTCGAACCCTGTGTTCAGGTCTGGGCCCCTCTCTGCAAAACGGACATTGAGGTCCAAAGAAGGGCAGCGGGGCTGGTCAAGTGTCCGGAGCACGTCTTGTGAGGAGCGGCTGAAGGAACTGGGGTTGTTTAGTCTGGAGAAAAGGAGGCTGTGTGTGTGTGTGAATTCCCAGGTGCAGATGCTGCTTTGCTGCTTGTGTACACTGCTGCCTCCTGGTAATGTGCCACCTCCCAGGGCCCCTAGGGCCTTTTCTGCAGGGCTCTCCCTGGCTGGCTGGCCCCAGCCTGTCTTGTTGCTGGGAGGCGCTGGCCTGTTTTCTATCACTGAGGCCAGACTTTGCCTTGGCCTTAGGGGAACCCCTTGGGATACTCATCAGTCCATTTTTCCAGGTCCCTCTCAACAACAGCCCTGCCATCCAGCTTACTGACTGCTCCCCCCAGTCTGGTGTCATCCATAAACCATTTGGGAGTGCCTTCTGTCCTGTTATCTAGGTGGTTAATGAAGGCAGTAAATTGCATGGACACAGCATCAATTCAACCACTAGACACCACTGGTTACTGTCTATCAGCTGGACTTTGCACTACTGATCACAGGCCTTTGAGCTTGTGCATCCAGCCAGCTTCCCACCCACCTTTTCATTTAACTAGATCTCACCAATTTAGTGATATGGGAACTTGGGGATACTGTAGCAATGTCCTTGCTAAAGTCAAAGTACATCCAGACCCTCCCCAGGGACTAAGCTGAGTTGCCTGTATAACATAGATTGTCCTTACTCTTTTTGAAGATGGGTGCAACATTTGCCTTTTTCCAGGCATCAGAAATCAAGCCACCATCTTTTGAAGATGACAAACAGCAAGCAGTGCTGCAAAGATAGCTGCCTTAGATGTCTTCTGTCCAGTCCCACAGACTAGGAGGCTCAGGAACTTGAGTGGCCTGAGGGCAGAAAGTGAAAACTGAGGCAAAAACATACCCCTGCTATCTCCATATCTTTGTTCGCTAGTTCCTTTGCTCCATGTAACAGTGGGCCCATGCTTTCATTAGCCTTCCTTTTAAAGAGAAGTCTACCTCTTCCTATCGTGTCTTTTATGTGTTTGAGCTCTTCATCTATGCTAACTTTTTCTGCCACACTTGCTTGACTTTTCACACATTGAGATGAACCATTCCTATTATCCGAAGAGGCTGTCCTTGAAGATCAAACAACTTGGTCCTCCAGGACCAAGCAGGTCCCTGAATAAGCCACAATCCATGAGCGTAAATTTGAACATGTTTGTAATCACAGAATCAGGAGCAAAATGTTAATTTGACTGAAGCTGTTTACTTTACAGTATCAATTGTTAACACTCAGGCTTTGTTCTGCTAGTTAGTTTACTTAGCAACCCATCATGGCACAGTATCATAGCTGAACTCTTTCCAACCTTAGCATCTTTTATGGTGCTTATGATTCACATGAGAGCTTACATACTCTTCAGTGCTTTGATTTTAGACCACAGAATTAAACTGTATTGAAGGATCCCCAGAGATGTACAACAGGCAAGTGGAGAGTGACCACAAGAGTTGTTTTAACCTAATTCCTCATCCTGTCCCCATCTGAAACTTCAGAGAATAAACAAAAGCAGCTTCAGGATATTTACCTCCCATGGTAGAAGGGCTTAGCTGTAACTCAAGACACAAAAGCAGGTTAAGGTTCCCTCTGAGATCTCCTGTTGTAATCATAGGAGGGTTTACAAAATTTCTGTTGCCTTCAGCACTGTGCTGTCAATTTTCCTTGGAATAAATCTGCATTAAGTAACCATAAATGCTACCTATAAATGGGTATTTCAAGTGTTGCTATTAATATGCAACAACAGCCTGCTGAGGTCAAGCTGTATAATCCATGACTTTTTATTTCATAGCCTTATTGGAACAGTTCTACAAGATTATTTAGGCACTGAACTTTTTTTCACTTTCAGCAAGAATTAGCCTCTTCAAGGACCTTTGAAAAAACAAGTCTTCAGCATGCAGGGAAGTGGCTGAAACTTGTATCTCAGCTATGCAAAGCAAAACTTATATGTGTTCCCTTACAAAGATTTTAGGCTTGTACTAACCAGTCACAAAGAGTTTGAGAATTGGTAGGTAGGGACTCTCCTATAGTCCCATTGTAAGCTCTTTTATAGACAAGGTGCTGAGAAACAAGTCAGTTTCCAAAATGACTCTTCAAGACTGCAAAAAATTATGAAAAAGGTGCTTCTAAATATAAAGAAAAAAAATTGCTAATTTACCTTTGACCAGATTGATATTTCCTCAAGGAAAACTACCAATATGCCCTGGCTCTTGTGTCTTGCTTATATTTTTTAGGATTCTCCCTCCTCTTCTGCATGTGAGGTTTGCTGCAAGAGTGACACAAGCCAGAGAAGAAAGTGAAGCTGGAAGTGACTAGAATTTTTTTTATTGTTGTTTGGATTGTTTGCCTTTTTTTTTTTTAAAATGACTTTTTTTTTTCTTTAAACAATCATGGCACAAACCAAGGAGCATCACTAAATTAATGGACCATAAGTGACTTCCTGGATTGAAGTAGGCTGATTGAATAATCAAATTCTAAGGCCTAATGAAAATAATAAACCTTATTCAGTCTAACCCTGCAAAAAGAAATAATAATAATAAAACTAAGAGTTATATTGGAGAGTTCTTTTACATCAAATGCCTAATGAGATGGCAAGCATGCATGAATTATTATTTTTACTTACTGTTCCTATTAAAGAAAAGATGAACTATAATTCTTTCAGTCAGATATAAAAATTCTTCCCTGATCATTAACGTTAAATTGGCTTTTTATCTTTTACTCAAAGCAAGCCGCACATTTAAATTGAGCTTCAAATAGGAAGAATAAATAACTCTTTAATAAAATGAGTGTTTTTCCCTCTTTTATCTTTATAATATTTTTAGTTATATTTAAAGTGTTGAATGGATTTAGAAAGACTTTCACCTTAATGCACAACAACAACAACAACCACCACAAAAAACCCATCACTCTTTGAAGTGTAACTGAATTGTTTTCCAGCATTAGCTGGAAAATAGGTTCAATTTTTCTGTGAAAACAGTAGTACTACCAGCAACTTCAAAATTTAGTGTTGAAATTTAGATGTCTCTGTACACTTTTTAATATTTTTCCAGGTGAACAAGTTGTGCTGATATTGAATAAGCTGGTTACTAAATCTCAGTATGAAGTAAATATTAACAGAAAAGTATATGAATTTTGACAATAAGTGAAAAAGGTGTCTTATTTTGTTGAGCCTGATGCCTTTAAAGTTGCATGACAACCACCATAGGAATGGGAGCCTCTTTTTTCTACTGTATCTATCCTATAAGTTGTATATAAAGGGTGCAAGAAACCTTACCATCTGTGCTGATTTTTTTTGGGGGGGGGGTGGGGGAATGGGGGTGGGGGAGTGCAGTGGGTGTCTAAGAAATGAAGCTGCCCTAAGGTTATAACTCAAATAAGCACTAAAAAAAAAATAAAAAATCAGGATGCATACATGCATATTTTCCATAAAACTGTAGTATATAATGTTTTCCTGAGAAAAAAAAGGGATATAACCTTGTGGCCTTTCAGTGTTTAAAGGGTGTTTATACGAAAGTTGAAGAGAAGTGACAGGGCAATGGGAAATGGTTTCAAACTGAAAGAGGGTAGATTTAGATTGGATATAAGGAAGATATTCTTTAAGATGAGAGTTGGAAGACTGGAAGAGGTTGCCCAGAGAAGCTGTGGATCTCTCATCATTGGAAGTATTCAAAGTCAGGTTGGACGGGGTTTTGAGCAATCTGATCTGGTAAAAGATATCCCTGCCCATGGCAGGGGGGTTGGACGACACGATCTTTGAAGGTATCTTCCAATCCAAACCATTCTATGATTCTATTAGTCTATGATCTACTTCTTTATCTGCATAAAATTAACATATTTTTCTCAACTTCTTGATTCTTGAGAATACAACATAGTCATCGTGATATTTCAGCTACTTTAACCTGAGAGGTTTTTTCTTTCTTTCTTACCCGAAACAAAAAGCATTCCACATTCTTTCTGCTGTATTTTTTCTTTATATAAATGTTTAAGGAGTGTTTTTTATCAATCACTGTTACTACAGTCATTATTCTGAAACTAGAGATCTGCCCCTGTGTCTGAAAATGGAACCACGTTTCTCCCATTTTGTGGTCATACATAATAAGATTGACTCATGGACATACTGCTTCAGTGAAATTCTAGAATAAAGAGCATAATGTCATCCTGTCTTCAGGCAGAAGAGCCTGAAGAGCCTTTCAGGTATTCTGCAGCTGACAGGACTTTCTACAGAAAGGTCCAGCTGAGATGAATCTTCTCTGTAACCTTTGATGTCCTATATAACTCTGGAAACTTAAAAAATTATTGTGCCGATGCCTTCTATAGTTAGTGCTAGCTGGAGAATATTTCAGTTAAGATTGCCTGTTGCATTGCCCTAGCACTACAGAAAAATGTTTTAATGCAATATGATTTTCATCTCCCTGCTTCCGGATTCGAGTCTATCTAATAGATATACATCTGTTTCTCTGCATTCTCTCACATGCCTATAAATGCTTTCAAAGCCTTCTTAAAACTCTCTTTTGTTGTGCTGCTTGCAGAAAATACTAGCGTCAATTAGGTACTGCTGAGATCACTGGCTAGTGTATTGATCAGTACTGCCTCACTGTCTCATATTCCCCCAGCATGCCTGTTTCCAACTGTTGTCTCATCTTAAACGTACATTGTAAACACCACAGGAAAGAGAGTTCTTATTCTATTTGTATATACCACCTAGTATGAGAGTCCTGTACCACAGCCAAGATATGATTAAATACAAGTATATTCCTGGTATAAAAAAAGGTATAAAAAGTAATTAAAAAGATTAATATTTCTGAAACAGACAATTATTTTGGCCTTATTTTTAAGGCCCTCAAACTATATAGACTCTGATTCTTTTATGTCATCCAAGCAATATGTCTCCCTTCTCCACACCAACACATTTCAGTTGGAATTATTCTCTCTTAACAGTTATTACTGAGTATTTACAGCTGCACAGAATTAGTTCTCCCAAAGCAAACATCTCTGTAATTCCAGATAGAGTGGAAGAATAAAACTAGAATTGCAGCCATCTGACGATGAAAATGATCAGCTAACAATTCTGTGCTTCCGGTATCCCAGGATTACCATAGCTTGGGACCATCTCACCACCCTGAAAATCTCCCTGAACGGTACTGAGGTAGCCATGGTGACCATGAGGAATTACTAGAAAAAACAACCACCACCAGAAATCACATTCCTAAGCCATATTACTGATACTAACCATGCCACAGCTCAACTTCTGTCACATGTCATTAGAGTGAGTGGTACTGGCACAAGGACCATGTGTGTTTACATCACCAAATACACAGTTGTGATGCAATGGTGATCTTTAGGCGATCCACAGCATCATCTTTGTCATTTGAAAATACTTTTTAACTAGGACAGAAGACCTAGGTTTAGCCTCAAAAACAGGTTAGCCTCTGGAGTAAAACGGGGGCGGGGATGGGGAGGAGGGAGGGGAGAGAGGGGGAGAAGTTTGAAAGATCACAGATGTTAAATGATGCAAAAAAAAGTTAGGTTAATTATCCCGGGATTAGGGACAGCACGAGGCACTCCTTGAAAGAGAAGATTAAGGGCATGATCAAAAGTATACAGTCATCTGGATTCCTTTCCGTAACTTCAATGAGCTTTTCCTGAAGAAAGATGACCAAGCATAGCATAGCAGATAATCAACAAAGACAAAAAAAAAGGACCTTATCTGTGAAAGTGACTGGTTTAAAAAATTCAAGAGTAGCCTTATTTTCACATAAAGGAAATTTAACTTTACAGCACAGAAAAGCAAACATACAACACTATGTTACTAAAGGAATTATGAATGATCTGGAGATGCTGCAAGAGTAGATACTGTGTGCATGATGAGGACTGATCAGCAGGCAAGGAAGTTGTGGGAAGGTGCCACTGCTTCAGGCACCACTGCTTCAGAGATCATGTTCTTCTTCCTCCCCCTAGCAGGAGGGAGCAGAAGTGGAGCCAGAAGGAAAATTTTGGAATTAAAAGGTTGCAATGTATAAGAATATTTTCACAAGGTTTCCTTAATTTTGAAGTGCTTGTTTCTTTATAACATGTGCAGTAAAATAGACTTAAGAAGCTGGCTTCAATTAAATATGTGGCATATTTTTTTCTCAGGGCAAGAGCAGTCTGTAGAGATCGACACCCATCTCACCAGAGAGTCTTGTCAGTGAAGTATGAAAATAAAGCTGATTTCTACACCATGATGAGAGCTGTGAGCTACAACACAGAACATCTTTTTCAAACTATTTTTCCACTCCATCTTTATTCCCACTTTCTTACTCATCACACAAAAGCTTACACAATGAATATAAATCATATCCAGGAGGAATTTCTTTTTCCTAAAGGCTAGGAGCAGACACATACATGTTGTTTTATTCTTCAAACAACGTGATGAATATTTTATAAGCTATGAAGCTCAGCAACTTCTATAAAAGAGACACCAAAGGAAGGCTGAGACTTTGCCCTCCCCTTTCTTCTCCCCTGGTTCACCTTCCACTCTTCAAAATTAACTTTTGTACATGTGAGAAGCAGAACAGACTGTGGTCATACATATCCCCCAGAAATCTATGACTTGTGTGTCAGTAACTCATACTGAGTCACCCATCATTCTCTTGCACTACTTGAAAGAGCAGAGGAAAAAGGTTTTTAGCAGCACATTCATGTGCTCCTAATCTGTTTTGTCCATGGGGAAGCCAAGGAAGGCAGTGGCTAGTGTTGTCCCAGGACAGACAGGATTAATGCCAGAGGGCTGAGAACTTGGGCAGGTGAGTTTTCAGATCGCTGCTGCTGAGATTCATGACATGCATTACACAACAGACTGCAACAATTACCTCTTTGGAGTTCCCTGGAGCACTGATTATTCCCCAGTGTTCAGACCAAAAGTTGTGGGGTTTTTTGTTTTTGTTTTTGTTTTGGTTTTGTTTTTTTTTTTTTCCTCTCAGCCTAGCTTTGACTCACAGGAAACTACTGAAGTTCATAAAACATAGATATTTCAGACCTGACTCTTCATTCCTGAGCAACTCATGCATGATTTATGCCTGTACAAAGCAGATGTAACAGAACAAGACTGAACTGATTGCATCTTATACCTGCTTTTATCTGGGTATAAAGGACTGCATAAGCAGCAAAATGTGAAGCGTCAGGCCCATTTTCTTAAATGAGTATCAGAAGGATCTTTTTCTCTGAAGCTCAGTCCATGCTGTCAGAGTGGAAGTCTAATCACCACTGCACTGTGAGCAGAACAGTCCCTTTTTCACCCATGGCTGGTGGAATTTTTATGTTTGTAGAAGGTAAAATAAAGACAAGGGAAGCAACAAATAAATTTCCCTTCAGTCCTGACAAGGAAACTGATGACCTTCCCAGTGTAAAATACGGTTCCCAGTTCAGACATCTTTTTGTGTACAGATAATGTGTTGCTACTGAGCTCAGCTAAATTAATGCTGAAGTCATGGAAGAAGTCTTTCAACTTGGGAATGAAAGGTCTGGGTTGTATGGTTAGAAATCAGGGATGTTAATTAAGATTTGCAGGCTTGAAGTCTTAGGCAGTTGCAGCCCCAGAGCATCTTTAATAATAAATGATGCAACAGTCAGGCTAACAGGCCAGAAAAGAGACAGGATGAGAAGCTTAAGTGAGCACGACTTACGCCAGCATTACAAAGCACAGTGCTATTATTGCTCAGGTTGCTGCCAAGGCTACACATGCATTCCTGAGATCCAGGTGACATAGTAAAGATAATCCCTTTAGATGTCCCTATCACACGTCCTAGTCTTTCTCATTTTATGAATATTAATAAAGATATTATTTAGCAGATCATTAATCTAAACCAGTATGAGCTTCCTAAATTAGATTTCAGTTTCATTCCAGAGGTTTGTTCTCAAAAGTAGTTTTATTCAAGTTGCAAGGAAGAACTTCCAAAAGAAAAGGCTTGAGGGAAGAAAAAGCATTTCTTTTTCACATCTGTGGTTGTATTTTGCTACTGTATCAGGGACTTCTGAACATCTTGCTGATGTAATTAATAGGGATCCTTTTTATTCTCTTAAAAAAGTCAGAAAATCTCAATTCACACTCTTTCCTTTTCTTATTTTTCAGCCACTCAAAATACAGTGACACTTAGAGCTGCTTACAAGTCTTAAAAGTTTTGGTTCAAAAAAAGCCAACCAGCCTTCAATTTCTATGCATCAGGCAGAGAAAAATGTAAAAAGGAGGTATGAGAAAAAAAAGTCTACACAAAGAGTGATTTGAGTCACTAAAAAATTACTGTTTAAACTGATTTCTGACTTCTCATCCATCCTTGTCAACCAGAAATCATTCAGCGCTTTACAAGGTTGAGGAGAAATTAGTTGGAGTTTTTATTTTTCCATCAAAAGATACCAAAAATCTATACTGGGATAAGGCAGTAAATATTTTTAAAATAAATACATAACTTATTCCAATCAGAAGTGCTTTTAATGTTGTAAATGCTTTATTGTGGCATATCTGCTTTACTGCAGAAGCTAAGTTTTGGTGGGTAAAGCTATTAGACAAGTAGCTTATGCCTATTTGTATTCTAATAAGATGTAAAGTTGGTTTCTTGTTTTTATCCTGCTGCTTTTTTTAAAACAGTAACTCATGCCTAAAGGCAAAGGAAATCTTAAATTCAAGACAATAAATAACAAAGTCAGCAACATCTCTGTGGAGTGGAGTAGAGGCAAACTAATCTATAGAAGTAGGACATTTTGACCAAATAAAATGCATTAAAGTAAATCTGTATTTTAATTTCAGAAGCTAGTGTTGAGAAGTCTTCAAAAGATTCTGTTTCCTATACCCTTAAAGTACCCTACTACATCAGCCCAGTGGTACATCCAAGTCCATTATTCTTTCTCTAGAACTGGCTGTGGAAAGAAAAAAAAAGGGAAGGACACTATCTACAGTTGTGTTCTTCTAGCATCCATAACCAGTGGATTATTACCTGCCTGACTACTTCCTTCCAGCTATTTAAACGTCTGCTGAGACAAATGTAGCTTAATTATTTCAAAGAATCTTTCAGTAACTTTTGGTGTTGCAAACTTTGACTTAAAACTGTTTTCTTGGGGACGTTGTTTTGCTTTTGCTATGATCTTAATTATTTTTTACTGTCATCTGTTTGGTATATTATGTACAACAAAACCAAAAAATAGTAGATAGAAGAACAACATGGTGTTATGTCTGATATTACATTTATGTTAATTCAACAAACCAGGGAAAATTACTATGACTAGTTTCTCACAAGAGTTGCTACATGCTGTTCTATTCTTATTTTCATAATTAATGACAAAGTATCGACCTAAAATAATGATAGGCTGGAATATATATACACATATAAAACCAGCCTCAGATATTCTGAGGCTTTGTTAAGTTGGATTTCTTTTTCTAATGAAAATATAACATTGACAGTAGTCTATCTTTTTATACAAAGTAATCTGAAGCTCAAATCATGCTATGTTTACTTTCACAGAAGAGTACCTTACTTCTCAAGCCATTCTTTCTCATTTTATTGGATCCCTTTTTGTAATAAAATACTAGTACATGCAGCCAGAGATACCAGCATTTCTGCCTTTGAAAACAATGGAATCATGTTTAGGAAATCTCGATAGCTACATCATATAAATGCAATAGAGAAACTGGAAAGAAGAAGACAGTATCTTGGGTTATATTCAAGAGTGTCTTTCAGAGTGAAATTTTCTATGAGTTTTTCAAACACATTTCTAATTAAAATAGAAAACTTTACGCAAAAGCAACCATTCAGCAAACACTTTACTCTGAAAAAAAATAAATTAAAAACCCCACATATGAAACCAAGAGCAAACAACAGCCTTCTCTTCACTCCCCAAAGAGTAAATGTTTCCAAATACAGTATCAAGCCAATATCAAGTTACTATTAAGCTAATATCAAGTTGATGAAAGAGGACTGCTAACACTCTACACTTTTCGAAAAAACAGTCCCCAAAACAGCAATAAAAAAATCTGAGGTTATGTGCTGAAATATTTTTGTAAATATCAACTCCCTCTTTGGGTGAGATTCAGATGGTTCTTCCAGCCACACAGCAGAAAAAAGCTGTGAAAGGAGCAGGGGACAACTGGACCAGTTAAACATGGGCCTCACTGATCACACTGTTCTGTTGTATTAAACAGCTGCTATAAGCACATGAGAAAGCATAGGCAGGCCAAAGATGTTTTCAGAAGTAAGAATTTAAAGGCATAGATGGCTTTATTACCAGGTAATGACATAGGGAGCTTTTTAACACTAGATAACGGCATGAAATTGCCTGAGGTCAGCAATGACTGAAAATTGTGACAATTAGATGGCTGCTTTGTGGCCTGTAGGAAATGAATTGGTGGCCTCATTCCAGTTCTCTATCATAAAACAATTACAGCTAATGCTGATTGACATCTTTGATTGCAACTATGGCTGAGAGGCCAAGGCTGAATAAGCCTTGAAAATAAACTGCCCTTCAACCCAGAAAAGTCAACCCTCCAAAGCCAGAGGTGAGGCACATGTTAGATCACAAGAAACGTGTCTCTTTTAGCTCGCTCTACAGAGAGAAAGTTTGTCTCTCCTACCAAATGCCAGTGCTTATAATGAAATAGAAAATGCAAGTCCTCTGGGAGCATACAAGCAACATTTATTACGTATCTGTCTTCATTGATTGCATTCCAAAAGCATGCAAGTTTTCAGACAGTGAGGTCCTCTTGTGCTAAGTTCTGTGCAGATGCCATGCCCAACAGTCCCCTCTCCTAATTGCTTACCAACACAATAAACAGGACAGATGTGGGAGCAAAGAACCACCATTGCCACTGTTTAAGAGGTAGGGCATGAGGTCCAGTGAGGCAATTCAAGATCATACAGGTAATGTGTGACAGAGAAAGGAGATGAAACAGAGAATTGGATCATTGCTAAAAAAGTGAGTTGAATCTAAATAATTCTGGGTTACACAGATATTTCTCTAAACATTTTGCTTCTGGTACCACACAAGTGAAACTGCATGAGTGTCCATGTGTTTGATGCTGTTCTTGCATTGATGATGCACAACGGAAACAAGGAAAGGTTTGAGACTAAATTTGGATGTAAGAAAAAATTAAATTCCTGCTCATTGCTTAAAGCACCTGTGACTGGTTAAATCCTACCTGAGAAACATCAAATTAGAAGATTTTATTTAAGCAGCTGTTCTTGATTCTGATAAAGGATTTCACATGGAGGAAGAAAACTGAAAACTCCTGCCCCCCACCAGTTATTTTATAGCAGAAAGGTCTGTTTACATTGGCTACGTAAAATATGAGTAATGGTAAACTCACAAATTGATTAGCATTTGAAAATGTCATGCTAGTAAACCAAGAAAACAATAAAAACTAGTTGGGAGTTAGAGTGATCCTACATAATGAATAGTTAAAACATGCTTTTTCTGAAGTAGTGGGAATTGAGAAATGACTGTAGAGGTGCATGACCCTGTGTTGGCAGCTGTCCTTGATGGAAAATACAAGGATTCAGCCTTCTCACCCACTTCTGACTTCAGTTACAGTGCACAGGCTGTGGTACTGCTTCTTTTAGACAGTGTAATACAGCTTCAGCTCCTAAGAAAAGGTATGCAGCAGCAAAAATTCACAACACTGCTTTTTCAGTGGACTATACTGAAGCATTTCAAGCATAAGCCTTGGAATAACCTGAGGTAAACAAAGGAAGATCAAAGAAACCTAGAGGAAAGCATTGCTAACGCTCAGATGAAGCATAAGAAACATCAAGCTGTAACTTAATCCATCTGCCTTTTCCTCTTAAGATAGTGTCTTTCACTGGCCTTACATTTTGGGAGGTTAAAAACAATCTATTCCTTTATCAGTTGTCCCACTGTACAAATAGGAAAGACTTCTATTTTTTCTGAGCTGTTCTTTGCAAGTCATTCTTTATTGAATAACTTACGAGCTGGAACTGTTTCTTCCTGGGCTACATTCACATAATTACAGACAATTTGGTTAGTTCAACTTAAGATGTGACCACTGATCAACTGAGATGTAAAAAATGGGTATGTGGATGTTCTTAGCCCATTTTCAGTTGCAAGTTATAATAGGTTAGCTGAAATCATCTTCATAATTTATGTAATATATGATCTCAGAAAAGGTATAACTATACAACTAAACAGAAAATTAATGGAGAGGGCCCTAGAAAACTTGTCAGGCAAACAGAATGACATGTAACCAGTGATATCTATTTTTGGTATTGTTACAATGAAGAAATCAAAACATTCCTACCCCTTTCTTTACTATGGTTCCTGCTGCCACTCCCTACAGTATTTTAACAGAGGAGCAAGTCAAGGATCAATTTTCTGTGATTCGTTCTACAATTTATGTGCTAGCTGGAGGGACCTTAAATAGTTTTAATTATGGATCACTGATAATTAAAGAGAGAAACAGGAAATCCCGCTGGTTATTACACAAATCCAAATAGATTAAGAGTATTAGTACATCATAGGAATACCAAAAAGCAGAGAACAAACATTTAAATTAACATTTTAAAGTGTCATTCAAATAAAAACACAAGGTGAAAACCTCAAGACATAGACAACATGATATCTGAGGGTCTGGTTAAAAGATAGCATAGAAGCAGGACCATCTCAGGCATGGCACGAAAAATTTTACTACTTTCAGATGATAATTCACATATCTCAATATGCAAAAAAATACATTCTTACAGATTTAGGGCCAAACACCTAATCAGTAAAAAAATATGTATCAGTCCAATGGACTTTGAACCCAGAGTGTTCCTCGTTCTTTTGAAAATTTTTAACTAAGGAATCCTAGCTCCAGCTTTTCTGGAGTACAAAAATTCTCTTTTCTCTGGATGGATCTTCTTAGAGTGGCTATTTCTACAGTTCATTTTCATTTAAGGAATTAGTGGCTTCATTAAACTGTAGTACCAAGATACCTGAAAGCTTCTAAATGTATTATCTACAACTTGAAATGAGTTCTCTTACTTTTTCATAAATAGGTCAACTGGCATTCTGTATAAAATTATATGAATTGCAAGTAACCGAGATCCTTCAGTTTCCCTGTTAAGATCTCGTTACCCCTAGATTATGTGAATTTTTTAAATTGGCGTACTCTAACAGTTACTAAGAAAGAAGAGAGCTGTATAAAAAAATCCACATGTAAAACAAATCTAGTAAATCTGGCTTTTTTCCTGCTATATATAAAAAATGGAAGGAAGTAATGTGACATTTTGTACATGAAAAATGTATTATAACACAGAGAAATCCTTTACTTCAGTGAAATCTTCATTAAAGAGGGGCACAAAAAGAAATATTTCTGTCACAATTGTACCTTATGTAGGTTGAAAGGAAAAAAAGTATTGGTGCCAAACTCACTACGTAATATTCCCACTGACTATTAAGATATACCATATTATAGACTAGAAATATAATTTCCCTTCTCCATGAAGAACTGACTGGGGAAACATTCCAGCACTAATATTATGGCAGTTTACATCTTTGTGTGAGTTAAGAAGTGCAAAAGTTGCATACCAATGAATAGCAAATCAAGTTAAAACATTGCTGAAAGAATTACTATGGCCATTTTCCACATGGCTTTGAAGATGCTGAACAGCTGATGAAGCCTTAATATATATAAGTACTGCGATTAGTTTCTTACAGATCAGACTAATGTGTATACCTGGCTGCCGATTAATTATGAAACATGGCTCACAACAAATGTAGTTCTAATATACAAATCTATGACAGAATGCATCCTATTGATGGGAACAAATTATGATTTTGTCTTATAAAATTTAGAAGCTCACAATTCAAAAGACTGCATCAGTAGGCTACCTGGAGTTCACAGCACAAACTGTAACTCACTGCAAGCCTTGGTTTTGCTGTTTTTGGTTTTGTTTGTGTGGTCTTATGAACAAAACTTTTTATTTGATTAAGTAGTCCTTCTAATTGAAAGCAATGACTCCACAGAATCTGTCTTTGTGTTCCATACAATCCTGGTAAGGTGCAAAAATAAAATAAGATTCTGATCAGATTTAAGAAGTCATGATAGACTAGGCTTCCTCTCCTCAGACTTTGTCACACAAGTCTGAAAATCTTGCCCTAGCCTTATGCAAAATCTATCATGAGGTAACATTTCCTTGGTAAGGCACACCCAATAAACAAAACATACATATATACAGCACTTCTGTTGTGACAAAAATGACACGTAGAATAGCAACAGATCATATGTTTTGGCTCAGCTTACTGATTTAAAGGAATATTGGTCACAAATTTACTGAATCACTCTAGTTCTGACATAAAAGACATATCTTCCAGCTGCTTGTTTTAGGACTCCACAGAATGTTATTTCCAGACATAGGGATATGGAAAAGGAGGTTCATGACCTGCAAACGTTTGAATGGTTCTCTTACACCAAGTTCTAGCAGATTTTTAGACTGAAGAAGGCTTGCATAAGATCTGTTTTGTATGAACAACATATGAACTTGGAAGTTTAGCCTAAACTAAACTTACTGGATGAGAACTCACAAGCAATATAATAGAATAATTTTCAGGGAAATTCTTATACAACAATATCACTGATGTTCACACATCAGTGGGGAAAAGATCTCTTGATTTTTCAGTCTCGTAAGCTTAGTTAGGTGTATACAACTAGCTTAAACAGTAACACATGGCCATTTTTTGTGCAAATTCCCAGTTGACACATGCATAACCAACATATTTGCATAAGCATATAGCCAGCTAGTTTTCTGCTAGGTCTTATGCACAAATAAATACTTGATTTGTGTACACACAGTGGCTGTTTGTAGGAATATTAAATGCATGTTAATGTATGAGTGCAACTGTTCACCTCCAACTTTGAAAATACTGTTAAACTGGCAACAACTTTAATCATGTTTTTTACCCAAATTTGAGTAGTTTTAACAATGTAATCTGCATGTGAATTCAGCTCCTTGTAGCCTACCTATGCTACAGAAGTGGAATTTCTTACTCTCCAGTGTTCATAGTAATTAAAAAGTTGTCACCTGTACTGTTTTATTGTTTCTCCTAAAGTTTTCAACATTCAAGGACATTTAGGGTCTGTCTTACATTACCACTCAGTAAAATTTGTATTCTATTTTGGTAGCAGCAGGGCGGCAGGGGTAGCCTCTGAGAATAGGGGCCAGGGCTACCCATGCTGTACACTGCCAGTTCCCGTAGGCTGCAAAGCAGACACGCCCCTGCTCAAAGCTGAGGCCATCAGTCATGCTTATGCTGGTGCCTCTGTGATAGCGTATTTAAGAAAGGGTAAAAAAACCAAACCCTGCACAACAACAGTGAGAGAGAGAAAGGAGTGAGAAAATGTGAGAGAAAGAGCCCAGTAGACACACAAGTCAATGAAGAAAGAGGGGGAGAAGGTGCTGCATGTGTCACAGAAGACAAAGAGATTTCCCTGCAGCCCTTGGAGAAGATCACAGTGAGGCAGGCTGTCCTCCTGCAGCCCATACAGGGCCACAGCAGAGCAGATATCTACCCGCAGTCCATGGAGGACTGCATGCCAGAGCAGGTGGATGTGTCTGAAGGAAGCTGTGACCCCGTGGAGAGCCTGCGCTGGAGCAGCTCCTGGCAGGAACTGCAACCTGTGGAGGGGAGCCCAGACAGAAGCAGGGCTTCTGGCAGAAGCTGTGGCCTGTGGGGGACGCAGGCTGGAGCAGCCTGCTCCTGAAGGACTGCACCCTATGGAGAGGGAGAGGATCCATGCTGAGCAGTTCTTAAAGGACTGTATGCTGGGAGGGGACACCCCATGGTGGAGCAGGGGAACTGTGTGAGGACGGAGTGGCAGAGATGAAGCATTATGGACTGACCACAACCCCTGTTCCCCTCTGGCTGCACTGCTGAGAGGGGGAGGAGGTAGAAGAGTTGGGAATGGAGGACTGAATTTGAAACCGGGAAGAAGGGGGTGGGGGTGGTGGGTGGTAAGGGGATGATGATTTTACTTTGTTTCTTACTATTCCATTCTATGTTTAATTGCAATAAATTAAATCAATCTTTCCCCAGTGGAATCTGTTTTGCCCATGACTGTAACTGATAAATGATCTCCCTGTGTTTATCTCAACCAATGAGTTTTTTTATCTATTTTCTCCTCCTGTCCTGTTGAGGAGGGTGAGTGAGAAAGTACCTGGGTTGGCATTTGGCATCCAGCCAAAATCAACGCACAGAACCACTGTATGTTAGCTTTGGAGCAACTACCACCTCTGGAGAAAATCCTGAGGTGTTTCTCCCCACAGTATGAAGCAGAAGTGGAACTAACAGAATCAGAGAGCAGAAAAAAAATCCAAAACAAAAAGAGAAATCCAACACACTCATCTGCTTTGCTAGAGGAAAACTACATCAGGAAAATAACAGTAGGATTAATGTTCTAATTTCACAGAATCAGCTACAATGAATCATTCCTTTGTCTTCCAACTGCAAACATAGTTATTAGTCTGATGGGGTTGCAACACAAAAAAGATGACAAAGTCCAAAGTTCACGTCATAGCCTAACTAAATGTATCTTCACAAAATTTGTGGCCAGAATTTCTAACACTGTTATGCATACATTTGGATGAGGTTTTATACATACTGGAATAATGTGTAAAGACGCCCATATAAATATATAAATGATACGTATATCATATACATATGATTCCTGTTATACCTTAATGCAAAGTTATTTCCACAGCAATAGAGTGGACCATTCTCAAAATACTTATTTGATCTTTCATTCCTTGAACATATCTCATTAAAGAGAGGAACCTAAAATATTATACACCATTAACACCACAAATATGTTACTGTTCATGATAAATGGCTATTTGATATGAGGACTAGCATTATCTTACTGTAGTCTGATGCTAAACAGCCCTTCCAATATTACTGCAGCAGCCCATGAGGTAAAGTAGTTGACAAGGTCACCAACAGTGTCAGATCCTAGCCTGAAGTTTCTGAAAACATCACTGGAATCTTATTTGAATGATTGAAATATAAATACTTGAACAAAATATTGCTGTTCAATGTACACCATATATAATGCCTTATGCATCACTGTCCTACAGTGTTTTATAGCCTTGATCTCAATGTTCACAATTAAAAGGGATGCTTAATAATGTTCATAATGTATATATTTCCCTGGATTCATAGATTCCAATGAAAGAATTGTCATTGTAATATTAATAACTGCATTACGCAGGAAGTTATTTTCACTCACAAAGCCTTATGAATACAGAATTTGATACAAGATATATGAAATTTCAATTGTCAAACTACAGAGCTTGCAAAGGACATTTAAAAGGACATTTTATTGTATGACCATATATTAGAAGTTTTCTCCTCTACCTTCTGCCTTTTTTGGAGGAAGAAAGGATGGATATTATTTGACTGACTTGGACAGCTCATCTGAAGCTGCTAAAATATGTCATTTCCCATGCTTATTTAGAGACTTCTTAAAATACATATTATTTATTTGACAGACCAGGAGATATTGTGCACCTCTAGTTAAAAGCTGTATATCTCAATGTGCACAGACTGCTAAGTATGTTTTCTTTTCCAGTCTGTAAACTGTCCCTAACTAGACTAGCACTACCAAGCTGCATCACACTAAGATAGTTGCTTTTTCATTCCCAGCTCATCACAGGATGAAGATCTTGCAATCTCAGATGTGTGCAAGTACATGTTTCTTTACAATGTCACAACAGATCAGGCAATAAGAGGTGAAAAGCAAACTCTCATAAAACCCAAACTGTAAAACCATGGAATTGTAAAGACAGAAAGTTCAAAGAGCTATTTGATTTTGACAAAATTCCCAGACAATCAGATCGCAACCTGAACTTTTGTTATACACAGAAATGTCCTTGAAAGAGTGGGCTTTTTCTGAAGGTGCCGATGGTAGGGAAGATATTTAACCCAAGTAGGATACTCTGAGAAAAAAGAAGAAATAAGAAGGGACATTTATTTAAATTTATATGTATCTACACACACTAGGAAGTGAAAGGTCATGAGCTAGAAGGAATTACTCAAATAGCTTGGTACTTCTCTTGACACAGGATCTGCTTTAATTTTTTCCTTTTTTTTTCTTTTTTTCTTTTCTTTCCTTTTCTTTTCTTTTCTTTTTTCTTTTCTTTTCTTTTCTTTTCTTTTCTTTTCTTTTCTTTTCTTTTCTTTTCTTTTCTTTTCTTTTCTTTTCTTTTCTTTTCTTTTCTTTTCTTTTCTTTTCTTTTCTTTTCTTTTCTTTTCTTTTCTTTTCTTTTCTTTTCTTTTCTTTTCTTTTCTTTTCTTTTCTTTTCTTTTCTTTTCTTTTCTTTTCCATTTATCTGTTTCTGTGAACATTTGGAAGGGTTTACAGATTTCAAGAGTACTTGAAAAACATTAAAAGGAGGCTTATATTCAAGACATTGATTGTTAACCTGATCAAGATCGGATATTTTCTTCTTTTTAGCTGCATCTTGTTTTGTGAAATGGAAGATTTTCTTGAAGAAGTCAGAGCATTATCTGACTTTAGCTTCCCTTAACAGCAACAGGATACTTCTGTTGGCACACTCAGGATCTCCATAAGCCTTCCTCATATCTGTCATGGTTTTGACTCATCTTTCAGTATGATTCTCCATAATGAAACAACTTTTATAACTCCCTAGGAACTAATTTATTTTTATTAGTATTAGTGAGGGTGTTGGTGTTAGGTACATTTGGCTTCCTTTGTTGGCTTGCTGAACTTGCTAAAGAATTAAAATTTAATGATTGATAAGGTGATAAAATGATGAATAGAAGTATAAAACCTGAGAGATAAAAGCTGAGTAAGAGAAATAAAGTTCAGAAGAAGTGACTTTGTGTTTAATTGAAACATAAATTTAAGGAACAGGATTATGAGATTTCAGTTCAACAAATGCATAGGGGGGTAAGTTTTAAAAGGTACACGTGCTGGATATTGACCCATTCTGAGCTGATATGGCCCATTGTGTAAAGCTGTAATTAAGTAATATAAGGGCAGTAAAGGCCCAGTGGGACTGGCAGTCTACAGTGTGAAGCAGAGGAGCAGCCAGTTCCATTATGCACGGTTCCAGTTAAAGCGAGCACTACCTTACCCATCCCTTTTCATATTAACAGATGATGCTGATCAATCTGTAAGAAATTTATGTTTCTCTGCACATCAGTTGGGTGGGTCCCCCAACAGAGCAGGTAAGAGCAGGTCTGAGCTGTATTTCTAGCTCTCAGAAAGGCTGGGCTGGAGCAGCACTTCACACCCCCAGTGCCCACACTGCACGACAGTCAGGGACAGCTGGTGCGAGGGGATAATCTCCACGGGCCATGTTCAGAGATGACTCCTGACTTTCTTGTCCACATTCAACAATAGGGAGATAGGGATAGTCTTCCTACTAGGTCAACACTTTTCTCCAGTTGTGGAGTCCTTCTTACCCTTTCCCATTTTTGTGTAATGACTTAATGGAAGGCATTAAGGTAGCTTTCTCTTCTTGTTACTCCTCCTCCTCCTGGCCCTTTTCACATCCTTCCATGTCAGCATACTCACAGATTCCCAGTTGGCAGGGATGCCACAGAGGGCACTTTCCACAATCCATTTGCTTACATCATAAGCTATCAGAAGCAGAAAATTCTGTTAAACAACTGAAATGGGGAAAAGGAGGAGAAGAGAACAAATAGAAGAGGAAGAAATCGTTCTTCATTTTTCAGTTAGCCGGTATACTAACGAATAAGATGAGTAAATTGTGAGTCCTGCTCTCACAGTGTTTACACAGAAAAAGCAACACTTTCAATCGGATACTCTTGCCACAATTTAACTGTTTGACCAGATATTCCCTATCAGAATTGTGAAAAAACCCAAAGAAACCACCCTCCCCTCTGCCCCCCAATTAATCATCTAATCTCCAAAAGAAAGAGAAAACGATTTATAGAAATATGTTTGGTTTCAGAAAGCTTTCAGCACTACATAACTAAGTACTAAAAAATCTAAAGACACGGCTTACAGTGCCTCCAGTTCACAAGACTAACAATATAATGAGAATTAAAAATAAAAATCACAATAGATTTTAGGTCCATTTTATTTCTGTTCTGATTGATCCCTTAAGGCTTAATCCTTTAAGTACCTTTTTCTACCACTGCAAACCACAGAATACCTTAGACAAAAATGAAGCTTGTATTTTCAAGTATTTACATGGTTTAGGAATCTTATATTCCAAAAAGACACCAGCCTCTAAATGAAGTGAAGAATTCACAAGTTACCTAATAGAACCATTAAATTTCAAAAGAAGGAAAAAGGGAGGAATAAATCAAAGAGAAACAACGTTGTAGTAATAGTACTGACCCTGCTGTCAAAGTTCAAAATATGCTCAGAAAATCACATAAGCAGTCAAAAACTTGATCAGCTCATCCAGAACTCCTGTACATGCTCCTTGCTCACTTCACATTGTAAATAGACTACTGTAAACAGCATCAGATTGACTTGGAGTTATCAGTTCATTGCACATCCGTAATAACACTGAAGGAAGGACGTGGTATTATTATCAGTCACTTACAGCCTCCAGATCTAAAATGTGTATTTGTCTTCAGACCTTTCCAGAAAGCACAGTGTAGTTAGCTAGTATGCATATCACATTTAGCTTCCTTGTGAATGGTAAATGAAAAGCTTTCATGATACTAACTCATCACTTTTTGGAAGTTTTTTCATTTCTCATTAATACTCCCAGAAATATTCTGAGTTTGCTATGCATATTTAGATTTCTCTTTTGCAGAAACTTGAAACATATACACTATTTCTTGGAAACAGAATAAGATACTCTGAGATAGGCTCAGTGGAATAATTTTAAAACCATATCATAACAGCCTAAAAAACACATTAAAACTTTCTGACAACGACTTTGCCTCTCATACACTAGCAATTACTGCTATTAACCCAAAGTAAAACTTAACTTACATAGTGGTAACTAAGCTTCTCCACTAATCTAATTATCTGCATTTTTTTCCATTGCTTTCACACTGATGCAATGCTACTTTGCAAGTAGCAAAGATTCTTATTAACACAATGTAAGGGAAATAACTCAGCCTCCTCTTTCCAAAAACATGTTTTATTTAAAGAAAACAACTTACTGCACAAAATAAAGAGCTGCTTAGAACTGAAACTGCAATAGTAATTTGCATTTGTGCTTGTGGAATACAGATTTTTTGGCCAGTTAAATAGGACTCTGCAAATACTCTAATTAATAAACTGAAACAAGCATCTGCTTTAATACAATTCAGTGCAACATTCTTAGTGTTTCCCTTCTGTTTGGAGATACATGACCAAAATTTTATTTTAACCTGATCTTTTTCATATTGCACTTATACAGTAGCAAATTTTTGTTTCAAGCCACGACTGCTACTCTGAGAAGATAATTAAGAGGAAACTCTGTTAGAAAGCATCAGTGATATATTATTCTACAAACACCTGCCATTGAAATAAGTCTGGAAACTGTCAACAAACAACTGATTTCAATAGACTTACCTATTTAATGCTTTTAAAAGTCCAATACTTCCTCTTTACCATGCAAATCTTTCAGCCACTGAGTGAATTCAAAATAGAGCACTTGATCATGATAATCCCAGCCTGTCACAGACAACAGCATCTCTCATGGCACCATATTCAGAATGCTTGAAATGAACCTGGAAGACACAGATATTACATTTTTATTGAAATATACTCAACCATGTCCTAGAATGAGGAAACACGAGCACTTTATTGAGGACTCCATTATAAAGGCATGAGTACAAAGCCATAAATATCACCTGGTAAACATCAAAACCAGCAACTGCAAACCACATTCCAGAGAAGCTGGTTTTTCTGAGTATAAGCAGCTCTGTTGCACTTATTGACCCATTAAAACTGTCAGGATTAATAAACAGTATTTATCTTTTCTAAAAATTGCAGCTTTTCATATAGAGATCTGTAAGTCCTTTTTCATATGAATTGCAAAGGATAGATCATATTCTGAACCAAAGAGAATCTAATCTGAGGAAGGTCATGTAAAGGATTCAGTAAAATTATAGTTAGCTGTTACGTGAGAGCTTTGCTGAATACTATTTCTTTCAGTATCTTTAACAGAAAACTTAACCTGTAAGCAGATGCAATGAAAACCCATACCAATCACGTGCTCTTCTTTTTACTAAGAAAAGGCATGCAGAAAAGTAAAGTAATTAAGTGGCATATTTTGACATGGTTTTAATGCATCCAGGGAAATTTACAGTTTTGTCTGGCAAGCTGCTTATGTGTAGCTTTAAGTTTCCTTGAGAAAATTTTTAAGTACCTTTTAGTAATTAAAAGGAATACTTTTGTTACAATCTCTAAATGTTTTGTTTGTTTGTTTGTTTCAGACTTTGAACTACAGTGCATCTACCTTCACTAAAAATGAGATTAATTTAGGTGAACTGAATTTACTTAATAAAGATTTTTTTCTCTTTTTTGTTCTCTGTCACTCAAATCTTCAGGCCAATGCACAGATATCATGGGCAATACCAGAGGGCACCCAGATCATGGCCATTTCATCCAGATAATAAATACACTGATCTGGGCTTTTCTTAGGAGTCCCAACTTGTTAATTCAGTCCCTGTTGAAACTTAGAGTGACTGAGCACTACTTCTAAACAATTTAAAAATTCTGGATATTCACTACCTTTCCCACTGATAGGAATGTCTCCTTCTCAAGTGTTGCTCATGTTTTTTTAATAGAGAAGTAAAATGTGTATGCAGAGGTGAGTGCTAGTGCATGCATATGTATGCAAGACAAAAATAAAATATTCTATCCAAATTTAGAAATATGCTAAGTAAAGTTCCAGTAAATTTCTTGCCTAACTTCACAAATTATTTAACTACTGGGTTAACAGAATATGACTTCTCAACAAATCACATTTGTTAGACTGCAACAGCTGAGCTAAAAGCAGTGGTCAGAAGAGAACCTGTTATTCAACCTCAGCTAGTCATTACCAGTTTTTCTAAAAGATACAGAAACAGAAGGTATTTCTAAAAAAGGGACAAGACTGCATTTAGCCCAGTTTTAAAGTAAGAGTTCAGTGCATCTGAGGCATGATGCATCACTGTGGAAAAAAGTTTCTAGGTGTACAAAAATTTATCATATCTTCTATGACTTCAAATGGGAGAGCAACCATTTCCAGGGATTTAGGAA
This sequence comes from Falco cherrug, assembly GCF_023634085.1. Taxonomy (NCBI): domain Eukaryota; kingdom Metazoa; phylum Chordata; class Aves; order Falconiformes; family Falconidae; genus Falco; species Falco cherrug. Next base: position 71,144,714 of record NC_073720.1, on the reverse strand, counting down.
TGTACCTAAATAATCAGGAGTCACAGTTCTGATCTCTCTTCATATACCATGTCAGACAAACGCAGGAAATGTGAAAGATACTTTGAAAACTGACTGAATATCTTGCATTGAGATATTAATTTATCTTTTTCATCCAGTCCAGTGTGTGGAGATTGGTCACTGATGTATGGGTCTCCATGATCAGAAACAGAACTGAATCTTACCGAGACAGAGGAAGAAACACTAATACTTCTCAGAATAAATCTACCAAACTCAAAATACATGGAGAAGGGTGCTTTTGCTTTGTTAGTAATTTCCTTAGTGACAACTCTGATGGGACAGTAAGAAAGTTTTGCCTAGAAATATAATATCATAGACACATAAAGGAATCTAAACAAGAAGTAAAGCTTTTATGAATAACTTCCAGAAAGACAATGGAAAAGTCTTATTCAATTGTTGCCATAAAATTATCAGAATATGTCAGACTGTGTATGGCCAAAGTTAAATAGCCCAGATAGTCCTCTAAATTTCCAGGATATTTTTGCATTTTACAGTGTAAAGACAACAATCAGCTAAGTTTTTAGATTTGGATGCATCAGGATTTGTATGAACAAATTGAAACAACTGATCTTTAACACAACTGAGAAAGACAGAAGGTAATATGATCAATGGATAGATCAGCTGAATAAAGGTCACAATCTCCAGAAATTAGAATTTGCTGATAACATAGGCAGGGGGCATAAGGGAAACTGGGCTGAAATGGTTATTAATATGAGAACTTATGCCTGATCTTGACCAATCACTTTTCTGAAGAAAAAAGAAAATTCCTTAAAACTAGAACAACTTGGAGTAGAAAAAAGAAGCAATGAACAGTACCTAAGCCAGTGAGGTCTACTTGTCTCTAAATACCAATGGTAGAAGAATTGGCAAAAGCACCACAAGTAGGCTAACCCACGTGCACGTTTGCATTGACAAAGGGAAATCATCTGATAGTTCAGGATACTACAGAACAAGATTCCTCCTTCAGAATGCTCCAAAACCTCCCTTCACCCTACCTGAGTGGAAAAGCTGAGTGGAGGGTGAAACATGGGCCAGTAGTTTAAATACAGTGTACACTCACCTTCAGGAGACAAAGAATACAGAGCAGACTGTGCACAAGGCAATCACTGGGTGAAAGGTGTCATCAGAATTAGGGGATGAAAAGTCAAACATGTGGCAGCTGGTGGCTTTGCATGTTCTCCTATAAATAACTCAGGTCTGAAGGAAGAGCAGAAAAAAAGTGTGTGGAAGAAATCCGTTTGGTAAGCTCCCCTGTTGTGCTGGTTTTGGCTGGGTTAGAGTTAATTTTCTTCACAGCAGCTACCATGGGGCCATGTTTTGGATTTGTGCTGGAAACAGTGCTGGTAACTCAGGGATGTCTTTGTTGCTGCTGAGCAGCGCTTACACAGAGCCAAGGGCTTTCCTGCTTCTCCCCCCAACCCGCCAGCGAGGAGGCCGGGGGGGGCACAAGGAGCTGTGAGGGGACACAGCCGGGACAGCTGACCCCAGCTGACCCAGGGGATGTGCCAGGCCACATGGCGTCATGCTTAACAATAGAAGGCCAAAAGAAAGAGAAGGAAGGGGGATGGTGTGTGTGTGGGTGTGTGTGGGTGTGTGTGTGTATGGGATGTTTGGAGCTAAGGCATTTTGTCTTCCCAAGTACCCGTTACACGTGACAGAGCCTGGCTTCCCTGGGGATGGCCGAACACCTGCCTGCCCGTGGGGAGCGGTGAATGGATTCCTTGCTCTGCTTTGCTTGTGTGCGTGGCTTTTGCTTTACCTATTATACTGTCTTTATCTTAGCCCATGAGTTTTCTGACTTTTACCCTTTCACTTCTCTCCCCCATCCTCCCAGAGGGTGAGTGAGCAGCTCTGTGGGGCTTAGTTGCCAGCCGGGGTTAAACCATGACACTTCTCAATCCTGTTTTATAATCCAGATCCACTATGAAAATCAACAGACAGCAAAAAGATACCAATATAAAATTCAGCAGGAATAAAGGAGAAGGTGAGGTCTGTAGCGAAATCTTAAGTGTTGCAGAAGGAATACTGAGCAACAAAGAGAATTAATGTGACAAGAATTCAACAAGATTTATATAAAATAGATTTAATTAAAATCCACCACAATATGGGTGAGCAGGAAGAAAAATAGAGCAAACTATCTATGATGTCATTTGTGCGTACACAGTTTTGGTTTTCTAAGAAAAAAAATTAGCCAATCATGACGCAAATTTTGTGCTGAAATCCTAGATGCTGAAAATAAGTTGATACAATGACGCCTCAACAAGGTATAATTTTCCAGAAAAGGAAAGTCTCAACACTCATAATATCCACTGCTTGCCAGTAATTCTTGTCTCAGTATCCATGTGAGAGCTTTGGCTTAGGAAAGCTCATAAATGAAATTTAGATTACCGTGAACAGTAAAATCAAATCAATTCATTGATTATTTATAAATTATTTTGCTTATCATCTTCTGAATAGTTCTTGTAGCAGACACAGTTATGTTTGCTGTTTTTTCCTCACTTTTTTTTGAAAAAAGCTCATTGATTTTCAAGGATTACCTCCTCCAAGCTCAGAGGTTGTCCATCATCACATGCAGAAGTCAACTAAAGGTGGCAGGAGGCCTCGACAGATGAACTCCTGACTAAAAGCAAACATAACCAGGAAGCATGCAGGAGGTGGAAGCAAGGGCACTCTCAGAGGGTCCAGGAACAGGTTTAGGACAGCCAAAGCCCATCTGGAGTTGAATCTGCTAAGGGATGTGACGGCCAACAATAAAGGCTTCTACAAGTAGATCAGCAGTAAATGGAAGAGCAGGGAAAGTGTGGGCTTACCTCCAGATGGGGAAGGGACTCTCATGACAAAGGACACAGAAAGGCCTGACTTGGTGCCTACTTTTCCTCACTCTTCATTGCCAAGAGGAGCCTTCCGGAATCCCAGACCCCTGAGACCAGAGGAAATGTCTGGAGTAATGAAGACTTACCCTTGGTGGAGGAAGATCATGTTTTGGAACACTTAAAAAGCTTAGCCACATACAAGTCCAAGGGGCCTGAGAAGATGCTCCCAGGAGAGTTTCCTGAGTAGTAGGAGAATGTAAATGTCACCCCTAGCTTCAAGATGCATAAGAAGGAGTATGCAGGGAAATATCAGCAGATAAAGCATATAACCCTGGAAAACCTTTCTAAACCCATAAATGACAAGGAGTTTGTTGGGAGCAGTCACCATAGATTTATGAGGGGGAAACTGAGCTTAACAACCTGACAGCATTCTATGATGAGATGATGAGCTTTGTTGATGAGCTTTGTTGATGAAGGGAGAGCAGAGGAAGCCATTTAAATCAACTTTAGTAAGATTTTAATCACTTTTTTCCATAATATCCTCATGTACAAAGTGATGAAGAATGGGTTAGAGAAGCACATACCTAGGTGGAGTGAAAACTGTCTAAACTGCTAGCCACAAAGGGTTGTGATCTGTGGCCTGAAGTCCAGAAGGAGGCCATTCACTAGTGGTTCACCTCGGGGGTGGATACTTGGGCCAAGAGTGTTTAATAACACATTTGTGAATACCTGGGCCATGGCGGAGTGTACCTTCAGTAACTAGAAGATGATACAAAACAGGAAGGAGTGGTTAATGAATTAGATGGTTGTGCTACCATTTCGAGGGGCCTTAACAGGCTAGTGAATTGGGTCAACAGGAACCACATACAGTTCAGCAAAGCAAAACACAAAACACTGCATCTGGTGAGGAATGACACTTCCAGCACCAGTATGTGGTGGGGATTGACTGGCTGGAAAACAGCTCTGCAGAGAAGAACCTAGAGTTCCTGAGAGACAAGGTGATCAGCCAGCATGGTGCCCTTGCAGCAAAGAAAGGGGGGCTGCATGAGGAGGGGTACTGCCTGCACGCTGAGGGAGCTGATCCTTTCCCTCCACTCAGACCTGGTGAGACACACCTGGTGTGATGGGCCGAGCTCTAGCCTCTCCAGTACAAGAGACATGGAGACACCAGCACAACTCCAGCAGAGGGCAACAGAGATGAGGGACTGGAGCATCTTTCATATGAGGAGTGGCTGACAGCTGGAATTGTTCAGCCCAAAGGAAAAAAAAGGCTCAGAAGGATCTTATCAAAGTGTATAAATACACATCAGGAGTGACTGAAGGAGGTGGAGTTAAATTCTTTTCAGTGGTACCCAGTGGCAAGGCAAGAGTCAACAACCACAAGTTAAAATACATGAAATTCTGTTTGAACATAAGAAAAGAATTTTTACTATGAGGTTGATTGAACACTGGGGCAGGTTACCCAGGAGACTGTGCAGTCTCCATCTTTGGATATATTTGAAACCTGACTGTACACAGTCCTAAGCAGCCTGCTCTAGCTGATCCTGCTTTGAGATGAGGCATTGAACTACACTGTCTCCAGAGATGCCTGCCATCCTCAAACATTCTGTGATTCTGTGAAATCGTATTAAATGGTTGAAAGAATGGAAAACATCACCAACAACTTTTGCTTACTTCACAGTACCTGGAGATATATCAGTATAATCTGTGTTATAATAGCATATTGTTTTATAGCAGTAAAAGAAAGCTTGTATTGTCTCTACTTTCTTAAGACAGTGTTTTTAGTACAATAATATCAGCTGTGACTTTCGAAGTCACAGACAGTGATCAAAGCTGACATTTAAATAAAGAATATGCACAAGTAAAACCTGCCATTATACCTATCCCTCCCAGAACCCTATTTAAGTAGACAGGTTTAATGTTTAACATCCATTTCATTCTCTAATTGTATATTTTTACCATTACTGCAGTCCAATTTTTGGAGGTGAACTGAATAATACTGGACAGACAGTAAAGCTAAAGCCTGGACAATGCTTTTAAGAGCACAGCCCCACAGAACAAATACCTAACAGTATGCTACTTAATGGGAGCTAGTAAAGTTAAACAAGCAGAGTATTCACAACAAGCCTACACCTTCTGTTGCATGTCCATCATTGTGAAAAAAAATTAATAAATGAAGGGGTTATGTACTCTCTTTGTTCAGGTACTTGGGACTGAAGCAGAACCCAATTTCCACATAATGAAAGGTTTTATGATATTACTGGTGACAAAAGTCTGCACTGTCTCTGCTCCTTGGGAGCTTGGATTCTGTTACGGCTTTCATTCCTCCTCAGGTTTGAGAATTAGACTAATTGCACTATTAGCATTTTGCTAGTCTTGATTTGCAATATCATGACTATGCCTAGGTCTCAAATAAAGAAATGAGGATGTGGAGAACTTCTCTTTGGTTGATTCTATATAGTCTGTGGGGAGATACTCATTGCTCCCTTTGTTATTCACCCTATTTTTTTCAGTAGTGCTAATGGAAAAAGAGGCCAGGATAAGAGGAGTTTCTTGCTGTATGACACCATATAAACGCACGAGTCACTAACTGACCCAAGGGTTTACCATTTAAATAAAGAGCACAGGCAAAGGATGGGAAAAGAGCTAGTCGAGAGAAAGGAACACTTGAATGACACACAATAAATATATCAGTTCTGAAGACTTATTTTATATTTGGGTACTGGACTTCCAATCCTTTCAGTGGGTTTGTGACAGGCGTGATACCAGAGGTAGCGACAAGACAAGAAAATGAGAAGGTGCTAGAACAGAGAGAGGGAACTTTCAGAAAAGAAAGTAGTGTGACGGTGTCATCTAATATCTCCTTACAGGTTTAGGGGACTTTTTAAAGGTATGGTGTAGGGTGAAACAAAATTCAGTGTTGTAGGATACATATTTGTAGTGGTTATATCAGTTTCTAACATCAAATATAAAGGCTGCAGAATACAGCTATCAACTGTTTCAGGAGCATCATTTGCATTTGCAGTCATGGTTATTGGGAAGACTGATACTAGCTAATTGTTGCACGGCAAAACATGCAACCCTGAGAGCAACATGGCTGTTCCTTCCCCATGACCTGTTTGACTTCTGTCCTCCCTGACCAGCTAACAAAACATGTTAATCAAATCCAAAATTACTAGGATGGCTACTTACTGAGAATTGGCGCAAACCCATTGAAATCACACATCAACAACTATCAGAAGTTAATCTGAAGGTAAAAGCAACATGTCAACTAGTTGGAATTAATTTGGTAGCAACACTGGTGGCAGAACTTTTCTGTCTAGCACTGCTCCAAGAAAAGTCTTACGACTGGCCGACTCGGCTACTTTTACTGCTGGATGGTTCACTGCCTGTCAGTGGAATGGAATGAGATGTTTTTATAGTGCCTGACAGTGGGGTGCATCAGAGGATCTGTCAATTGCTCTGAACACTAGCAGCAACTCCAAAAAGTCATGAACAAAGCATATTACCTGTATGTGTGCAGATATTTTGCTTTATGTGATAGCTGTGACACATAATGGTCCCATTGGAGCAACTGCTCAAAAGAAGTTCTGAATGTGGATATTTGTTATTTTTTATGATGATGATGGTCTACCAGAAGACACTTGGAAACATACATATAAAGAAGGGGGAAGACCTTTGCCAATAAATCTAGTGTGGGCTGGGGAGGGCAGGGACTCCTCAAAGTCTTTTCAGGCCTTGAAGAGTAGAAATGTGTGAGCAAGCCTACCTACAGGATAACAGGGCAACATAACAAACACCAAAGAATTCACTGATTAGTTTTCCATCTGCACGTACATGTGCCTTCTAATCTCTCTAACCTTTCACTCACAGTGCACAAGAAAGCACAAACATGAATGAAGAGCACCAACAACCATAAAATCGAACATTAAAAATGGAGAAGATAATATTTTATATAAAAAATCTATTCACTTTTATTTGTTATTTAATTCCTGACTCTCTAAATTTAATTTTTTTTTCTTTCTTTTTTTTTCTTTTCCTTTTCCCTTCTGTAGTCTTGGATTTAGAGCCTCATTTTACATTAAAAGGAAAGCTGAAGTTCTAAAAGAGCAAGCTGTAGGAATCTGAGCTTTGATACATGTTCTGTTGAAATTAATGTTCAATAAAGAAAGGCTTAATAAAATCATGCAGAGATGGCACTATGTTTATCTTCCTTTTTCAGATTTCATGATTTAAGAGCAGATGTCACAAACCAGAAAAAAACTTATCAGCCCATGAATCACTTAAACCTGTTCCATGCATTTAAGAATGGTGAGATGTATGCCCTGTGATCAACCTGCCATGGTCAACCAAAAGAGCACAATACACATGCCAGCTTTTCCGTATAGAAAAAAAAAAAAAAAAAAAAAAAAAAAAAAAAAAAAAAGAGAGAGAGAGAGAAAAAAATCACCCTAACATTTATAAATATAAGGCTAAAACGATTTCATTTTTAACTTTCTTGCAACATAACTGCAAACAGTAGTGTAAGACATATTCAGATCAAGTTGTTTTACAATGGAAAGTGTAAATAACATACGTGAAGACTTAGTGGGATCAAGTTCTGGGGACAATCACTGCACTTTTGGAAATAAAATTCACCTGTTAAAAAACTTTTCTAACTAATTTAGTCTAGAATAAATTTTCCTGCCTGTGAAATTTTTTCCTTAGCGAGTTTGCAATCTTCTTTAGTACCAAGCAACATGTTCCTTTCTGACTTAAAGCTACCTTCAAGTGATCAGTGTAATTTGTTCAGTCCCTCAGTTTTTCTTTTGAGGTTTCTGAGAAGGTCCACTGTAATACACTCCTGCCTACTCCAGCTTCCCAACTTGGATTTGAGTTCATATTATATTACAAAGACAAGCAACAAATCTTTCTAAAGCAACTATTTTATGAAGTGAGAATCAACAACATTTTGTACTCCCTCTGTGGCACTGGTCACTGTGGCAGCAGTTAACCAACAGACTGTTCAAAAATAAATATCAGTCTTACAGATGACAGAAAAAAAAACATTACCTAGCACCAGCTCCTTACTTAGCTTTTTTGAAATGAAGGGGAATATAATGACTGCATCCGTCCTGGTTTACCAATACTGATGTCAGAACATGGGACAAAACTTTACAGGCAAAGCACTGGGAACAGCTTACTTTGCACAGGAACACCTTGATAAGTCCTTTCCCATTCTAACTTCTGTTATTTGCATATATTCTGTGAATGACATCACACTTTCTCATACTCTGTGGTGTATGAAGAATCTCTGGAGCAGATCCTTTGCTCCTCTACAGCTAGAATGGTTTCAAAAAAATGATAGCAATTTATAGTGTTTGAGGATCTAGCCTCTTGACCCCAAGACATCAAAGCCTGTTGACAAACACAAAATTCTGGCATATTTTTCTGAGAGATTAGGAAGAAGCTTAGTCTTATATTAGCCTGTCCTTGCCACGCCCTCTTCACCTCTACATATATATTTATAAATATATATTTATATGTATACAGACCTATATCTGTATGTATAAATCGACACATATTTTTTCAAAATACTGCATGAACATATTTGTTTATTCCCCACCCCTTGGAATATGTCTTAATTCATAAAATTTTAGACTTGCTATATGCAATTTTTTGGAAGTGTGAAATTACCTGTCACCCTTGAAATATGAGAGAGCTATAATCCAAGTACTGTACTGCTATTATACTAAAGAACTTCCCTTATTATATTATAAATAGTACAACCACCTTACCCATCTTAATTTCACAAGTTTAACTGCTTTATAGCAAAATATACAGCTTACAGGGAGCATTCAAGATATTACCTTTAGGTTCATGACATTAAATGATCTCTGTCAGAAACATCACAGCAGTGTAAGAATCAAAGTAACCTTGTCTCAATAGCTGTTGCTTTATTGGCTAACACACAAAAAAAGTGTATTTCCCCACCTTCAACAACCTGACTTCCAGCTCCCTTGGTAGGGGACAAAGGTAAACGGAAAAGGATGCATACTGAATCTGGCTGGATATAGGAGGTTTGCAGATTTGCACCATAACTAATTCAAGATTAATCTTCTGTAGAATTCCAGATGGTACCTTATGTCATTCCCAAACCTCCTGCAATCTTCAATTTTTTAGTAACCCCTGAAATTCACAAAGCTGATCTCAAAAAGAAAGTTTCCTAGGTTGCTAACTCAAAAATAAATCATGTATTTCTGTCTCAATAAAATACTTATTAGAGACAGTTCTGCTTTTTCACTGTAGTGAAATTACATTTTTATCATTAAATATATATTTGTGTGTTCAGATCAACACACCAACATTTATTTAATTTTCAAGACACTGCAACTTTTCACAGACATTTTCAACTGTATTAAACTGTACATAAGAAAGCAAAATTTAGACAAGTATTTTTGCAGAAAAAGCTTCCCAGTTTTTAGGAAGGTGATACTTAGCATAAAATAAACTAAAATTTGCTGATTTTAATTTATCAGCTTGGATGTAGATCTGAAACAAATGCATTAATGTCAGGGAAGCAGATCTGCCTTCTAAGTGGAATGATTGGGGAAACATACTGACAGTTGTTGCAACAATAGGAAAAATGCCCTCCTTAAAGTAAGGACAACTATAAAAGGTAGAAAGCTTTTGTAGAATATAATTTTTTAGCTGTAAGTCATATCTATTAGAATATATATGTCTTTAA